>NC_091827.1:70218770-71418770 GCF_038994185.2 Dermacentor albipictus
GCGTTGACCGTGAGCGATAAATCACTGCAGGCACTTCATAAATAAAAAGCAACTTCGAAGATGGGCTGGGTGGGAATCGAACCAGGGTCTCCGGAGTGTGAGACGGAGACGCTACCACTCAGCCACGAGTTCGATGCGTGGAAGAAGTACAAAAGCGCTTCTAGTGATTGCGGTGTTGCCTTAGAAACGTGCCGTAGAAAGTTATACTGCGCTGTATATCGGTAATTATGAGCATGCAACTTACAGAAGTCGCATTTACATGAGTAGCGCAGTACGTTTCCGCAACATTTCTTCTGTGCTTACCGCACACGCAGAGCCATCTTGCGGCAAACACAGAAGACCCCCTCCTCTCAATGTACGGCGCTGCCCCGACAGGTGGCGCGCCACGGCTGTGCGCGGACCGGTGCAAGGCGCGTCGCATGCCCCGACTCCCTCTCCCCTGACGACGCTTCGCCGTTCTCCCACACGGGTTGCAGACTCAAGCGCCGTTCCTTCCTTTAGATTACTATCTATCTATCTCTCTGCCCGTGCCGATCACGACGTTCGGCTGGCGTAGATCGTTTCCTCCACCGAGACACCGAGTTCTTTGGTTCGTTCCGTTTGCTCAGGCGCACATTTCGTTGCCGCGCCGAACACTGCGTTGCTCGACGCTCATCGTGTCCGATGCGGGGCGCCTCGTAAGTGATCGCTGCGCCGTCGCGCATTGTCTTATACCCCTTGGCGGGTCGACGGGAATGCTGTCGCGTTCCACTCTTGAAGGCGAAGCTTAAGCGTCCTCCAATTTTTTTTTTATTTCTCGCATATATCGCCATATATGTGGCACAATGTAGGAATAGAATTACATATAAGCATGGCGGGCACGTTTCATACAGGCACCTTCTGTACATGTATGACGCTCGGAACTCATAGAGGACTGTCTGTCGAAAGGAAAAGAACAAAACATACAATTCACGCACTGCAATAGAAAATGATGTGAAAAAAAGAAAGAAACGCGGGTAGTTATCATTGGGCTGCCCGGCATTGCAATCTGTCATGATTCTTGCAACAGCATCGATACAGAAGGGCACTCGGCAGTTCTGTTGCATTAAGGAAGCCGTGAAAGAGCAAACACAGGAAATTACTTGTAAACGCCAACAAAGTGACATTACAAGCGAATTACTGGTGAGAACTGGCTAATGATAACCTTTCTCTCAGTCGTCCGATTATGGGATGACTATACTGTTCAGAAGCTTTTTTATTATATTGAGAGTGTATTCAGAAGCTTCTCGTGGAAATTTGGTTGAGTAAATTTCGCTGTCACTTAAGCATTAAAGGACATATAAAAGCATAATATTCGAAAAAAGAAACAAGCCCAGTGGAATCATACATATGCAAGCAGATATACGCCTACGTGCACAAATATTTGTAATCATTCAGTGTCAGAATCGGTTTTATTGTGATGATTAAAAAGATTACACGATGTTAATATGCAGAAGGAAGTCCCGAAGTCAAAGACTGCAATGCGACTTCCTTTAGAAACTAAATGTGATAAAGCACAGATTACAGCAGTTCCAACACATCGTTGAGAACGAAGAATTGCCAGTTTCAGTATGAATAACATAATTGAAGAAATAAATATCCATAAGTAGGTGGCATATAAGAACACTGTAGGATGATCTCGTTAGACACTAATAAATTAACAGTATAAATGACATGACGTACAAAACATAATTGGCGAACTCGAATACATATGAATGACAAGGTCATCAAACAGCAATCTAATGGTATGACAATGAAAATTAAATGAAAGGACACTGAAACAACGGGTATGAGTATTCAGTATTATCAGTATTAAAAAAATATGTATTCTGTTATTCGCTTCTTGAATTCGTGAATTTTCAGTGTTTTTCTATCTAATAGTACCGGGTTACAGAATGCGACGCATGAAAAATGGACGCTCTGCTTGCCTTGATTAGAATGTATTTTAAGGTAAAAATAAGTTCCTACTTATTGCAAACCTGGCAATATTCGTGTTTATAGAGGAGATTGTGGTATCAAGCTATCGCGCCATGTGTAATTTGTTGGTCGAAACAAAAGGGTGCCCAGATTATGTTTATCAAGTTTTGTGACTGAATGTAATTACTTCGTAAAGGATATGCGGCGTTGAGGTTGCGCGCTAACTGTAATTATCCTAATAGCCTGAGTCTATTGGATTTGCCATTAGTTTTAAGGAGTTACGTAAGTGTTTGCCTAACAATTAGCGCAGTAGTTAATGTGGGAATTAATAAATGTAAAGTGTAAGGATAGTATTATTTGATGGTTAAATACGTTTTGTGTTTTTAGAAGCATCCTGATGCCGTAGGTAATGTACTGTTTTACTTTAGATATCTGCTTAATAATATTAAGATCTCTGTCTGCTTCTACACTAAGATAATTGCAGGAAAAACATACAGGGATACTACTGGTGCCAAGAAAAATAGGATGAATGGAGTTACGTGTTCGTTGGTGGGAAGTCAGCAGAACAAACTTTATTTTTGACATGCTTATCTGTAGCTATTTAGTATGGCACCCATCCATCAGGCTATATAATCGTCATTAAGGTGAACTATTAGAGTTGTAAAACGTTTATCAGAGTGAATGATAGTAATATCGTCTGCATAAACTACACGTTTTGAAGAAGAAAGGCAGTTAGGCAGATACTAAAAATAAAAGCGGGCCCAATATGGAAACCTGGGGCACGCCAGTATTAGTGATAGTGAACATGGTTTTATAATGAGCTCCTGAAATATTTAATAACTGGATTCTGTCTGTTAAGTAATTTTGTAGTGACAGGAGTGCTGGGCCAACCGAGGGGCATGATTTTTATTGGTCATACTATAAGAAGCCAACAAACGCTGACACCAAAGACAACATAGGGAAAACTACTTGGGCTTAATAAATGAAATAAAGAAACTATAAATTAATGGAAATGAAAGTGGATCAAGAAACAACTTGCCGCAGGTGGGGAACGATCCCACAAGCTTCGCGTATCGCGTGCGATGCTTTACCACTTGAGCTACCACGGCACCGTTTCCCCGTCCACTTTCTTGGGTATTTATGTTTTCATAGTAGAACGCTGGGAGCGTTAGCCAGCGCAACCACTCACAGTCCTTGGCGGCGGACGTGGAACATCTTTTCTGCCGCAGGCGCCACGAGAACATGACCTTCTTGGGTGACAGCACACAGTCGATAAACCCACACATGCTACCTGAAGGCATCAATGTTGCCGGATTCGAGACCCTCGTTATGTATAACGAAAAGAAAGGGTTTAACTGAGGGGCCCGATTTTCATTAATCATATCATAAGAAGCCAACAAACAAAGACACCAAGGATATAATTAATGGAAATCGAGCCCCTCGCTGCGTAAGAGGTCGCGCGGCCTTTGCATCGGCGTTTTTGAAAATCCGACTGCTGCCAACCGCCAACCACCGTCCACGGAAGAGGGGCGAAAGAGCCGATTTGTTATAAAATGCCCACACAGTAAATGAGCTAACTTGCGCTCACAAACTGTCAACGCCATCGCCGCAAGAATGATATAGGTAATGTATGTAAAATATGATGAACAATAAGGTACCCACTACGATTACTGGGGCTCGCCAGAAATGAATGTGAACGGTGTTGTGAGGCAAAACAGATGCGTCGGCACAGCTTTTCTGAAAAGTCGAGTTGGGCTTTTATGCACACTCAAAGCTGACAGACCCAACTAAGCGTCTTTCTTTAGTAAGCGACTACGCAGGATTCACTGTAGCAATCACCGCGAAACTAAAAGCAAATCGCTTTTCGTATGCACCCGACAAGTTGCGCTTTCGGGCGTATACGAGAACGCTGGCGTTACTGAAGTGCTAAAGCGCCAAACAGACGACACAAGAAGAGACAGGGACGAGCGCTTAAGAGGAAGCTTTAGCTCGAGTGCTCCTATCTAAATACATGTAAAAGGAGAATTCGTTTTTCTCGGCAACCACTGCACCAAATTTGACGAGGTTTGTTGCATTTAAAAGACAAACTTAAAATCTAGTGACTGTCGGTTTCGAATTTTTGAGTTAAGGTGTCAATGTTTTATTAAAAATTGGCGAAAATCAAAAATTTTCAGAAAACGAAACTATCAAGTTTACAACTCTGTAACTCAACGACTAAAAATGATAATACAATTCTGTTAATTGCATCTAATAGTACATCTAAAGCGGACAACATTGATATGTTTGACATGAATATAAAAAAATTAATCATAGGAAAATACAACTTTTGCGAAACCTTTGTAACCAACGTAACAAATTCACGTAAGATGTAAAATGACATATTGAATTTGTCCGCTTTGAATGATCTAATGGATGCCGTTTACATAACCACGATATCAGTTCTTGATGCAGAGCTATGAATTTGTAAACTTTGTGCTTCTATTTTTTTCAAACGGTCAAATATTTGAAAATCGAGTTAAGAAAATTCAAGCCCTAAATCGAAATTCCGCTTCCAACAGTGACTAGAATTTAACTTTGTCTTTCCAATGCAACAAATTTCATCAATATCGGTGCAGGGGTATCTCATAAAAGCGTTTTTGCGTTTTACATGTATTTGAATAGGCCGCGTCGGCGTTGGGCCCGAGCTAATGCTTCCTCTTAACACAAGAGTAGACACGGACGTCGTCTGTTTGGTGCTTTAGTGCTTCAGTAACATGCACCAACTAGCCCAACAAAAAGTTCTGCTGGAACGCTGGCGTTGCTCGCAAACAGTGCAACCATGCCGAGCCTTTATGAAGACATAAATGACCTTACCCTTTGCTTGCATTCGTAGGCCCTGCACAATCCTCGTGCTTCTCTGTGGAGAGCAGAGACGATCTCGGCTGTAGACGAGAGAACGACACACACGGACATGTTTCGCGTGCACATGACTTCCTGCTACCAGAGCTGAAAGAAATGTATCGATCGATAGCGACTGCTCACAAGGCTCCGTTAAAAATCGTGGCACCGGGGACTGTCGCGGGCCTTGAGCTACGACACCCATGCTTGTCTCGTGGACTAACCGCGCACGTCGTCTCGTCGAGACGGAGATCTCATCTCTTTTTTTTTGCATTAGCCGTCAAGTTCTAACAAGGTTATCTACCTTCATCGCCTCGCGCGGAAAGTCATTCCGGGGTGGACAAATTCACAAGATATGCACCTTTCGTTTTGTTTTTGTTTTCTTCCTTTTCCATTTGCCCACCTTCGACCAGAACATTTCTTCTCCTTCGTCCAATTCCCTGCAGAATCTGCGCGTCTCGCGCAACCAAGGTACTTTCAGCCTTCCTTAACCCTTTCAGACACTGTCTCACCACTGCGTATAGCAAGATAGTGCAACAGTAACAGCACTTATGAAAGTAATGGTATTTAAAATGCATGGCGTACATGTTGCAACACTTACGATTGGAAATGTGCAGCAATTTCGAATAACGTGCAGAATGTTTTAGCAAGATCAGTGGGAACGTAGACGTGTTGGGCGTTTTCACTCGGTGTCAGTATGTTGTATACAGCGGGTGCACTTCTTTCGTCGTGTAATTATGAAGTGGCTGCCTTACAAGATTTTCGAAACACGAAATAGTTTATGTTCACATATTTGATGTTGCTGTAGGGAGCTTTCGTATGGCTTAGTGCGTTTCTATGTCACGTGGGTCTCACACACACGCACAAACACACACACACACACACACACACGCACGCACGCACGCGCATACACACACACGCGCACACACACACACACACACACACACACGCACACACACACACACACACAAACACACACACACATACACACACACACACACACACACACACACACACACACACACACACACACACACACACACACACACACACACACACACACACATGTTACCTTTCTTTTGTACGACGCTGTAGGCGGCGTAGAAGAACAACAGAGGCCAGGCGGTCCAGTGGGCGACACGGAGGTAGCCATAACGTGCAATGCTGTCCACAACGGCACGTGACGTTCTGGCAAAGCTGTTACACGTCATCATACTGATCTTGAAGTCGTCAAAAAAGAGCTAAGACACCCGACCAATCGAACGCATGGGGAGATAAATATACAATCTGAAGAACACCTGCCGGCGTAATGCAACGTACATTTTGCGCACAACGCTTCCAGCGTTTTGTCATAGAAAATAAAAAGAACAGCTTCTTGGGTATACTTAGGTTTTTTTTTTTTTCGTGAGCGAACACTGAACGTAGTCCGAAGCAGCCTGGCACGTTTTATGGGCGACACCGTTTAATGCGGCAGCTGGTTTAAGGGAACGCCGAAGGAACAAAGGGACTCAGCACATCTCGCATAAAAGGAGCCTCTTCGCGCGCAGGCTTTCAAATCACAGCTGCGCTGCATGCGTGACTGTGGACCTGCCTTCCCTGTCTCCGAGAACATCTACAGGACTCGAATATGGTTTGCCGGCCACGAACTTGGTTTCTGTGTGCTTTCTTGCAAGATCGAGTATGCTGACAACATGGTAACGACACTTACACGATCGCGTAATCCCAGAATACTCCTGGCCCTCCTAACGTGAAGCCAGCTGTTAGGTTTGAAATTCTGAACTACCTTTGTTCATAGGGCTTCCCACTCTTGGTCGTAAAACTTCGTAAGCAAAAAATTTAATGCCACGAGAACATTGGAGCGATCCCAAACACATTGCTCGGCACCGTGGAGTAAGAGCTTCAGCGCAACGTCAAGGATCTCGCTTCTCCAGGATGCGTCGTTCGCCCTGCGACCGTTAACGTTACCGTACAATGCACGGCTCCTTGCTTCCGGTTATGCACCCGTATTTATCCTTGTTGCTTTCCGCACCCCAGAGAAGTGGGAAGCTGTCCTTTGCGCCGGCACCTCTTAAGTCGCCCGCGCATTGATCCGATGGGCACAGGCCATGTCGCCGATGATATCATTGAGCCCAAACTAAGGTCTCCTTCCCGATTTTCCCTTACCTGTCTATAAAAATGTTTTCACCATTATCATCATAACTAGCTAAATCCTTGTGGGGTACGTTCGTCCCATATACGTCTGCGTTCGATTCAAATTTAGACACAGAATATGGTTTCGTCTTCAGCTGAGTCAATGGCCTCGACTCAAGGATACTCGGACCGCGGCCACATCCGAGGTTACCAAGGAGGCAGAGGAATACGCAGCCCAACTCACACGACAAAGTTGGCAAAAGTTTATCGACTCGCTGAATAGAACCCTCAGCACCGCAAAGACCTGGCGTATCCTCAAGGCTCTAATGGACCGAACCAAGACCAAGTCAGAAAGTAGCAAGGCCATCCAAAGACTAGTACAGCAATTTGAAGGGACAGAAGAAGAGCTACTGCAAATAGTCCGTGTAAAGTGCTACAGGCAAGATAAACCCGAAGCGTACACGGAGAGATACCGAGCCGAAGAAAACCCCGACCTAGAGAAGACCAATCACCAGGGAGTAAGTTTTCGCAGCAGTTAAGGCATCTACTCGGAACCCAGCAGCAGGAGCAGACAGGATTAGGAACGCACTAATCTACAACCTAAGTGATGAGGCGGTCACACACCTGACGAACTTCCTCAACGCACATTGGGAAGCGGGGACACTGCCAGAGGAATGGAGACATACGGAGGTAGTTATGATCCCCAAGCCAGGGAAAAAGCTACTAGTTGAAAACCTACGGCCGATATCACTCACTTCGTGCCTTGGCAAGTTGTGTGAGCGGATCGTGACAAGGAGGCTACAACAATACGTGGAAGACGAAGATCTGTATCCCCACAGTATGTTCGGATTTCGCACCAAATTGTCAACCCAAGAAGTCCTACTGCAAATTAAAGAGGGGGCTCTTAGCAACATCCCCTACAACGGAGAAAACATAATAATGGCACTCGATGTCAGAGGAGCGTTCGACAACGTCAGCCACGTGGCCATCCTCAAGGGACTGGATGATCTCAACAGCGGACGAAGAATTCCCGGCTACATGAGAGCGTTCCTATCAAACAGAACAGCCGCGGTGGGGTTAGGAGACCTACGGACAGACGAGTTCCACACGCCAAACAAAGGAACCCCGCAGGGATCCGTATCTCACCGATCCTTTTCAACATTGCAATGATTGGGATAGCCCGGAAGCTGGAAGAGATCGACGGCATACACAACGCATTTTATGCCAACCATATCACCATCTGGACTAACCAAGGCTCGATCAGCCAAAAAGAAGAACGACTACAAGCCGCAGCAACATGCGTGGAAAAATGCGTTAGGGAAAGAGGCCTCGCCTGCTCGACGGAGAAATCAGAGCTCCTGAGAGTCAGAAGAGGAAAACGCTCGGAAGAACAAATCAGCCTCACCCTAGAAGGATAGAAGATACCAGAAAAAGAAGCCGTAAGGATTCTGGGAATGTGGGTGCAGAGCAATCAACGCTGCACGCACAGCATAAACCTACTCAAGCAAGCGACGGCACAGGTGGCACGTATGATCACCTGCGTCTCGCAAAATAGAAGCGACATGAAGGAGGAAGATACGGTCGAGTTGCTTAAAAGCCTCATAATCAGCCGGATCACGTACGCCATCCCATATTACAACACAAACAAAGGCGAATGGGACCAGGCCAGCGCAATCATAAGGAAAGCATACAAAACAGCGCTTCACCTGCTGGCCAACACTTCGACAGAGAAGCTGCTGGCCCTCAGACTCCACAACACGTTTGAGGAGCTCAAAGAAGCACAATTAGGGTCGCAGCTGCTCAGACACCAGCAGATTACCACGGGCAGAAAGCTCCTAAAAAAACTGGGGCACAAAGAAATTCAAAGGGAAGAACAAAAAATAAAAAATATGGGGTTTTACGTGCCAAAACCACTTTCTGATTATGAGGCACGCCGTAGTGGAGGGCTCCGGAAATTTCGACCACCTGGGGTTCTTTAACGTGCACCTAAATATAAGTACACGGGTGTTTTCGCATTTCGCCCCATCGAAATGCGGCCGCCGTGGCCGGGATTCGATCCCGCGACCTCGTGCTCAGCAGTCCAACACCATAGCCACTGAGCAACCACGGCGGGTAGGGAAGAACAAAGAACAGCAAACCTACCCGATGAGTATCGCAGCACCATCAAGGTAATGGCCCTACCAAGAAACATGGATCCGAATTGACACACAGCCTGGCGGAACGCTAGGGCAAAATATGTAGAAAAATACCTAGCAACCAAGGCGAACACGGTATACAAGGACGCTGCGGTATATCCTCGAGAACGAAGGGAAACAGAACAAAGAGTCGTCGCAGCAGTAATAGACTCGGACTATAGGGAAATCGCTTGCGCGTCGGCACGGGATTGTACGGTAACCGAGGGAGAGGAAATGTCCGTTGCTCTAGCAGCTGTAGCATCTCTACCGCATAAATAGATCCCTTATAATTCTAACAAACTCCAAGGAAGCATGCCGAAACTGCATTAACAGCAGAATCGGTCAAAACGCGCTCTAAATCTTCCTCCGCGCTGGTCGACAGAATAAACGCATTAGACACACCATCTTTTGGGTGCCGGGGCACACTGAGATTGACGGCAACCAGAGGGTTGATAGGATCGCTCGCGAGCATACAAACCGAGCGGACCTAAACAGAGATCCTGAGCATTTGATGACAGTGATCCCAATGTACTCTGACATACTAAATTCCCATAGAGGGACGAGGATCAGATATCCCACGCCCCACAATACACTCACTCAACAACAGGCAGTTTACTGGCGAAAGCTGCAGACAGGAACTTTCCCAAATTTACATATACTAAGCAAATTGTTCCCAAGTCAATACAGAGACACATGCCGGTGGTGTGGCGCATTTCCCACACTTTATCACATCACACGGGAGTGCAATACGAATAAGGCACTCCACAAATAGAAAATAGAAATAGAAATAGGGTGCGGAGCAGTGGGAGAGCGTGCTCGCCAGCGGCAACCCTCGCCTCCAAGGGAGGCTGGCGGATCATGCCCGACGAGCAGCCACGCTCAGTGGTGCCCTGGAATAGGGGCGCCGACCATGAAGGCCGGAGATCGTCATCAACCAATCGGAGATGAAGACATCCGGCCTGACCGCTGAATTACTCTTTCTAGAGCAATAAAGTTTGCTTCATCCTTCTTCGTCGTCGGCGCTAAAAGCTATTAGCGCAGTTCTCTAAGTGCAGTGGGATGAGGGACCGTTTATAATCCTCCCAAATTCATGTGGTACTTTCTCTCTCTCTCTTTCCTTCTTTGTATTGCCCGCTTACCTTACCCGCGGTTAAGGTAGCAAACCTGACGCTCGTCTGGTTGACCTTGCGGTTTCCCCTCTTATCTCTTTCTCTCTCTGTCATATTTATACAGGAACGGGATGCCTTTCATCTGGTGAATCTCTGCCACAGGTCACGTCTTGAACAAGAATGACATAAATTTCAAGGAGCAAGGCCGATTAGGCCAACTGAACACGCTTTTATCAAAGTGAAGATTTTGGCTCTTCACTTCGCATGGACAGCTTTCGGCCAAGTATAGACGACCGATCCTACAGACCGTGTAACCAAAGCTGAGTCGGTCCCTGAGCCATTATATTGAAGGGTGGTGACATGTTTCGTCAATCCTGGTGTCAGTGCGCGCTACTGTGTTGGCAAATTTTAATATGCTTTGTAACATGCATAGCTCCTGGATACAGTGCAATGTCAAAGCACCACCAAAGCGTCTCATAATATAAACCAATAGAATTAATCCACAAGTTTCCCCGCAGCATATCTCGCGTGTACGCTATTACTTGGGCATTGATAATGCTCCTCCAACGGCTCCGGGTCAAATATTACGGCCCTTTTCTCGTTGTCAGCCTCAGACACAGGAAACAACATTGAGTTCAATAATTTGTGCATCAATGTTCTCTTCAACCCATGCGACCGTTCAGCTTTCTGTCCTAGCACTTTATTCTTTTTCTTAGCACTTTATTCGCTCTCTCATAGATTGCAATACTTCAGATATACTTGGGTACTGCCTTTCTGGGCGTTGTTTCGCGTCTAGGAATGCATTGGATTACAACATTACTGCCACAGTGTCGTCGCAAGCAACGACACTCGTGAAATATAACGATGAGCACTCATTCGTTTGAGAAATACCAGCCTTTATTTTAGGAACTAGAAAAGCACACGGAGGGCGGCCACTGGTTCAGCAGCATCCGTACGCTGCCACGCTATAGGCCTTGGAAGGCGGCCCGTGAGTTACAGGATGAGAGCACCCGAACAAGCTGGAATTCTTCATGGCTGCACAGCAAATCAAAGTTCAAATCAGAAATTCACGTAGTCGCAGCTAGTAGCAAGAGCACAGCGTACGTGCCTTATTCAATCAAACCTAGAGCGCTATAACTCAAAGCTATTCCGAAATTTTCTATTCCAATTATGCAATCAGCCCTTCGCGTTTGTTCAAAAGATTTTCAGGCCACCCCGACTTCGCCTGTCTGTCACGCGACGTCACGAAAAGCGCGATAGCTCCCCATCTGATGGGACGTGTACACACTGATTATGCATGATTAGTGCAAACAAAAGAAAAATAATTATTTCTAATGCGACGCTTTCTTTGCCGTTAGCCCTGTGCTATTTATTGGTCAAATGTTTTCGGGCTGCGCCCACTTCGCCTGTCTGTCACACAGCGTCATAAAACCGCGAAAACTCACCGTGCCAAAGTGACGTGTGCGCGTTAAAGATGCATTAATATGCCGTACAAAACTGATTTTTTTTTCTGGATAGCCGAAGACTGCCTCGTTCCCAAAGCTATAGAAGATGGCTGCCCGCCGATCGCTCAGGCACTGACTACTCGCACCTACCGGAGAGCATGGAATTATTTGCGTATAATAAAACCTTTTTGTTGGCAGTGCAACATTATCGAGTCCTTTCGACACGTATACGACATCGCCCTGCCAACTATTCTTTGGTGAGGATCCGTTTTAGCGGCATTCTTAGCCTTCCGTAGCCATTTTCACTGCGCTGGCTCGGCCTCATCGAAACCCTCTCCACTTGACCGTGCTCCTGGCCCTTCGTCAGTCAATGCGATAATAAAAACCGCTCAATGTAGGCAATGTTATTCGTTTTTAAATCAAAGAAAAGTCATCATCATCATCATGAGCCTAGTTACGCCCACTGCAGGGCAAAGGCCTCTCCCATACTTCTCCAACTACCCCGGTCATGTACTAATTGTGGCCATGTAGTCCCTGCAAACTTCTTAATCTCATTCGCCCACCTAACTTTCTGCCGCCCCCTGCTACGCTTCCCTTCCCTTGGAATCCAGTCCGTAACCCTTAGTGACCATGGGTTATCTTCCCTCCTCATTACATGTCCGGCCCATGCCCATTTCTTTTTCTTGATTTCAACTAAGATGTCGTTTAGACCTCCTATAAACGAGGAGAGCGTTCGATTGGTCTGTCCAGATAACGCTGCGGGTTACCGCAGACTGCTTGCGTCAGCGGTAGCGCCATTTTGACGTCAGGAAACTGGAATAAAAACCTATTGGAGTAGTTTTACGTTATAGGGCCCGTGCTTCAATGTTGCCGGATTCGAGACACTCCTTATGTAATAAACGAGAAGATAGGGGGTTAACCGAGGGGCCCGATATTTATTAGTCATATCATAAGAAGCCAACAAACATTGACACCGAGGTCAACATAGGGGAAATTACTTGTGTTTAATAAATGAAATAAGGAAACGATGAATTAATGGAAACGAAAGTGGATGAAAAAACAACTTGCCGCGGGCGGGGAACGATCCCACAACCTTCGCATTGCGCGTGCTATGCTCTACAAATTGAGCTACCGCGTCGCTATTGCCTCATCCGTTTTCTTCGGTATGTATATACACACAGATATATATATATATATATATATATATATATATATATATATATATATATATATATATATTAGTCATATAATGAGAAGCCAACAACCACTGACACCAAGTACAACATAGGGGAAATTGCAAGTGCTTAATAAATGAAATAAAGGAATCACAAATTAATGGAAATTGAAGTGGATGAAAAAACAACGTGCCGCAGGTGGGAACCGAACCCACCCGTGCTGAGGTTCGGTTCCCACCTGCGGCACGTTGTTTTTTCATCCACTTCAATTTCCATTAATTTGTGATTCCTTTATTTCATTTATTAAGCACTTGCAATTTCCCCTATGTTGTACTTGGTGTCAGTGGTTGTTGGCTTCTCATTATATGACTAATAAATATCGGGTCCCTCGGTAACCCCCTTTCTTCTCGTTTATATATATATATATATATATATATATATATATATATATATATATATATATATATATATATATATATATACCCTATTGCAAAACCCAGTGCCACTGGGACCCAGTGCGCCTGATTATGGGCCCAGTGCAGCGCGCTGGATGCTGGGGCGCTGGGATCGCGCAGCGTGCTGGGAGGCACTGGCTACTTGCGCGAAAAACAGCTCTAGCGCGTTAAATATGCGATGTCTGGACGCCGTATATATTTTTTTGAATATAGAAAGCAACAAGGAACGTTTTAGTGCAATAAAAAAAAGAAAAAAAAACGCAAAAATAAAACTGCTACGACCAGGATTCGACCGTCCGACCTACAGATTCGAAGCCCGATACCTTACCACTACGCCACGCCAGCAGACGGAAACACGAGCGTAATTTACTATGTCAAAGCCGAGAAGCACTTTGTTTCGCAAAGCTACGTCTTGTACATGCATGGTTGATGCGCTATCACCCAGCAACTAAAACTCACGCCTGTACCAGAAAGAAAAGGTTGCTGTCCGTATTCAGCAGTATGCTTGGAAGTGCCAGAACATCGATTTTCACTTGCGATCGCTATTTTAACTTCTAAAAAAGTCCTAAATGAACCGCCGACCCGGGACGATGTATGGGCTGTTTCTGCCGATTTCGATAGCCGTTTCTTGTTCTTCACGCAAAGGATGTGCAACGTTTCCTTAGTTCAGTGATGCCTTTCAGTCAACACGCGTGTCTAGTCATATATCTTCGTCAGAGAAGCGCAGGCTAGTGCTGGGAGCCTTCGACGATAGCGCATATACCTGTGTTTATGACGCGTCACATCAGCGGTCATCGCTTCTTGTGCTGACACTGTACACATGAAAAAATTGTTTATTTAGGAACACCGATGCGAAAGCTTAAATATAGAGTGATTTATCCTTGTTATATTTCTTGATACCTGAGCCTAGACGCGCCGATAGCGTGAGGACGGACTCGGCTGATACGCTAGGCCTAAGCTTCGGTGGGGACCGATCTCGGCGCGGGTAGCTGGCGAAAGCTAAGAAGTGCGTATTTTAGCCTCAAAAGTTTTTTCAGTACAATAGGGAAAGTGGAAGCACACGAATCACTTCAGCTTTGTTATCGGTGCGAGAATATCATTCAGCGATAAGCTTCGATCTCGGGGTCCGTCGGGCGTCTGAACGAATTCTGCATTTCATCTCCACTCCACAACACTGCGACAATTCCCAGTCAAACGTTACGTGCGAACTACTTAAAAACGCGGCGTCCTCTGCGTTTACGTGGTTTCGTTCAAGAATTTATCTATCCGCCAAGTCCAAAGGGAAAATAAAAAAGCGAAAGTGATTTTCAGTTTCAAGTGCGCATGAATAAACATGGGCAGCTCACGCACCTTTATTCAAAGCTGGGACACGAAATAGGGTTTTATAACCCCAAGATATAGCGTTATTTAGGACAAAAGACTAGTATCAAGCGATAAAATTGTATAAATTAGGTATTAAATATTCAGCAGCGCTCGTCCATGCGTATGGAACCAGCGCGGCACAAACACAACCAGCGCAGTTTCCAGTGCGAACCAGCGAACTGCAGCGAGAACCAGCGCCTGTACAGCACAAACCAGTGCGCCCCAGCGTCATGGCAGTGGAACCAGCGTCTCTTCCAGTGTGACCCAGCTCTTATCCAGCGTTCTCACTGGTGTCCCAGTGAGTCCCAGCGAGTGCCAGCGTACCCAGTGCGACCCAGCGCCAAAAAGCGCGCTGGTTTCACGCTGGAAGACGCTGGGAGACGCTGGTTTTTGCAATAGGGTATATATATATATATATATATATATATATATATATATATATATATATATATATATATATACATTCTTTTTCTGTTTCCATTATTAAACATTCACTTAAGATCAACACATAAGCACTTCTCCGTAGAAGATGTTGGTGGCGGCAACATTACCTATATCTACACATAATTAGCAGCCGTCATCAGCAGCTCTCGACGGGATCGTAGCCATCTGCAAGGGAAAAAAAAGTGTCGGACTTAGTGACTACCTGCGTGCCCACTCCTGCGCTTGCATAGATATGTCCACGTGATATTTCCCGCGTCCTACGCCAGCCTGGCCGAACAATAAGTTACTGTGACGTGACTCCCACCCAGCGAATGCAACGTTCCGCAATTACGAGTATGACATATGGCAGACTTTGTTATAGTGTATGTAACCACATTATATGTGCTATAGTTAGCTTACCGTTTATGGCTTACATTTCATGGGTTAGTTTGCATGCAGCCGCATGTTTTTCCCTAATTACAACAAGCCTCTCGTGAGTGAGGTTCCTTCTCCGTACTGACTATAGCAAAGTGTGAAGAACTAGTAAGACTTTTTTCATGACCTAGTGTGTCAGGTATACTTGCAATAGAAGGTAGCGCAATAAGAAAAGACAAACCGAAACACGGGTGGGCAGGCAGAACAAGCGCTAAAGTGTCGATTACATGGTTTAATTTCCCCGAATAATTCGTTTTCGTCTTATTGAGCAGACAGTTCACCATTCCCGACAGCAAAACCCGGTCCTGAAGAGCGGCCCCAACTACTGCTATCCAGTGCATGCCGCGAAAGGCTTGCAAAAGTCTACATTCTAAATACTGAAACAGAAAATAAAGCTCTCCGCCATTACCACAGGGCGGAAGTGGCCCACGACTCAGAACGCGCGGCTCCTCGGCAATACCTTCAAGATGGAACGGAGCCCACATCTTGCCTCGGCGTGCTGAAATATCTAGCATATCCGGTAGCCACCAGGAGCGCGCACCGTCTCATTGGACGCTATCTAATGGCTGCCGATGAATAAGAAATAGACACTTTCCAGCACTGTAGCTTTTCCAAGATTGCTTTTGTCGTATATACGGATCGATTGAAAAACATTTCTCCAAAGCTTAATTTTGTTGCAATCAGACTTTGAGCCATGCAGTCAGGCCACATATTACGTGCAATAACTGTAATAACTGTAATGAATATGTCATCATAGGCACCATGGGAGATAAAGAGAGAGACGGAAAGAGCTCACCCAAGCACTGGCGAACGACGATAGCCGCCACCATTGCGGCCACGCTCCAAGTGAACAGTGACAATGCCGACAGTGGACCCAGCAGCGAAGCGACGCCTGCGACAAAGCATGGTCTGGCTGTATATCCGGTCCATTCAAGTATTCTGCAGTGTGTACGGCCACGAACAGTCGAAACGATCCCGCACATGTTGCAACTTTAATGTCGTGCAATTATTATGCCCTTGCAGCGTTATTTCACAAACTAGGCCGAAATGCAAATGGCAGTTCATTCACAGTGTTCGTGCACACTGTGAGACGTCGACGCACTGAGCTCACGAGAGCGAAAGTGATGTTTAACATTTCTCGAGGTACACAATGGTGAATGATGTATCGCCAACTTCATCGTCATCTTCATCATGCCTTCATCGGCACTGCCATGGTCATCATCACACATCAGCAGCGGAACACACGGACGCAGGCTGCAATAAAGCTGCGGTGCTTGCGGCGTTATGTCTGATTGATGTCAGTGTTCTAAGCCTAGTGCGACATATCAGCGGCGACGAGGCCTAGCGTCGCTAGGTGAGAAGACCCGCGTCAGCATGAGTGCTGGACGGCCACCGGAATTTGCCGATGCAGAAGGTACATGGCCTACGTATCGCGTTCGCCTGGAGGCGTACTTTGAGGCTCTTAACATCGTGGACCCAACGAAGAAGCGAGCGCTGCTCATCGCTTCGCTCACGGACAGTGCAGTGCGTGTGGTGCAGGGCCGGTGTCAACCAAAAAATGTGAATGAACTGAGCTATGAGGAAGTCGTCGGGTATCTGGAAGATCACTATGCTCCGGAGGTCAAAGAGATCGCTGCAAGTTATGCTTTCTTCATGCGTTCGCAACAAGACGGGGAAGCTGCTCAGGACTTCATTGCGGACATTCGACGCCTAGCTGAGAAGTGTAACTTCGGCACGTCATTGGAGCGCATGTTGAGGGATCGAATCGTTTGCGGAGTGCTGGATGAAGACGTTCGGCGCCATTTACTGACGCGACGGAAGCTCACCTTAGAAGAGGCTGAAGACTTTGCTGTCTCGGCACAGAGAGCTGTTGAAAATGCCAGGAGCATGAACTCGGCGCACTCAGAAGTACATTTTGCCCGACAAAAGAGCCATTCCTCGAAGCGACGTCCCAAGCCGGAACAACGCGACGTGTGTGGAAGGTGTGGAGAATCGCATGCTGAGGACGAGTGCAAACACTTTCGCGCGGTGTGCCGCCGGTGTGGAAAACGAGGACATCTACGTCGGATGTGCCTGTCTAGCACAAATAGTGACCGTCGGCAGGGATCTTATCCAGCAAGACAACGGCGCCAGGGTTCGTACGCCATGGCAGCCGGAGAGGACACAAGCTCGGACGACAACGACGCCTTGCACACGATTACAGCGGTTCTCCATCACGCAGCCAGTATCCGCAAGGTTAGGCCTATTTACAAGGACATCAGTTGGAATAACGTTCCGCTCACTATGTTGGTGGACACGGGGTCACCTGTAAGCGTCATTCCCGTAACGGTGTTCCGCAAGTACAAGCATATCTGGCCTCCGTTGGAGAGTTCACAGCTCAAGCTCTCTTGTCTCTTGGGAGAACTTCCAGTTGTCGGCCAGCTTAGCATGACCGCTACGTGCAACGGTAAAGATATTCCTGGTACTGTCATAGTGGTCGACAGCTCCGGACCACCTTTGTGCGGCAGAGACACCATCAAGGCATTTAATGAAGTTGGAGTGGCAATGTTGTCGAATGTGGTAGCGAATCTGCAACCGGCTGGAATACAGGCTGTCAGCTCAGGTCTGCAACAGCTGCTTGACGAATATGCCGACGTGTTTGCTCCGGGACTCGGCCTGTGCAAAGGACCACCGGTCACATTTCAATTGAAAGAAAACGCGTGTCCACGGTTCTTTAAGGCTCGTAGTGTGCCCTACGCTCTCAGAGATAAGATGTTTGAATCGTTGGATCAGCTGGTCGCGGAAGGCGTTTTGACGCCGGTAAAAACCGCTGAATGGGCAACCCCTGTGGTACCCGTTTTGAAGGGCGATGGGTCCCTCCGACTGTGTGGAGACTTCCGTATGACTGTGAATGCCGCCACTGTGGTAGAATAATACCCCTTGCCTCGAGTGGACGACATTTTTGCTAGGTTAAACGGTGGCGAAGTATTCACGACCTTGGATTTGCGTCAAGCCTACAACCAGTTGTCATTAGATGAGGAAGCAAAGAAGATAACAGTCCTCAACACCCAGAAGGGTCTCTTTTGTTTTAACAGATTACCGTTTGGCGTAAGTTCTGCTCCAGCCATATTCCAAAGGCGAATGGATGGACTGCTGGGGGATATTCCTGGAGTGCAAGTGTACCTGGATGACATTATCATCGCCGAGAAAAAACATGATTCATCTAGGCTCAAAACCGTGCTGCAGCGGCTGCGGGAGTATGGTCTCCGACTGAACAAGGGAAAGTGCAAGTTTCGGCAAGACGAAGTCACATTTCTCGGTCATCGTATCGACGCGAAGGGTCTGCGACCGAAGGACGACAATATCAAAGCCGTTGTTGAAGCCCCAAAGCCCACCTCGGTGAGTGAGCTGAAAGCTTTTCTCGGTCTCATAAATTACTATGGCAAGTTCCTGCCCAATCTGGCCACCATGCTAGCTCCGCTACATGCTCTCTTATCCAAAGGAGTCAAGTGGCAATGGAGCCAGGAACAGGAGAAAGCATTTCAGCAAGTTAAGCAGGCAATTGTGGCTTCCAAGTTTCTGGCTCACTTCGACCCGGATAAGCCACTGCGGCTGGAGTGCGATGCATCACCAGTAGGCATTGGGGCCGTTTTGTCGCACCGCGTGAATGGTGTTGACTACCCCATCGGATTCCGGTCCAGGACACTTACCAAGAGCGAGCGCAATTACTCGCAGTTAGAAAAAGAAGCTTTGGCACTGGTATTCGGCGTCGCCCGGTTTAAAGACTACCTGTACGGACATCAGTTCGTCTTAGTAACAGACCACAAGCCTCTTACTGGGTTATTCAATCCAGGTAAAGCCATACCACCGATGGCGGCCGCAAGAATACAGCGTTGGGCCTTGTTTCTTGGCAATTACAACTACACATTGCAGTACCGGAAGGGCAGTGACCATTCCAATGCTGATGCCCTCAGTCGGTTGCCCTTGCCAGTAATGGTGGAGCCGCGGGACTTTGCTGCCGACGAGTACGTTTTGTATGCCCACTCTCTTGAGGAAACAGCGCTTTGCGCCCGCGAGGTTGAACATCTGACTAATCGAGACACCAGCCTTCTGCAGGTTAAAAAATGGATTTCCCAGGGATGGCCGTCTTATGCTCCGCAGGGCCATGAGCATCTCCGGCCGTATTTCAACAGAACAGAGCTTACAGTCAGCCATAATTTGGTGTACTGGGGACATCGCATTGTTCTACCCCTGGCGGCGGCAAGGCGTGTGTTGCGTTTTTTGCACGAGACACACCCCGGCATGACAGCCATGAAAACCACAGCGAGAACGTTGTTTTGGTATCCGGGACTGGATTCCGACATAGAGCGACTGGTGAACTCATGTTCCACATGTGCGCAGGCTTCAGCGATGCCACCAGCACAGATACCTTTGGCCTGGCCAGCCACCGGGGAAAGGTGGAGCCGGCTGCACGCAGATTTCGCAGGCCCGTTGGACGGACAAATGGTCTTAGTCATCGTCGACTCGGAAACGAAATGGATGGAAGCCATTTCGTTTGCCACTGCCACTTCGCAAACCACGGCCAACGCGCTAAGATTAATATTTGCATGGTTCGGCCTTCCAAAAACCTTTGTTTCTGATAACGGACCACAATTTGTGGGCAAAGTTTTTCGTGAGTTTCTGGCACGGAACAATGTGCAACAACTCACAACAGCCCCTTATCATCCACAGTCGAATGGGTTAGCCGAACGAGCTGTGCGTACGCTCAAGGAAGGACTAGAGAAGGACCCCGGAATAGACCTCAAAATACGCATAGCGCGGGTTTTATGTCGATATCGCCGAACGCCCGTCAAGGATGGAAAGTCGCCGGCGGAACTCTTATTGGGGTACCAAATAAGAACAAAGCTGGACTGTATCGCTCCCGATGAAAGGTCACCAGAAATCCAACCACGAGTTGGAGGGTCTCCAGTTCAGGCAGGTGACCCAATCTGGATGCGCGATTTCCGAACAAGTCGTCGCAGGTGGATACCAGGAGTAGTGCGAGATCAACTGGGGTCCAGAATGGTCACTGTTGATTCCGGGAAAGGAATTCAGCGGCGACACTTGGACCGGGTGAGACGTCGAACTGTCTCAGACTCTTTCTCGACACAGAGGGTAGCCGTAAACCGTGCAGATAGCACTCCAATCACGTTGCGACATAGTCCGGAAGTGGCCCAGACGGATAGCCCGCCACCGTTACGAAGATCGACCCGACAGCGACGGCCTCCTGAACGCTTGGACCTGTAAGAGGGGAAGAAGTGATGTATCGCCAACTTCATCGTCATCTTCATCATGCCTTCATCGGCACTGCCATGGTCATCATCACACGTCAGCAGCGGAACACACGGACGCAGGCTGCAATAAAGCTGCGGTGCTTGCGGCGTTATGTCTGGTTGATGTCAGTGTTTTAAGCCTAGTGCGACATATCAGTGAAGAGAGCAAGCAGTACGTTGAGACAAGTGCGACGCCCAAGTCAGTGATGATAATGATTATTATTTGCGTGCGCGCGTGCCAGTTTCCATTTGGCCGCAGGCGCGTTTATGAAACGGGCGGATATCAAACATTGTACTGTCATCGGTGATTACACACTTCATTCATAGATACAATCAAAGGTTTAGAGAACGACAAAAAATTGGCATATTTTTTCCCGAAACGTACTACGTATTAATTTTAGAACGGAACATAACTCTTTTTTTTTCTCTTTTCTTACAAGTGAATGACGCCGAAAAGGCCGTTCTGTGAAAGTATTCTGTAGGAGTCCATTTCGGCAGCTGCTGATTGGCTCGAGCCGCTCGTCTCCTGCTCGCTCGTATGGCTGCATCCAATCAGTAGCGGCCGAAATGGACAGACCATTAGGTGGACTCATACAGAATACCCCCCTGTACTGATATCTAGTCCATGAATAACTTAGATACCTACACTCGGGACTATTCACTATCGGGCTCTTAATATGCAAGTTGCTTAATATGTTTAATGAAATGGGGAGGTAGCTGCATGGAAGAAAACCCTACAGAAACCAGAAAGACATCGCATGATGCAGGGCGACATTGGCTGCGTGCTGTAACTACATCACTTGCTCATACAATAGTTCGCAGCAAACCACGTGGAAAACGTTGCGTAGAAAACATTGATGATGAACGTACGGGAATATAAGAATGCTTCTCAAGTTTTCTCTTGTTGTAGCGCAAGCTGAACAAGGACAAGAGAAAGGCACATCTCACACATACAGCGCTAATGTGCTGTATGTGTCAGATGTGCCTTTCTGTTGACCTTGTTCAGCTTGCGCTACAACAAAATATGTTGTACGAACAAGCCGCTTTAGCTATCCTCATCGGCTTCTTCAAGGCTATTCGCTTGAATAAAGGAAGGATGCACTTGAAAGCGTATGTTTGTTGCAGTGAGGACATTTAGGCAGCGCTTCTTGTTTCAGTGCATGCCTTCGCAGGGAACATAGTCGTTAACCGGCCACATCTGCGGCGGTAGTGCAGGTGGTTCATTTTGGCTCATTCACCGTGAATGAACGAAGTGTGAAGAAGATCCGTCTCGCGGCAATGCCACATCGCCAACACGTGGCTCGACTCGGCTCGCGCTGCTGATTGCTGGCATCTTTTTGGACAGTGCTTCGGGCTGTCTCGCCGTTGCCGGTAACTGTGCCTTTGCATTAAGAGCTGCCAATAAACCTATTCTCAATTGGTGGAGGTGCTGGGACTCAAACCCCGTCGCTTGAAACCATGGACCTGCGATCAAGAACGCTACCGCCTGCCATGACCGACAGCTAATCCCAAACGGCGCCGACGCCACAGTCCGCCACCTGCACCGGCGTTCCACGACAACGGGGCCCCAAGACCTTCAGTGGTGCAGACGACGAAGACGTAGAAGACTGGTTTGCGTCATATGAACGGCTGAGCGCGCACAACAAGTGGGATGATCCAGCGAATTTAACCCACGTCATCTTTTATCTGGCTGGTACGTGTTGCCGAACTCTGGTTTCACAACCACTTATGTCGCCTACCCACATGGTCAGTTTTCAAGACAACGTTTACGGATGTCTTCGGCCGACCCCGTGTTCGCAAGCTGCGCGCTGAACAATGCTTGCGCGCAGACGGCAGAAACGTTCACGAGCTACTTTGAAGACGCCATGGACCTTTGTAAACGAGTCAACGGCGCAATGCCCGAAGCTGAGCGAATTCACCATATACTGAAAGGCATCGATGACGGCGCATTCCAGATGCTCCTAGCAAGGAATCCGCGCACTGTGTCCGAAGTCGTCAGCCTATGCCAAAGTTACGATGAGTTCAGGAAGCAACGCGCTTCGACTCGTCGTGTTCTGGGAAGCGACGACTCGTTGGCGATCCTTGACAGCATGTACGACCCATCCTCATTCTTTCAGCGGGTCCAGGACTTCGTGCGTGAGGAGGTTGCCCGCCAACTTATTTAGTCCCCTTCACTCAGGAGCCCACCTCCCGTCTTCCAAGCATACTCCGCACTCTCATTTCCGAAGAGGTCGCTCAAGTTGTCCCTTCCACACACCATCAGCCTCCTGCAGCTGCGACTCTCAACTCTGCACTGGCAGTGCGGCCTGTCGCCATGCCTCTCATCTATGTGCAGCCAGTCCTGCCTGTGGCCGCACCTCTTACGTACGCGCAGGCAGTACGCAGGCCTTCGTCGGCACTTTCGCGACCCAGTCCCAACCGGTGCCACCGGAAGTCCATGCTGCATCTTAGATCACACCGAGGGCTAATCCTTGGAGGACGCCGGACAATCGTCCCTTCTGTTATTCTTGCTGCACTCCCGGACACGTCGCCCGATATTGCCGCCGTCGCCCTCAAGCGTTCGACGACGCCTCTCGGCCCTTCCAGTACGACAGCCAGCCCTTTCACCAATACGCCGCTCCTTCCCCCCAACCGTATGCTCATGCCTCCCAGAATTTCCTTCGCGTCGCTAATCATCCCCTCGCCGACGCTCGCTCTCCCCAATGCGTCGGTGACCCACACCACCTGACCAGGAAAACTGAACTTCGCAGTTCAAGAGGCAAGAACTGCTCCCCATTCGAACTGTCTAATTCCTCGCGAATGTCCTGCTAACGTGGTCGCAATTTGTATAGAAGGTGTTCCTGCATTCCCTCTTGTGGATACCGGCGCAGCCGTTGCTGTGATAGCTGCCAAACTGTGCCGTTCGCTGCGCGAGGTGACCACGCCGCTTTCTGGACTATCGCTTCGTACGGCAAGCGCGCAGCACGTCACTCCGCACGCAGCCTGTATTGTACGTGTGCTTATTCACGGCATTGCTTACATCGTCGAGTTTATTGTTCTTCCCGCCTGCTCGCATGACGTCATCCTCGGATGGGATTTCTTATCCCGTCATAAAGCCGTGATCGACTGCGCACACGCAGAAGTTGAATTTTCCCCTTATGACGCATCCTTGGACGAATATTGTGACCACCCTTCTAAACTTACCGTGCGCGAGGACACAGATATTCCACCTGGCTCCTTCGCCCTCGTACCCGTCTCTTGTGATGCTATTACTGATGCAACGGTCCTCTTCACACCGTCCGACGTCTTCATGAGCCGCAAATCTCTCCCATTACCCTTCACAACGCTTGACATGGCCGGCAGCTGCAGCAATATATACTTTTACGATCCCCTCTGTGCGTCTATTACTTTAGTCGTTGGTGAATGCCTCGGCTTCGTTACTGTTCGTCTTTGGTTGACGTCCCCGGAGGCTCTCTTGATGTCGATTCAGGCCAACCATCTTCGATTTCCGCGCTTGAGGAGACATCCAGGGATTCGTTCTCGAGTGCCATCGTCGACACCCTCACACCTGCCAAATGCGCCGACCTTTTATGCGAAGCATATTACGAGGGCTCAACCCAGCTCCTCAGGCGCGGCGGTGACCATGAAATCACGTGACACCGTGACGTCACGACAGAGGAGAAGTGGCTTTGGCTCAACTCTTGCAAGACGGGCTGGGTGGGAATCGAACCAGGGTCTCCGGAGTGTGGGACGGAGACGCTACCACTGAGCCACGAGTACAACGCTTCAAAGCGGTACAAAAGCGCCTCTAGTGAATGCGGTGTTGCCTTAGAAACGCGCTGTTTCTAAGGCGTGCGTCTCTTGCTCAGGCGCACATTTCGTTGCCGCGCCGAACGCTGCTTTGCTCGACGCTCACCGCGTCCAATGCGGGGCGCGTAGTCGCTGCCCTGTAGCCCATTGTCTTACACCCCTTGGCGGGTCGACGGGAACGCTGTCGCGTTCCACTCTTGAAGGCGAAGAAGTAATGCATGAGTTGTTTCTTCGTCTAGCCGAACCAAATATAGCCAAGCAACAGCAGTTCACCAGGCTAAACAGTGGTTCAACAACTAAAATAAAGGCTAGTATGCTTCGCATCCTGGGCTTAACCTTACCTAAGCCACAGCCATTTTTTGATCTCCTGCACCACTTTAGAAGTTCATTCAAAGTTTCACAACCTCACCTGGGCCACACGTCGAAAGTACAGCACTACACTGACACCGGTTCACATCAGCCGTTACGTCAACGACCGTACCGCGTCTCTGCCGATGAGTGCCGTGTCATTACCACCCAAGTCGAAGATATGCTGCACCATGACGTTATTCAACCTTCGCACAGTCCCTCGGCATCTCCTGTCATTCTCGTTCGCAAGAAGGACGGGTCTATTCGCTTTTGCGTCGACTACCCTCGGTTAAATAAGGTAACGCGCAATGACGTCTATCCTTGCCGCGCATCGACGACGCCCTCGACAGTCTTCAGGGAGAAGAATTCTTCGCGTACCTTGACTTGCGTTCAGGGTACTGGCAGGTCCCGATGGCTGCGGCTGGTTGCCAGAAAACCGCATTCATTACGCCTGACGGCTTATATGAATTTAACGTGATGCCTTTCGGGCTTTGTAACGCCTCTGCCACTTTTGAACGACTCATGGACAACACGCTGTGTAGCCTCAAGTGGTCTATATGTCTGTGTTACCTCGACGATGTCGTGGTTTTCTCGCCTGATTTCCCTACTCACCTGCTCCGCCTTAGACAAGTTTTGACCTGTCTAACGAACGCTGGCCTTCAACTCAACCTCAAGAAGTGCCGCTTCGCCGCGCGAGAGCTCACCATTTTAGGCCACGTTGTGTCCAAGCACGGCGTTCTACCCGATCCTGCAAAACTTCGAGCATTCGCTGAGTTTCCGAAGCCTCAGACCATCAAAGAACTTCGAAGGCTTGTGGGCCTATGCTTATATTTCCGGCGCTTTGTTCGGAATTTCGCATCGATCATGGAGCCATTGACTCAGCTTTAGTCGGTGACGCCGCCCTCTCCTCCTGGTCCCCGGCATGTGACTCCGCCTTTGCTACACTGCCTGGTCTTCTCACCTCCCCACTTATTCTTCGCCGTTTCGACCCGTCAGCTGCAACTGAGGTACATGCAGATGCCTGCGAGGTCCGTATCGGCGCCGTCCTCGCCCAACGAAAGCTCTGCTAACCCGAATATGTAGTCACCTATGCGAGTCGCACGCTGACGAAGCCTGAGGCCAAAACAGCGTGACCGAAAAAGAGTGCTTGGCCTTAGTATGGGCACTTGGCAAGTTCCGACCATACCTATATAGGCGCCCATTCGACTTGGTCACAAATCACCAAGCGCTTTGTTGGCTCGCCAACGTGAAAGATACCACTGGCCGCCTAGCCCATTGTGCATTACGCATCCAGGAGTACGCTATTCGCATCGTATAGCGCAGCGGACGCACGCACTTAGACGCTGACGCCCTGTCTCGTTCACCTTTACCTCCAGACTCGGCCTGCGGAACAACTTCCGTCCACTCCGTGTCATCTCTCGACATGGACTCATTTGCCTCGTACAACGTCGGGACCCGTGGATCGCTTCTCTTTTCGACTATGCATCTAGATTATCGACCATCCCTGTATTCCGAACCCTCCGACACCAAGCAGTTGATTTCGCCATTCGTGACCAGCTGCTCCACCGACGCAATTACACTCCTGAAGGCCGTCGGTGGCTTCTGGTGACTCCCCGCAGCTTAAGGTCACAAATATGTACCTCTTTCCACAACGATCCGCAGTGTGGCCATGCCGGAGTCTTCAAAACGTACGAACGAATTCGCCATCGCTACTACTGGCGCGGCATATACAATTTTGTACAAAAGTTGGTTCGGTGATGTCTTGACTGTCAATGCCGCACATCGCCGCTTTTACACCCTCCCGGTGCTTTGCAGCCGCTCCCGTGCGCTGCCACACCCTTCCATCGCGTCGGCATCGACCTATACGGCCCGCTTCCCATGACGCCAGACGGCAATCGGTCGATCATAGTTGCTGTTGACCCTTTGACACGCTACGCCGAAACTGCTGCTTTACCAAGTGCTACAGCGCGAGATGTAGCCTCTTTCGTCCTACATCGCTTCGTGCTTCGACACGGCGCACCTCGATAACTCCTCAGCAATCGAGGTCGCGCCTTCCTCTCCGAAGTCGTCAAAAGTTTGCTTTCTGAATGCCATATTGCTCATCAGATAAGCACGGCATGCCATCTCCAGACTAACGGGCTCACAGAGCGATTTAACCGCAAACTTGGTGATATGCTCTCGATGTACGTGGCACCTGATCATGGTAACTGGAACCACATCCTTATATTCATCACGTCCGCGTACAACACCGCGATCCAGGCGATTACGGGATTTTCACCTTTCTACCTCCTGTTTTGCCGCGAGCCTACACATACCATCGACACGCTCCTTCCATACCGTCCTGACGCCTCCGAGTATCTACCTGTGTCCGACGTCGCCCGACAAGCCGTAGAAGGCTTGTCGGGCGACGGAGGAGGCTTGTCGTAGGAGAGAGATATTGGGCGTGCAGAGAAAACGAAGTCCTCCTGAGCGCACCGTAACTGTCAATATATCGTGCGGCTGAAACCCGGAATTAGGCCTTCAAACGGTGCCACCACAGCGACCACGCCACATACCATTTGGTGCATTACGGCTGGCACACACTGGTGAAACAGACAGATCAAGACGTTTCCTAGAACAAGTTGGTTTGCAACGAAGAAGAAAGGTTCACTGCGCAATGAAGGCAAGCATATGCAGGACAGTGGCATGCGTCGCTGTCCGTGTCATTTATCTGCTCCGATTCTTCTTTCTCTTAACATGTCGAACAAGGAGTACTGGGGAGAGAAAGAAAGAGAGAGCACGCGGTCATTGCTAATGCAGTGTAGTCTGGCCGGCGTCTCATCTTTACAAACCTACGGCACGAACGTACATCGCCACGTACCACACCCGCAAGCGTCTGTCCCCTATACATAGCTGAATTTACCTGGACTGCCTGTCACTTTATTCAAAGTCTTCGGGTTGTGAACGGGCACGCTTTCAGCCAAACCCTTGTTGACGGTGATGTCGGCGAAGCTCTCCTTCTTGCTGACGCAGTACACCGCGAACCACTCGAACTCGTTCCAGTGGTGGCCCTCGGGTAGCGTGACGTTCACGTCCACCTTATCGTGGCGCTCCAGCGCGGTCGTCCTGCGCATGCACAAAATCGCTATAGGCGTGGATGGTTCTGAAATAATACTGCAGCACGATTTTACTGCATCGGGCAGAGTTACGCCGAGATGGGATGCTTTTAGCCGTTCGCCGAAATCTCTCAGCACACAAGCGCTATTATTATTCTGACAGTTTTCATTCCACCCGTATCGCAAGCGCCTCACCGAAATCGATACTCACGTCAACAAATGTGACTCCCGAAAAAAAAATTGTGTAAGAAGTACACGTTTCTTGTTTAATGTGCGCAAATTAAGCACATACGTTCGTAGTTTACCTAAAATACCTGAAAATAAGCGAACAGACAGTTTTATTATTCACGACCATATAAAGCCAACACGCAATGATGCTGCTAGACAACGATACCAGGGCTGGAGCTGCCGCACAGAAATACCCAAGATGGCGGCTGGATTGATGGCCGTCGCCATAGCACAATCTGTAGTGCAGCGCAGGCGTAGCGGATGTTGCGGGTTCGGCGCCCACGGGCGACAAGCTATCTTTTCGTCTGCTTTCATTTTCCCTTTCTTGCTCATTATTTTCTACACTTCAATTTCAACAATTGCTAATTACCCCTATGCTTTCATTGCCTTCATTGCACGCTGGGTCTGTGTAGCCGCACTTAGATAATGTCAGTTTTTGCAGAGGTCACATAAAGCTTTTCTTTGCTGTGTGCTTCACGTTCCATTCATAAAATATATAACGAAAGCCATTTTTTTTTCATTTGTGCTTCTCTAATGACACCGACTTATCTTATTGTTAAGCGGTGGAGCATGGACACTCGTACCAATATACCTGTTTATCTGGTATATGTTATATATCTGTGAACAATAAATTAGAACTCTCTCAACCCATACATTTGAAGCAGTTACTTTTTTTTAAAATCTATTTGTCGTGATAAGCCATCAAATACCAAATTTCCTTTCCAAATTTTTTTCCCGTGCCTTTAAAGAACTACCATGCTCTTGAAAGAAATTTTTATTAACACTCTCAAAATTATGCACTTGTGGATTTATTTTTGCTTTGTTGTTTCAAACACCAACCAGTGGGCTTGCTGTAATAACGTCTTCATGGATTTGCTCAATGTGTAGATAAATAAAAACAATGAATAAATATTGACGTTCTTCCAAGTCAAGTGCAATATAATTGCGTTTTATCATGCACCCTAAAAAGATCCCATTGAAAAACTGTGCTGATTTCAGTAAGTGCAACGTGTAACCCACTTTTTCCATTCGTGTAAAACATTGAAAGTATTTAATGCACGGTCTAAGGAACGTGATTATATTTATTTATTTATTTATTTATTTATTTATTTGGTCAAGCGAAAGACGATGGGTCTGAGCAGGACAGGATGAACATCTAGATAGGAACAGACGCTGTCACAAAATCTCAATGAAGTACGTAATTTGAACAGCTCAAATGTTTACGAGAATGTACAAGGCAAAAGGATAATCAAGAAGACTAGAAAAAAAGCCACATGAACTACACCCCTGTACCAAGCAATATTGAATTGTGAGGCAGGGAATTCCGACCGTATACGGCTCCTGGAAAGAAGGAATATCTGTAACGATTTTTGCGAGAAATAACCGGATTCCCGCTCCTTTGCTTTTTTTTTTTGAATACTCTTCCAGTCTTATAACCCACCTTGCCAAGTAGAGTGAATGGCATAAGTTAAGTCTAGTTGATTTAGTTTGTCCTTCCAGGAGTCTAATGTAGCTGAGGAAAGTATCCCAGACGGAGAACCTCGGCGCCTGAAGCGGTTAACGACAGACCCGGCGGCTGGTCGTTGAATAATTCCTCGCTTATTTTAAAAAAATTTTCTAGCCCGGCGAACTTTCTCAGGCCGGCGTTGGAACGAACTTGGGCGGGTGCCATTTTGATTTTAGTGTTCGGGTTCGGTAAGCAATGGCGGAAGTTGCTGTGGTCGGTCGAAACTTCGTAAAATACAGCAACAAACTCAAGCTAACACCACAGTATGCTTGCATTCTTTTTTTTTCGTTTCACTACTCATGAAGGCAGATTAAACTAGTAACTGCGTATTTATTTTTATCTTATGCCTTCGAACTGCTCACTTCAAGAGACACTGTGATCGATGTCGTCATGTCAAATGTAATTAAATTTCTACGTGTTGCAGTCCTGCCTAAAAAAAGGAGGCATTAGGGAACTTACGGTATTACCGAATTAATGTAATTTCTGTGGCAGTGTGGCACGGATATTAAACAATGAACACGTATTTCCGAAATAATTGCTAAACATTAGCAATTATCTTTGCAAAACAGAACGGTCTTATCAGTTTCGTATTTAAACAAAGAAAAGCGGCTATTTCTGCGAGATTTCTTGTGCCGTAATCCGCTCGCATTTCAAACGTAAACATCTTTTTCTTATAGAGTCTGATCTATATCTACGCTATCGTAAACGAGGCTTTGCACGCGGTCCTGCATTTCCTTGCAATTGGCCTTGAAGCATTCGTTGTACAGGATGATGCGCCCCGTATGAGTGCGGCCTTTGCGTCAGGCACTCGGTTATACAGAAAGCCCGCCACACACATAAGTACGCCTAAGTATGGGACTACTTTTCGCGGACAAACTTATATAAATATTAGTATTTCCTGCGAACAATCGCGAAATGAAATTCACTACCAGAAGTGTTCGAAGGTGAAAAAAAAAATTTGAAATGCCGTTGCCAACTTTGTATAACTGTCTCCTTCTATTCATGTTCTCCACACTCTGCCTGTCTGCTGTCAGTGATCATCCCTGCACAGCTGTTTCTTGGCGTTCCGAATATCGCATCCTTTAGTTTGGCCCTTCCTGCTTGGGCCACATGAGGTCTGCAGTATAGTGTAAATAAAAAATAAAGATAAGGAGCCACAGATTCACGTACTTTCCGTTGCCGTAGATGAGGTGCGTCAGCTCCTCCGGCTTGGCTTGTGAAGTTGGAGCCGCCACGAAGAACGCCGCTGAGAGATAACAAGTCAAAGAAAAATAAAGAGAACGGAAAAGAGAGGCGCGTTCTGTACCAGCCCCTGAACGCGCTAAGTGCTTCCTCCCTCCTGCCTCTCGACTGAAACCAAAACGTGCGTTGAGAAACGTAACTAAAATGCATTCGGCAAGTGCACCTGTAACAGCCAATAACATTGTCCAAAAAGTTAATATATGAAACAGTGAAAACAATGAAACTACATTAGCTAACGGAGGCTAATTCGCGAGATATCAGCTGATGTCACCCGCCGCGGTGGCTTGTAGGGGGCCATGGCATTGCCCTGATATGCACGGCTCCGCGGTTTCAAATCCTAGCCACGGCGGCCTCATGTTGATGGGGGCGGCATGATGCTAAAAAGAAAACAAAAAAATGGCTGTGGCTTAGGTAAGGTTAAGCCCAGGATGCGAAGCATACTAGCCTTTATTTTAGTTGTTGAACCACTGTTTAGCCTGATTAACTGCTGTTACTTGGCTATATTTGGTTCGGCTAGACGAAGAAACAACTCATGCGTTACTCTGCTTCGCCTTGGACGCCCCGCATTGGACGCGGTGAGCGTCGAGCAACGCAGCGTTCGACGCGCCAACGAAATGTGCGCCTGAGCAAGCGACGCACGCCTGAGCCTTAGAAACAGCTCGTTTCTAAGGCAACACCGCATTCAATAGAGGCGCTTTTGTACCGCTTTGAAGCACCGTACTCGTGGCTCAGTGGTAGCGTCTCCGTCTCACACTCCGGAGACCCTGGTTCGATTCCCACCCAGCCCATCTTGCAAGAGTTGAGCCAAAGCCACTTCTCCTCTGTTGTGACGTCACGGTGTCACGTGGTATTTAAGGCGACACCGCCGCGCCTGAGGAGCTGGGTTGAGCTCTCGTAATATGCTTCGCATAAAAAAGAGGCGCTAGTGTTCTATGGTTTAGGAGCCCGTTATAAACCCCCAAATGGTCAAAATTATTCCATTACGGCGTGCCTCATAATCAATCAGCCGATTTAATGTTCAGTTGCAATAGCGCTGGAGGTGAGCCCGATGTGGCTGGTTTAATTCGAAGCCGTGACGATAACGTTTCAACGGTGGCGGAATACGTTTGTGTACTGGCCACGACGCGGTCGTTAAAAAAAATTTATGCGAATCCCACATACTGCGAGAATCGATGTAAGCGAAACCTTCTGCGTTGTTTGCTTGCATTGGCGATAATTGGCAAGGATGTTGACGGTGAATGTTTAATTTCTTCCACGCTTAGTCCAACACGGTAGTGGTGAGTTGATGTTGAACGTTATCTTGCGTGCATCACTGCAGTTTGTTTGCGTAGTACACAGAACACACAGGGAGAAGTGTTTGCTTGAGGCATTGTTGTGCCCCACATTTCATAACCTCTGAAAGGCTCGCGCATTCGCATTGCCTCACATGGCACATCGCATCACGGCAGAAATATTAAACTTGAATTGGATTATGGGTCTGTGCGTGCCAAAACAGCACTCGGATTATGAGGCACGTCAAAGTGGCGGACTACGGATTAAGTTTGACAACCTGGTGTTCTTTAATGTGCACCTAAATCTAAGCGTACAAGCGTTTTTGTATTTCACTCCCGTTCGAATACAGCTGCTGCATTCGGAATCGTACCCACGATGTGAAGAAATGCTATAGCCGCAAAGCTACCCCGGCGGGCACAGAAGTGTACATTTGACGTAGGACCGCTTGCGTAGTGCCGCCTAGACCATACGTTGCGCTTTGATGCGGCTCTGCGTCTGCACAACCTGCGTCATTTGTTCGGTTGACAAATTTGCGTGGTGCCTCCTTTTTGGTACCAGAAACGCACAGTACCATACAGTACCTTCAGTTTGCCCACACTCGCTGTCGTGTCTATAGTAGTAGCGTTTTCTTGCCTTTCCATGTCGCCTTTACCCTGTCCCGTCCCACTCCCCCCCCCCCCCCCCAACCCTCTGCATAGGAACTGCGAGTGCAGAGAGGCAAGACTGCTATCCACTCTTCTTGCTACTTCACCGGTTCTACCCATTCTCTGCCTCCCCCTTCTACCTGCCCCTTCTCTACTATTATATCTATCTCTCTTCAGGACTTTAGCTTTAGCAGAAAAGTTCCAGCTGCAGTTGCTGCAATGCTCTTGCAGAGGGTCACGGATTATTACAGCAGCCAAGCGGCTAATGTGGCACCGCCAAGGCATTGTGCACATGCGACGTGATGCAAAGGTCCAAACGATTTTCTCACGTCGCCACGCTTCTTCTATGTACATACGCACTCTAAACCCCCAAACATCGACGCGGCGTGGAAGACAGCAGCAGCATCAGGTGAGAAGTCGAAGGAAGAGGCAAAGGAAGCTTCGCTTAAAAAAACCTATTAGTGAGAACGCACCTTAATTCCCCTACCCCGACACCTTCCATACCATGACCAAACTGCGGCTTTGAAATGTTCAGCAGGTTCTCCGCGTTGCTCGGGTCGCAACCACGAAACGGGAAGGCGCTTTCGCGTTCCATTCCAACCATACATTCATTAAGCGCAATGTTGTTCAGTCGTACTTGTAGTATGTGGGCGCTCGAAGTCTCCTCCCAGGACACTTCGTCTGTGGTGCTTTTCCGAAGCTCCCAAGACACTTTCTCAGCACGAAGCACCGACATCTCAGGAGAAAAGACAGCCTTAATTGAACAGACTTCGCGCAGGGTACCCGCATTGCAGTGGAAACGATCCCCATGCGGACGGATGCAGGAACTTTAGGGGGGCATACAGGTCTTTAATTTGAAAGACGCAGCTTGTCTTAGCGAGTTACCACGTTTGCGTACCGGGTATTCGTGGGCCGATCCCGGAGATAACGCAGCCTAAAAATCCGGGTCGATATTGATTTACATAGCTACTAGATACGTTTCCCTGGGACCAAGTGACTATTCTCCTTCTCCCCCCCCCCCTTCCTACCTTGCCACCCACCTCCACCACTCGGTTCAGAGCACGCACCATTTCCCTCCAAATCTTACGAGAGTTCCTTTTTGGCACTTGTGGAGAGCGGACACGTCCACTACTTGTCCTTGGTGTGTCGGCGACACAGCCGTGTTATTTCTCAACTCCGCTAAGGGCAGTACTTAGACGTCTATCGCGAGGCATCCCTCCCCTCCCCCCCCCCCCCCCCCCGCCTTCCAATTCAATTTGGCAGTCAACGCAGCTTTGACACTGACTGTTGACGGGTCAACAAACGACCACTCTACCGGAACCTAACAACCTGAGCTAGTGACGGAAACGGCAAACGTCGCATGCAACCGCGGGCCTATGATTCGGCCTAAGAACATCGGCCTATGATTCCCAGGTTTCTAGGTATGCGGAGGCGAAGGTGCAACATCGGAGGCAGAGTTCTGCGGAATGGTGGTTTATCATGGCCGGGATATTGCGACCGATTCGACGATTATGATTGGCCGCGACACAGCCATCAGATTCCCTCATCGAGTCACCTAGAGCAGACGACGCTATTACAAGCGGAGACCTTTCGTGCAGTGACAGGGAGGTGCTGACGTGTCGTGATGTGAACGCGCATACGCTTCTGCCTGGAGTTGGCTTCCGTATCTGGGGCCAGAGTAGATAGTGTAAAATACACCCCTCTTTCCTTCATTCTACAACCAGACGTACTCGTCGATGGGTTTGGTGACGTCAGCGTTCGACGGGACGCTCGACTGCGCCTGCAGCGTATGTTTTTTTTTTTTTTCGTGGGCGAGAATGCGCTCAAGGTTTCTCGTCCGCCGCCTCGTTCGCGATGGACGGGCTACCATCTGGCGGCCGGCGAGACGTGCGACGAATGAGCGAGCGAGCGAGCCTCCTCTTATCCTACCTTCGGTTTCTGGCCGAGAGTACGCGCCCTTCCCTCGTGTTCGCCTGCTTTCCCGCGACGAACGAACGATCGAGCGAGCTAACTACGCGATAGAGTGCCGTGAGCCACGACTCTGCCCTGTCTCCCCGACCTCACTCAGGAAGACGTTGTCTTTCGTCACCGACTTCAACTTGAGGTGGAATCGCCTTACAATTTTTTACTGGCTCAACAAGCCTCTATTGACCGCATCTAAGCTTGAATAAGTATTTTTGACTTTCTCGACAATTTATAGAAAAAGCGACGGCGATAACTATTTCTATGGCGTGATGAAAAAGGAGTGGAATGCGAAATTTTTTCTAAATGCCCAGCCACATAGCGGCTCAGTGGCCACGGCATTCTGCCGAGCACGATGATGCAAGTTCGATTCCCACTGCTCTTTGGGGGGAGGGGAGGTGGGGAGGGGGTAATTGCGCGTTGAAGTACCCTGAGCAGCAGAATATAATCCCAAGCCTCCCGTTCATTACTCTAGGTTTACAGTTCTGAACGTGGTCGACTAAGAATCTCGCTTCAGAAGCGGCGAAGTTGGTACGATGGCTCGCACAAATCACTCGGCTCAAGAGATAATTGTTGCTTTGTAATTAAACTCACAAACCTACGCTCCTGCCTTTCTAACTGTACCTAGTGCTTCCGTTGGCTCCTTAGCGATGCATTATACTCACAATCGGTACAGCTGCCGTCGTACTCAAAATCCTTGAGCAGCACGGTGGCACTGTCCTTGAGGATGACGTCGGTAGCCGTCGTGCTTGGCTGCTTGGTGATAAGCTTGCCTATGCTTTGTTCCTTTGGAAGTTGGAAGCCTACTGGAAGCTTGACGTTGCCGAAATCAGCCTGCGTATAAGGCGTCGAAAAGTTAAATGATGGAACAAAACTCCTTCGTGGATAAAGGCCAGCTCGCGGTAGCTTAATACGCAAGCCAGGAAAAGGCAGAGTGAGACACGGCCGGTTAACAGCGATGAACGACGAATACGGTCGTCGAGTCTCCACCACCAGGGCTGCTAGCGGCGCTGGTTAACAGTGCCAGGTTAGATCTTGTACACGTACAAAAATACCCAGGGCAAGAGAACGCATTGATGACTGCTGCAGTATTTTAGCGGTACAGCGCCGAGTGCGTAGCATCGAAGACATGGGCCGGGTTCCCACATGCAACAAGTAGTCTTTTAGGAGCGTCAGCTCTTACTCATCGCGTTTCTCTATTTCTAGGGATCTGCTACCACGTCCCTTCGGCGCGAAATTTTCAGTCCGAAGAATTCAAAATGGTGACCCTCATAGTAAATCGATATAACAACCCAATTGATGATTGATTGGTGACGTCATGATATATCCAAGATGGTCGCCTATTGATGAGGTCACCGATAAATCCAAGATGGTGGTCCCATAGTAAATCAATAGCAACCCAATTGGTGGTTGGTGACGTCACGTGAATGTCATGTCATAATCCAAGGTGGCGGCAAAATTTTGGTGCCCATGATGACGTCATAATCTAATATGGCTTCTAGAAGTGAAACCACGTGATTATGACGTCGTTATAAAAGATGGCGGCATAGTTTCGAAATTTGAAATCGAAGATGGTGGCCGAATTCGGGTGCCAATGATGACGTAACGGCCCAATATAGTGGATAGAGGTGCAACCACGTGATTATATTATGTCCAACATTACGGTTAGCCACAATCTGCTTTTGTGAACAATGTTAGCATAGAACACCTTCACTATCCCGTCACTTTCTGGTAAGTCTGTGCCTCTACTTGCGCCGCTTATAGAAGGCATGTCCACGTGTACCACGAGTGTCAATAGTGCCGCAGACCTATATATAACAGGGATAAGTGGGCTAGTTGGTGGACGTTATTGGAATGCATCATGTAACCGCACAAAAACAAAGGACAAAGAAGGAACACACAAGACAGGCACGGAACTTCAAGTTCGGCACCTGTCTTGTGTGTTCCTTCTTTGTCCCTTGTTTTTGTGCGGTTACATGATGCATTCCAATAGCAGAACTATATTACTTTTCCTAACCGTGAACAGTTCTGCGAATACAACCCAACACTGTGGCTCACATAAAGAAAAAAAAGAAAAAGGAGAGAAACCACTGACACCTACATATAATATCTAGTCCCTTTACTTGTACTTCAGATTAGGTCAGACGTGATCAGCGAACTTGCACCCATGGCAGTGCACTGCCCAACGCGTCAACGACGAAGTGTCACTCACTTTGAACTTCTTGCAGAAGATACCAAAGGACTTGTATTCCGTGATTTTCTTTGGAAGCTTCAGGTACACGGTAGAGTCCTTGTAGGATCCCAGTACCTTGGAGCTGCGAAGATCAAGTGATCAGCCTGGCGTGCGGTCACTTCGCAGGATCCTTTAATCCACTACACGATAGAAAGACGAGTACTCGTCATCAGCGATCAATCGTATGGTCCTTCAACGTTCTCGAACAAACGAGACCCGTTGCCTTAGATATGGCGGTAACATTGTGCGAGGTTAGCTCCCACGTAACGCTGCGTTCGGTCAACCGAACACGGAGTTTATGTTTTACTGGCTTGCATTTTAATGTACACTGCACTGCACGTAGCTTCTCTCTTTTTTTCTTTTATGCGCACTAGTCGCTCGTAGGAAACTCTCACTCAAAGTACCCATTGCGTTGTGGTTCGGAGTACGTGTTATGGTCTGGATCACGTATAATTGCGAATATGGCTAAATAGAACACCGCGCAGCATATCGTGACCCATATTGGGGACGGTTATCTCGAAGTCAGTGCTAGTGCCAGGATTTCTTTTCTAAATAGATATGAAACTAGTTTACTGCCTGGCCTCCACTTCTAAATCGCTGTGCGTGTCTTCAAACCAACAATTATTTTTAAAAAGCAGCTTAGTGAAACTTCGAGCATCTCTCAATTACAGGTTGATTAACAGCGGTAGAGCAAGGAATATCACTGGAGCTAACGTCTCGACAACAACGACAATTGTCTTCGTGACAGGTTGAGACAATTTCCCATATTTGTCGACACGTTGCCTTCAGCGGCATTATTAGTGCAAACACTGCTATTAGTTTCAAGCCTCCACATTCATATAAAGTTGTTTCACACACAAATCACGATTCATCGTAGCAAAGCGTTCACCCATGTTGACGGAACCACAGAAAGCACGCTGTCAAGAAAACGACTCTTTAAATACTTGCTCTGATTTAAACGAGCAACAGGAGCTGCAAATTGAACATCACTAGCGGTTTTACACAATGCCCACACCAAGCGTAGTGCATCCTGCTCTTGCGGTGAGCAATAGTGCGTCTGGCAGTAGTGCGTAGTGCACTACGTACTACGCAGAGTGTAGTACAATAAAATGTATTCAAGGAAGCTGAAAGTGCAAGCTTGCAAGCCCGAACGTTGCTTTCTGTGGCTAATTTATTAAATGTTTACGAGCGCACGAATGATAGTGGGCTACATATGAGACGGGTTTATTTACAAGATGATTGAGCACGCGTAGAGACGAGATCGCAGTCAGTTGTCAGAGGCAGTCAGTTGCTCTCTGCACCGCGCACAGTTCTTCAATCTCCTCTTCTTCCGCTCCACCGCAGAGCATACCATCTTCCTCCGGCGCAGACGAAGCTTGCCGAGCGTGTTGGGGAACCACGTGATTGTTATTGTTTCCTTCGGGAACCCTGTTACGGCAGCGTTTCAGGTGGGCCACATGGACGTCTTTGTCTTACGCGACCAGCGATTACTTGAGGTCAGTTTTGCTATGACGTACAGTTGACGTCGCTTCATCGGTTGCGTATCACGAATGGACCGCTTTACGTTGAGATAAACTTGCGACACAAGCCTTTCTTCCGTAGAGGTATCCACAGTAAAACGTGATCGCCTGGAGCGAAAGTGACAAGTATATATGCTGGGCGCCATAACGTGCCTTGGTTGAAACTTGTGAAGAGAGTGTCCTTAGGCGAGCAAGCCGACGCTCTTCTTCGGCACGGCACATTATGCAATGGCTGTGCTTTCCTCCAGTGTGAATGGCAAAACCGTGTCCAAAGCGGAGGAGGCGCAAAGGAGCGGAGGCGCAAAGCGGAGGAGTGTATGGAGAAAGGGTGTGGAAGAAGCGGAGTGCCAGCGGCGACCAGGCACGAGGCCAGCGCGGAAACAAAGCGCTGGCGTGGGCTACGGAGACACTGCGCATGCGCTGCTTCGCTTGCGGCGGCGCCGCCGCCAGGGAGCGCGCTCCACGCGCGCCACGCGTCCACGTGTTCATGCTTTCTTGCTTTCTTGCAGATCGACCGGTCGAAATGCTTCGTCTGCCGCAGCTGCTAGACGAGCTGCCCGAGCAGAGGCTCAGTGCCACCGCCGAGGGCATCCTGTCAGTCAGAATCAAATTCTTTGCCACAATATATGCCACGAATGCCAAGTTCAGCCAAAGCGTGAAGAATGCCGTACCTCCAGGTTGTGTCATAAGCTTTCTCCAAATCGAAAAAAAAAAATACAGCAAGACATTGTTGTTTGTGTGTAAAGACTTCACGGACAGTACTTTCAAGACGAACCAGGTGGTCTGTTGTGGAGCATGTTTTTTTGAAACCGCACTGATGTACATCGAGAAGCTCACGGGCTTCTAGCACGAAGGTTAATCCCATATTCACGATACTTTCAAAGGATTTTGCAAGGCAGCTGGAGAGCGCCATGAGCCTGTAACTACTGGGAGAGGTTGGTGGTTTTTCGGGCTTTAAAAATGGAATGATGATGGCCTTCTTCCAGGCTTCGGGTAGTTTACCCGATACCCAAACCTTATTAAAAAACTTAAGAGTGCCTCTACGGCTGGTTCAAAGAGGTGGCACAGCATTTGAGCGTCCACGTAACAGAATTATGTTTCCTCGTATATTCAAATTAGAGACCGACGCTATCATGTCTGGAGGTTGTGTGTAAGTCGTCCGTTACAAATTTTCTGATGCATTTTACTTTCAGAAATTCAATTATTTCAGTAGCGCCTCTGTGCGACGCGGAGGGCCTCATCGGAATACGGAGTTCGGTATGATATTTTTTTTTATGCGAACAACGTTGCCAATGCCGGCGCAGACGTCGACACGGATGCTAGATTTTCTGCGACAAACGACCCTTGACGCTATCGCTTTAAACACCTGAACAGTTGCGCTCAAAATTCACGTTAGGGATTATCATAATCATCGATGCACATTCTTTCAAATGGTAAAATGTAGGGAGCTCCATTGGTTGGCAAAACTGGTAATGTACTTTCTTGTACTTCCATAAATCGGCCAATAAAAGTGCTAGTGTAATCGATAAAGCGTGCGAGCAAAGCCCAGGTGATCCGATGTGACGTCGTCATGCATGGGGCGAAGAATCGCAGTACGCAGGCGTTCGGGAACGACTAGGAGCAACAAAACGCCGTCACCGGATTAATTCTTTCTGTAAAACAGGCCGTCACACGGCGTGAACAGCGTGAACAGCGTGGTCTGGCCTGACGTGCGGACAGGCTCCAATATGGCATGAGGGTAGGATCGCGCCGTTAAAATTAGAAGTACTGACGTCAGGAAACTCGGTAATGCTGGCAAGATAGTCATCGAAGTCGTGGTCGTTAGCTTTGGAGTGGGGTGATGGGAGACGAGACAAGCAGTGTGCATCGGTATGACACCGACCTTTGTTTTAGCGACAGAAAAGTTGTATTCTTGAAGGAGTAACGTCCAACGTGCCAGTCATCCAGAAGGATTGTTCACTCCAACAAGCCAGGAAAAGGAATGATTATCCGTCCCTATCTTGAAATGGAGATTGTGCATATATGAACCAAACTTCTGGGTGAGGAAGACTATCGTCGGACATTCTAATTAGGTGACAATGTAATTTCACTCTGCTCTCGTCAATGTGCAACTTGCCCACCTGCTGGAGCCCATTGTGAAGCTGAACCAAGACAGCGCCACCACCCACAGCGCTAGCATCAGTGTGTAGCTCAGTCACGCCCTCGGTATCGAAATGACACAAGAATGCCCCAGAAGTTTGTAAATACTCCAGCTGACGGGACGCAACCTCGAACTCCATACGTACGGTTTCTTTTTGTGGAGGGGGCACGTGAGCCGGTGAACAAGTTGCGTGAAGTTCTTAATAAACCGGCGGAAATACGCACACAGGCCTGGAAAGCATCGGAGGTCTTTCACTGTCTAAGGTTCGCTAAAATGCCGCACTGCAGCAATATTTTCAAGGTCACGTCGTACACCATCTTTGTCGACGAACAAGCCAAGCACGAGGGTCCGGCGCTTACCGAAGTGACACTTGCTTGAGTTTAAAACTAGTCTAGCGTTTTGTGTGCGATCCAGTACGACTTCAAGTCGCTGATTGTGCTCTTCAAGTGTACTGTCGAAAATGATTTACATCGTCGAGATGTAACATCGATGTCGTCTCGCATGCTCGTGTCATGGCTGCCGCCAGCTGTTTGTGGTTCGTTCATGTCCGTGTCTTGAGGCGGTAGTCCGACCAAGCGCCGGCTTCGTCGAAGGCTGCGCAGAAGAAGGCAGTCGAGAGCGATTACCTAGCACTCGTTTACCAGGTTGTTACGGATGAGTTTATTTACAAGGTGATCGTGGGGGCATCGAGGCGAGACTTTATACATTGATAAGAGTGCATTTACACGATACGTGTACTGTACAGCCATATCGAGGTGCAGGTCCGATTACCTGCTCGAACAGTGCTTATGTGCAACCTCGTCTTCTTCGCCTTCAAGACAGCGCTGCACCATTGCCTTGCTCATGCGACGCGTAACAGTATTTGAAACTCCTGAAAACCTTCTTGCGTGGATGTCAAGATATTTAAGTGGCACCGCGACGGGCCGTAAGAAGAGCACGATTGGAGCATTCTCTTGACCGGATGCACGATTGTCCATTCCTTCCGCGTTTCGTTACTTGAGAAACCACCAACGAGACCAACTTTATGAGAATGCCGTATTCATACTTGCTACAATAGAACGTATATAAGACTCTATAAATGCCGAAAAGTAGGCTTGTACGCACCTTCCGGCCTCGTCGGGCAACTGATCACCTGACTCTTCCTCCAGTTCGCCTTTGTTTCCGGCCCAGAAATACGCATCTGCGAGGATAAATTTCGCGGATGATCTCGGGAGAATTAGCGCAGGACGTATTCTGCTGAGGGACGTTTTAAACCCCTTTATACGTGGGCCTAAGTGGAAACGGAACCGTATAAACCTGAAAGTTCCTACAAGCCATTGTTGGAACCAGTGTATTCAGTTCGCGAAGAAAGAGTTGTCAACGACGTGGAACTCTGTTCTCCCAGAGGGAGCTCCGTACAAGTCGCTTGCGATGATTGAGCGTTGTCGTAACATTGTGTGCTCCCTTAGATGAGTTCAATCTTGCTACTAACTATTATTTTCTCATTATATCCCTCAGTGCCAGTAGGTAGCGTTGGCGTATGAAAATTGCAAAGAATAGTATGTTGTGATCAGGAAAGCAATGCGGAAGTCACGGACAACTAAAAATTACTGCAGCTGTTTTCCCTAGACTTAAGCATGTGCCAGAAAGCCGGCATTCATGTCATATCTTTTTCCCCTGAAGCAAACAAGACCACTTGCGGTTATTGAGAGCAGTGAGATCGCGTAGGAACTCGCGTGCGATTAGCACTTGGATATCGAAAATGGCAAACTCTGGCCTTAATTATTTTGCTCCCATATTGCCACGCTTTTCAGACTGCTGCGCCTGGTGTTTGTGTGTGCCATTCATGCGTGCGTATTCATAGTTTTGTAGAGCAACAATTACGCATTGCTTCCCTGGTTCCAGGCTGTCCTGGCTGCGCTGATGACGTAGAACGGGAGAGCAAGCCGCATAATGCAAAGAGGCACACACAGCAAGAAAGAAACTTTAGTCAGAAAACATCCTTGATGACTATGTCATGCGAAGTATGATTCTGAGAGGTATCGATGAGGCAACTGTGTGGGCAAAGTTTTCAATTGTTCAGGGTTATTCTTAAGTGCTTTTTTATGCTGCTTCAGCCGCATGGATTCAGCCCAATATGAATGGTAGCTGCCTATTCATGCAGAAGTACGAGACGTACTTGCAAGTATCTATAACAATAACTCTAGTGAAGACGTGGTCGATGACACCGTCACGTGGCGTAGCGGGCACTCGGTTCATGGTGTTTGTGGTGACGTGGTAAACTTCCTCCATGCAGCGAGAGAACCGCTAGTTGGCCATGCTCGAGAGGTCCACGGATAATGTGGATTTTCCTCTCTCGCGAGGAGTGCAATTCCGTCGCATGTGACTGCCTGCCTAGAACGAGAGAGGGTTCTCGCGTGCATCCGCTTCTCTCGGCACCTATAGCGCGCCTCTGAACTTCTATCCGCGTTTTCCATTTCTGGAGCGCGCACCCCCAAGCGGCGACTGGTACAGTGTGAGCTACCACAGACTGCAACATTGAGTGCACTATCGCCGGGATCGGCCCACATTTTTTGCAGGCAATATCGCCGCGTTCTTGAGCGTGATCTTGTGCTGACCGTGGCTCCGACTATAGACATAGAAACGCTTCGCATTTAAAGAAAGGCGCCACGTCGAGCATTTGCAATGCCGAAACCGGAGAAAATATATAGACAAGCTTCATGTTTGTAAAGAAGAAACCAGTGGTTCGCTAGCGCGCAGGCGCGTGGGCATAATGAGAACAGATACACTTTCTGCGTATTTCTCACCGAGCCATGCACTTCAATTTCTGCCGCAGTAATCTCTGACTTATCATTTTTTCTTTACTGCACGACGATGAGAGGCTCATTACCAATAGAATCACGTGTGCCTGCCAGAACCAATAGGTTCTCGGTACGCAACAATATACGAACAGATATCTGCAAGACGTCATTCCTTTGAAATGGTCTACACCTGAACAAGGAAGGACTAAACTCGGTTGATTCATAGAAATGAAAAAAGAAATTGTTCGTGTAGAGGACAACGAGTCACCTCGAGTGAACGTTGGGGTGATGGAGTGATCGTATCTCAAGATTTTCATATAGTGCTGTATTACAGACGATATTACCCGAGACATCGCCAATCACCAACAGACAGCTGACTCCCCCTCTTAAATCCTTGGCACGTAACAAGAGCGGTGAGGTCTATGTATTGGTGTCTTAGCAGCCCGCGTTGACTTATTATTTGCCTTTAGTGTACCTTTATGGAACTCGGCCAACTTCTCGGGCATCTAGGTTTTGAGGGGAAGGCAGTGAGGAAATATTTTCTCGTTATTGACGTCAGTACTGTGATGGTGACAGTATTGGGTGAGTGACGACTGCGTGAATCACGAATGACGAAGTATATCGCAGGAATCTACCTGTGCAACTTGAGAGTGCTCATGACGACAGTGTTAAAACCACTCTTTTGTAGGTAACCCCCTGTTATTTGGAGACATGCTAACATAAACGTCAGGAAGGTGTCTGCTCTCCTGACAAGCAGCCACTGACCATAGGTAGCTTCATTGAAAATACCTTTCTCTTCAAAACAATTCCATTTGTAATGACAAAAAATTCACTTTTCAAAATTTATCCTTTATATGCTTTGCAGAAGGTGTGGAAAAATCTTACGATGCCACTTTCCTGACATGATAAATAAAGCGCCTAACTTGCCCTCTAAGCGCACATTACTAATGTGTCAGAAAGCACATGCACAGCACTTACTGTTTCCTTAATCCAACGCTCATTTGAGCGTTGAAACACAAAAAATGTTCTGGGTAGTCAATATATGCGACAGCAAATTAACATAATAAAAATACCAAATGACCACAAATGGGCGCAAAAAAAAAAAACGTGCGTTTGCGTCCAGCGGTTCGAATGTGGAATAGCTCCACGCGTTAGACACAGACAAGCTACATGCGCAATGCGCCTAAATAGAATGTGCCATTGTACTGGAGGACCGGACGCATGGGCTGGAGCTCCGTCCCGAGCCTGAGATATAATAGCCGGCATGCACTTACAGAACGTAAATCGTTGGTGTTCAAAGCTGAGACTCTAGCTATCTCATAATAATATGCCTCTCACGAACCGCGGAGTCAGGGGGCACATGATTTCAAAAACCACCTGATGTTCCAGAACATTCTTTTCCAAAAAATATTTGGGTGCACCTACCCGGACCCCTTCCGTCGTAATTGAGTCCCGTGATGATGATAGCATCCTCAGCGGCGGCGGACACGTTGCCAGTAACGCCATGGTTGTACGTTGTGATGGCGCCTATTTTTATGCCGTAATAGGCACTCGCGACGCCTGCAAGAACGGCCAGTTTGGCATTGTGAGCGGAGGAGTTCAGAATGGAGTAGCCGTTTGTATTTAGCACGAATCATTCTCTTGCTATCTATCTATCTATCTATCTATCTATCTATCTATCTATCTATCTATCTATCTATCTATCTATCTATCTATCTATCTATCTATCTATCTATCTATCTATCTATCTATCTATCTATCTATCTATCTATCTATCTATCTATCTATCTATCTATCTATCTATCTATCTATCTATCTATCTATCTATCTATCTATCTATCTATCTATCTATCTATCTGTCGATTACTTCATTTGCAGTGGTAACAATCGCGACATCTCCTAGTCCATGTGTTTCACTATCAATGCACATGGTTGGCATGCAATACCGCTTGCGGGAGCAACGCGACCGTACGTAAAGCTCCCCGCTTGAAATTTAACATGATTGAAATTTACGTAACCTAAAATAGAAGCAAGAGAAGCCACCTTAGAAAGCGATCGAAGCAATGGTGTCATCCAGTTGAGAATGCGTGGGAAAAATCCCTACTACCTGAAACTACTGGAGTACAAGAAGCCGAGAGTTACATAATTTCGGTTTCCAAGCAATGAAACTCCTACGCAATCCTCGTGGACTGCACAAAAACAGGTATTTACGGTCACTCGGAGCGTACAGTGGATTTCACAGTTTTCAATGATTAAGGTTGCACTTGTTTCCGTCACCACTGATTCGCATTTATGAATTACCAACAAATTAACTACTGCACAGAAGGCGTTCAATGCGCTTTTGTTATGAGAAACTTGTTTAAAACAGCGGTTCGCGCATACATTTCTCGTACATTATAGGCAACATCGTCTTGAGCTAGAATGCAGCGAATAGCGCACTGAGTAGACCACGCGTAAGTATCTTATATTTTCATAACCGTGGAGCAAGGCTCAGTCCCTACGATATCAAAGAACAATTATGTTGCTTCACAGACACAAAAAAGAAAAATAAGGAAGAAGGGGAAAACACAATATAATGATATATTGGGTATAGGACAATTATCAGGAGTTGAAACTAGCGCATGATAATATAACGAGGAAACTTATTTTAAATATACCTGATATCTATTATTACATGTGTCAGAGGAAATTACTGACGTCAGCATTGTCCAAAGTTTGCTAGTTTTCTTTTTTGAGTAGGACAGTTTTTTAACGAGGTTATTCGTGGCTAGTAAACCGACCTCGTTTCATTAGTGGCGTTTATTTCTCTTGTGACACGAGTCCTGGGGCCGTATTCTGTGACCATCACTTCGGCGCTACTATATGACCTTCGTGGTACTATCGCCGAAAATGACTGTCACAGAATACGTCCCCTGTAGTCGAAATGGAGGAGTTCTAAAAGAAGCTGCTCTGCTGTCTGGTACCAAGTTGGGAGTAGGCCCATCGGTCAAGTAAACACGGCGTACAGGGAATAAACATACACCTACCAATTAAGCTAAAGTAGAAGTAAATGGGAGTAGCCTGAATCACCTGTCAACCAAAATGCTGAAGGTATCTAAGTATACGCGTCCTCACGACTTGAGGCTGTGGCGCCACAAGAGCTTTATAAAACACAATCGCTCCTGACAAACGCTGTAGCTTATACCAGCTCCTTAGAGAAAAAAAAATAAAAACTCAATTTGTGAATTTTTATTACACTACAGTGAAGGGGGCCCTTCTTTTTTTAAACCTGAAAACAAATTAACCGCAGCATTCTCGCTTTTCAAATAATTTGTTTAGGCAGTTTGCGGATTGTCCATATATTTTTGCAATATATATGAAGTTCCTGTGGACAGTTGTGGCCTTGTGACTTTGCAGTTTTGATAGACTAGTGCCTAGGGCCTGTTACCTGTATGATTTATTGTTTTGCTACACCCGGCTGTGTATGCACTTAGCTCTTGTACCTTGTGTTCTACCTAGCGCTAGCCAGGCTGTTCAAGGAAAAAGAACAATTACGAATATCCGAGGACATCTAAGCACTTATGAGTTGTGCATGCGAAAGAATTGATGTCCAATTCAACGCCGCTGAGTGGCCCTTCGAGTTGTGAACTCCTCGCGGGCAAGCGAGCTGGTTGAGATGCTTGGCGCATTTTGATTGGGCCTTACCGAGGCGAAGTTAGAACGCAGGCGAGAACTTGCGCCGGCAAGAAACGCGCGAGTGAGACAGGCATCTGAGAGAGAGGATGACGTGGCGTCTCGGCGGTGCCCTCTCCCCTCATGCAACAGCTGGCAACAGCTGGGGTGCTGTTGCAGCCGCAGGAGTTCCTTTTCGCCCGCTTCCTTCCTTTAGATCCCCATCATCATCATCATCATCATCATCATCATCATCATCATCATCATCATCATCTCCAGCCCGTCAAGGCGAACTCGGGACGTGCCGTCATAGACAATGGCTACGGATGACAGACGGCGCCTTTCTCGCTCAGTGGGCGATATGACGCTTTCGAATAAAAAAAAGTATGCATTACAGCTGGGACACCCTGTATACGTAAAAAGATTCAGCATAGACACGTAAGACTGCTTAGGTGTGGGAATGCGAAAGCTGTGCACCGTTTGTAGACATCAGAACGTGGTTAGGCCGTCACGTGATCAATGACGCACGACCTAGGCCACGCCTTTAGTTCGCCAGAACCGTGGAGCCGCCTTGGCATCGTGGAAGCGTGCTCGTCTCGCACCCCGGTGGTCCCGGTTCGATTCCCACCGAAATTTAGCGGATTTGTTCTCTGAACCATTAATTTACTTTGTTTCCAGGAACTTTTTTGAGAAATGTAAGGATTGCCTCAGCAGTCCTTACTCTTTGCGAAGTCGGGCCATGTTTCGGTGACGCCGACGACTACAACGGTTTTCCGCGCAAAGGGGCACATAATTATTTTGCGTTAAAAAGACTAGAATCATTGGCTCACTATGCGTGTGCAAGGTATTTATTGGCTGCAGACATTACGAGAGAGAAACAGCTATTCCTTCACCATTGCTGTAGAAAGCACGGCGTGTCGAACATCGCGGAGTACCCAGTATAGCTCTTCAGTAAGGCGTCCGTATCAATGTTTTGCACGGTGCAGACTACAAATAAATCAAGTCACGTTGCTTAATAAAAGGGTTAGCTGATCCGCTGCTTAAAAACTTTGCCATTACTGGACAGGATTCGTACAAACAAGCCGCGTACATCGTAAAATAAGGCGTCATAACGTCTTGCTTTAGAACGTTGGCTTAATTGATAAGATGTATACTCTTCACATCAACGCCATCACATTTGTCTCCCAGATAGGTACCATGATGACATGCGGGTATTTTCCTGCCTTTCTGCTTCTTTCCCACCTGTCCCTTCCTAGGGCCTTCTTGTCCTCAGTCGCCTTCCCTATGCGGATATAGCACGTGGACGCCTACAAATACGATGACAGAATTGTCTGCATTTGAACGAGGAGCTTTTTCTAGCTTCATTTCTTTTCGATGTCCCCTAGATTTGGTAGGTATTCTGTGCCGAGAAATGCGTGATTAAGGTACCGGGAAGAAAATAGTGCAGGTGATGCGTGCAGTTGGCTGCTCGGGAAAGGAGGTGGGAGAGAGCAGGGTTAAAAAAAAATTATGGGGTTTTACGGGCCAAAACCAGGATCTGATTATGAGACACGCTGTAGTGGCTGACTCCAGAAATTCAGACCATCTGGGACTCTCTAACGTGCACGCGGGTAACGTATCTCAAACCCGTGTATCCCAGTACACGCGTTTTCTCGCATTTCACCCGCTTGGGAATGTGACCGCCGTGGCCAGGATTCGACCCCGCGAGCAGCCCAACACAAGAGAACGGGGTTGCATACCTTGCACTACGACGCCGAGCAGCAGCGCCTCGACTGGTGACCAACGAGCCATGCTTGAACGCAGGACCGAAGCCAAGCGAACAATTCAGAATCGGGAATGAAAACAGAATACACGCAGCAGGACGTTGTCGCTGATGATATTGTCCTGACCACGCATAATACAGACCGGCGAACGCAGGATTGTCTTCTTCTTCTTCTCCTGCTCTTTGGCGTTCTGCATTTTCTCGCATGCAAGTGCTTTCGCAGGAGCAGCCAAGAATCGGGAGTTTCAAAATTGATTTTCATCTGCGTAATGTGATAAGAAAGTATGTTTTTTTGGTTATCATACGCGAATTAAGAACACTGGTGATCGTGTTCAGCGCAGCGTGTATTTCTTGCAGCATAAAATTATATTAATACGGGTATTTGTCGTGTGGTTCAGATAATTGTCGTGGGGCTTAGGTATAACGCGTCAACGTGACAAAGTTGATGAGGCCTCCAAGCTGGCGAGCACTCTATGTACACCTCTAGGTTAAGGTTAAGCGAGCGAACGTCTTTCCTCTGTCACAATATGCGAGTGAGGAACGAAGGAGGGCGAGGAGGGTGCGAAGCGCAAGCCACCTGGTGGGGTGTAGCCCCCTAGTGAGCGGCGTACGAAGCACACCTGACGCGCCCTGTCCGGTGCTGACGTCAGGGCATGTAACGAGAGCGCGTGCGCAGCTGTTGCGAGCAAGCGAGCGAGAAAGTGAACAGGTGAGCGCCGGGAGAGGAGGTGCCCGAGAGGAGGGAAAGACGTCACAACCGCTCTGCTATGCAAATGTTCAGTGTGCGCCAGGCAAGCCTTTTCCATTTATTAGCCGGTTAAATGTTATGCTACCTTCTTGTGTGTGGCGTCATTAGCGGCGTCATTACATTCGCTTTCTACCTACGGGTTTCCAGAAATTTCGCCAAGGTCGTGCTTACACGACGGGTCTCTAAAATCTGGGATTCTGTCCTTTGGTGTGCGGTGATCAGTGATTGCTAATTCCGATTATTCAAGAGACTTCTGTAACTCAACTTGTAACTAAACTTACTCTTTAATATATCTGTAATGAAACCCGTGAATTTTGTACTGTACTATATTTTCTATTTGCTTTTTTGATTTATATTAAATTTCGTCCCCAGCCATCTCAGACGGTGAACTGGAACTGCTATGCAATAAACAAGGGTGTTACTCGAAGCTTATGCCACAAAATAAACTAGGAGTGAGCGTAACAGGTCCATTTCGAAGCCTCGAAAAAATAATCGGCCCACCATGGGATCGATGTCAAGGTAGGCGCTAGTGCCTTCCGCCCGTTTATTCAGACGCTGAGCGCAACAGGTGTTTTTTTTTTCTGTAAGACCACAATAGTCCACCATGCAACCACGCTGCATCAGGTTTCGCACACTCGCAGAACCCCTACGTGTTCAATGAACTATGAGTAAAACTAACAAAGACAACCTAGGAAATAACATGTAGGTGGGTTCTGTGCCAGTTAAATATCTGTCCTAGTTGTTTGCTATGATGCAGAATGGTTAGCAAATATTATATGAAAATAAACATACATACAGTAATTCAAATGAAGTATTATAAGTCAAGATCGTACAATGCACACGCATACAAAATCCTAGATACGTTCTTCTTAATTAGGGTCGACAAAAGCGTGCTTAGAGTGTGACCAGAAACCAATAGGTTCTTGTCGCCTGGTGTATAATGAGAATTTATATCTTTAGTCTGTCTTATTCTTTAAAAATAGGCATTTTTTCTCAGGGTTCATCTTCGATACCTTTGAACAGTTAAAGGCTTTGGCAAACGCTTCGGAATTCTGCTCCACCTTATTGCAGTCCAGGCCCAAGCGGTCCCTGTCTCCCGAGCCCCTGCACGTCAAATAGCAGAGCGTCATAAAGAAGACCTTGTCCTCTGTAAGCATTTCGTTCAGAGCGAGGGGTACGCTTCCGTCACGAATGTGGGCTTGCCTGAGGGCGGCGAAGGACATCGCGGAAGCCGGAACTTCAGGGCGCAAGCTCTTGCCGAGATGAGAAAAACAGGCATCTTTCTGTTTCAATTCGCGCTGCGTCGATGCGATCACGATGCTGCTGAGCTTTGTTCCATCCGACGTCCACCGAAGGCCTTCGTTGTCGATGGCCCTCGCCAGCGCAGTTCCCAAGAGGAATAGCAGCCCTCCGTATAGCATGGCCTTGCTACCGTATGCTCAGTACGCCGGTTTTTCGACGACGGCCATTGCGATATTCACGGTGTTCAAGGCGCAGTCGTAGCTCACGTAGGACAGGGGAGTGTTGCAGGGCAGCCTCCGCACTTCCTCGTAGTCGTCGGTAGTGTTCACCAGAAGCATGGTTCTTCTGGTGTCGATCCAATACTCGGCCAAGGAGGCGTCCTTTCCCGGGAACGCGAAGTATATACTCTCCAGCACGCCTTCCTTGAGAAGATCGTCTGGAGGCCAAATAGCAATCTTCGCGGCGAGCAGCTTCTCCGTGATGCGGTCCTTACTGGGAGGGTCTATCCAGTTCGACTTCTGGACCCTGTCGACGGTCGCCGAAACGAGGCCGTAAAAGCCATCGTCGATTATCTTTCTGTCTGCAGCTGTGAAGCGAGAGACCAGGCTGAGGACAAGGATGAAGACTCGGTACGGTGCTTCTACGTGGCGGGCTCAATACATAACTAGCCAAGCTGCTGCTATCTCCGTATCGTTGCCATAAAAATCCTCAAAAAGGCGAGAATCTGAGATGGGAGCATAGTACTGTACAAGGAGCCAAGTCGGGGGCATGTTTAGCTGCCTTCTGTCGTAAGTGTAGATAAGCTTGGCGATTGTCTTCAGCAAGTTGACGTCGCTCACTACGATAGTATCATTTACACTGAGTTCCGGATCCAGAAGGAGGGCACTCTGGAAGCTTTGGTGCCACACGCTGTTCTATACGTTGAGTACGTTGTCTTCTAAATTAGCGAAAGAGAACGTCACCGGCTCAGGTGCTTTCGATGTGAACACCGCGTTCAGGCTTTCGAGCGCGTCCTTCTCTACCGCGATAGTTTCATCAACGACACTTTCGTTCAGGCGAGGTCTCGTCGCACTGTCCGGATATAAGCGCTTGCGGTACTGATCCGAGTATTGAGTGTAGCCGTAGGAGCTTGTGGCCTTCTTGTGATTGCTCCACATGATGGGGATGTAGAAACCAGGATAGAGCAGGACACGTCTCCCCCGAGAAGGCTGATTCGTTGACTTAAACAAACTGACAGTTATCCACAGCGGAGCTTGCCATTTGTAAGACTTTGAGGATGTAATTCAACGGTGAGGGCAATTGTGCAGGCAGCTCGGGACAGCTTAGCCCTTGGCTAGCTAGAAAATCCACAAACATTTTTGGCTGCGCCTTGTCCGACGCGTAATAAAGGAACTTCTCGTACATGGCCAAAACTTTCTTTCCGGCAGGGATCTTCTCGGCACCACTACGCAGGATGCTGTGAAACTGTCCGTACCATGACTGCACGAAGCTATTCATTACGGCCACTTTGGAGCTGCCCCGACCCGAGGAATTGCGCGCCGCCGAGCAGACGAAAGCGGAGAAATCCTCGCAAGGATCGAGCGTCCAGTCGATATTGTCGGTGAGTAGCTTCGCGTGCTTACGGCAGTCTTCAGTAGTGCAGAGCGGCAAGGACTTCTGTCCGCGCGAAGACACAACGTAGATGATTGAGGAGGAAGCGAGAAGGATTGTCCCGAAGCACGCCAAGGTTATTGCAATCTTGTTGCATTTACCTTCCCGCGTCGCTGTTGACACCGCGCCCATTGAGGTCTCAACTGCCTTGTTCTGCAATAGACAGGAAAATGGTTTCAGGCGCGGTGAAAAGATGATCAGGGGAACACGCTGCTGAATTAGTGTGTTACACATGCGATGCTATAGCAGCTAAGGCACGGACACAGAAAGGACAAAGGCGGGCGCTTGCGAGCAATGCTACATAAAAAGAGAATGAGATGCGTTATGTATGGTATCAAAAATAATAATAAAGATTTCTGGGGTTTTACGTGCCAAAACCCCAATACGATTATGAGGCAAATCGTATAGTTGGAGACGCTGGGTTAATTTTGACCACCTGGGCTTCTTTACCGTGAACTCGGTACACGGTTGTTTTTGCATTTCGCCTCCATCGAGCCACCGTGGCCAGAATTCGATTGCGAAAGTTCGGGCTTAACAGCGCAACACCAAAACCACTTCGCGACCCCGGCAAGTGATATTCATGGTATCTCCAACACAAATAATATATGACATTGCTTACAATCGAGGTCGGGACCAAAAAGTCGCATGTAATATGACGGCTCGTGTGCGCTACTCCTTACAGATAATAACACTTGTAAAACGTGGTTTCTGCGCTGAGGGGTATAAATTAAACAGGGAAATACGGCTGCGTGGCGTGCCTCATACGAAACCTTCGGTGAAGTTTCGGGACGTAGAAATTTACAACTTACTCTTAATGCTGATATTGTGTCAGTGTGCTAATACAAATTGATAAAATTGCAGATTTAACACTTTCGAGCTTTTAATAACCATTAACGCGTGTGGTTGCGTCATTACCTTCATGAGTCTTATGACACTGAGAGAGAAAACTTCTCATGCAGACAGGCATGTGGGGAAATGAAATATAACACGGTGAGAGAAGTACTCAAGAGCTTGGTGCAAATAGGGAACGGTTTCCAAGGAAAAAAAAGCACAAGCAGTCAGTGGCGTAGCCAGAAATTTCGTTGGGGGGGGGGGGGAGGGGGCTCACGTTGCAGCTTGGCCTCCTCCTTAAGAGCAAGCTTTATCTCGGATGCTCCTATCTGAATACATGTAGAAGGTGAATTAGTTTTTCTCGGCAACCACTGCACACAATTTGATGAGGTTTGTTGCGTTTAAAAGAAAAACATATATTCTACTGTCTTTTGGTTTCGAATTTTTCATTAGGTTGTCAATTTTTCATTAAAGATTGGCACAAATCCTAAACTTTCAGAAAACGAAACTATCAAGTTTAAACCTCTGTAACTCAGCAATGAAAAATAATATCACAATTATGTGAATCGCATCTATAGTACATCTACAGCGGACAAACTTGATATGTTACAAATGAATCTCAAACAATTTAGCATTATCGAAATACGGCATTCGCAGAACCCTTGAGCACTACGTAACTATTCACGTAAGATACAACTTGACATACCGAATTTGTCCGCTTTGACTCTTATAATAGATGCCGTTTAGAGAACCGCGATATCTGTGTTTGAGGTAGAGCTTTTATTTTGTAAACGTCGTGCTTCTATTTTTTTCGCACTTTCAAAATTTTCAAAATATTTTCAACAAAATTCAGGTCCTATATCGAACTTCCGCTCCCAACAGATACTAGAAGTCAACTTTCTCAAATTCAACAAATTCCATTAAAAGTGACCCAGGCGTTATCTCAGAAAAGCGTTTCTGCGTTTTACACTTATTTGAATAGGCCGCGTCGGAGTTGGGCCCGAGCTAAAGCTAGTAAAAAATAGTAAACAACACCTTTCCGGTGGAAATGACGGCCTTTGCTTTCTCTGTGGGCGGTGAATTCGAATGTTTCCACTGTAAGCTTTGCCGTCGTGTTTGAGGCTCGTAGTAGTGGCACCATGGTTCGTCCCCGATCACAATTGCAGACACGAAGTCGTCGCCCTCATTGTGATACCGGATCAGATGAGTCAAGGCAGCGCAGAACCTTCTGGCGGTGGTTCAAAATCTTGGGCGACCTGTGAGTGCAAACAAAATTAGGGATGTCCAAGGAACAATTTCAAAGCTACCCTTTCTGAGGCTGAATTTTATAAGCTGGGATGCCGGCGAACAAGGCGCACAAATTCCGTGATGGGTTGGACATACATTTCATATTATTACCCCTATCGTATTATCCCTATCGATTAGTACCCCTATCGTCGGGTACTAATCTTACGCAACCATCCCACGTCATGAGTTGCCTTAGGCGCGACTTTTTTCAATGTTGTCTTCTCCAGTTTAATGTCCCTTCATACGTGGTTCCCAGGTGCTTGAGATAATCCATCTGGGTAATGAACTCTGGACGGTACATCAGGGATATCTGAACGGGACGATCTCATGGAAACTGACGTTCAGAGACATATTTATATCCTCAATCGAAGTTTTAAGAGTACGTAAGCAATTTCGCAGCGATCGATAGTGCGAATGTAGATCATCATTCGATGCAAAAAAGCGATGTTATCGGCATAAACGTATACACAAATGTCCTGGAGCAGAAGAATGGAGCTTAAAAATATCTTAAAGGGACACTAAAGGTTAATATTAAGTCAACGTTGACTGTTGAAATACCATCCCTTAAACCTCGAAACGCTTTTTTGATGCGAAGAAGAGACTTACTTTAACACATAATGCGTTCTGAAGCGTCCGCATACCTCTAGCGCAGTTCAAATCGCCCGCCCTCCGATCGAGGAGGGGTGACGTCATGTCTCATAGTGACGTTGCGCCATCGTAACGGCGCCCGCAGGCGGTGCTATGGCTTTTCTGCGCAAAACACAAACGCGCGGCCAGAAACAGAGCCAAGACAGAGCCGACAGCAGCGGGAAAGTGGAACTGTGGTGGCCAGCGGAAGGGAAAGCGCGCGACGATAAGCTGGTTCTTTATTTTATGATGCGAACTTTCGCGCTCGTTGCAATGGACGACCCTCACAACGACACATTGGCTCGCGATGCTGGGCTCGACTTCAGCGATTTAAGCACTGATGAATGTGACCTGCTGCTGAGGGCTTGCGCTGCCGGCGTCGTTGCGTACTACTATACGACGGCAACTGTATGTCATGGCTGTACATATTCAGACATTTGTAGCTTTTCCTTCGTGAAAACCAAATGCCGTACTCACCGCCCCGTCTTCGACCTGCAGTTGATCTTGCACTTCGGAGAATGCAGGCACGACCGGCGGAACAGCGCTACGGGATAGCATTGCTTTGAAAGGCACTCCACATGACTTCCGTAAGTCGGCTTTGAACTCGTAATCCTCTGGACGAAAGTGCAGTGAGCACACTATGCGATTTTTCGGCTCCTTCCCAATGCGCTGTGGCAGAGGTACGGCACTTAACCACTTCGAACGGAGAGGTTCACTCGTTGGCACACAGTGATAAGGAACGTTGGATTCACCGCTGCAGCTGCTCTTGGCCAAGTTCCGCGGACCGTCCGCATCCCACGCATCCCACGACGTAGACGTAGACATAGATGTAGCATTCTCGCAACTTGTTCCAAATGCAAGTTTCGCGAGCCAGCAGAACCAGCGCAGCACGACGCGATAACGATACAACTGAAACTCCAAAGCGCGCGCGGCGCATAGTCGAGCGTGCAGAATCGAGCGAAAACGAAGCTTTTCGCCCATACTACTGAAGAGTAACGTCAAAACGTTTTTTTTTTTTTAGAAGTGAACAGAAGTAGACAATTTGAATTTTCTTCCGTCTTATAACCTAATGAAATGATCTTTTATTACGATTAGTTGAGTACTAGTGACATAAATTACAATGAGGAGTGTCTTCATCATCGGGCTATCGGAATGTCGCTGGGGGGTCTCAAATCGTGCCAAGCATTTACCTCAATTCGCTCTGTTCAGCTCTGTTCGCGATGATATTGATGCCTTGGACGTTCTAGAGCATTGCTTTATAACTTTAACTTGACTTTGTAATAACCTTTAGTGTCCCTTTAAGTCTTACAGGAGATGACACTGACCCGTGTGGTACTCCAAATTTCTGCTTATACCCAGATGATGAACATCCGCTTTGAAAACTGTAGAATTCCTTTCTCTGAAAAAAGTATGAAACTCATGCGCTTATGTATTTCAGAAACCTGCAATTCTCTAGTGACTTTATCACTATGTAATGCTCAATGGAATCATAAGTTTTAGCTGCGGAATATTCTCTTCGGCGGCGAGCAAGTGCTCTAAGTGTACCTGCGCACAGCATAACGAGTATCCAGATCTAAAGCCAATTTCACTGTGGTTAAGCATCACGCTCTCAGAAATATAGGTCGTCATCCGGCAAGTCAAAATTTTAACTATTAGTTTAACGAAATTGGATGTTAGAGAAATCGGTCTTAAATTATGTAAATCATATCCACCTCCCTGTTTTTTAGGTATCGGTATTATCTTAGCAAGTTTTCATTCTGAAGGTATCCAGACATATTTTAAGGAGTAATATACCATATTCAAGATTCCTTGCGGGTGCGTTTCATACAGAATTTTTATCGCGGCTGTGGTAACTTCATCTTGACCTGACGCTGAAGAAGACAGAGAGCGAACATCCGCCAGTTCGTGTAATCTGACTTCTCTAAATTCCTCTAGCGGTAACGGTTTCAATGGGTACGGTGGAACGACTGAAAAGGACCTGTCTTCTAGTCTTCTCCCAATATTTTCTAATAACACGGACAATTCACGTGGCGAAAGGACAAAAGATTCAATAATTGCTGAGACCGGAATCATCTTTTGAGAGCGTAAAAATGAATAAAAAGCTTTTTTTTTACATTACGCAGATAAGTGAATTTATTCATGTCATACTCATCTATGGCTTTAGCTATCGTATGCTTGCAAGATGCAGCAACGAATTGGTGATCACTCCAATTGGTTGGAAATTAATGACAAAGAAGTTACTGAAAGTTTTTTTCTCTCTGTTTGGGCGTCCCCATAACACATGCATGTCCAATGTTCCACAGACACCCCATGTCTTCAGCATGTACCGAGTCGTCGGTGTTGTGTGGACCACATGCGACCATATATATTATTAGATTTTCATGGCCACCATCTACCACGTGTTCATATTGTGTTCGCGGCTTGACAGTAGAGTTTGAGATTAACATTAAAGCCTGGGCGTATTATGTGTGAAAACCTTGAGCTTATTATGAGCCGCGCCGTAGTTGCGGGGCATTCCGGATAAATTTTGACCACCTGGAGTTGCTTAACTTGCACCCAATGCACTGTACACGAGTGTTTTTATCACTTCGCCCCCATCGAAATGCGGCCGCCGCGGCCGGTATTCGATCCCTGCGAAGTTTCCTTGTATAGAATGCACCTTTTGAATACAATGTATTCCCCACTGCTGCCTAAGGCCTTTGCTCAGACTGACTGTAAGTGGAAAATAAAAAGTAAATCTGTGTAAAATGTCAAAAAAAAAGACAACGTTCGTGGTAAACTACCATAAACACAGTACTTTTTTGCGAGCTTGTTGTACTGCAACTTTTTTTTTTTACACGTGAGGCTGTGATCACGCACGTGTAATAAGCGTCATGTTGCAAACAGCATCGTCATCGCCATCAGGTTAATTCGAACGCGTCGGTGGTTTCGAGTGCTTCACACAAGCGCAGTTCCGGTGACTTCCGTTGCGTGACCTGCTCGACCAAACAGCTTTGTCAAGTAAGTGCGCTCCTAAAAAAAAAAGTACGCCCCACGTCAAAAAAAAACTGGCTGTGGCTGAGCTAAGGTTAAGCCCAGGATGCGAAGCATACTAGCCTTTATTTTAACGCGACAGCGTTAAGGAGCTCGTGTCGCAGAAAAGCCCGTGTCGTCGGCGTCGGCTCAGGCGTGCGGCGCTTGCTCAGGCGCACATTTCGTTGTCGCGCCGAACGCTGCGTTGCTCGACGCTCACCGCGTCCGATGCGGAGCGCGTAGTCGCTGCGCCGTAGCAAAGCCACCTAGAAACAGTCTCTGTAGCACGCCGCAACCTTCGCTTCTCATTCCAACGAGCAGCTCTGTCTCCAGGAGGCATCTCACCTCGTGAGTGTCTAGCAGAGGCAAGCGCAGCTGCTTATATACCGCCGCGACGCCGCGAGCGACGGCGCGAGTTGGAGCCCCGTTTCTCCTCTATCGTGACGTCACGGTGTCACGTGGTATTGAAGGCGACACCGCCGCGCCTGAGGAGCTGGGTTGAGCTCTAGTAATATGCTTCGCATAAAAAACCTTCCCTTATAAGTGACTTGCTACACTTGTTCCTGTAGCAAAGTACCCCAACACGATGACACAGAGTTCCCCATTCCATCGGAAAACCAGAAAATGTTGCGACAAGATAAACGGTTTCTGTGCGCATTCCGATACTACACGCGCCATAGTTATTGGCCGTACCAATGCTGAATAAGCGTAGCATCAATAGGCGTTTGTTTTTTATTTAATTAAGGGTTATAGAGCTTCTTTTTTTCAGTTTCTCACGTGCCGTGATGCCACGCGTAGCGCAACAGCCTGTAGAAGCACCTATTTCTGGCGACACTGTGCACAGCTAAATTGTGGGACACAATTTTTTTTGTTTTTCCCTCACTACCCGAGACCCACGGCCTCCTACCGCGCATCATCGTTTTTAAAGGGACAGGGACCTAATGATGATGGTGCTTTATGCGGAATGCGGTCCTTGTCTTTTTGTTTTTCAACATCTACCACTCTGCTCCATGAGATAAGCTGCGAGACTGACGTCAACTTGGCCCAGTGAAAGACGCCCTCCCATGCCACGACCTCTTCATCCTGTTTGGCCGATAGTGGTACAAAATACTCTTATTGCGCCTTAATTGTTTGATGAACGGGACGTAAGCTTGATGGCCGTCTCCCGCCAGCTTGATGGAGCAGATGCCCAAGAAAACCCATGTATTCCGGAAAGTAGTGACACTAGAGAGTTTTAGCCCAGCGGGTTTACGGCCAGCGGAGCGGAGCGGGCGAGCGGAGACGCGACTGCGCATGCGCACCAGGCTGAGGCGGCCAGCGGTTTTACGGAGCAGCGTTTACGCCCGCTGGAAAGCACTCCCCAGCGGAGCGTATACGCAGCGCGCGAGCGTGCGTAAGGGCGCGCGGGCGTGTATGGGAAATGCAAGACGGCAGCCGCGAACATGAACGCCGGCAGTTCTGCATCGAAGACGGCGACTGCCGCGCTGACCCGTACATTAGTACTCAGTACATTATTAACAAATAATGCACTGAGAACATGTAATATATCTTTATTCAACATTTCTTGCATAATAAAAGCAAGCGTAATTCAATTCCATTTCTCAGTAACTCCTATTCGAACCACTAGGTGGGGCAGCAGAGCGCCCCGCTCTTTACCCCGCTCAAGCGGGTGATCCGCTGGGCTAAAATTCTTTTTTCGCGAGCCGCTCCGCTGGCGCAACGGTGGAGACCGCTCCGCTCCGCTGGCCGTAAACCCGCTGGGCTAAAACTCTCTACTCTCCTCCTCGAGCGCGCTTTCCTCCTCAATTATCCTCAGATTTCACTCTCCCACGGGCCGACGCGTTGCGCACGGCACGCTATTCGGGCCAGCGCCCGTCGGGCGCCGCGGAAGAATAAAGGCGCGTGTTTGTTGTTTTCCTCGTTGGAAGCGTTATTCTGGAATTCGCTTGCATAATGACACTGATAAGACTATGGTGAACTTCCGATAGGTCGTCCTGACGAATATTTTCGAAAACAGACTCGGAGATAAACAAGCAGAAGCGCTCTAAAGAATGGATATCGTTCAGCGGCTTGGTTTTCATTTTCGCGCCGCTTTGGACAACCACGACTCGGCGGAATACGTTATTCGCTAAATTTAAGCTGTGCAGACAATTCATGCATTCGTTTCATACGCGCGGCTTTAAAAAAATACAAAAGAGAATTAAGCAAGAATATACATGTTTTTTTTTAGTTTTTACAGTAGATCAACCGTTATCGAGGACACCTAGGGCCCTTGAACTAATGCCACTGCGCTAGACGTATTCTGGGCCTGCGTGAAAACTCAATATAGGAAACAATGCGTGCACTTGAACTTCGCTTACGTCATCGCTTCACAATAAACCAACAGCATGCACCACGTACATTTCTCCACAACTATGGGGCCGAATGCAATGCGCGTAGCTCGTATTCTGTGGCAAGCCGCGAATAAAATAAAATGGCGTTCGGCTTAAAATTTTTTCTTCCCATAAGTTCGCAATATCTTCGGCTTGAAGTGATCGTCCGCGAAACGGAGCTGAAACGCGTTAGCCTTTTCTGAGTATATTTTAGGCAGGAAACACACCGCGTATTTCTATTTCATTACATCGTCCCATAAAAACGCCGCACGTCTGGAGCTGTTTTTATCGTACACTTGTCAAAAGACGTTCGTCATCTAGTGTTTAACATCATAGTGAGATTCATGCCTTCCTGCCTTAAAAAAAAATGCTTGTATGGAAAACATATTTTTGCCGCATAGGGACACAGCTAAACATACAAATAGCGAAACGTGTCATACTTCCATGGCTTTCGAAATGCTATACAGAAAAGATATGAAAGAAAATAAGCCGCATAGTTATTTAGGCGAAGGCTGAGGCGCAGGCGCAACATTCTAAAGGATATCTGGCTCACCGATAATGTGAACGCGAAAAAAGAAAACACTGTAGCATCAAGAGAACATATCAAGAGAAAAAAAATAGTTAGCGACATGTCTTACCCACGCTAAGTTGGCAGTGTTGCATAGTGATGAATTTAACAAAGAGTCTAGCTTGCCAAAAATGATAAAAGTGTTCGTGCAAGGTGGCATACAAATAGTAAGAGAAGTACGGTACTTAAGAGTCTGGCTTGCAAAAAATTATGAAAATCTTCGCGCAACTTTGCCTGCAACTATTAGAAGTACAATACTTGCCTCCCAAAGAACGGCGTGTTTCGATGGTGCGAGTTTTTTCCTTCCGATGATGTGAAGCCATTATGTTTGACGCCCGCAGTCTCGTCTACTTCCAGAGATTGCAAAACAGTGCTAGTCCTTTTTCCGGCCTGCTGCTCCACTGAAAAGCATAGCTTCCAGACATTCTTCCGGCAAGCGAAGCTCGCTTGCAATACTTGAAAAACGCACGTGCGCCTAGGCAGCGCGATCCACACGTGGCCCGCGAATGGCGCAAGGAAAAAAAAAGTAAAAAAAAATGGCTGTGGCTTAGGTAAGGTTAAGCCCAGGATGCGAAGCATACTAGCCTTTATTTTAGTTGTTGAACCACTGTTTAGCCTGGTGAACTGCTGTTGCTTGGCTATATTTGGTTCGGCTAGACGAAGAAACAACTCATGCATTACTTCTTCGCCTTCAAGAGTGGAACGCGACAGCGTTCCCGTCGACCCGCCAAGGGGTGTAAGACAATGGGCTACAGGGCAGCGACTACGCGCCCCGCATTGGACGCGGTGAGCGTCGAGCAAAGCAGCGTTCGGCGCGGCAACGAAATGTGCGCCTGAGCAAGAGACGCACGCCTTAGAAACAGCGCGTTTCTAAGGCAACACCGCATTCACTAGAGGCGCTTTTGTACCGCTTTGAAGCGTTGTACTCGTGGCTCAGTGGTAGCGTCTCCGTCCCACACTCCGGAGACCCTGGTTCGATTCCCACCCAGCCCGTCTTGCAAGAGTTGAGCCAAAGCCACTTCTCCTCTGTCGTGACGTCACGGTGTCACGTGATTTCATGGTCACCGCCGCGCCTGAGGAGCTGGGTTGAGCCCTCGTAATATGCTTCGCATAAAATAGCGAAAACAAGTATCGTCACATCTCCTTGGCGTGTGGGTCAGCTGACACGACACTTTCGTGCACTGCAGCCAATCGGCGCGCGGGAAGCCCCGGCGCGGCGACAGCGAGGAGGAAAGAGCAGACGATAGCGGTGCGGGTGAGGGTGTGGCGGCAAAGAGTGGCCCTGCTAAGAATGGCGCTACTCTCCAGAATAGAGGGGTTTTAATGTTCGAAGCTTGCAGTTGCAGCGTATAGACGAGGCAACCTAAAGTTTGCCCGCGCGGCACCAGCGCCGAATGCTCCCCTAGCGGACCGATGGACGTTTCGAGGGTCGTCGCTGCGCTGGCGCGCGCCCGTGTTCTGAAGGGCGGGAGCGCTCGTGCGCGTGGTTTTTGCGATGCGGAGTGCGACCTCATCAGCCAGGAAAGGTGGCACGCAATACTGATGTGTTGTCGGTTGCCACAGCAGCCTCGAAAACACGAAAGGTCCTACGCGGCCCGTGAAGTTCTGCAGATTTCCTGGGAAGTGGTACGAGAAGAACAGACGACAAGCATGGATAACTGCAGTGCGCGGCCGAGTCAAGTAAGTCTCATACTTTCGCATTCGCGTGTAATATCTTGAAAGAGGAATAGTCATATGCCTGTTTTTAGTGCACGGCCGTTTGTTTAGTCGTGTCGCGTTGATGAATTGTGGTGGCATCCGCCATTTGTTAGCGGTAAATGCATGCGTGTTGCGCCGCTAAGCTCTACGACGCGTGCTCGATTCCCAGCCGCGGCGGCCGCTTTTCGAAAGGGGCAAAATGCAAGAACACCCTTCGTGTGCTTTGATTTTTGTGCACGTTAAAGAACCCCCAGAGGTTAAAATTATTCCTGAGACTCCCCATTACAGCGGGCCTCATAATGATTCTGTGGTTTTGGCACAGCTTTGGCACTTAGAACCCCCGAATTTATTTGATTGCACTGTGCCTTCCCTCGCGATCGGCATGGACGAGCTCAAGATATTTATTTCCCTTTTCCAAACGTTGCAACTTAAATTACTAGTTGTGCAGGTAACGAAAGGAGCCGCGCGCTACTTTTGTGTAGTAGCAGACCGTATTTAATGCAAGCCGCGGTCGTCGCGTGCGTCGGGAAGCGGCAGATCGGAAAGCAGCCGCTCGAGACGTACGCGTTATGCTTGTTGTTTGCCCATGCTTTCTAAGTATCTAAGTGTGCAAGTATTATAACTTGTAGTGGTACTACTCTTGTAGAATAATATATGCACACAATCACAGGAACGTTACCTTTGCAAACATATTATTGGGAGTAATTTAATCCCCACAACAAATAGGCACACATACTGTTTCATTTATATGCGATGCAGATGGAAGCGGCGCCAAACAGACCAATGACAATCACAACAGTCTTCTCAGCAGTCAGCACCACCGAAACATGTGCTTTCGTACTGCAGCGACGCAGCTCTTGAGCAGCAGCAAGACACGTGTGAAACAGACTCCAGAACATGCCTTTGTGAAGTGACGGAACCGTCAAGAAGCAGCCCAATGGATCTGCAGTGATCGAGTAGTATGACAACAGAAGTTCCTGCTGCCAGTGTGACTTATGTTGTAATTGAAATAAAAGTGGCTAAATTTCTGAACATGGTGCGTACCTCTAACTCGACGTCGTCTACGATCTTGTCGGACACCTGTGAGACGCACTTGGCTTTCATTCTCACATCACCGTCCACAATTTGTTCAACGCCGTACACGTTCGGAAGCAGACGCTCCCCTATCGTGAGGTTGCTGCCACGAAAAAAAGCTGTCGGCGTCGGCAACCTTCTTGAAACCGCACAGCAATCTTTGCATCACTGTTGCGCAAGCAGGCGATCTGCCGCCGTCGAAAACGGAGCGCCGTGAGAACGAGCAGCGAAGAAAAGCGCGGACGGCACAATGTAAACAAAGCGGAGACTGCGCCACGACGCGACCGCGCTGCTTGGCGTTTCCACATTGGGGCGCTGTCAGGAGGGGCAGTAGCGCCGCCTGGCCATGGTTTTCTCGTCTATGCGTTAGTGCCATCAGTTCTCTCTCTCCCTCTCGGTGTCAAACGACCCGTACGCGCGCTCCCGCCAACCCTACAGCGTAAATAGAGAGTTTAGTTTACGGGACGCCAGCGGCTTGCGTACGCAAGAAATAGGGGCGACGGTACTGCGCACGCGCCGAACCGTCTGCGCATGCGCAATGCTGTCGCCCTAGTTCTTGCGTACGCGAGCCGCTTGCGTTCCCTAAACTAAAACTCTCTAATGTTTTGCATTTCTCGCTCATACAGCTGCCGTCGCCGTGGACCAAATCCGCGACCTCGTACAAAGCAGCACAGTGCCACGCCCGCTTGGCCACGGTAGCGAATCACTTAGACATTTGGTGCACGTTAACGAAGCCCACGTGGTCAACATTAAATCGCATTCCTCCACTACGGCGTCGCACCTCTGATAGTCCCAACGCTGCCTTGGGACGGTAAGGTCAATGAGTAAATAAATTATACAAGCAAGCAATCAATCAACCAATCAACGAAACAATCAATTATTCAATAATTTCTTGCGCGAACGCGCACCGACAAGCGCTGTTAAAGTACGATACACGTTCAGTTAAGCTCGTACTTTGCTGCAATTCGCAATGATCTACTTCCGCAGCTCCAGCTCGCCCCTGCCAGACTGCTAGGACTGCACACGGCCCGAACCTCCATCCGGGACACCATGACCCCCATCAGCACTTATACCCGGAGCCAGTCGAGTGAGTTGCCAGGGGAAAGAAGGAAGCGACGAATCGCGGTGGACTGGAGCGCTGAGCTTTCGAAAGAGGCCCGCAACGAATGATGAGATATTTATTCGACGTGTGAAGCGACTTGTCGTATATAAAAAATAACGATATAAAGTATAAATGGCCCGACTACTTGCCTTCCTATCCAACTCCTCCTTTAAATACAACGTAGCATTCCATACTTACATCCATAGAAGGCTTGTTCTGCAACACATATCCTCTGTGTAGGCATTTCTCAATAACAGCTCTCCAGGTAAAGCCTTTTATCGGCTACACAATCGTCCAAAACAGGATAAAAGAAGAAAAAATAAGGTTGAAGACAGGGATACCCACAGTAATAAGGAAAATGACTGGAACCGCACAAATCGACACGTGTTATACCGATGTTCAGAAAGGATTGAATTTATGAAGCTATATATTCCATAATATAGTTAAAACAAGTATGGCAGTAAGTGGAAATGCATCGTATCCTTGCGTGGGTTGATTGTTCTGCCTCTACGCTTAGAACTAAATCGGGCCACTCTCGAAATAACCATTTGATTTCACCCTGAATGTCTTGCTACACGCACCATATTCTTGTTCTTGTACAAAGAGACCCTAGTACTTTGGGCCACACCTTAAAGGACAAAGGAAATGCCGGGAACTCGTTTCTCAATAGGAAGTGTTTCTTTAACCTCCTTTTCCAGTTTTCCTACTCCCCGATTCCCTGCGTACACTCGGCTCCACAATGTAAACACCCACTCACTCCTTCGCGGAGATCGACAAACCTACACAAATTTAGTCTGATTGCAGAAAGGCAGTTTCTTCCAAAAAAAAAGAAGCAGAAAGAAAGCAGCCTGCAACGCGCGCTTTGTTCCTTGAGTGTTTACAATGGGCTTTGGGTTTCGTAGATGCCCAATCGCGTCTTACACTCTTGAAGACGTTTGTAATCTTCGGAGATTATCGCTGCTGCTCCAAACAACATTCGTCATCTGCATCATGCGCGTTGTCTTCAGCGCTGCGCGGCCGGTTGGTTCCAGTCAGGAACGCTATACGCCTCGCTGATAGGCGCACACCGTTGGGGACCTGAAAGTATTGGATAAGCGCAGGGCTGATAGGTGATAAATATCGTTTGGAGGAAAGACAAGCCCCAAATTGTGCAATCATTTTTTCTCACAGTGCATACACACAAATAAGAACAATCCTGGGGTCCTATAACGTGAAACTATTCGAATATGTTTCATTGCAATCTCTTGACGTCAGATTTGCGTAACTTCCAACGAATGCATGGGTGGTGACCCGCAGGGTTGTCTAAACAGACCAATCAAACGGTCTTCTCGTTTAGAGGAGGTCACTTTTGTTTCCCTTAAAAACGAATAACATTGCCTACACTGAGCACCTTGTCTTAAATAACTGGCTGGCAAGAGGCGGGGAGCACACTCAAGTGGAGAGAGATTCTATGGGGCCGAGCCACTGCACCGAAAATAGATAACCGGAAGGAGGGGGTGGTGCCGGCGTCTGCGATTGCCCCGCTTTCCCTTACTTAGCTTGCGGTGGTAGCTGGTCTAAAATCGCGGCGGCATGCCACCGAAGGTTAAGAATGCTGCTGAAATGGATCCTCAGCAAAAAAGAGTTGTCAGAACGACGTTGTAAACGTGCCGAAAGTGGTCGAAAACGTTACAGGGCCACGCAAAGTTTTATTGTACGCAAATAAACCCATGCTCTTCGGCAGGTGCTCGTAGCGAGTGGCCGAGCGATAGGCGGCGGCCATCTTTTATTCCTTTCGGAACGGGGCAGCTGCGGCTATTCAGAGAAAAATTGAGTCTTGTTCGACATATTAATGCATCTTTAACGCGGAGAGCTTTCGCGGTTTTGTGACTTCGCGTGACGGGCAGCTGAAGTGCGTGCAGCTCTGCAGCTATTGACCAATAGCCGACGGCTAATGGCGAAAAGGCGTCGAATAAAAATAACCACTTTTGTTCGGTCCAATCATGCATAATCAGTGTGAACACGTCATATCAGATGGGAAGCTATCGCGATCTGCGTGACATCGCGTGAGTGACAGGTGAAGTAGGCGTGGTCCAAGCAAGTTTTTGACCAATCGCGGGGGGCTGATTGCAGAACTGGAATAGAAAAGTTTGGAATAGCTTTATGTTATAGCGCCCCTGGGGTTTTACGTACAGAAATCACGATATGAGAAGGGGCATGCCGTAGTGCGAGCTCCAGCTTAAAATTGACCACCTGGGGTTTTTTAACACACACCGAATGGATGGTACGTAGGCGTTTTAGCATTCTGTCCCCATCTGAATACGGCTGTCATTGTCAGCATTGAACGCGGTATGTGCGCAACAAGGACAACGAATATTATTCAGGGATTAGATAAGCCTCGAAGGTTGGAGTATTCTTTTATTTTTATTTTTGGTGTTCAGGAGTTGCAAAAACAAAGGCAACACTTTCTTTCTCTATCTTTTATAGCTCAGGGATCTGCAACGTCCGCGCTCGCTACGAGATCCACTCAATCGGGGACTTCCCTCAGTTCCTTGGAAGGATCGTCTGATGCCGACGTCGGTAAGCTGGCCTTCTGTAGTCCTGAAACCTCCTCATTAGAAAGTACCTTACGGTGATTGTTTACGTTTCTTGTGCCTGCTTCATGAAAAAATTTTAACTGCCAAATATTTTTACATCAAGTTCGGGAAAAGACCAAGAATTAGGACTATTTTTTGCGTATTCGGACACAGTTTGTATTCGCTACCGTTCATCAGTTTGGTCCAAGTGAGACTTGAGGTGATTTATTGAAAGTATCATCATTAGTGGATACAGAAGTTTAGCAATAATGCATGCCATCTACTGACGTCGCCAAGTGGCATCTTCCGACGATTTTGTGAAATAATGATTCCACTAATGAGACCTACCGAACGCACCCTTTTTTCAGCTGCGAGGAGTGATTTCAGCAGTAAGTTCAATTGACAATTTCTACATTATCAGTGCATTTCGAAAAAAATGTTGACATGAATGAAGACCCCAATACGTTCTTTTTTGCTAAACATTTTAACTAAAAAATAGATCTGTGTGTCTTGGCCAGACAAAAGCACTGCATAGTTTCAGAACGGCTGAGAATATACAGTTGTGTACATAATGCTCAGCATACGAAAATTTTCCCTACTTCACAGGCTTACGCCTTAGTTTGGTAACTTCTTCACAAAATGATTGCTCTTCTCAGAACTTGAAAGTTCGTAAAGGCTTCGAAATAGGAACACTGTCTGCATTCTTTGGCGTGTGAACGTTGACAAATTGAGAAGCGAATGATGGGCGAATTTTTTTCTTTTCAAAACGTCCCTCATAAAAAAGCCGTGCAGATGATGTCAGTGTGACGTCACAAGTTTGCCGCTGTTTTCAAACATCGCAGCCCTTTCTCTGCACGAAAAGTTTGCGTAACTAAACGTTGATTCTTCGCTAACCTAAGATGCAATGCAAGCATTCACTGAAAAGCAATCTGCCGCCACAAGCATAGGCTACCAGCTCCGTGATTTCACTCAGTGTTCACCAGCACTTGCTTGTACGGCGGGTGTGTTTCAGAATGTATGGCAGTCTCCAGTAAAGAACGCTGCACTTAAATTTCTGCGACATCCTGTTTGCGCACCGCATACCAGAAAATAGGGCACATTTTAGTACACGACGCTCATTAACAAGCTACATTGTAAGATTGCTGAAGTTCAGTGGGTGAAAGCGCAGTATGTGACAACGTTCTACCTATGGGAAGGCGCATTCATCGATACCATTTTTCTTTGTCTTGTACATCTCAAAATGCATGGAACGCGTCTCTAAGAGTGCGGTCTATAGCATGGAGGTTCGACGTGCTCTTTCAAGAAAACTGGCACAACTCTGTTCTTTCAGAATAGACCAGAATCGCTTCAAGGTAAAATAATTTCCTCAACAAATAACTTTCTTTTTCATTCCTTTTCAGAGTCACTTCGTAGAGAGTAAGCACATGTACAGCATTGTCATATTACGCGCGCGTGTTAATTCGCCGGCTTTATCAAATGTGGACTCGTAGTACTGTGACCAAGAATTTTACAGTGCTCGGTGTGGCATGGTTGGGGAGCCACAACTGGCTTGCAAAAAAAAAATGAAAGAAGAAGAAAGGCCACATAAAGGGTAACTTGTATGCACTGAATGCAGTCAGACTAGCCGGTTCGCAGGGGCAGAAATGTAGGAGCCTTGCATGCCAAAACTTGCGCAAGTCATCGTAGGGAAAGGTAGGCACGCAAATACGAACCAAACCGGCACGAGAAGGAAGGTAAGCAGAAACGGCTTTTGTGTTGTCCTTCTCGCTCATCTGCTGTCCCTGTTTTTGCCCGCCTGTATTTCCGTATCATGAATGCCTACCAAACTTTCCAACTTCCAGTCATTCCAAGCTTCTTGTGCAAGCATGCCTCTCCCTCCCCCTTCGACGCTTTTCTTCTGCTAATCGTTTCGTTCTCAGTGCTGCTGGCTGCGATTTAGTACATCAATTATTCATATGTGTCCTTCATGCCGTTTATCGCTGCTGACGTACACCGCTTGCGCAGTTATTGCAATGAATTTATTTGGCTTGCACTTACGGCGCCCGTGACTTGAGGGAGAGGGGGAAGAAGTTCTCGTTTAATTCTGGCTTAGATATTCTGCGGCAGCTGCACAAATATAGCAGGGGAGGATATCGTGTTAATAATGTAACAGCCGGGAGCACCGTCAAAAATGCGTTCCAGAAAAGAAAAACAAAACTGTCAGTAAATTTAACTGCCTTAAAGAATTATTCAAATGGCAGGTGAAAGCATCCGCGGTTTATCAGTTTGGTTTAAGCCCTTCAAGTCACCCTGTGACATCTGAAAAGAAAATCTCCAAACTGCTATAGTTCGTACACTGGGACTCTCGGACTGCTATCGAAGAGCTGGTTAATTAGAGGGCGCAGGCAACTAATTAAGTGTGACATATGGCAGTTACACTCATAAGGGATGCAACTGTGATTTGTAGAGATCATGTGGCCCGCCGGGGTTGCTCAGTGGCTATGGTGTTAGGCTGCTGAGCACGAGGTCGCGGGATCGAATCCCGGCCACGGCGGCTGCATTTCGATGGGGGCGAAATGCGAAAACACCCGTGTACTTAGATTTAGGTGCACGTTAAAGAACCCCAGGTGGTCGAAATTTCCGGAGTCCTTCAATACGGCGTGCCTCATAATCAGAAAGTGGTTTTGGCACGTAAAACCCCATAATCTAATCTAAAGAGATCATGTGGAATTAAGGGTTGTGTTTACTTTTACATCTGCACCCACGGCTCCCTTCAGACAGCGTTCTTGAAGGATGCCTCATTCATCGTGTCTCGAGCCAAGAGAGTTTCGCCGCGAATCGGAGAGGCCTGTTTGTGCGGTTGCGCGCTACTGAAGCCTATTTGGTTTCACTCACTGAAGCAATTCTTGATCAGACCTCGGCAACAATTCTGACCATTCGCGTGTAACTATTAACCGCCTACACGGGTGAGCACTCGTCCTGCGTGTCCCATGGACTTTAATGTCTCATATGTCGTAAATAACGTGTAACGTGTCCGTGTCTCAAGCTAAACGTGCTTCTCCAGTTTTTATTGAAGGCGAGGGGCTGCACTTTACTTACATTTCACCATTATATATATATATATATATATCGAGAAGAAAGGGGATTAACCGAGGGGCCCGACGTTTATTACTCATATCATAAGAAGCCAACAAACACTGACACCAAGGCCAACATAGGGGAAATTACTTGAGCTTATTAAATGAAATAAAGAAACGATAAACTAATGGAAATTAAAGGGGATGAAAAAACAACTTGCCGCAGGTGGGGACCGAACCCACAACCTTCGCATTATATATATATATATATATATATATATATATATATATATATATATATATATATATATATATATATATATATATATATATATATATAAAATCTTGAAGCGTGTGCTCGCACTACCGCATTCAGGCAGTCTAGAGGTTTGTGTCGTGTGCAGCAGCGTACTGAACAGTCAAAACCTTTTTCCACTCCTCACACACTCAGGGAGGCCAGCGAGCATCCCAGCTACATTGGGCCGGTGAGCGCAATCCTCGTTATCACAATGCTGGTGGCGATCATCATTCTCCTGCTCGTCACAGGCGGTGGTGAGTGAACTTGGTGCACGCTCGCTTCGCCACGGGCAAGCAGCGTTACCAGCAACTCAAACACATGTTGCCAACGAAGTTACCTGTCTCACCGTTAATCAAAGCCGAGTGTTAAAGTCGAATCGATAACGGTAAAGTGCTAGTGGAAATAGGTTAACAAATTTATGTGCAATTGTGATGTCTTCCCATTAAATAAACATTATATTCGTGTGTCATCAATTCACATGGCATAATTTCGGTCCAGTTTCCGGGCGGGCTCAATTTTAATGATTCCTGCGGTCGTATTCGCGATCCATCACTTTCAGGTGGCTTTGCGTAACGTAACGCCGAACGTCACTCTTAGCTGTGTGAAGTGATTTTTAAAAGAGAAATGGAAGAGATAAATGCAGTGCCGTTACTGTCTCTCACAGGAGGACAACTCAACAGCACTGGACGGGGAAAGGGGTGTGGGGAGAAAAAGATGGAGATAGTGACGGGAAGTAAAAAGGAGAGAGAAACCGGAATAGCAAAAAAAGAAAAGCCGACAATGTAGCTAAGCGTTTGCGGGGCCTACAGCCGCGCTCTGAGGTGTGTTGCTTCACAAAATTCCATCAATGCCGAAAATGCACGCCTGGTGATGGAACTGGGAGCATTGGGGAAGAGTAGGCACTGCAGGGTGGTGGATGGCAAGCCACATCGGCGGTAGGAGGCGCAGAGCCTCCCTCTCGGTCCCGAAGGCCGGGCAGTGACGTAGAAGATGCTCCAGTGTTCTCCACGCCATCGCAGCTTGAGCATGAGGCATCCTGCCGTTTGGCGACATTCGGGCATCCTGCCCCACGCGACCTCTTGTGGCAGTTTGATCAAGCGCAAATTATCAGAAGCACTTTTCTTTTCATTTCGCGATGCCTTCGTCAAAGCAAGGTTAATGTGCACTCATGAATATATACGTTTACCGAATCTTTTACACCAGCAACTCAGTATCCCATGGCCTGTCATCGCCACAATCGTTGTGAATGGTCTGGTGTAACTGAGTAGCGCCAGACGGCGCCAGTAGCACTGCTGGTGACGTAAACTCGTCAATGCGCTCGAAAATGATCGGACGTGAAAATAACGCTGGTGGTAAGTGTGCTCCTCCCTTAGGCCTGTATATGTTAGCTGGCATAGCCAATCGCAATGTACGCTTAAGTTGTTGTCGGCGAAAAGCATCCGCACGAATTACGGCCCTCAAGTTTGACTCAGCAGCGTATGTTTGATGGGAAGTGCAACTGAGATTCAGCGAGCCTTGATTTTTTAAATGGTGAGTTGAGGATTGGATCTTGAAGTTGATATTTCTTATTTTAGCTAATTTTTTTAAAAAAACTCGTTGATACGATTGATGAGGGTTTAGCGAGTACTCTTTGCTTCCGGTATTTTTTTACAACTAGCATGTATTCAAAGATATTGGAGTTACTTAAAAGATCAAAGTTACACATGAAGTACGACACGAAATTTTGGCCTTTTGGTAAAAAGATTCCTGGACTTATTCGCGGTATTTCTACAGCTTCTTGCGCCAAGTCACTTCTATGTGAAAAAAAAAAGCACTGTAGATCGCCTCATGCAGCAGCTATTCAAAAATGGCGTTATGGACAGCACACATTTTTTAACCCGGACTTCCTTCAGAACGTGCCTGGGGCCTTTTCACTTATCCTTCTAGGTGTGATTTCTTGTCTTCCTGCAGTACTCTGTTTAAGCGGATAAATTTTTTTGTACTTTTTATAGGCGTCGTGGAATGAGAATTACTCCCACCCGAAAAGAGTGCGAAATGTATAGCTCTCCCTCTCGCTTTATGCGCGGTTTTACGCAACCTAACCGAATCGAAACTAGCTGAAATCATTGCTTTACTGAATGAGTGTCTGTTAGTGAGCACCACTAAATATCAAGAATTATCAGTAGTTACTCGTATTATAAGCGAATTGTTTAGCCATTTCACAGGGATTTTGTTGTTATTATTCAGTCCATGCCACTTTGGAGTTATTACCAAATCACGAACACGCAATAAATCGTGGACCTGAACGACATTGCAGACCGCTGAGGGATATCTGAGTAACTAAATGTCGAAAACTGCAGAGGATTATACGGGCCAGGATTTTTTTTTGTACATTTATTTTTATTTACTCCACAAACTGAGCTTACCTATATGGAGCTTCGCAATTGGACATTCCTTTTCGCGCATGCCAATAACAATTGTCGCGCCTCCATTTCTTGCAGGCGGGGCCAAATCTGGGGCGCTGGTAGGGGGCCCCGGTCAGGGTGGCAGGCACTGCCCGAACGCGACTCCCGCTCAGGATTTCTTCCACACGACCCCAGGCCAGAGGACGCGCCGTCCAGCGAAAACTACGAAGCGCTCGAAGAAGCCCGGCACAGACCCCTGGTGCGACGAGATGGAAGACGAGCCGACCACGCCGGAGCTGCCGTGTCGCAACAGACCGGGAGGCCATGGAGCGACGTCCTCCACGCAGCGGGGGAACACGGTAATAATAATAATAATATTTGGGGTTTTACGTGCCAAAACCACTTTCTGATTATGAGGCACGCCGTAGTGGAGGACTCCGGAAATTTTGACCACCTGGGGTTCTTTAACGTGCACCTAAATCTAAGCACACGGGTGTTTTCGCATTTCGCCCCCATCGAAATGCGGCCGCCGTGGCCGGGATTCGATCCCGCGACCTCGTGCTCAGCAGCCCAACGCCATAGCCACTGAGCAACCGCGGCGGGTCAGGGGGAACACGGTAAACCACGGCACGCCCATTCGCGTTCCTGCCAATCAGCGGTGCCACTTTTTCTTTGTAAGGACTGCGCTAAAACAGCACGTGGGATACTTTTTATTCTGTTAAACGTTGCTGGGAGCCTGAAAAAAAGAACTAGAAAGAAACCATCCGTAAGTTTTCAACGAGAAATGCAAACTGCCATCGTCAGGATGTGTGGGCAACACTGGAGTTGTGAAATGTCAGACGCCGTTGCGGATGCGTTCTCCGGAATAATCGTCCCCAGCTGGGGTTCCTTAACGTGCTATCACGTGCACTAGTTGAATGTAAAGGCAAAGTTAAATAATGTGAATATTTAAGGCATCGAATTGACCGCGCCCATTGGGACTTTCCCGTTGTATTTTTTTTTTTGGAATATCGTGAAAGTGCTGCAGTATTCAATAAAGCGTGCAGGATTGCGCGGTACAAAAGGCACCTTGAGTCAGTAGGTGGCAATGATCTGCACGGGCTGCACGTTCCCTTCTGGTCATTTTGTATGTACATATCGATTGCGTTGCTAGCCTTCGTCGTCTGCCTGCGCAACATGCAATACAAGATGGAACTCAATACTGTTTTTGCTCTATACCTGCGTTCCTTATGTGGCCCTCCGGGTATGCTTACATTTTTACTGCGGGTGGATCTACTCGCACGCACATTTTATTACACAGAAATTAATGAATACTCATTTGTAGTACGAGCAGCAAATAAATATTTTTTTAAAGCTGTAACTGAGAAATATAGTGCCCAGCATGTAGCTGAAGTGTCCTGAGTATTTCATATGTATACTTCTCGCTTACAATGCAGACGTAGCAGCTTGCTACGCTTTATGGGGAAACCGCGGCCACGGACCTGTAGCAAACGAGAGGCAGTTGTATTGAGTGTATTCCTCGCTTTCACTTGTGACTGAAAATGCCACGCACGCTCTGCTCCCTTTCGGCAGTTATTGCCAGCACGATGTCTCGTTGTCCGCAAAACCCGCCGTGGTAGCTTAGCAGCAACGGTGTTGCGACCCTACGCATGATGTGGCGGGATCAAATCCCGTCCGCGGCAGCCGCATTGGGTGGGGGCCAAATGCAAGAACGCCCGTGTCCCATGCATTGGCGTCACGTTAAAGATCTGCTCATGGTCAAAATTAGTCCGCAGTCCCCCACTACGGCGTGACCCACAATGAAATCGTGGTTTTTGGGCTCATAAAACTCCAGAATTCATTCGTTCTTGGGTCGTCAGCTACTGGCCTACGATGAACTGGAGTGCGATGCCTTGCCTGTTGGTTCATCGAAGAAAGCGACGAAATATCTTCAAGTTACACTAAGAATCTGAACCAATAGCTCACTTCTCGAACGCAAACTTTAACTCGCCCGACACTATGCTTCATCAACAAAGTGTGTCACAAAGCGGGCATGTTTTAGAGGCATTTATTTAGCTTTCTCTAATGTCAGCGAAAGCTGCCGGTAGCTTGCGCAATGGTAGAAACTCATCCTGTGAAAGGCAGAACCTGACTACTCCCACAACTCCTGAACGGGGCTCGTGGTGCTCTGTGTAGTCTCGTTGAAGACGCTGAATCGATGTCTCGCGGGAACACATAGATGACACAAAGAGGATGAACACGGCGGTAGAGCTTTTGTCATCATATTCTGCAGCTTTGTGAACCGTTGTTGCCACTGCTTTCTTATCAATTAGTTGTGCATCCACAAGCCCAACCGTTTGCCACGCTACCACGCGTGCAAGCTATGAAGGAGGTTTGTCGTGCAGTTACTATTTGTGCAAGCACTGAGTAACAGCATGGACAGTGACTTCTTGCAGTTACGTGTCTTAACGACGCATTTGTCTGCATCGGCTGCGCCTGGAGTTCCATGGAGCGTAAGCGCTGCTGCTGCCGTTCACAGCGCGACAAGGTTCCCTCTGTCGCTACAATTCTTGCCTTGCAGGTATGCCACCTCCAACCGCTACTTCCGGTGCACCACGCGGAAGAGGCTACACCACGTTCAATGCCTGTCCCGGAGAGTAGCCCAGTTCCACGCTGGCAGCAAATGTTAAGAAAACGCAGGCCCAAAGCCCTTATGAGCAGCTTCTATGCAGGCCTAAAGGATTCCATGCCTCACAGTGCTTGTGAGACAATCCTCTTTTGCAGCACCTAGTGGTGAATAAATAGCCCACAATGTTCAAAGTTATCCACAGACCTAGGTTTAGATGTATTGATTGAAGACCGGCCAAGAAAGAAATTGAGACATGCTTCCTTCAGCAGTCGCTGAGCTTAGCGTGTTCCCTGCGGTATATATATATATATATATATATATATATATATATATATATATATATATATATATATATATATATATATCATACCACTGTAAATAGCGCATGTGTATGGCATTTTCTTTGTCTTTTGTGTCCTTTGTGCGTATATCTTGGATTGCATTTTGCTATTTACGTTCTTCGCCATTTTGAAGGAAAATCAATAAGACCAGCTTCATACATTTGAGCACGTCGTTAGTTCGAGGTGGCAAGAGTTCGTGCATACTGTCCCCCAGCTGCAGTGCATAGGAGGGCACTGGCAAGAGGAAAATTAGTTCATGATTGCTAGTCATTCATTCTGAATTTCTTAATCACGCGAGCTACACTTTGCAGTGTTATGTGTGCTGGGCCCTCGACCATTTGCGCACACACAACCACCACACACGACCATTTGCGCGTACACAACCACATTTGGTGTTATACGCATCGGATACTAATTACTCGACACCTTGCAGTCTCAGACAGCGAGCACAATTGTCCGGACAAAACGAAAGAGGCCAACGAAGGAGACAACGACGTCAGCGATCACGGCCACTTCCGGTGGTTTGGCTACCAGACCTACCGCTTTCCCACCGAAGAGGCGCACGCCTGGTTTCCCGGTGGTCGAGGAGGAGACCATTCCACCCGCCGTTGAGCCTAGGACGCGTCCTCGGCGCCATACCGGCAGAACCAGAAGAGTCGCCAGCACAAAGACCACCACAACAACCAGTGAGAACATGTTGTACCAGGTTAAACGGTTTAATCGGTAGATGTCATCGTAGGTAATAAGCCGACCGCACGCTGTAAACGGCGCCTACTCTGTGGCGAGGTCCGACACATCTGATGTCTGAGCCTTGACTGTAAATCCTCGGGCACTTGCATGAGCCGCCCCGTTTCCAGCAAGGCCCGCATGCGCGGGAGTCTAGAATAATGCCACAGTTTGATGGAAAGGATGGGCCAAGAGGAGAGAAAGGGCTGCCTTAGAGACCCTGCCCGCTTTGAAGTTATGTATGGCTGCTTTGGAGCCGCTAGCGATAACTGAGGAATTTGGGATTGTGAGGGCCAAGGCTATGGCCGCCTCCTCCGAGGAAGAGCCAGGAATGGAGGCGGCTGTAGCGACCTGGCCGTGAGAGTTAATGAGTGATACTGCAAAATGATTTGTGTTCCCATGTTCGGCGGCATCAATATAGAGAACGTCTTTTGAGGTGGAGAATTGTTTTTGGAGAGCCTTTACTCGCTGCCTCCTGCGCTGTTAGTGGTGCGCAAGGTGCATGTTTTTTGGAAGTGGGGGGACGCAGAGGTTCTCGTGTATGTCATGTGGAATGGCGTATTTAGTCTTCATGATGGGTGCCAGAGTGATGGAAAGAGCTTGTAGAATGTGTCGACCTGTTCCGGTGTTAGAAAATCTGCTATATTGGGATGTGAGGTGGGCTTCTGTGAGTTCAAGAAGTGCGTTGAAGGTGCCAGTAAGCATTAGCCTTTCAGTGGAGGTACGTATGGGGACCCCCAGAGCGGATTTACACATTTTGCGTAAAAGAGTGTCGATCTTATCTGATTCCGACTTAAGAAAATGTAGATATGGTGTGGCGAATGTAATCTTACTGATAACAAAGAACTCGATCAAGCGGAGAAGTTCGGCCTCCTTTAGGCCGCCGTGTTTATTGGAGACGCGCCCTAGAAGGCGCAGGGTGTGATCGACTGTGGGACGTGGAGTGTATTTAGAGTATATGCGTTGAGTCGGTGGCTTTGAATGTGTAAACCGAGCATCCGGAGCCTGTCCACTCTGGTAACAGAGATGTGGTTTAGGATGACCTATATATTAGACATGTGTTTTTCGGCCCCCCGGTGGGATGGCAGCAGAAGTAGCTCAGATTTTTGAGGGGAACATCTGAGATTCATAGCCCCGACATGAGCCACGACGACGTCTCCTGCGGCCTGTAGAGTGTCTTGAATCTCTCCATCAGAGCCACCACTCGTCCAAAGAGTGATGTCGCCGGCGTAGAATGAAAGCTTGAGATCAGGAATAGATCGCAATGCTAGCGCCAGCGGCATCATGGAAAGATTAAAAAGAAAAGCGGACAGCACTGGGCATTGGGGTGTGCCGTAGCTGCCTAAAGCGTGCGAAGAGGATTGCCCTGTGCCTATGTGTACAGCTGCGGTACGGTTCGCTAAGAAGATACATATGTAGTCATATGTCTTTCCGCGAACCCCAATTAGCTTAAGCTCTCCGAGGATGGCGGAATGTGAAACGTTATTGAAGGCTCCATAGAGATCCAGACTGAGAATTGCTTGCGTATCTAGACTGCTATTGAGTGTAATGATGTCATGCTTGATTCGAAACATGATATATTGGCATGAGAGAGAATTTCGAAAACCTACCATTTCTTATTGATAAAGATTGTTGCCTTCCATGTATTTACTTGGTTGGTTGAGGATGACCTGTTCGAGTGTTTTACCTAGACAAAATGTTAGTGATATAGGCCTGGGATTAGAAGTGTTGAGTGGTTGGTTTGGCTTTGCGACAAAAATTAGCCTGGCATCTTCCCACGAACTAGGGAGGGTGCCAGTGTCAAAGCAGTGATTGAAGTACACCGTGATGGCTATGACAGAGTTATTGTTTAGATTGCGGAGTATTTTGTTGTTAACAATGTCGGGGTCTGGTGCTCGCATTGTGCGCAGAGTGGCGAGGGCATGGCGAGCCTCTGCTGCCGTGATAGCGGCGTCTAGTATCTCGTTGGGTTCGCCAGAGTACTTTGGCATGTCATACTCCTGCGCGGGAGGAAGATGTTTATGGTGGAGGTCGTCGAAGAGTCTGTCGAGATTGTTTTTGTGTGCATGTAGCAGTTTGTTTATGCTGTGGTTGTGGTGTGCGCGCGATGCGGTAGGGTCTAATAAGTGTCGCAAGAGTTGCCATGTGCGCTTGTTATCGAGGTTGTCATGCATGCTTTCACATACCTGGCCCCACTGCTGGCAGGCCAGTTGTGTGGCGTACTCCTGGATCTGGAGGTCTAATTTGGCAATTCTGAGTCTTAGTTTTCGGTTGAACCGTTGCCTCTTCCACCGTTTGAGAAGAGAGTTTTTGGCTTCTCACATGTGTAGAAGCTTGGAATCAACCGTAGTGAGAGCGGTTTCGGGGGCCAGAGTGGTAGTGTGCGTCCGGGCGTCTGAGTGTAGTCGCTGAACCCATTCTGAGATGTCTTGAATGTTTGTGGGAGCTGATATCTGGCGGGCCCCTCGAAAATTGTCCCAATTGGTAAGGTAGAGGGGTTTGGGTGCCAAGGGTTTGTTTTTGAATTGTAGTGTGATGGTTATGATGTAATGGTCGCTACCGTGGTTAACTTGTTAGTTGTGCCATGTGACGTGTTGGATTTTGTGTGTAAGCGTAAGATCGGGGGAGGTGTCCTTAGCTACGCTGTTGCTTAGCCTGGTTGGTTCATCGATGTCCTTATGTAATGTGAGTATCTGGTCTTGTATGTGGATCCATAGGGCTTTGCCGTTAGGAGTAGAAACGGAGTGACCCCAGAACTAGTTGGCTGCGTTGAAGTCGCCAAGAATTAGGAGGGGGTGGTGGGTGGCAGCGGCAATAGCTTGTACAAAGAGGCAGTCAAAGCGGTGATGTTTGTCTTGTGGATGACTATACATATTGAGAATGTAAAGGCCATGGCAGATGCATTATTTTTGCGAGGAATATTTTTTGGAAAATGATTCTCTATATCGACGCTGTCGAATTGGGAGTGATTGGCAGTGAGGTGTATTGCGTAAGAATTGGCGTGTCGGGCCGGATACTTTATTGATCTGATAGACCAATAAACCAATAAATGGCATGCGTTGTCGGTGTTTTCTTTCGTGACATTTGTTTGTCAATCTCGAAATTCCGAGGAATAACTTTGTCAAGAATGTAAAACAAGGTATAAGCAAAGTTAGTCGTAGAATGGTGGGGCAGTATACCTCGCACATACCGCATGTCATATAGCAAGGTGTACCTAAATATGTACGGGAATTTTCACTCACGGGGACGCCGGCGCTGGTCGCCGACACCGGATTTTCTGCGACAGGGCCTTTTTAGGCTGTCACGTTAAAATTGGGACAAGAATTACAGTGCATTTCTCTTGGGTATGGGCCATTGATACCAAGGACAAACATCCGCTCAGCAGGAATGTTCCCGTCATGCTTTCCTTCGGAGCTTCCACGGCTTGGCGCAGCCACGCAAACGTTTGGAATGCTGCGAAAGATTTCATTTTTGCAACTGTATTCTTACGGAAGTGACCGTATAATATGTTCATTGTTGTATTTCTTCTTCTCAGTCTACTATTAGCCTAAGTTTTCAGTAACACACCTTTTCTAGCAATTCAGTTTTAGTACTTTCTAAACTTGTTCAACCAATTTTGTGTAAGCCACTTTAGTATCGGCCAATCTCCCATGGAGGTTACGTGCCACCAAGTTGCGCAAAGTAAACAACCGCAACGAGCAACTCAGCAACCCCAGCTCCAACTACGAGTGTGTCTATGGCACAGACTCATACAGTGCACGTCTGGTTGCAATTACGGGTCTGTAGTTACCGCGCTCTTAATCGAGTTACATCTCTGTGCAGCGACTCGGACGCCCCTGGTGTGCACCGTGAGCGGCGGCGCACTCGCGTTCACCGCTTACCCATCGCCTACCGTGTGCAGCTACGTGTTCTTCACGCACGTTCTCGTCGGCGAAGGGAAGCTGCGAGCCTCCGAGTCCGGCGTAGGCTTAGACGACTTTGTGCGCTCGCTCAGGGGGGACGACTTTTCCGGCTATCCCGGTGGCGTGTCCTTCGACGCACGGTGAGTTTTGGAGAAAAAGCACCACTTAAGAAAAACTGCACGTTTTAGGCGAAGAAGATACTATGGAGACTAGTCTTGAAAAATGTGTGATGAAACATGGCAGAGGTAACGGCAAAAGGGGCACGCAAATTGCACTGGCCCTAAGTGTTCGTGCTAAGAATGCCAGTGGCTCACCAGATGGTCATTTGGCGGCTCGTGTCTCAAGAAAGCCGCCAGTAAAGCGCTTGAACCATCGAGCACCGGAAATAGAGAGAGCCCGCTAGAGAGGAAAGGCAGGGTGATTATCCAGTAGCGAGTTTCCTGCTTACTACCCTGCACTGGGGTAGCGGATACAGGGATTGGAAAGAGGACAAAGAGAGAGAAAGAGAGAGAGAGAGGTGGCAGGGAAAGAAAAAAAGTCATGTAACAGAAAGAGCGTTCCACTCAGAGGCGTTCACTCGTGCCGGTCGGTCTCATGAAGCACAGGCAGTCGCGCTTGCACAGCTTTCTGATGCGATGTGAAGTCGTGTTCGCGTCACTGTTGCAAAATTCTTTCTTCCGGCAGAGGCTGATCGTCCAACTCGTTCAGCACGGCAGAAAGCGATTATCTTCTCACACTGCACTGCGCGCACTGGCAAAGAACATGCTGAAATGCTTCCGCGTCGCCGCAATGGCCATCTGCTGCGGTGTCGGCCCTATGCGGAAAGCGTAGGCAATCGGTGAACTCGACGCGAAACCAAAGCCTGCACAAAAAGGTGGCGTCTCTGCGGGGCATTCTTGGTGGAAGTCCAAGGCTTTAGGTTGGATCTAGGTTGGACAAACGAGCATGCGTAAAATGTGGTTAATTCCACTCTGTCGTACTGCATTGGCTTGCAAGTAGGCGGAACATCCTTGTAGTATCGGTCCTAGACAGCGGGATCGATGGGCGGTTGTCTTCTACATGAGCTGAGCGAGCAGCTTGATCGCCACGTTCATTTGGACATTTGGTAGCAACTGAAAAATGTTTTCATGTCCTTTCTCAGTCAGGTGGTGTATGACCTCAGTGATTTCGAATACCAACGGTTAATGCGAACGGCGCCGTAAGGCTGACCGTAAACATTGCAGGGCTGTATTTGTGTAATGGTTCGCCATTGATAAAGTGTATTGTGACACGAAGCGCTGCGAGTTCTGCGGCTGTCGACGTTGTCAAGTGAGGAATTTCCAACTTGATAGTTGTGGCTTTGCTGGAGGCAAGACAGCTGCGTTAGAGCTGTTCGGCAGATCGGAGCCATGGATTTATGTGCGGATTTAATTCTGGTACTTCTCGTGTAATAGGGGTAAGGTAAGCTGTTTAAGATCCGGCGATGACATGTCTGCTATTTTCCGGACACCAGGCATTGTAAGGTTGATTTGTGGCCGAGTGAGGCAGGCACCAAGGAGGACAGTATTGAAAAAATGGGCACTGCGTCGATTGTCTAAACTACTCATTTTAACCCTCGCGCAGCCTTCTGGCTTCATATTTTATTATAATTTGTTGGTGCACGGTTGTTGTACGGCAGTGATTAGCCTCATTTCTGTTCTACTTGATACCGTCCTACAGTTCTGACAACATTACAAGGTGAAAGACCTGTCTTATGTGCTGAAAAATGTAATAAATACCTGTAGTAAGTTACGAACGACTCCATTGCATCTTAAACATACCACACATTAAATTCGGCAGGCTTAGAAGATAAGTTCTTGCGTTAAGGCGGCTCAAATTGCGAGAGATATTTCGAAGTCCATAACGCCTTGGTGACGTGCAAGAGCCCAGGTTTCTGCGCGAAATTGAAAAAAAAGGAAAGTTTTCCCTTTAGTTATTTTCTCTAATATTAATGCACCCTTCTGCCACCAAACGAATAAAAGTTTTGAAATAAAACTTTCCAGTGTGAACAGATTTAGCGTTGCTCTTTAGTGACCCTTTAAGCTAACCAAGATTACATGTAACGGTTCTCAAACGCCGAAATAGTTGAGTGCTAACAGAGAGGAGGCTCGATGAGCGAGAATGGATGCAAGAACGCAATACGAGAGGTGACACCACCCTGGAATTCCTGCACCAGTTAGATGTGACGTCATAAATTGTTACAGCGTCTTCTCTGTTCTAGATGCGCAGAGTACCATTCTGTCACATGTCGGGGTGTACAAAAAACTCAGCATGTAGGCTTTTTGGAACATTGACTATTTTGGAACGCCTAAAGTGCACAAAAAAGGTCAGTGTAATCCATGATGTCGCGCTAGCAACCTGTTTACCGCTGTTTCGGTGAACGAGAAGGGGACTCAAGGGCGAGATTTTTTGTTAGTCGTAATCACATAGCCGACAGACAGGGAAACCAAGGAAGGCACACAGTGAATTCACAAACTACAAACTAAAGGGGGAAATAAAAGGGGAGGAAAGAAACACCTTGCTGTAGGTGCAATCTGAACCCGCATCTTCGCATTACGTGTGCAATGCCCTTAATAGCTGCGCTTCTACGGTGCATTCAGAAATTAAAAAAAAAAGTTTCCGGCCTGGTCTTTTTTTCGTCTGATCATGCTTCCACGCGAACAATGCTCGGTTGCTTTTATTCCTGCTGGAAGGAATAGGCAGGCATACGTAGTTGGCTGAGTCTGAGACGCCAGCAGGGAAGGCAGGAAATCCACATTATCCAAAGTCTGGAGAGCTTGAAGCTATGTTGTCACACCTGTAGGCGAACCACACGTATATATGTTATCGAAAGTGAGTGCTATGTTCCGAGTGCCAAGCCATGTTTTTTTTTTATTGCCCATCGATGCTTTGCTACGTCGATTACACAGTGCTGCTATTATGCATATGAAGCCTTTTCAGCTGGCGTACAGTGTTCGATACTTTCGTGGCCCTCTTTCTTTATTGTAGCAAGTGTTACCCTGAAGAACGATGAGTTGAAATTTTGGCCTTCACTACCCGACGATACCCGCCGTGGTTGCTCAGTGGCTATGGTGTTGGGCTGCTGAGCACGAGGTCGCGGGATCGAATCCCGGCCACGGCGGCCGCATTTCGATGGGGGCGAAATGCGAAAACACCCGTGTGCTTAGATTTAGGTGCACGTTAAAGAACCCCAGGTGGTCAAAATTTCCGGAGTCCTCCACTACAGCGTGCCTCATAATCAGAAAGTGGTTTTGGCACGTAAAACCCCAAATATTATTATTGATACTACCCGACGATCGAAGTAACGGTGCTCATCACTTTTCGGAAAGGCCCCTTAATTCGCGAGTGACACTATATATCCATCACGCACGCAGGTACCTCGATCCAGCGTCGCTGGATGACGGTGGAGTCAAGCTGGAACTGGAGAAGCTGGCCGCCAATAATATCAGGCACCGCGGCATCCTCAACGTTTTCTCTCTAGCGAGCTACTTTCCTACGCTTGTGACCACTGTCGGAGCTGCTGTGACGGTGAGCACAGCAAAAACACGCACACACGTGCTATCTAAGGTACCATCAATCCGTTTATGAGCCAGCAGTGGCCTCCGTTGTTAACACGATAACTTGAATGCATGAAAAACAACGCATGGAATTTCTGACAGTGCTCGAATATAGAAAAACTAACGCGTGGGATTTCGTTGTGGCAACTCAGACTGGCAACCGACACTATCCGATAATCGTGCTCTAACTCCAGTGATTTACGAAGCTGTTAGCCTATCTCGTCGGCCTTTCTTTCTTTTTTGATAAAATACAAACACTTCGAAAAACTTATGCTCAAGTTACATTTAGAAATTTAGCGTCAGCCCAGAAAGGTAAACATTCCAGAAGATTTGGGGGAAGCAAAATTGAGAGTCACACAGTTAAATTTGGCTTTTAAGTAATGTCATATTCACTTACTATGTAGCGCTTGCGCAACCAAATTACATGCGATTGATGCGATTTGTACGTTTAAAGCTCAATTAACTGAAAACGGTGCGCTGATGAGGATGTTAGTTGAGTGTCTCCACGAAAGGTGCCGTGTTGTACAGGGTGTCCTGCGAAACTTAAGCCAAACATTAAATATATGCAAATGTCACGTAGCACGAAATTAAGGTAATGTTGGTTGCCTTCGCTTGGACATAGTCAGAATATTTTTGGCATACCGCCTAATTAAATAATTAGTCCTAAATAAATAATCAAATTATCGACTATCATAATGAGATCAAAGGTGTCATTAAGATAGTTGTAGAGAAACAACAAAGACTCCCAATAGAGCTTTCTGTGGCTCGATACGTGCTACATAAAAGTGTTTTCCGAACGTAAAAGAAGGTCGCGAATGCACGCAAAGTGCCTCGAGCGGCCAGTCGCGCGGGAATTTCACGTGTATTTGCGGGCTTCTGTCACGTGAACTCGGAAAAACACTTTTGCATAGCACGTATTGAACAACACAAAGCTGTGTCGGGAGTCTTTCATGTTGCTCCACAGCTTTCTCATTCACACGTTTGATCTAATTTTAATATTTTAAAAGTTTAATAATTATTTAAGACTAAGTATTTAATTAGGCGGAGTCTCCAAGCGACGGCAAACAATATTACGTTCGTTCTGTGCTAGGTGGCCATTTGCATATTTTTAAATGTTCGGCTCAAGTTACGCGGGACGCTCTGCATACTGAATACGAGTGGCTAGTAATTCCTCCGGTCAAATCAAGCAAGGCCATCGTGTAGACTCCATCTACCCAGTACGGGAAGAAAGACGACACGTGGTACAACATGACCACACGAACGCCCTCCGAAATAAGTTTGATAGGAACACCACGCACACATAACATCGTTACAAATTGGCAGGCACAAGTTTCAGATTGTCGATTCACATATGCCCCGTCCGCTTCGCACAAGAAAACAAGCAAACAACGACTAAATCATCAAATAAGCTGGTCGAAGCACAAGTGAGGTCTCACTGATACAGTCCTTATCTGTCTTATTGATAGCAAATAACACACTGAAGTCTTATGCCATTAATTGTCCTTCCTTCTGTCCAGCTTCCGTGTGTGATTCTGCCGAAAAACTTCGCTCCAATAGTTTGCACCGGTGACAGGCCCTTGCATGTAGCTGGCGTCCGTTTTTGAATACTTAGTATGCTTCTGAAAACGTGAGTTTGTGTCACTGCAATCACGCAATAAATGATTCAGTCAAATCATAGTGCTCTTACGCGTAACTCACTGCACTGCAAGCGTCAGCCAACTCAATACCGCTTAGGGCATAAGTACCCTATTCGGACCAAAATTTAAGGCGTAAGTGCGGAGTAACCGTCGAACGCTTACGCACAATCACTTGGGGTGCTAACGTCCCACATGGTGTAGCCGTATAAGGTGCAAGTGTGGTGCGTAACTGTCATTCAACTTGCGCGTACCGTGATGTCTACGTGTCTACTCAAACAGATTTATCGTGTCCGTGTACCGGCTAAAAAGCTCCTCAATGCACGATTCCATCGCTGGTCGCGTTTGGATGGACGGGCTTCAGCTCCCAGCGCCCCACGCCTTGTCCTTCGCAGAAACTGAGGACGCTGATGGGAGGTGACCGATCCGCGCATATCGTGCTTGCGGCAGGCATCTGGAACTACAACGACACCGGCGCCTGGAACGTCTACAAGACGCAGTTTGGTGTGATGGCCAAGTATGCGGCGTCCATATGAGATACAGTCTCAATCTCTACAGCATTTGCACCGTTGTGGTTTTAGAGGCGATTATGTCCAGTTACCGAAACTACCCTCGCCTAAAGGTACCTAAAAGCTACGAAGGGAACCTCTCACATCTTACTCGTAAGGAAAGGCTTACTATGTTGAGAAAAAACAACAAAAGCAAACAGCTAGCATTCGCGGTACTTCTGTGGGAACTGAAATTTTTCCTTTCGGCTAAACTACCTCCCCTTTGCGGAGTTCCACACAACCCATTTGAATTTTATTGAAATTAAGAAAATCAATTCTTGTACTACAATATTCAACTACTTATTCTAAAACAACAACACCTTCGGTTTTCAATGAACACTGGAATAATTTGCCGTATCTTTAAATATTCAGTTATTACCAGCATTTCATACCCTTCTACACGGTGCTATTCTTTTCAAAGGTTGACGTTCTGTTCTTGGGTGTGCTTCTCAAATACACTTGTACCTTGTATATAATGTTGCTATTTATCTCCGCTTTATATTGATAGGCATCTTCAATGTTTCTGTTTCATATGTACGCATGTGGTTCTTAAATTTGTGGTGACCACGTCAGGCGCTGCATAACAACTGTACTTTGCACCAAATGTAAAACGCTTTATTTAAGCAACGGAGCCAACAACATGTCCGCTAAGCACGAGCTCTGGCCTCGCGGACAGTGACACCTGCAGTGCATCATCATCCTTGTTACATTGCAACTTTCGTTTCAGTCATGACGTGCAACTATTTCCCTATAACCAGTTCGCTCACATCTCTAATATTTTATTGCACTTGTTAACGTCTTAGCTTCATTATGGCGCAACTTATTTATTCTTTCTTTTAAATGCTAAAGGGTTTTCTGGCACAGCTGATAACCTTGATTTTATTTCATTTTTTCTGAAAGATCACTTATGGCATAAAGGTATAATGGAGAAGGGCACCTGCAATTTTGCGGAAAGCGGGTATGATCGTAATTTTTGCGTCGGGTGGATGTTTTAGTAGATGTTCGGAGGAGGGTATCTCGAAAGTGACACTAATTTTAGTATTTAGGCTAATCAAAGATGAAATCAACACTGGTCGTCTTCAATCTCGCAATTTGGGGATGCGCCCTAAAAAATAGTCAAAGAGGTTAATGAGTGGGTTCATTCATTTTCCAAGTGGACATTACGATTGGTCACGCAAGCAAAGTACGTTACTTTAGGTCATCCAGCTAGCCATGCCAAGTTTTGCCATATGCTGCATGATATCTTCAAAATTTCAAACGCAGACACACAACGCTTTGTACATCTCGCCAATCCTGCACTAACCTTTCACGACTGTAGTACCGATTTCCATCTAATAATTGCGAAAAAACCTCTGCTGTGCTACGTAAGCGTGCTGCGTGGCAAACTTTGCTAGACCTTTAATACAACCCGGAGAGCCTCGCCCATTAAGCATTTCATACTTGGATAACTGACGCATTCGCTGTCGCTGCGTACTGCTTCGTGTGCAGCTTTGACGTCAACATCCTCATCAGCATCAGCAGCGTACGAACCATGGCGTTGCGCGAGCGTTGCCAGGTGGCGCCACCAACCGTCTGGAGGACAACTAGGGACAACTTCCCGGGATTCGTGAGTGCACAGCGGAGAAAAAGCCGAATGCAGAAAATTCCTATTAGATCGGCAATTAGCACGCACCCAATTTGCTCGAAAAGGCATGTTCTTGAGTGAGCGACATACGGCAGATGACAAAAAGAAATGTACACGTCAACGAAACCGCCTTTTTTAAATGCGCACCAAAGAAAAGAATCCTGTCACCTCAGAGCAGTGAAAGAGATGATGTTCCAAAAAGTTTTATTTTCGTCGGTTTTGCTGTGAGAGGTTGTTTACTGAGAGTACAAAGGAAGCCTTATGGCTTTTTCATTTTGTTTATAATTTTGTGGCGGAATCCAAGCGTCGGTATACATCATTGTGAGGTCATGCATTTCAATGTTACATTCTTTTTTTCTCGTACTCGGGCCTTTGCGCAACAGGAAAAGAACACCAGCGTTTTGAGAGGCACTAAACACAGCACTGTGCATTGTTATCGCTTTGAATGCGTCAAATTCGAATGAAACCGAGGTGGTTTTTTTTTCTTTTGACACCGACATGAATGTAAAGCAATAGTAAATTGCCAACGTTTGCCGTTCTACTCAGTTGTGCCCTCCGTCTTTCTTTCACTGCCGCAAAGGACAAGCATGCGACGCTCCTCCTAAGCTCGACAGCGTACACGCGCCCCGACCTCTACGTGGGGCTGTCCTTCGAGATGGGCGTCATGCTGTACCAGCTGACGGACACATCCACGCCTCGGGAAAGGGTGCCATACGCGCCCTGCACCGATGTTGTGTTGGTAGGGTACGAGCAGGTGAGTGTCCAGGCAAAGGCGCACAACTTGGAGGAATAGAGGCTGCGGGTGACCGGCTGTTTACCCGCGACCTTCCGTTCAATGCGTCCTTTGTAGTTTTGCTTTTATGTTTATTTAGTTGCGGCTACAGTAATGCCCAATGCATTCCACACGCTAAGGTGACTTCATACCTCTAAATTCATATTTATCGGCGGGAAAGTAAAGACATTGCCTAAGGTAGCGTTTTTCACAAGCAGAAAACTTTCTTCAGTCGTGAAAAATGCAATAGGAATTATTAAACAATTACATATTAGCCTACTAATTTGGATGAAACACAAATGACATTTCGTTATAATTTTGGGCAAATGTATTCTCTAGGGTCAGCTCTGCCGGAGCCATTGTAGCGTTCCGCTCTTCCGCTGCTATCGTGAGCGTTGTGAGAGCACACACATTAGGGTTTCCGCTGAGGAGCTCTGTGTGTTTGCCACACCGGTCGTGCATAATGAGCCTCACCGGAACCAACACCAAACGTCAGCCTAAAAACCTACCTAATCTCTCCTTCGTGCGCCGACAGACGCCAACGGTTCTCTATCGGTGTCGGTCGTCTCGTGGGCCATCGACATCGAGGGTTACGATCGACGTCTGCAATGCCATTGGCAGCACTCCTCATTTAGGCCAACCTTCTGAGACGCCGTAACTACAACACTACAGGTCTTGCTACCGCATTCAATGACTCGCCTTAGCACGAAGCTGCCTCTTCCACGCGTGCGTCCACTTCAAGGCAAAAGCACTGTCCCAGCGGTCTCCTATAGCACACGTCTATACGGCATCGATAATAATATAATAGTATTTGGGGTTTTACGTGCCAAAACCACTTTCTGATTATGAGGCACGAGGTAGTGGAGGACTCCGGAAATTTTGACCACCTGGTGTTCTTTAACGTGCACCTAAATCTAAGCACACGGGTGTTTTCGCATTTCGCCCCCATCGAAATGCGGCCGCCGTGGCGGGGATTCGATCCCGCGACCTCGTGCTCAGCAGCCCAACACCATAGCCACTGAGCAACCACGGCGGGTATACGGCATCGACCAACTCACACTCCTGTGCCTGCGCGATTTCGGCAACCTCATTGTAACAGCTAGCTACTCTGCGGTTACTACTTGCGCTTACTCCCTTAATTACCAATAATGTCGCGACTTTATATCTTTTATTTTTTGACGGTAATCAATCGTGACCGGATTATCAACACCGTTATCAGCATATCGCTCGGCGCAAGGCGTTTTTTTCTATGCCGTATCCGAAATTCTATGAAAGTTATCGCCATGTTACGTCAATACTACTTAATGATATTGCACGCGCGACGTTATAAATAGCACTGCGCATTCTCGAATGCACATAAGGAGGCACCAACTATTACTCGAGATTGCATAATGCTTCTTGTTTAAATAGCAGACGGACGTGACTAGCTAGCGCAGCGTCAATTACCGATGATTGCCCTCACCGCTATTGCTGAGATTTCAGGGTTCTTTGTCGTTCTGGGTGCAAGTTCACCCAATAATCCGTTAGGTATTTACCTCGCAGTCTTGACAGTAGTCACTACAACATGACAATATGCTACCGCTTTTATGCGTGCCTTACTTTTTTGTGTTCTTTGTCACGCTTCGAGCTTAGTCTCAATTGGTTAGTAGCAACCTAGTGGACCAATTTTTGTTGGTCTTCCCCTAATAGATATTATTTATTTATTTATTTATTTATTTATTTATTTATTTATTTATTTATCAGCATCTCAAAGGCCCCATTGAAAGGGTATTACATGAGGGGGTGGAATTTCAGCAGTACATTGCTTCTATGGACGACCTGAATGATGATGAGTCGATTTGATCAACGATGATCAAATCCTTACGACCACCCTGTACGGTAGGAAACACAAGATTAATCAGAAACAACAATTACCAGCACAGCACTGCATTCGACGGCTTTGTTGGAGCCCGATTCCGAGAGCTTTTCCGATAAAGTAACTTGAAATTTTCGTGAATTGAAAAGTATACACACTCAAGAGGTTCAATGCATCCTGTGGCATTCCATAGTATTTCCGCAACAGAACATTCAAGCTTATATAATGTCGTTCGGAGTGTGGCTACAGAACTTCTCGCAAGTACTCCACGTTCTCACTGTGCACATGAACCTGTGACTTGCGTACGTAGCGTATGAGGACTCTTTCTGCCAACGTATGTTGCCATTGGTAAAAGAAAAAAAACATGGCACTCGTTTTATCATTTTGCCAAGTTCTCAGTTCTTCACAAGGCTTAAACTTACCATTTCGGGGACGCCGTGCACATACTTCCATCCAATGCTCCCTCAGATATTTTTTAGACAAGGTGAAACAGGGATGTGAATTCGATGGGACTTTGCAAGGCACCAATGTATCGGCGTTGCGTTGTATCCGTGTAAGTCGAAAACATTGTTACGGGCAGCGCGAACCACGAGGACCAAGAATGAAGCCAACAGAGGACGGAAGCTTTACTTGAACATTTTAATGGCGGAAAACGGTTGTTTGAATGGAAAGAAAAAAGTGTAAGCCAGGCTATGAAACGACAAGAACACAATAGAAAAAGAAAAGCAAACAACGAGCCAGCCAGTAACAAAGAACCAACCCCGACTCAGCCAATATGCGTCCCCAAAACGTGACACATAGAAATAGGTGGACCTCAAACGCAATTCGCGTTCAGCCTTAACGTGCATTGATGAAATCCTTGCGATTTATACTCGCCAAGTTTGAGAAGTCGTACACACTTGGGACAGCTAACATTAGGTGAACATAATGTTCAAGCACTATATATTTCCATGAACAAAGGGGTCAGTTTTCCAAGGATGTAAATCACGTGCCGATAATGAACAGCAGTACGCATTACGATGAAGCTGCTCTACGCTAAACACAATTGAGCCGTATTCGTCACCGCCTTCAATCTTTCTATGTCGGTGCATTGCGTCTACGGTGCATAGAACGTGCACTGAGCCCTGCATAATCCAGAGAAACCAGAGGAAAATGTAATGTGCATCATTTCTAGGCAGTTACATAAGGTTACGTTGCTTGTGCGACACACGAGATGGTAAGCAGCTTTTTTTTTTTTTGCCATGAAGTGAATGTTCGAATGCCGCGAGGCACAGCACCGACACGAAACAAAAGAGAAAAAAAACGTTTAAGCATTAGTTGCCCCACATCTCCTCGCTTGATTTTCTTGCAGTGCTCGATGCAATACAGAGTGGTACTACAGCAAGCGTTGTGATTTATGATGTCTCGTATACAATGAGCGTGCAACGCGACTGAGGTCATCGAAGGGCGTTGTGGAAGTGGGTGTCCGTTCAAGTGATGCCGATAAATTTTTAAGCAGGATGCTTCACGAGGTTGTCGGTAACGAGGCACGAGAACATGACCGTGTTTTTTCGCATCAACGGGAGCTTCAAATCGAACGTAGTGGTGCTGATTCAAATGAAATCACGACTTTTGGTTGATAGTGATTGAAAAAGTAAGGAATCGAGCAAAACGTTCGTGGGTGCGTGAGTTCAAGCCCTCTTTGAAAGCGTCTGACAACATTCCCGAAAAGCAAGTACCTGATTTTTTTACTAGGTAAAAGTCATCACAGTTATAGAGCCCTTTTCTATTCCATTGGTCAATACTCCCCTGCTGTCTGCATTTCATAGACACAAAACGTCATGACACACCCTGAAGAAGGCACAACTGGATAATGGGTTACATTCGGGAAAAATTGCCGGTTGAAGTCCCGCGCGGCTAAACTGGTCGTTAACATGTTAAAAACTTGTATATTGTAATGTTGAAAACCATAGCACTGCTCCGTCTTGATGTTTCAGATCAATAGGCTCCCCTCAAGCTGAAGTAACCAAAATACACAGTTTCCTTGGTCGCCTCTTCTGGAGCATTTCCCAGTTGACATTTAAGTAGAAGCTGCTCCACTATCTTTGAAGAAAGAAAGGACATGGACAGCTGGTAAAGAAAATAGCACGTATTTATGATTTGGCCGAGCAAACTTGATGTAAACATTTAAAAAAACTTGTTAAAAATCGGCAAAAATTTAGGAGGTGGTCGAATAAACCTTATATAACAATTTGAAAAAAGTTAAATAATATCGCACAACATCTTGCCCTAACTCAAGGAGTAGAGCGGCAAATTGGGCTAGCTGGTGAAAGTTCATCTTGCAATTCGAGGGTTACTGCGCTGTAAACACACGGAAAGCAGAAGTAGAAGGACAGCGCGCGTCCAGTCCACTTCTACTTCGGTTGTCCGTGTGGTTATAGCGCAGCAACCCCCGTATAACTCAAGGAGCTCTCAAGGAACACCACGTTCAAAGGCACGTTATCGAAAGCATAAGCTCTACTTGAACTTGTGCGCTCTCCGCTCAGCACAACTTCAGACAAGTGAGATCAGTCAGAGAGTTGTGAGTGTCACATACATTTCTACAGATCACCGGTTTTTTACGGCGTGCAGGTGTGTGATCCAAAGGTGAGCCTAAGTCGGATGGACGAGTTGCCGGCGGAGTTTGGAGCGACCTCGTCTTCCGTCTTCTTCTACGACAGCTGGGAGACCATGAAGCGCAAGGTGAGCGCCTGGATTCTTCTTATAGGCGTGCTTTAGAATGGTGCTCCTCACCTTGGAAAACTAAGCAGCTCTTATTATTATCCAGGCTCATGTATCTAGTAGAAATTCAGAAGACTCCGGCTGAGATGCGCGAAAGCAAGTTCTCGCAGCAGATGCCTTTTTTAGAGCGCAGCTCTTTGGCGTCCGTTCCTGGGTTTCGCGTCGTCGTCGTCGTCGTCGTCGACGTCGTCGGCCTCGTAACCAGCTCGCCGACGAATCTGCTGCTCCGCCGCCGCGCATGCGCGCTGTCGGCTCTCCGGGCGAGGGAGGATGATGGAAGGGAGGAGGAGAGACTGTGGAGGAGGGCTGGCTACACAAATGGCTCTTTGGCGTCCGTTCCTGGGTTTCGCGTCGTAGCTCGCCGACGAATCTGCTCCGCCGCCGCGCATGCGCGCTGTCGGCTCTCCGGGCGAGGGAGGATGATGGAAGGGAGGAGGAGAGACTGTGGAGGAGGGCTGGCTACACAAATGGCTCTTTGGCGTCCGTTCCTGGGTTTCGCGTCGTAGCTCGCCGACGAATCTGCTCCGCCGCCGCGCATGCGCGCTGTCGGCTCTCCGGGCGAGGGAGGATGATGGAAGGGAGGAGGAGAGACTGTGGAGGAGGGCTGGCTACACAAATGGCTCTTTGGCGTCCGTTCCTGGGTTTCGCGTCGTCGTCGGCGTTATCGTCGGCCTCATAACCAGCTCCGCCCCCCTTTCATCCCCCCAGCGCTAGCAGCGACCGACTGATACCGCTTTCGTGAGTCCGCTACCGCACTCACGAAAGACGTCGTGCACTTCCTGCAACTCGCATTAACCGTCCATCGATCCACACCGATGTTAGTAGTGGGGGACTTTAATGTTGACATAAAGACAAACAGCAATTTCCTAACACTTATGCCGGAGAACATCCCGTTCCTCTCGCTCGTAACGCGTCCCACGGCTGTGACAACCTCGCGAGGCACTTGTATAGATCTCGTCTTTGAGAATCAAGCATTGGTGTACCAAGTCAAACATATATCAGTCTATTTCTCCGACCACAAAGCTTCCTTCATGACTGTCAAGAACTGTTAGTGGAGTCTTTGTTAAAGGAATACGTGTGAAAAATAAAAAAAAATTCTGTGATAGCGCATACATGTGTTGCTCGATTTCTTTGCCTCAATCTATCGAAAAGGTGAAACAGCTTATTTGCTGCGCTCAAATTTCGCATTAGGAAGTAACGTAATCGTCGGTAATTTTTTTTGTGAACTTAAACTGCGCTAGCGACGAGACACCGAGGCGGAAGAAGACAGGATGAACACAGTTTGTTCTGTTTACTTCAATCTCGGTGCCTCGTCCCTAACGCAGTTTAAGTTCACAGAATAATGTCATACCGACTCGCCTCCCAACAAACTCTCCTTCAGACGTCATTTTCTCAAGAACCGCCTTAGCCGCACTCAGCGTCGTCCTTGACAGCTGCAGTATTTCATGCTGTAGCGTTTGAAACGTATGTACGCACACCATAACCTCATCAGACTACAGAAATGAACAACATGCTATAAGGTACCTCAGCATTGTTGCCAATCCCATTATCTTTTTTTTTTCACAAAACACCCTATACAGTGGCCGAAAGAAACGCATCCTTTGCCCTGACTCGATGTTTCATCCTAGCGCTAATTTCTCGTTCAAATACTTCACTACAAGGTTTGAAACAATGGGAACAATAGCAATAAACAACAGATTGTCAAAAGAAAAGACAGTAAAGGTTAAATAATTGAAAAGGAAACACTTTCTAGGAAATGAAAATTTCTCCAACTTATCTACCTCACATGTAAATTTATCAAGCAATGCTTTATGTCCGAAATTCGTACACCTTAGAAACTGGTTTAGGTCTTGCTTCCAACAGAAAGATGACGAAAGCCTGAAAAGCTACAGTAGCTTCCCCGGTAATGTTTTCAAGCATTTAATGGCCAAAACACACACGACTGCACTTTTACTGTGGCAAAAAAGCATAAGGCCCACTATAGTTAGACTGTATAAAACCATCAAATTAGGAGCAGCTGCTTACGCATTTCACAAATTAAAGAAAATCTGTAAGCTCAGTACATCTTGTTTCCGAAAAATTAAGATATTGTTTTTTAGTATTATTAGATCAACGCTTACAATGACAAAGTTTCCGCCAGTCATAGCGACAGCTGATTTACAAGGACTGCGTTGAGGTTTTCAGCTCAAGTTTCTCCCGCTTTTTAAAATTTTATTTCGACAGCATCATGCCAGAGCAGCTTCTTTCAGATGCAACGTTAGAGGTGCGGTAGACGAGAACTAGGAGTCGGATTCCTGATTAATAAGGATATAGCTCGTAACATACAGGAATTCTATAGCATTAACGAGAGGGTGGCAGGTCTTGTTGTGAAACTTAATAAGAGGCACAAATTGGAGGTAGTACAGGTCTACGCCCCTGCATCCAGTCTAGATGGCCAGGAAGTCGAAAGCTTTTATGAAGACGTGGAATTGGCGATGGGTAAAGTCAAAACAAAATACACTATACTGATGGGCGACTTCAATGCCAAGGTAGGCAAGAAGCAGGCTGGAGACAAGTCAGTGGGGGAATATGGCATAGGGTCTAGGAATAGCAGGGGAGAGTTATCAGTAGAATTTGCAGAACAGAATAATATGCGGATACTGAATACCTTCTTCCAAATGCGGGTTAGCCGAAAGTGGACGTGGAGGAACCAGAATGGCGAGACTAGAAATGAAAGAGACTTCATACTCTGCGCTAACCCTTGCATCATACAAGATGTGGACGTGCTCGGCAAGGTGCGCTGCAGTGACCATAGGATGGTAAGAACTCGAATTAGCCTAGACTTGAGGAGGGAACGGAAGAAACTGGTACATCAGCAGCAAATCAATGAGTTAGATGTAAGAGGGAAACTAGAGGAATTCCGGATCAAGCTACAGAACAGGCATTCGGCTTTAACTCAGGAAGAGGACCTTAGTGTTGAAGCAATGAACGGCAATCTTATGGGCATCATTAAGGAGTGTGCAATAGAAGTCGGTGGTAAATTAACTCCGTTAGACAAGATACCAGTAAGTTATCGCAGGAGACGAAAGATCTGATCAAGAAACGACAATGTATGAAAGTCTCTAACCCTACAGCTAGAATAGAACTGGCAGAACTTTGTAAGTTAATCAACAAGCGTAAGACAGCTGACATAAGGAACTATAATATGGATTGAGTTGATCATGCTCTCAGAAACGGAGGAATTAAGCCTAAAAGCAGTGAAGAAGAAACTAAGAATAGGCAAGAATCAGATGTATGCGTTAAGGGTCAAAGCCGGCAATATCGTTACTAATATGGATTAGATAGTTCAGGTGGCTGAGGAGTTCTATAGAGATTTATACAGTACCAGTAGCACCCACAACGATAATGTGAGAGAGAATAATCTAGAGGAATTTCAAATCCCACAAATAACGCCGGAAGAAGTAAAGGACGCCTTGGGAGCTATGCAAAGGGGGAAGGCAACTGGGCAGGATCAGGTAACAGCAGATTTGTTGAAGGATGGTGGGAACATTGTTCTAGAAAGACTGGCCACCCTATATACACAATGCCTCATAACCTCGAGCGTGCCGGAATCCTGGAAGAACGCTAATATAATCCTAATCCATAAGAAAGGGGAAGCCAAAACTTGAAAAATTATAGACCGATCAGCTTACTGTCCGTTGCCTACAAAGTATTTACTAAGGTAATCGCAAATAGAATCAGGAACAGCTATGACTTCTGTCAACCAAAGGACCAGGCAGGATTCCGTAACGGCTACTCAACAATAGACCATATTCACACTATCAATCAGGTGACAGAGAAATGTGCGGAATATAACCAACCCTTATATATAGCTTTCATTGATTACGAAAAAGCGTTTGATTCAGTCAAAACCTCAGTAGTCATCGATGCATTATGGAATCAGGGGGTAGATGAGCCATATGTAAAAATTCTGAAAGCTATCTATAGCGGCTCCACAGTCACCGTAGACCTCCATAAAGAAAGCAACCTAATCCCAATAAAGAAAGGCGTCAGACAGGGAGATACGATATCTCCAATGCTATTCACAGCGTGTTTACAGGAGGTATTCAGAGACTTGGAGTGGGAAGAATTGGGGACTAAAGTTGATCGAGAATACCTTAGCAACATGAGATTCGCTGATGATATTGCCTTGCTTAGTAACTCAGGAGACCAATTCCAATGCATGCTTAATGACCTGGAGAGGCAAAGCAGAAGGGTGGGTCTGAAAATTAATCTGCAGAAAATTAAGTAATGTTTAATAGTCTCGGAAGAGAACAGCAGTTTACGATAGGTAGCGAGGCACTGGAAGTGGTAAGGGAATACATCTACTTAGGGCAGGTAGTGACCACGGATCGGATCATGAGACTGAAATAACCAGAAAAATAAGAATAGGCTGGGGTGCGTTTGGCAGGCATTCTCAAATCAGGGACAGCAGGTTGCCACTGTCCCTCAAGAGAAAAGTGTATAACAGCTGTGTCTTACCAGTACGCACGTATGGGGCAGAAACCTGAAGGCTGACGAAAAGAGTTCTGCTTAAACTGAGGACGACGCACCGAGCTATGGAAAGAAGAATGTTGGAATGTTATGGGATAGGAAAAGAGCAGATTTGGTGAGGGAACAAACGCGAGTTAATGACATCTTAGTTGGAATCAAGAAAAAGAAGTGGGCATGCGCAGGACATGTAATGAGCAGGGAAGATAACCGATGGTCATTTAGGGTTACGGACTGGATTCCAAAGGAAGGGAGCGTAGCAGGAGGTGTCAGAAAGTTAGGTGGGTGGATGACATTAAGAAGTTTGCAGGGACAACATGGCCACAATTATTAGATGACCGGGATAGTTGGAGAAGTATGGGAGAAGCCTTTGCCCTGCAGTGGGCGTAACCAGGCTGATGATGATAATGACCGTAATACGGCACTCCTAATCTCTCTATTAGAGAGATTTAGCAGGGCCGTATTACGGTACGGTAAGTGCGGTATACGGTACGGTATTACCGTTTCGTAATAACCTACCGCGATTTGCGAAGACGTTTTAGCTGCATGTGCGGCTCGATGCGTACGGTAATTTGATAATAATGGTAGTGGATAACGTTGGGGCCTTGCAGCTGGACTACAATAACTATGTGCTGAGCGCGAAATATTTTTTTTTGGCAAATACTGGGAAGGTTTAGCTTGTCCCCACACATATTATTCTTTGCGGAAGTGCCGGGTTATAGCAAACGTAGTCGCCAGTCAAAATGCCTGTATTGACCTCTTGTGACACTTTGTCCTGCAACACGTGAAACATATTTTTCTTACATGGGTGTTTCTGTCTAAGCAACATATAAAAATAGAAGTGTTTGTTGTCAGTTGCACCGCTGCCGGCACTTTACACCTGCAGGCAAGTAGAATATGGTTAGTTACTGCTATAAAAAGCCTGCGCCGCCTCTAAGTAAACTCTGCGTCACCGGATGGTGCCACCAACCTCAAGTGCTTCTTTATGTCAATTTTTATTTTCTGTTTCTTCTTTTGGTGATTTTCGCTTTTCTTAGTATTCTCCTTATTTCATTTGGCCGGAGTGTACTAAGCGCTGGTTAGCTTACTAAAGGCTTGTACGGCCACAAGTTCAGTTAAGCCTAAGTTTCCTCCCGGTTAGAAGGGCTGTCTTGCTGCTACTTCGTCGTGTCGCAGCAGGTGAATTAATGCTAACCCGTGCCTTGGTCCTATCATCGTGAATTACGCACACGAGACTTGAACATGCACGGCGTGGACTCTGTGGCTGACAACAGCTTCTCACTGTTTTGACTTGGAGCAGCTCGTCTCGCGAAACACGGTGCCAGGCGAGCCTTGCCGACTCCTTACCGTCTAGTATGCCATGCGCAAAGTCATACCATAGGGTAATGTTCGCGCATGCGCAATCCTGGACCGGTACGGTATTACCGCACTTAGCGCACGGTAACTTGGCACTGCTAAATCTCTCTAAATTATTTGAGTCGGGCAAACGTGGAGGCATTTCTAAACTGTTGCATGCAATGTTCTTGCCTCACCGATTTTTACCCCAAACGATGATTGTTTACAAAGTGCTTTCTTCGTCGCTTGGAAATTAAGAAAGCACTGTTTTACACACTCGTTCAATCTTGCTTGAATTAATGGAACAAGCGAAAAGAACGCTTCAGAAGTGTGGAAAGCTTCATCGTGGCCTCGAAACTCCAGTTCAGTTGTCAATGCGTCACCGCTGCCTGCTGTGGCATTATAACGGTTCTTCGCTTACGTGTAGATGCTTAATGTTACCGCAGGTATCCGTAAGTATTCTGACGTTGTCACTATTTTGTTCTGGACAGGTAGACAACGTGATGAAGCTTCCGCTGCGCAAGAAAATTGCGTGGATGCTCTTTGACACGCACCTCTCCGACGTTACTTGGGAGTGCATCAAGCCCAAGGAGCGAGAAAAGGCATTCAAGGAGTACATAGAAAGCTTCGGCTGACGTCATACGCGCCCCTTTGCCGAACAGGCCGGAGGAGTAAATGAAAAACAAATATTACGAAGGGATTCTTCGGGTCATTATTATTGGTTTGTTTGCTTTTTTTTACTTTATTCGTGTCCTTGGAATTACCTATGTCCTGGGCCAACGAGATTGGCGAGTCTAAATAAAGAGAAAATTGTTGTCTTTATTTCCTTTTAATATAAGCATCCATTCATCTGGTTCAACTTCTCATTTATTCACTATCCCCTTTGCGGAGTTGCCTTTTCCAGGGCTTAATTCGTTCCTGAAATTATATGTACGTTTAAACACACGATTATTGGCCCATCTCCCGCTGTAGGTACGTGCCACGTTTTGAAGGCTCGTCATAATCGTGTAAGCGAAATTTTTACATTACGTTTGCTTTAATGATTTATTACAGCTGCCTCTATCTATCCTACTTCTGTACCCACAGGTTGCAGGCACCCAGAGGTTTAGTTTGATACTTTTTTGTTTAATTCTCACTTTATTTATGGTAAACACCCGACCTTTGGCATATCTTTTACCTACTCTTCCATTTCGGCAGTCGAGATGACACAATAAGAGTGTTTCAGCTAACTCGTGCCTAGCTTTAAAAAAATTCCGCGTGTGATACGAGCATGCAGCTTGCTTTGTTTGGTTAACTGTTCTCTTGAGCAACTCCATAGTTTCTTGCTGTGAGCTAGGTAATGAATGAAATTTTTTTCCGGACTTCAAAATACTGATTTGAACACAAAATCTTCAATGGCGAAATTTTAAAGCTAGGTTATTTATTTATTTATTTGTTTATTTATTTATTTATTTATTTACATACTTTCAAGAGCCGGGGGCATACACAGAGGAGTGGCGAGTACATATGTAGTCGTTGGCAATCTTCTCGGAATTAGTGGTGTCACAGATGGCAGCGATAGAGGCGGGAAGGTGGTTCCAGTTGTCGGCAGTGCGTGGTATAAATGATTGGAACAACAATAACAACAATAAACAACAGGCTCTCGAAACAAAAGACAGTAAACGGTAAATAATTGAATAGCTTTCTAATAAATGAAATTTTCTGCAACTTACGTACGTCACATGTAAATTTATCAAGCAATGCTTTGTGTACAAAATCCGTGTATCTTACAAACTGGTTTAGGCCTTGCTTCCACCAGAAAGATTACGAAAACTGGATAAGCTACAGTAACTTCCCCGGTAATGTTGTGAAACCTTTAATGACCAAAATACACATAACTGTACTTTTATTGTGGTAACAAAGCATCGATAATTCATTCGTTGCATGTTTGAAGACAACGTGCCTCGTGTAAGCAGCTAGTCATATCGTACTTTTTTTCAAATCTTGTGCGTTTTTTCTGTGCAGCCCGGAAGTATGAAACTGCAGCAGCTATCGTCGCGGAAAGATTGTATTTATATTTGTATTCGTATATTTGTATATCTGTACTTGCATACTCCCACCTACATTTGGTGATCGACGCGAGGTGAAATGTAGGTTGGGGGAAGGAACAACTCAACTTTAAGAACTGAATTAGTCTAGTAAATCTTATTAAAATCTTAAGAAGGATAAACTTACGACGTACTGCAAGGTCTGGCAAACGGAGCGTCAGTTTCATTGATGATACGCTCGCGTGACGTGCATATTTTGATAAAATGAAACGGGCAACCTTGTTCTTAAGTGATTCAAGATTTGTTAGATTAGCTTGACCAAGGTCTCAAATGGAGCAGGCATATTCGATCTTGGGACGTACCAATATTTTTTAATGTTGTGACTTAACGGGAACAACCGCACTTGAAAAATTGCGACGTATGAAACCGAGCATGCGGTTAGCGTTGGAGATATACGCTTCGCGAGAGATTACTGGTGATATGTATACCAAGATATTTGTAAGTTGCTACAGAGGGTAATATGTGCTTTTGAGGGTATAGTTGAGAGAAACAAACAAATTTCTTTCCGTGACGACAGCTGCTACAATTTTATACTTCCAGGCAGCAAAGAAAAACGCACAAGATTTAAAAAGGTGCCACGTTACTAGCTGCTTACACGCGGCGACATTAATGCCATCAAAAAAAAAAGCAGACGAACGAGCGATGTTACACGCAGACAAAGATCATGAACAGGCGTTTAACAACGGAGATGGATCGAATACAATGTCTTGGCTTCCGCTTCTGCTGAGATACCTTGTATGCTGAAGCAGTTGAGCAAATGAAGCCATAGGATGTGCAATAAGTAACAGATCGCACTTCTAGAAGCGATGTGTTATAAGCGTTTTATTGCGATTAGCATTCTTTGGGAACTTTACGCGCCTGTCACGGACATATCTGTCTCTCTATCTAACATTCTTCCCGCCAACTTGGTTCACTGGGTGGTCCGAGGGAACAGAGTTCAAAACCAACCGTCGGTCGACTACTACCACTGGGTTTGTGTCGGCCTTCGATGAACCTACTTGTCTCGTTCGCGCCAACTTATGTTACTGAGTATGTGCCATTGGGTATGCACCACTCTTCGAAGTGGTTCTTTCGTGCCAACTGCGGCCTCTAGGTAATATGCTGGGCGTGTGCCGCTCTTCATGACAAAAAAAAATAACAATTAAAGATGAATTCGGTGCAAGTCGGGTTTGAACGAGCATTATATATATTCAGGCAATGTTTGTCTGAATATATAATCAGACAAACAGCCCGCACCAAACATATCTTATCACCTCACTTGAATCTGTTCAGAACCGCGCTACTAGGTTCATTCACTCACAATATTCATATGATGTCAGTATTTCCGCACTTAAAACACAATCCGGGCTAACATTACTATCTAATCGCCGACGCATTGCTAGTCTTGAGCTTTATCACAAGTTCTTTTTCAGTACCCTTCATCATGCGCCATACATCGTTCCTGCAGCACGCATCTCTCACCGCACCAGTCATCCGCAGCAAGTCGCACGGCCACGTGCCCGAACCACTCATTTTTCCGCCTCGTTCATTCCTCGAGCAGCTAAAGACTGGAACGGCCTTCCTGCTGACATTGTTAGCATCACTTGCCTGTCTTCATTCCTACAGCGTGTGATTGATCACTTTAAATATAACTTATGAAGTGTACCAAATGTGGAACTTATGTTAAACCCACCCCTTATGTAATACCCCCTCCGGGGGTCTTTAAGGACAATAAACTGAACTGAACTGAACATGCGCCATGCATGGTCTTTCGCGGTAGCACCGCTAGATGGCGTGGCGTCTTCAGTGGATTCCTTGGTACAGTGGCTAGAATAGGGGAAGTGTGCGCAAGGCGCCGCCACTCGCGTGGGCTTCTCGGATGTTCCGCTCAGGTGGCGCTCGCATTCGCTTACACGTCGCTCGGAGGCGGCGGTCTGCTGGCACTGTGGCATTCCAGCCGCGGCACTGAGGCAGCTTGGTGTTCTACATTCCTTTTTTTTTAGAGCGCAGCTCTTTGGCGTCCGTTCCTGGGTTTCGCGTCGTCGTCGGCGTCGGCCTCGTAACCAGCTCCGCCCCCCTTTCATCCCCCCAGCGCTAGCAGCGACCGACTGATACCGCTGGATGCCGCTGACGCCGCTAGAGAGTCAAGATAACGTGACTGCATAGAACACCGTCGCCGCCATGCAGAAAGAGGAGGAAAGGGTCCCCCCCCCCCTGTTCTTGTGCGGCGGATAGGGTGCTCTTCAGTTGCCGACGCGCCGGTTATTTCACGTAGGCCCCGGCACGTCGACGAATACGTAACCACCTTCCCACGGCTAGACCTGGTTCTTAGCGCTGCGGAAGCGAGGGTATCATATTGTTTGTGTCGGCATCGGCGGCGTTGTCCCTGAAACCAACTCCGCAGCTGGGGTTGACTCACTATCGGCGTCAGCGGCATCAGTCAGTCGCTGCTATCTCTTCCTTCCTCCCTTTATCGTGTTGTCCGCTTGCTGCGCGCGCTTCTGCCCCCATCGTTTGCCGCTGGGTGTACACGCCGCCCCCCTCCCCCCTCTTCCTGCGAGTTGGCGAACTGTGCGCCGCAAAGTTGCCCAACGGCTTGCTGGTAGTAGCTGCCTACTTCGCCCCTACCGCACTCACGAAAGACGTCGTGCACTTCCTACAACTCGCATTAACCGTCCATCGATCCACACCGATGTTAGCAGTGGGGGACTTTAATGTTGACAAAAAGACAAACAGCAATTTCCTAACACTTATGCGGGAGAACATCCCGTTCCTCTCGCTCGTAACGCGTCCCACGGCTGTGACAACCTCGCGAGGCACTTGTATAGATCTCGTCTTTGAGAATCAAGCATTGGTGTACCAAGTCGAACATATATCAGTCTATTTCTCCGACCACAAAGCTTCCTTCATGACTGTCAAGAACTGTTAGTGGAGTCTTTGTTAAAGGAATACGTGTGAAAAATAAAAAAAAAACATTCTGTGATAGCGCATACATGTGTTGCTCGATTTCTTTGCCTCAATCTATCGAAAAGGTGAAACAGCTTATTTGCTGCGCTCAAATTTCGCATTAGGAAGTAACGTAATCGTCGGTAATTTTTAGATTAGCGAAGCCATATCTGAGGCAGCTACGATCGCATGGCCTTCGCACTTCGCTTTGCGCTGTTGCAAAAGCCGGTCCAAAATGCATTTACAGCTGCCTATTCCGTACATGCGTCTGGTGGCGTTGATTCTACAGCGGAGGCCACGCGATCGTAGTTTCACATGTTTACTAGACTAAACACAGAGCGTATTAGTGCCGAGATCTGCGTTTATCCATTCGACAAGCGACGCTGATCTGTTGAACGGCGCCATGTTTGACCTATATCCGAAACTAATTTATCATGACCGCGGCATTAGCTTCTAAATAATACTGCGAAAATGACCTTATTGTAACTGCCTCCGTGCCCTCCTGCCGATCTTGCTCCTCATTGACCCGTGAGGTCTGAGTTAGTTAATCGGTTCACCTTGTGAGATGACCTGCATTACTGGAGATTCAAAATTGCTGGCATGCTGGTGTTGACTACTAATTCTTAACAAACAGGCACCATATAGCACTGTGTATGAAAATAAAAAATAACTGAGATCCACACAAGCTTCTTAATTTTTATCAGTTTTATTCAGCAAGTTAAGATTAGGCAAAGTGAGCATCCGCATTGTTATGTTGGTTATGTAATGCGGCGCATCTTCAGATGTTTCTTTTTTTCTCGCGTTGATATTCTTTCTTTGTTCAAAGACTTGATGTAAAAGTGAAGTCGTGTCAACATAAAAAAAATTCACTATATTGCTTGACAGTGCTTCTATGTGGGCATCACAACCAATGGAAGGCACGTGTTGCATACAATGCAAAATATCGGTGACGCTATCTCTTTGGACTTTCTTCCAACTGAACCACATTGGGAAGCTATCCTCCAAAGCTTCCACAAATGAAAAAAGTTGTCTTGAGAGATATAGAAGCCCTCCTTTATCACAAAACTGGGTGAAAGATAAGAGAGCTTCATCTGAATTCTCAACCGATGTCAGCAGCTGCTCAAAGCAGTCCCGACATTTCGTTGTTAGTATTTTCCGTCGGGCCACATAGCCAGCCAAATAAAATACCAGCCTTGGACCACTATGCTTCCCCGGATAAGGATGATCAGTGCACAAGGATGATGTTTCAAGCACACTGGAGGCTTCGTCAATTCTTCCTGCACCAATCAAGTTGTCCACTTGGTCGGCTACCTCAGCTGGTCCGACAAATGACACGATTGCGCCACCTGAGCAGTTGCCTGTGTCTAGAGCTTTTACTAAATTATTGAAGCTCAGACAGTTAACAGCAGTAAGGAACTGTGCTGAGGTTGGATGATCATTACATCCCGAAAACTGGCGAATTATGCCAAACAACTTCTCCATGGGATTCTGGCTCAGGCGGGTAGTCAGCAAATATAACGGTAAGCTACCTTTAACGGTTCTTCGCTGAGAATGTGCTTTCCCCACCGGCTGGACGGAAGACGAACATTCTTATAGTGATGTGTTTCTTCATTGTCGGAAGGCACAGGTAGATCAAGGTGATCAACATCGTTTTGCGAAGGTGGTTGCAGTGGCCCATCCTTTCGACGCCTTTTTGATGGCACTGGGGAATGCAAGCTTGACCTCTCTTAAGGCTTTCTTTTCTTCGGAACTGCCTTGGAGAGGTACTTTGGTACATTTGGAAATATCGTCGGTACGGCGCCCGGCAGAAGAAGTGGCCTGCTTCGGTCCAAGAGCACTGTTTGGCCGTCAATTGAGTGTTCAAAGTGTCGTGAGATGAACTGCTGATCGAAAGGCAGCTCCCATACGGCTGCGTTGCATTCAAGCGGCTTGTCTGCTCTCGGTATGTTCATTTGCCACTTCTGAAACACGGCGTCTTCCTTCGGGACTCCGAACAATGAAAACTTGTTCTTGCATGACTTGTAACCAATCGTGCATCCGGGCACAAAACAATGGCTTTGACGGCGGCTCATTGTGCATCATTCGCACAAACTTCGACGAAAATCTTAGCAAGCAGACTGAAAAAACTCCGACAACACGTGTAGGAAACTCGCAGTCACCCGCTGTAAAAGCGGTCAACTCGACGACGACGTGTAAACGGGATCGAGCGCCATCTGGCGGTGGCATCGCTAGGCAGCGTCAGCGACTCCCATAGTGGCCGCTCGGGGATAATCACACTTCCCCTTTCTAGCCACTGTATCCTAGGTAGAATATTAGGCAGCATAGTAGCAAGAGCTTGGTGGCGCAACCCACCGCCCCGTTCCAAAGGGGACGCTCATAACATCCATCCATCCATCGATTACAGTGCCTCGTTGCGCACTCTCCGCCACAGAAGCGGCGGCGGCGAAGGCTTACCTACGCACCCCAAGTGGGAAGCGCAAAACAGGGTGGCGGCTGCATACACGCTTCACACATGACCCGTCTCTGCTACAGCAATACGATGTGTGGATACATTTTTTTTCATTGCTAATCACAGGTAGCGTCGAAATTCGTCGTGCGGTGATCTAGCTCTGCCGGAATTTTTAACTTTTGAAAGACTGAAGGGCGAAGAGCTTCTGGCGGCGGATGGCGACGTATTGGTGACGATTGATGTAGCCATCACTTACCATTTGTTTCCTAACAGCTCGTTCGTGTCTTCAGTACATCTGCAGCATCGATCATTCGTTGGTAGCAGGTTTCAAGGCACTAATGCTTCTGCGTACAGCACGTGCCTAGGCTCACCGCATCTTCATCCGCGGGAGAGGATGTGTTGGACCCAATTACAATCACTTGTATCGTCTTCAGTAGGCAAAAGCCTCTAAAGGCACAGTAGAGCAATCGAGTTTGTCGACAAATCGATTGAAGGGCTCAAACAGCCGAGCTCCCAAGAGGAGCGTGGCGACAATGCTGTCGGGCGCACACGGACAGCCGTTGGCGTTGAGTGCAACGCTGCCATACCTTGCGGGCATGCTGGCCGCAAGGTACGCGGTTGGCCGGACATGCGAGTGGCCTTAAGACTTACCAAAAGTTCTGCCGCTCCGCTTCCTGGCGAGGCATGAAGCGTGCTGCTCTTCAGAATCAGAATCAGTTTTTATTCATGACAAAATGAGGATAATTACAACATATGTATATACAGAAGGAGGTCCCGTAGTTCACTATAGGCCCGCTCGTGCCACGTGTGCCAATGCATGAGGCCTCGTGCGAGGCAATCCCCCGGGCTTATGCAGCCAACTGACAGCCAGCTACCATAGCAAGTCATGGCCAAGGTAGCTATGGCCATTCTGCAACCTTTTTTCAGGAGCCCACGAGGCTATGTTTTTCTCCTGGCTGTCACAGATCACTTTGATAAATGGGTTGAACTTTTTTTAGGAATTCAGCACTCGCTGTGAGGATTGGGGGGGGGGGGAGGGGGAGTCAATCCCATCGCTCGTAATCAGTTGTCAAGATTGGAGTCGGGCATGAATTAGATGGTACCTGGCCCATGCCGTCGTCCAACTTATCCACGCTGAGGACTTTGTTGAAGGGAAGGACTGCTTCTCATCGAGAACGAGGAATATGGGTTTAAATAGGCTATCCTAGAAAATTCACCACGATAGCCTGCACTTTCGGCATGTTAAATTTATTAAGCAGTTGACGTAAGATAAACTTTCAAGTTACGTCGGGAAATGTACGTGCGACAGGAAAACTGACAGGAAAAAAATGCAGCTAAATCGTAGCGCGTTCACCGCAACCTTGAAACTTCGGGTACCTTGTTGACTTGTCATATGCCCTTGCCGAAGTTGCAATAATTTAAGCTGCGAGAGATTTCTCTATGCTATTCAACTATTACCAAAATTATGACGACGCCAAAAGGACAATTCGTCTCGTGGATATCGAACAACTCGTAGTTTTGGCAATTCGCAAAGATGCATAGCAAGTACCAGCTCTATAGCATACGAAGCAAACAAGAAAATGCACCTCATCTGCTATTTGGCGTGTCAACGAACGCATAGAAATGGCAGGATGCAATCTGCTGTACAAGAGAGAGAGAGAGAGAGAAGAAACTTTATTAATGAATGGCCGGCAATTTCGTTGCAAGTGCTGTACAAGTGTTTTTTTTTTAGTTCTCCCTTCGCGTGTCGGTGCTACGTATCGGATTCAGTCATCGACGTCTCCGCGCATTGCACTTGTTGAGTGAGACGCCATTTCCCAAAAGAAACCGAAAAAGCGTGGAGGCCTCCGCCGGGCGACGTCCGACGGCGCGATATGAGGCCCCGTCTGCAGCCGGTGTGACGTCATCACGTTACGTCACATCGTGTGATCTCACTTCAGGGTCAATGGTGGCCACCACCGGGAGGCGACCGACGGCGCGATATGAGGCCCCATCTGCAGCCGATGTGACGTCATCACGTGACGTCATGTCACGTGACCTACTTGAAGGTCACTTGAAGGCCAATGGTGGCCACCGACGGGAGGCGACCGACGGCGCCATATGAGGCCCCATCTGCAGCCGGTGTGACGTCATCACGTGACGTCACATCATGTGATCTCACTTCAGGGTCAATGGTGGCCACCGCCGGGAGGCGACCGACGGCGCGATATGAGGCCCCATCTGCAGCCGGTGTGACGTCATCACGTGACGTCATGTCACGTGACCTACTTGAAGGTCACTTGAAGGTCAATGGTGGCCACCGCCGGGAGGCGACCGACGGCGCGATATGAGGCCCCATCTGCAGCCTCTGTGACGTCATCACGTGACGTCATGTCACGTGACCCCACTTCAGGGTCAATGGTGGCCACCGCCGGGCGTCGCGCGAAGGCCCGACACCTACGTTAATATGCTTCGCATAAAATAGGTGTACGCGCAATGTCGACGAAAAACTGCAGCGGACGGTGCGGTCGATGCGACGAACCGGCTCGTCGCAGTCAAGAAAGGGAGGGGAGGGGGTGGAGGCACTGCGATTGCAATGATCGCACTTGCGGTGCGATACAAATCGCATCATCTGAAACAGGCTTTGGAATGGAATGTTATAGGGAATCCTGTTGGGGAGTGACCCCTTCCCTATAATATTGAACATAGCCAAACAACACGAGTCTCCTTCGCATGTCCCTCGATGGAAACTACTCTCCGTCGATTGGGACCATTTTAAAGAATCAACCTGTTGATCACGACATTTTATCAGAAATTTTAGTATAGACGGCGCAGTAGCATCTATTAAAGTTTTTGTTATTGACGGTGCAAGAAAGCTCATTCCACGAACAAAAGGTGATGTCATGCAAAAGACGTGTAGCCAGGTGGAATGAAGACTGCAGAGAGGCGCGGAAGAAAAAAAAGCATGGGGAAAGGGGCCTCGATACCCGAATGCCGAAAATCTTGTTGATTTCAAACACATCAAATCAAAAGGGAGGCGGACGCGCCGGGAGGCTAGGAGAGCAAGATGGGAGGTTAAATGTTTGGAATGTTCCCGGAAGGCTATAAGGGCCGCCTGTCCACCCGCGCCGTCGGTCGATGACCAAGGGAATACCTTGGAAGACCAGGCTGAAGCCCTTGTCGAACACTTAGAGCGTGTACTAAGCTCCATACACAGCTCAGAATCGTTCCGTAAACACAAAGAAGTAACAGAACTTAAGTCACTAGACTGTAAATGCCGATCGAATGAACCGTAGAACCGTTCTTTTAATATTGCGAAACTAGTAGTAGTAGCCGTGCACCGAGAGTTGACAGAATCATGTATGGCATGGTTAAAAATCCACATACCAACACACAGATGACAGTTCGCGCACTTTTTAACTCTATTTGGGCTGCCAAATACCTCCCTACCTCATGGAAGCAAGGTGCCGTTATCTCAGTTTTGAAGCAGGAGGAGGAGGAGGAAAGAGAAAAGAAGAAGGCAGGGAGGTTAACCAGAATAACGTCCGGTTGGCTACCCTACACCGGGGGAATGGGAAAGGGGAAAGCAAAGATCACAGGGAGAGAGAGGAGGGAAGGAAAGAAGGAAATTGCGGCAAGTTCGCTGACGCGTGTGGTTTTAAAAAAATTGCCTTAAAAGTCACAGGTAGTCGCACAAACCCGTCGTCCTTAAGAAACACAAAAGTGCCTTCACCGCTTTATGGGCCGACGGGCGATGGGGGCGGTGTTCCAGCAGCACAGCAGGGTATGTTTGAAGCAGGGTATGGACAATTCCTTGGCGGCATGTTACCGCCCGATAGCTCTCACACGTTGTCTTTGTAAGCTTTTCAAAAAAAAATGATAAATCATTCGTCTTATGCATTTCCTTGACCTCAACAAAATGCGTGAGCACTATCAGTGTAACTCCAGAAAAGGACAGTCCACAACTGATCATCTTGTGCGCGTTGAGGGAAACATCCGCGATGCGTTTATTTAGGAGAAGTTTTTGTTATCTCTGTTTCTCAATATGGGGAAGACGTGCGGCACAACGTGGTGTTAGGAAATCTTGCGAGACTTGTCAGGAATTGGAATGCATGGAAACATGCTAACCATAATAGAAAGCCATTTCTCTGATCGAACATTTTGCGCCAGTATCGGCGCTGTATACTGTCGCGTCCATCTATACAAAAATCTGGTATACCTCAGGGAGGTGTGCTGAATTGCACATTGTCGTCAAGACGAACACGCTCTTGAGCTTCATTACCACCTGCAAGTTTTTATTCCGGCTACGTATACCAAATATAAATAGGTCTCAAATCATGTAACCTCGCAGTGTGCGACAGACAAGTACAGCAGGGCTTGAACGAGGTGTTTAAGCGGGCAGACGAAAACGTGTTTTATGTTAACCCGCACAAAACGTCTTGTGTTCTTTTTATAAAAGAGAGGGAGAGAGCCCTGATTGCAGAGCCTAGAGGAGAACTGTATGGGAAACAAATGCCTGTGAAATAAGAGCGCAACTCCTTAGCCACTATACTTGATATAATATTAAATTTTGTTCCACACATCAAATATCTCACTGCAAAAGTCTTAGAAACAATGAACCTACTGAACGCTTTACCTCACACAACATGGGGCAGTGGCTGGAAGTGTTTATTGAACCTCTACGAAAGCCTTGTTCGCTAACGATTGGTTTATGGTGCCGCGGTGTATCACGCTACCACGCCAAACGTGGCAAAAAAGCTAGATCCCGTCTACCATATAGGTACCCGCCTGGCCACTGGCGATTTCAGAACGTCAGCGTGACATCAGAGATTCCAAAGTATGTTTCGCATTTGGGCCGCGTTGGATGAATAAAGGTTCCTGAAACTTGCCATGTTTAATATTTGGTTCCTTTAGAACACAATGTAGCCAATCTGTACCGCTATATATAATTAGCAGGCCCTACAAGATGCCATCGAAATCCAAGACGTCACAGCCCCCAGGTGCGGGAGCTTAAGTAGGCGTCGCCACCCGTATTTCGTTCTTGCGCTTTTTCTGGCTTACCAAATGCCTTATCATTGTAAGGGTGGTGTTTTTGGTGTTGTATAACGGTAATTTAACGATGCAGAAGAAATCATTTTTTACTTTAGTGTCCCTTTAATCAATACAAAGCAACAAGATTTTTTTTTTGTCAATTGCTGAATGGTCACTTCAAAACTAACACCGTAGCTTTCGTTGAGGCAAAGGAAAAAGGGAAAGTGCGCCAAAAGCACTTTCCCGCGAACACGTAGGCTCATTTCCAAGACTTCCAAATCTCGCTCGCTCGGCCTACACGGTTCTTCGACGGATCCTCGCCGTGCGCCTCTGCGAACCGTTTCACTGGAGAGACCCCTTCCAGGTGTCTGGGTGTACCCTCTCGGGAAGCGGCTGGATGTCGGGCGGTGATTGGCTTAGGCAAACCATACTGATGGCTGTTTCTTCTGCCGGCCAGGCAAGCACTGTCTGGTCGGCTTCTTTTGGATCTCATGATTATCTCATTGAACTTCTCTTTCGCAGTGGATTTACCAGCGTTCATGTGGCCCTGGTACCACCCAATGGGGAGTCAATTCGAATGGAAAACACGAGATTCATTCGGGAAGAACTTCAGAAGGCGACACCCCACTACCAACAGATCACCGAAGTACGGCAGTTTGGTCGCGGTGGCATTCTCTGCTGTTCGCCAGGCCATGCATCTCTCACTCAACTTCTCAAATGCACAGCGTTTGCCTCGCATCCGGTGAGCTCTTTCATTCCTGCTCACTTAGCTTGTGTAAAAGGACTAGTTCGTGGGGCTGACTCGAGTGTGAAATGTTCGGTGTTTCTAGTGCACATATCTCGGGGGAGATATGTAAAGGCCGCTACGCGCGATGTGTTCTATATATGTGGTTGTGGCATTCGTGGCAATATGTGGCATTAGTTCGTTCTACTCGCCTAGGTGCACGTTAAAGAACCCCAGGTGGTCGAAATTTCCGGAGCCCTCCACTACGGCGTGCCTCATAATCAGAAAGTGGTTTTGGCACGTAAAACCCCACAATTTGATTTTCCGAGTCACTGGGGTAGACGCGGCTAGCGTCTGTGAGCACCCCACATCGTACAGAGGGTAACTTTTAATCGTCCGTAGTTCTGTTAATATGAGACGTTTCACACAAATTCTGGTGCGAATGATTAACGTGAGCTTCACCCTACGCGTCTACAAAATTTTCCGAAAGGTTTTAGGTACCCTTTAACTAAGAAGAGTAAAGCTACATAAAACTGCATGATAGTTGTTTTGCTTCCCTTAAAGGAATCAAGCACAGCGCAACAGACATCCTGGTGACGATAGGACAGCCTGTAGTGTCGAGGTCCTAAATGATATTAATACGAGCGTACTTAATCATAATCTAATCTTGCAAAGTGGTTCTTTGAGTAACCTATTTCTCTGATTTGGATATCGCCGGCGGAATAAAACTAAGTGGTATGTCAATACAATTTTATTGCAAGAATGACACAGAGGGGTTGTCAACAGACCTGTTCTACGTAAGAAAGAATCCAATTGTGGGATGAGAAAGCGTAACCTGGTGCATGAAACTTCCAGCTGCGGAAAGGGACACCACTCTATTTTTCTAGCTTAACCATAGATGTTGAAAGTCTGGAGATGTTTCCCGTGATAATTTGCTTAAATAATTTCGTAAGTGCAATTTTGCATATTGGTGCAGCAACTTACGCAGCATCGGTTGGAAGAGGGATCCCAGATACACTTAGAGATGTTCTGGCTGAGATATCCGCCATTTCATTTAAATATAAACCGCTGTGTCCTGTTGCGAATAGTAATTTTTTTCGTAAGTTTATAGGGGCTAAAAAACATTGGAACGCACAAAGTTGAATGTGTTGCATTTGTGAAGCGAAGAACATAAAGAGAGTCAATATCTAGGACAGCGGACGATTCCTTCTTTGGCACTTGTCCCACGAGGCCACCGGACTATGATTCTTGCCTTGATGGGTGCAAATATAAAGTCCTTCTAATGTGCATCACCCAAACCGGGTTCAATTTGTGTATTCAATGGTTTAAGCCGTTGGGCAAACTTTCGCAATACAAAAAAAAACCAAACTAAAGGTCTGCGTAGTGCTAAAACAACAGGCAGCACTTCTGCTCCAAACATAGGCGTATGATCCAGAATGCGAAAAGCAATAGACGAAGAAAGAAAAGGAAAGAAGTTACCTATCCCACCTTACTCTTCAAATGGCGAAGCATCAGTGGCTATTATATTGCTTGTTTTCGAATGAGCAAGACAAACTAGTGGCTGTTCATTTAATTTAAACAGGCCTGGAGTGCGGCCTGACCCCGGTGACCAGAACCCGGTAACACACTCCCTCATCAAAGCAGGATTGGCCACCCTGGTGCAGTACTTGGTGACAACCTCCTATATGAAAGCAACAATCAAACCGCGGCCCTCAGTCCCCAGCACCACGGCGGTGGTCAGACCTGTGAAGCAGCAGAGGATGCTAAGAATCTTTGGATCCGGACAGGCCACCATTGGAATATGAAAGTGGCAACGATTTACGCTAGAACGTTATCTAGTGAGGCGAGTCTAGCAGTGATATTGGAGGAATCAGCGACCATTAAAAGGGATATAATAGGGCTTATTGTGCTTAGGAGGACAAAAGAAGCATATACAGAGCTAAAAAGCAGGCACATCCTGTGCTGCCGGGGCTTAGCGTAGAGACGAGAACTAGGAGTGGGATTCCTGACTAATAAGGATATAGCTGGTAACATACAGGAACTCTATAGCATTAATGAGAGGGTGCCAGCCCTTGTTGTGAAACTTAACAAGAGGTACAAATTGAATGTCGTACAGGTTTACGCGCCTCCATCCAGTCATGATGACCAGCAAGTCGAAAGCTTCTATGAAGACGTGGAATCGGCGATGGGTAAAGTCACAACAAAATATACTATGCTGATGGGGAACTTCAAAGCCAGGGTAGGTAAGAAGCAGGCTGGCGACAAGTCAGTGGAGGAATGTGGCATAGGCTCTAGGATTAGCAGGGAAGAGTTATTAGTAGAGTTTGCGTAATGGAATTATTTGCGGATAATGAATACCTTCTTCCGCAAGCGGGATAACCGGAAGTGGACGTGGAGGAGCCGAAATGTTGATACTAGAAATGAAAAAAGACTTCATATTCTGCGCTAACCCTGGCATTACACAAGATGCGGACGTGCTCGGCAAGGTGCGCTGCAGTGACATAGGATGGTAAGATCTCGGATTAGCTTAAAATTGAGGGGGGGGGGGAACGGAAGAAACTGGTACATAAGGAGCCGATTAATGGGTTATCGGTGAGAGGGAAATAGAGAAATTCCGGATCAAGCTACAGAACCGGTACTCGGCTTTAACTCAGGAAGAGGACCTTAGTGTTGAAGCGATAAACGACAATCTTATGGGCATCATTAAGGAGTGTGCAATAGAAGTCGGTGGTACCTTCGTTAGGCAGGATACCGGTAAGCTATCGCAGGAAACGAAAGATCTGATTAAGAAACGCCAATGTATGCAAGCATCTAACCCTACAGCTAGAATAGAACTGGCAGAACTGTCCAAGGTAATCAACAAGCGTAAGATAGCTGACATAAAGAAGTATAATATGGGTAGAATTGAGCATGCTCTCAGGAACGGAGGACGCCTAAAAGCAGTGAAGAAACTAGGAATAGGCTAGAATCAGATGTATGCGTTGAGAGACAAAGCCGGCAATATCATTACTAATATGGATAGGATACTTCAAGTGACTGAGGAGTTCTATGGAGATTTATACAGTACCCTTGCCACCCACGACGATAATGGAAGAGGGAATAGCCTAAAGGAATCTGGAACTGCACAAGTAACGCTGGCAGAAGTAAACAAAAAGCATTGGGAGCTATGTGCATAGAAATTGTGTACGTGAAGTGGTATAGTACGAAAGCATTAATCCGCCTGTGGAGATTGTTTTACTTCATTCCTCAGTGCCGGTGTCGACACGCACTCCCAGGCCATGTGCCCTATAGTGGAGGTCTGCCCGCAGGAGGGGCAGGCGTCGTCGCGATACACGTCCGGGTAAGCCTCGTGGAGAGCAGACAGACACGGATACGTGCTGGTCTGCAGAAGTCTAAGCGAAACGGCTTGCACCATATTCAACTTGGGGTGAGGGGGTGAAAGGACGCTTCTAGACAAGTCGAAGAATTCAATAATCTCGTTGTGAGTAGCGGGAGCCTCCCTGTGGCCGTAGGGAGGAGGGGAGTCGGTGCTTCTTGCAGAGGAAGCGCGGTCGGTGAGGTCACGCGCAGCCTCGTGAGCAGACTCATTGAGACTCGGGGGAGCACCTTCGACCGAGCCTACGTGACCGGGAAACCAATGGACTGAATGATGCGTAACAGCATATGGACTCGAGCTGCTAAGACGAGCAGCTTGCTTGACGATGCAACCCTTCTGAAAAGCCCTAACTGCCGTTTTGGAATCGCTATATATCTCGGACCCACGACCATCTAGCAGGGCGAGGGGGGTGGTGGCTTGCTCGGTGACTCCGGGGTCTGAAGGGCGAATGGATGCGCTATCGGAAATCTAGCTGCTGGAGTCGACCACAAAGATGGCAAAGGTCTTCCCATCGCTGTACTCCGCAGCGTCGACGCAGCTTGCTCTAATGTCTCATTGCTTGATCTGTTTGAGGATGGCTGCTGCTCTGGCCTTGCGTCTGCTCTCTTCGAAGGGATGGACGTTTCGGGGCACAGGGGCCACTTCGAACTTGTCTCGAATGCACCTAGGGATCGGGGTACTCACCATTGGGAATCCCGCAGGGTGGTAACCCAGCATTTCGAGGATGCGTTTACCTGCCGCTGTGGTGCTCAGGCGAGTGAGTTGCGCGCATTCTTGGGCTTCGGCAATCTCCTCGACAGTGGTATGCAGCCCCAGAGTGAGGGGATCCTCGGCATGGGTCCTAGTGGGTAGCCCGTGAGCCCTCTCGAGCACTTTGCGGATGCGAGCGCTGAGCTTGTCTTGCTGCACTGTGCGCCAGTTGTGAATAGAAATTGTGTACATGAAGTGACATAGTACGAAGGAGTTGATTAGCCTGAGGAGATTGTTTTCCTTCATTCCTCGGTTCCGGTTTGGTATTCTGCGAAAGACGCGGAAAGCGTTGTCCATCTTTGCGATGATCTTGCGGAGAGCCGTTCCCTGTCCCGCCGTTGAATTCGTCAAACATGCTCAGGACCCGAATAACGTCGACCCTGGGTATCACCCCTCCCCTCCCTCTCATCACAAGTGCGAAGACTGATTCTGCTTTTGGAGACTGGCTTCCAATCTTTGGGTATGCCTACCTTCTCTTTTCTGTAAAGCAGAAGCTCCGATTTGGCGGGGGAGCATCGAAGTCCGGTGGGGCAGAGATACTCCTCGATCACGTGATCGCCTCCTACATGGATTCCTTGACTCTGCCCTCGCAGCTGCCGGAGCACCATAAGGCGATGTTGGCGTATATGGTGTGCTTGACGCCCTCTACGCGTGCCAACCTCTCGGAAAGACCAGTCATACCGATGTTAAACAGTGTGGGTGAGATGCCGACAGCCTGAGGAGTGCCCCGCCCTCCAAGGGGAACATCGTCGGAGAACAAGTCCCCAATGCGAAGCTTGGATTTCCTGTCCGTTAGAAAAGAACTGACGTAGCTGTGGAATCTGGAACCGAGACCCAGATCTGAAATGGTCTTTACGATGAAGCTGTGGAGAACGTGGTCGAAAGCTTTCTCAAGGTACAGACCGAGCAGAGCCTTCACGCCTCTGGAACGCCCATCCGCAATCTGATGCTTCATTAGCTTCATGGTATCCTGCGTCGAGAGTCCGGCGCAGAAGTCGATCATGTTGCACGTGTAAACCTCCTTGTCTTCGAGATAACCGTTGGCCCTGCTGTATCAGGTGATAGAGAACTGTGCGGAATAAAACCACTCCTTATATATAGTTTTCACTGATTACCAGAAAGCGTTTGATTCAGTCGAAACCTCAGCAGTGATGCAGGCGTCACGGACTCAAGGTGTAGACGAGCCACATGTAAAAATACTGAAAGATATATATAGCGGTCCCACAGCCACCGTAGTCCTCCATAAAGAAAGCAACAAAAACACAATAAAGAAGGGCGTCAGGCAGAGAGATGCGATCTCTCCAATGCTATTCACAGCGTGTTTACAGGAGGTATTCAGAGACCTGGATCGGGAAGAATTGAGGATAAGAGTTAATGGTGAATACCTTAGTAACTTGCGATTCACTGATGATATTGCCTTGCGTAGTAACTCAAGGGTCCATTCGCAATGCATTCTCACTGATCTGGACAGGCAAAGCAGAAAGGTGGGTCTAACAATTACCTGCAGAAAACTAAAGTAATGTTTCGCTGTCTTGGAAGAGAACAGTAATTTACGATAAGTAGCGAGGCACTGGTAGTGGTACGGGAAATAATAAATCTACTTATGGCAGATAGGGACCGCGGATTCGGATCATGAGACTGAAATAATCAGAATAAGAATGGGCTGGGGTGCGTTTGGGCAGGCGTTCTAAGATAATAAACAGCAGGTTGCTATTATCCCTCAAAAGAAAAGTGTATAACAGCTCTGTCTTACCAGTACCCACCTATGGGGCAGAAACCTGGAGGCTTACGAAAAGGTTTCTACTTAAACTGGAGACGACACAACAGGCTATGGAAAGAAGAATGATGGGTGTAAGGTTGGGGGATAAGAAGAAAGCAGATTGGGTGAGGGAAGAAACGCGAGTTAACGACATCTTAATTGAAATCAAGAAAAATAAATGGGCATGGGCAGGGCATGTTAGGAGGAGGGAACATAACCGATGGTCAATAAGGGTGCAAGAGAAGGGAAGCGTTGCAGGGGGCGGCGGAAAGTTAGCTTGGCGGATGAGATTAGGATGTTTGCGGGGACATGGCCACAATTAGCCCATGGCCGGAGTAGTTCGAGAAGTATGGGAGAGGCCTTTGCCCTGCAGTGGGCATAGCCAAGCTGATGATGATGGTGATCATTTCAATTTCGGGATGTGATTAGCATTTGGAGAAAAACATCGACGAATTCAATCCGAATGCTTGAATTTCATTGCCCCGTTAAGTCAATACATCTAATCTGCACGTTTAATGGTGCTAGCTCTGCCTGCAAGAATAATATCTCAGCAATGTATGAGTAGAGCAGTGAGTATAAAAAAAAATGTACTTGGTTCATTAATGAAAACGTACAATGCTCGTCTTTGAGGAGTATCGTAAATATTTAATAACGTTTGAACCGTATGGGTACTACATCTACTTTGTAAGCATGGCATTCATGCCTCCATGTAGAAAACGTTGTTTGCAACGACAAGCACCGATTTTCCCCTTCTAAAGGTTGCAGAGGATTAATTTTATCATCTCCGCTGCCACAAAACAAGGCGCATCCGAAATCATTGATGAGACGCACATGCATGTTGTATGGCACAACTAGAGTATTCTTTCGCAACCCAAAGCTTCGTTTACTTAGCCTCTGCGGAAGATTGATCTAAAGAAAAAAGCCATTTTAGGTTAACCTTTTATTAAATAATATCCTCGACAAAATATTATTTCAAATAATAATGCCTGCATGCGCAAAGCTGCTACTCAGCTTTTCTTAATTGGGAATAAAGTTTTATTCCATTGAAAAATTTGATAACTAACAGCTTTAATACATCTTTCTCTGCTCATTTTCCCGATACTTCCGTATGGCGAACGCAAAGATGTAAGATTACAACAGCGAGTGTTTAGTCTCAATTTTATCGGGAAGTATTCCTTGCCTTCCTCCCACTGATTTGCTTGCATCTGCCTGTATGATGAGCACTCGTTGCATTCTTCTGAGTTCAAGGTGCACGTAATTACCACAACCTGCTGGGTGGCTGACAACCGCCGTTGTCCGCGTTGGTCACGTGTACATTGGCTGATTTTATTGAGCAGACTCTGAATCCAGTGAGGCCTTGAACTGAGGACCCCAAGCAGGCACAACGCCCAGCCTTACAAAAATACAGTGCGTTTCTTCTCCTTACACCCCACTTTGGGGTCGCTGGCAATGTATAATTTCATTAGGGGCTGCGAAAAATTACTAGATCGCGTTGCATATCCATGTAAAGCTAGTCTCTGTCTACGTGGTGTTAAGAATGAACGAATAACAATGAAGACCAGTGAATATACGACGACGCCATGATGAAATAATGACGAATACGACAAATATGAAATATGATGGCGGCGTGCAAAAGGAAGTTCGAATGCGTGTTGTAGAGTACGGGACACGTACTCTGTATTTATCGCGCGTATGTAAAACCCGTTATTGACTTCGGTTGTGTGTTGATCTTTGGCTTTAAAAATTTGCAACTTACAACCTATATTTGTGTTGAAAATATGAGCCCTACGTCAGTCTCTTCGGGCCCCTAAGTATATGGCCAATTCTCTTCACCTCGAAGCAAACATGCAAGATTGAGCGTTAATATTTCAACAGCTAACACTGAAAACCTTTCTTAGCGCCTATGAGCATGTTCTATGGACGAGTTATATCACACCCGATACTATTTCTCGATTATATGTGTTCTTGATTGAAGTTTCCTCAGGTTGTGTTTACACAGAGTATTTTAGCAAAATTGAATGTTAACCAACGGTCAATATAAGCTTTCGGCTCTATTCAATGTTGCAATACTTGTAAATTTGATATTTTTCCCGCCGAATAATTCGACATGTCATATGATATAGTTTGACTCTTAAATGAGCATCTCGAAGATTTTCCTACCCACGGAACAGTGTTCACGGAGGCCTCAAAGAAAAATGAAAGATCGGCAATCGACACTCACTGTGTATCACTGTGACGGAGTTTGGCTATCAGTCTGCAGGAATCGCTAGGCTCCGATATCTCCATACATATTTGGGATGAATTCATTAGTCGCAGAGTCAACGTAGGAAGAGACAAGATAAAATGACTTTGCAGGATTTTCGTCCTCATTAGCGTGCGCCAAATTGAACACATGCATTGAGCCAACAGCGCCGCGAAGGACCCCGAGAATCTACATGCGCAGCGCGATGACGACACAAGGACTGGCGAAAACTCCAGAAAAGCTCCCCGTCCCTCAAGCAGTGGTCCTTGCGCTGTGGATCTTCCTTTATTTACAAAATCATTCCAAATATCGTCACGCCCTTAATAGATAGCATGACCTTCAATCAGCCATTGTTGAGCAGGCATACCCGTGCTGTTCCAGGTGACGTCGGCGGCCACGGTGGAAGCACTCTCCTGCGTGGTTGCCTTCAATAGTAGATGAGCCGTCGTTGGCGCCACTCCCGCCGCCCGAAGTTGTGGCGTCAAAGCGCTCCGTCTGTGGTGCTTCCAAGCGCGACTCCTCCTGCTTGGCAGCAGCGACGAACGTGTCACCGACACTCCGCCTGACCGCAGAAGCGAATGCGCCGGTGTTACGTCGCGCTTCAAGCGACGGTGTTGCACCAACCCTCGACCAATTCACCGACGCCACCGGCACTGGAGTTTTCGCGTTGACCATGTGGGCGTCGCTCGGCCCGGCGTCGGCAGCGGCAGCCGTCCGCTTGCCACCGCCGGGCTCGCCCGCAGTCGCCTTGGTCCCCCGGTGCCCGATGTAGCTGCGCACTTCCTCGGGCCTCCTTCTTCAGCTTGCCGTAGTTGCCGAGCGAGTAGGCCAGGACGCAGGCGCATCCCAGGATGGAGACGCCCAGCCCGGCGTTGATCACGTACAGGCCTTCGCGTTTGACCAGCAACCCAGGAAGGCTCGCCCGTGCCTGCACCTCTGGTTCCGTGGTGCCGGCAAGCTCCTGATGATGCTGTATGTAGGCCGGGCACCTGTGGCGCATTGACGACGGTCCTGGTGGTTCGTTGCGCCTGTGGTTGGGGAGGGGGGGGGCGGGGGCGCAGTCGTCTCCACCGCAACCCGGAACTAGACTCGTCGGGCGCAGTGGCGGAGCCTCGAACTATGGCGTCTGTGCGAGCTCCATCCCGTTCTTCTTCTCCTTCTACTTCTCTTCCGCCGCCATCATTGATGCCGATATGGGTTCCTTAGTACAAAGCACTTACCGATGACGGAGATAGCACGCACAGCGAAAATAAAGGCTACACGGAAATATAAATATTTACAACAAAATAACAGAATACAGGGTTGATTGCTGTCTAATTGCAAGAAAACAAAATTGAAAATAGTTGATGTCTAAAATAACGTGCAACAAAAATAAATTGAAGTAGAGACGGCCCCTCTAGCAACGTAACCTGCTGGACGATTCAGTGAAGATGTGGCTGTCCATGCAGTTACACGTCTGTCCATACACTTTCAGAATAGCCTCCTTAGGCATGCACAACTGTGGATGTGATGGCATGACAAAAACAGTGCGCCCGAGCCCACGCACACCGGTAGCCGCGAGACAGACGCGAGAAGTAGTTCCATCCCAAACCGATACCGTAAAACCTACACACACATACCGCAACACCACAGCTGCTGCCACGGAAAAGCACTACAACCGCCGCACAGCGCTCTCACGCCAGAGAGAGCCACAGTATGGCGGAAACCACAAACAAGTATCCTCACTCGAGTCTGCACCTCGCTATACACCCAGCACTGAATTCACCCACACTGCGGTGAAAGTGCAAACGCTATATCAAAGGGTACGGGTGTCACAAGAGCTGGCACTCAAAGCAGATTCCACCCCATCGAAATGGGAGGCACCACTGTCCAGTCCGGACTCGATGGATAAGCTGCAGCAGGTCGACCGGTCAACAAAGACAGCTAAGGCCGCCGGATTCCTAGACTTGCTGCACCAAACACGGCATAGCGAAGGAGTCACCCATGCTCGACTCAAGTGCATGTGCTGTTTTGAACAAAGTTGATTTTCTTTCACGCTCTCTGCTCGAGGAGCGGCGGGCTTACGTGCTTGTCGCTTAGCACCAATCACTTGAGGCCAAAAACCACGTATGTCGATCTCAACCACCCTCGGCGAGTCCTCGAAATGCCGATGCAGTTTAGGGAGCAGCTATACGTCTAGTAAACGCACCAAACTTTTTAATTATTACAAAGTGATAAGTGGCACAGACGAACTAATCCGTTGGCCGTGTAAGCGCACAAGGAAGCCATAGTGAGGACTGCCTCAGATACCGTTATACAGGGTAGTAAGACTGCTGAGGCCGAATGCACAAAACAAAGCTTAGCATTCGTAAGCATTCTTTTCCATTGGTCGTTTTCCTTTACTTATCACGCTTTCAGCACAAGGATTGGCTATGCTAGAAAACGTCGGGCAGTTGTGAAGCAATGAGAACGATTCCAGTGGTTTGTTGTGCCTGGAACTGGCTGGGGCAATGATCTCCGACCCGACCCAGAACCCTAATTTTGGTTGGAGTCATGGAATCTCAAACTCTGCTGGTTCCTGAGCCGTATACAATGGCACCGTGTTGTTGCTGTTGTTGTTGTGAACTTTAAATTATGGCACGTGCCCACGAAGCGTGATTGGCGATGGTTAGCAATAATAACATAATATTAAATCCTTGCTTCCTTTATCTTATTGGTCATTAGTACCTTTAATTAAGTAATAGTGGATATAAATTACTTATTTCGTTTTACTGTTCACTTTACCACAAGTCACCTACCCGCTCGAGCTCACCTCATTTTTCCTTGTCTTCTTTCCTTCCTTTGATTGACTAGATGATGGGGATGGTTCGTTTCTTTGTTTCGCATGTGGACAACACAGGAGGTTGACGCGAATATTTGTTGGGACGATTCCATAGATGCCTGGCTTCTCCTTATGAATTGTAGAAGATTACATATCAAAGAAGGGAGCAGGCAACGAGACACAACCTGACCGATGAGATTCAGTGCATGCTTAAAAGAAGCATTCAACCTATTAGACTGGGAAGGTTTAAGAATTAGGATCAATGGCGAATATCTTAACAAGCTTCGGTTTACAGATGTCATTGTCCTGTTCAGCAGCACTGGGGTTGAATTCTACCAAATGATTGAGGATCTTACCCGGAAATTCTAAGATTACGGTTGAATATTAGCACACAAGACAAAAGTAGAGTTCAATAACCTGGTAATGGAACAATTCATGATCGCCAGACACCCTCTAGAGTCCGTTAAACTCGAGGTTTATCTAGGTGAATTACTCACAGGAGACCCTGATCGCGAGAACGACATTTACAGAAGAATAAAGATTGGCTTGAGTCCATACGGCAGGCGTAACCAAATCCTGAATCGTAGCTCACCGCTGTCGTTAAAAAGAAAAGCGTACAATCATTGCATTATACCAGTGCTAACATATGGGGCAGAAACTTGGAGGTTAAGAAAAAAACTCCACAACAACTTAAGGACGGCGCAAAGAGCGGCGGGACGAAAAATGTTAGGTATAGCGTTAACAGACAGGAAAAGAGCGGTATGCATCAGAGAGCAAACGGGCATAGCCGATATTCTAGTTGAAATTAAGAGAAAAAGATTGGCAGCATGTTACACTCTTGTAACATGTGAAGGCGAAAACCTGCTGCACACATGGTTGTTCGCCGTCTCGCATCGTTGCGTTGCTGCTGTCGCAGTACGGATACCTCGGCGCATTTTCGACACTTAACCCCGTATTCAGAAATGCATATTAAATCGAAGAACATGCTTGACTTGATTTTAACGACGCCTGTCGTTAACGCAGTAAAATAAACGCAATGAGCTTTTTGGCGCGTTTGCACCAGCCGTCATTTATATCAAGCCAAGCATGAGCTTCAAGGTACATTGCATTTCTGAATGCGGATGCTAACCCCGTATTCAGAAATGCACCTCAACTTGAAGCCTATGCTTGACTTCGTATAATACAATACTTTACTCAATATTTCTGCATGACTCCTACTTGAAAACCCGAATAATAAAGTAACTTTTCAATAATCTCGCATGACCATATGTGCCTCGCATATTATCTTGCGTGATCGATCAAGATTATTTAACTTCAGAAGTAGGTGATCTGTGGCCTTTGCTTGGGGGGGGGGGGGGAGGCAGAGACTGCCTAAGAATGCGATGCAATGTGGAAGCACTGCATAAAGCGGCGACAGGAACACCATTGCAACAGTTTCATTGACCTGCTCATCAAAGCAAACACACGTTAAGCAACAGCGCACTGAAAGCACACAGATACTTTAGTGAAATCCGACACAATATGATGACGCAATTCTGACATATCAGAACTGATGAGAACTCCAGAAATGTTCTGCTTTCCTGGCCAGACGTCCCACTATAGCGAAGTGGTTCTCCTACACTTGTTCGTTTATCTGCAAAGTTTAGTGTCACTGCAGTGGAGAGCTTTATGTAGGCGAGTCAAGTTCGTAAGCGAGAAATAAAAGCCGATCTTCAATCACCATCTGCGATGTAGTGACGCGTGCCTTTCCAGCTGACGTTGGTAGCCAAGACGGCGGTAGTACAGTAGCGCGCGGTTGAGACTACTCCAGGCTGGCGTCGCCGCTGTCACAGCCCGCAGTCGAAGCGTTCGTGTGTTGCAGGTCAGCCGCGGCCGCACCGGACTCCTCCTGCTTGGCTGAAATGACCAACGCGTCATTGACGTTCCGCACCATGGATGTGTATTCGCTGTTATTTCGTCCTGTTCCGAGCGGCGGTCCGGCGTCTACCCTCGACCCATTCGCCGAAGCATTCGACATCGGAACATCAACGGTGACCGAGCGGTCATCGCTCAGCCCGGTGGCGTCGGCCGCCGTCCTCCGCTTGCCACCGCTGTGCTCTTCGACAGCCGCCTTGGTGTCGTGGTGCGAGAAGTAGTCACGCGCTTCCTCGGCGTACCTCTTCAGCTTGCCGTAGTTGCCGAGCGAGTAGGTGAGAACGCAGGCGCATCCCAGGATGGAGACGCCCAGCAAGGCGATGATCACGTACACGCCGTCGCGGTTGACCAGCACCACCGGAAGACCGGCGCGTGCCTGCACCTCGGGTTCCATGGTGCCGGCAAGCTCCTGATGATGCTGTGAAAAATGTCGGGCAACTCTCACGCAACGACGGCGATTCCCGTAGGAGTTGCGCCTGGGCCGGCAGGCGTCTACGGCACGACCAGAAAATGAGAGTGCCGGTCGCAGTCGAACAGCATCGAACGTTGGCGTTTGCGTCAGCTCTTCTTGATCTTCTTCTCTCTCTTCTTCCATTACTTTGATTTTGTTGATAATGATATCTTTTCATTATGACGACGACGCTGATGATGCGTATAATGCAGTTATGATGAAGACGTTGTCCTCTGAAGAGGGTGATCCCACTAATGGTGTCTTTAACTGACCGCCTCCGTCTCCCGAAGCAGAGTCGAGCAGATCCGGCGTTCACCAAACTCAGAAGAACAGGACAAGCGCGCAAGCCGAACGTCTGACTTGTTCTCGGAGGAGGGAAGGCCAGATGCGAAACCACAGGACCACTGCCAACGTCGGCTGTTTCGCCCGTCCAAAGCTTCCAGCGCTGCTGGGAAAAACCTGCGTGGGCGGTGGGACGAGCGTTCGTCGAGACGCCAGCATGCAGTGACCTATGCTGGCTACGCTCTCAATCTCGACGTCCGCTCCGACGACATAAAGGACTTTACGACGACAGGGCTTGGAGCGCCTCAGCGCGCTCAAAGATGCAGGAGTGCGATATAAAAATTCGCAGTTTCGTTCAAAAGGCGAAGCACCGATTGCCATAGCAAATTAGTGGATAACTGCATGAAGTAAGGATAGTAGTTTTAGTGGTCGTATAAACTTGTAAACATTCGCTAAACAGAGACCGCCAACGCACACACGTAAGAACGGGCGTTGCGTCTATGACTGGTCTGGCTTCACTTGGTGGCGCAGGAAAAAGAAGCGGCAAATTTTTATTTACAAATACTCAGCTGCTTTTATGCAAATATTTTCTTTTTACTTTCAGTGTTAAGAACTTAAAAGTATGACACTGCTTGTTAATTTCATTTCGCATTCTTTCTTCTATTGCAAGCTTGCGCCAATTGGTTTTGGGCAGGAGAAATAGGTGTCCACATATGTGTGACGTATTGCTGATACAAGGTCTCGCACAGTGACCTTTTCTAAATATTTTTTTTATTTCTGTGCGGTAGACGTGTCGCCTTTTCTGCCTCCACGGGACCTAATATTGTGTCCTGGCGTCACAACGCAGTATCCTGAAGGGAAATGAAACCTAAACTGGCTGCAGTAGTATGCCAAATTATTTGCACTGCTCTGAACATCGTCACATTGATTGCATACAAATCAGCACCATTATTATTTTTACTGAAGTGGCTTTTTTTTCCTGGACTTCTTTTTTTTTTCGCCATCTTGGGTATGTCAAGCATGCAAATTTGATTATTCAAGGGACAAGGCACCGACATCGGCACCAGTTGCAGCAGCAGCCCGCGCAAGCACGAGCCACGGGCGTAGAAGAAGTCCGAGTCTCGTTCCTGCCAGCTACGCTCTGCAGGCCTGGGAATCGGCAGCATTACAAGAGGTATGCTTGATGCACCTTTCCCAGCGCTAATTGTTACGGGTTCTATAGCTCCTCGGTGTGGTCACGTGCCGTGTTTCTAGGACCGTACCGTTTAACTTCCTCATTAAAATCTACGAGGGTACCGAATGCGTTTAAACCCGAACCGTCAGCGATGCTACGCTCAATACGACAGTTCTCGCGAGATCCCTGACGCTAAGCAACATTGGCCATTGCTTGCGAAAAAGGCCTGCAGTTGCTAATGGCCGCGTTACGGGCATGGAACAGTTGAAGATTTGAAGTGGCCGCAATGTACACGGCCTCCGTGATTGTTCGGTACAGTGGCTGCAATGGATATAGCCTCCGAGATCGAACGGCACCTTCTCGGAGAGCATTCCACATAAAAAACGGTTACGACATTCATCGATCTGTCCTGTTTCCATAGCTCTTGTAAGAGCTTTCTGAAATCAATCGTAGAGGCCACGCCTTGAGAGAGACGATTACGGCATCAACCCGCGTTCTCTAGCCACTTCCGCGATGCAGCTTTGTGTGATAAGTGATATGTTACCGTGACAAGTGGTATATTTCTTTCAGGGCATTCGCCACCACTCCACGGACCCGTGGTAGGCATGTCGTGAGAATACAGTATTAGCGTACCGACATCGTGTACCTTGCTAAGGCAGAGTATTAATGATGCAGCAAAAAAAAATTCTGGCTTTTGGAGCGCTCCGCACTGTCAACATATTACCAACGCTTACGTCGTGGCGCCATCTGCTAGGCAGAATTTGGAACATTCCCCTGGCCCAGTGCAGTCTCTCTAGGCCTACCAGCGTCAAGACAAAAAACTCATCTCAGTACTAACGCCAAAACATTGCTGATACTTTATGAGATGCTACTAACAGATGTATGATTTTACCATTTATTCTTGCTGCCCACAGGGAGAGCGAGTTTTCGCTTAATGTCTGCAAACTGTTTAACGTTTCTGGTCTACAGTGTTACTGGACAGGCATTCCAGCGCTGTTACTGTCAACGACATATCTTGGCGCTTCGTATAGCCTCAGTGCCCTAAACACGTTGTTGTGTTACAAGTTTGTTCTTGGAAAAAAACTAAAAAGTCAATGTGTTCACGATTACGCCACAGCCGAGAATTTATGCCAGCGGCGACGCGGAATACTTTCGAAGTGAGAAGGTGAAGGTGTTTCAAAAAATATATATATAAAAAAGAAAGAAAAGGAAGAGAGAGGGGGGAACCGAAACCGGAAGAACAAATAGGAGGGTGACGTGCGCAGAAGCAGGCGGGGGCAAGTGTACATGGGAGAATGGGGTCGTACAGTTGATATTGACGTAAAAACCTGAAAGAGTACATTAAATTGAATAGTAGGCAGGAAAAATTTTTTTGAAATGGAAGAGTAGGTGAGGTGAAGAATTAAGGTTAGCTGGTGGCATAATGTGTTTTGTGTCTTGGTTGATGATATGAGCATTTCATATTTAAGTTGCCGCTTTTAAAGATTATAAGTTGCCGCGAGCCAAATTAATTCCTGTCGGGTGTAGGCAATATAACTTGTGTATGAGGTATGATTCCGTATACTTCCTTTCGCGAGGGGAACGGAAATTTGTTTGTAGTATATAGCGCCTTGCTTTGTCAAATATATGACCATGTTCATTAAAGTGCATTGGGTAAATTGTGTTTTGTGTCCGCGCGGTGACCGTTGAGTTTTGTATTAATTTGTTGTCCAGTCTCACCTATACATTGTTTGCTACAAGCGGCGCATTCTAGACAGTATACTACGTTGCTTGATGTGCAGGTGAAAGTTGAAGTTACCTTGTGTGCTTAATTCAACGCTGTACTTTTGAGTAGTAGGCAGGAAAACATTTTTTCCTGGCTACTGCTCAATTTAATGTACTCTTTCAGGTTTTTACGTCTATATCAACTGTACGACCCCCTTCTTCCACGTACACTTGCCCCCGCCCGCTTCTGCGCGCGTTACCCTCCTGTTTGTTATACCGGTTTCGGTCCCCCCTCCCCTTCTCTTTTCCCTTCCTCCTGCTTTTTTTCATCTATTTTTTTTAAACGCCCTCGTCAACACATTCCGAAGTCAATATGCCTTTTTCGGCGCCTCAACCCAGAGTATCGCCATTTATGGATGCCGCCGTAACGACACCTACGATGAGCGACTGGGACAATGCCCTTTGAAAGGCCATGCCGCTGCCTTTCAGTCACGCCATACATTGCACCGCAGACTCCTCATCGCCATCTTAACTATTTCAAAATTACTCGACGTACTGCTGCTATGCTATTCAAGTCACTCTTTCAACTCATGTTATTTTTGTGTGTTCTTTTTTAAATATTTTTTTTGTCTTTTGTGTTACTAGCGCACTGTCCGCCTGACCGGCCCTTCTAATGCCACAAACACATGCCGCCAATGACTCCCCCTGAATGCTTCCTAACCCCTCGGATCCCCAACACGCTCCCAAGCCCCGTCTTTCTTAAAATTTTGTTTTTCTCTTTCTTGTTCTTTCTCTCCCCCCTTTTTCTGTGTTGGTGCCGCCCTGGCTTCCCCCACCCCCCTTTCTTTCTTTTTTCCTTTTTTTTCTCTGCTTTTCTTTCTTTTCTTTTCTCCCCGCGTTCCCACTCTCCCGCACTTGTCCCCTCGTCTTGGGAACGAAGTTCACAGACGTCGGACGACAGCGCTCGTCTCCTCTGGTAGTCTATCTCTTTAATACCAGCCGCCAGCGACAACACCCGCACGTGACGTCACTGCACTGACCCTTTAAAACTAACACGCCGAGGATGACGAGGCCGCCTTTGACGAAGATAGGTCCTCCTATCGAAACGTTGGCCAGCCTTTCTGAGGCACCTTGTACCTGTTTACAAACGTGTTCAACCAAGATGCCGAAGCATACGCACTTTCAAGTAGAGGCCTACGCGCAACGCAGCGCACCCAGCGACACCGAGCTGCTACTTCTGTTTGTGGCGCGCGCAGCCGTAGCGGCGAGTGAGTTGGACGCGTGAGGGCGTGCGCATCGGCGACAAGCTCTGCGACCTTGAGTCGCCTCACGTTTCATCTTGGCTCTTACTATGCAAAGAAGTCCTTCGCATTGAAAAAGCACCGGTGCTGTGTATTAACACCACTGACCCTCTATAAGTATGCGATAGAGTATTACAATGTGAGATTATTGAATAAAAGTAGGCAAGATCGCCTGTTACGCTCACCAGCACTCCCAGACGTGAGCACAAAGTGACGGTTCAGTACCTCGTATAACTTTGGGTGTCGGGCACACCATGAAGCGCTCGCATCAGCTCAAGACATCTAAAGTCTTCTGTTGCATACCTCCGCCGTAGAGTAAGTCCATCTTTACGGCCTTAGTAATACGTGACCGGTGGTGTGATCGAACACCAGTCCTGTCGTCCAGCATGACATCCCAATGCTTTACCTGTTTGGCCCCGATAACATTTATATACTTCTCCGATGACAAAAAGTCGTTCTTTGAAACGTCTGGAGCGTGCGCCAATTGCCAATTTTTCGCATTCGTCCCCCGTCACATCTAGCCGTGGTGTCAGACTGCACTTCCTTCGGAAACAGCATATATTCCTTTTGTCACGGGAACGCGAGATCTCCAAAGTACAAGAGGTCCCGGTCACCCTATGACGATATTGCTATAAAAATCGCATCCATTTCACCTTAGTCTTGGAGAGAGATGACGGAATCATTTTCCTGCTCAGAGGCGCCGCTCAGTTGGTACAGCAATGCCGCAGGGAGCTTCGGGCAATGGCCTGACGCCTGAGTCTAGGTTTACGGCATCTCTTGGCCCGCGACACTTACGATGGGTTAGTGTACTTTTTTTTTCGTTATACTGAACGTCACATGTGGATTCACCTTCGGAAAGCTCGTGTGGTGGCGAAACTTTTTTGTAGACGATCGACAAGAGCTTGCAGACTTCCTGCGATATCCAAAATGATACTGCAAACTTCCCAGGCCGCGATGTCAAAGGAAGTGAGTAAGAAAGACACGGGACATGGCCGTCGTCGGCACAAGAAGACGGCGGACAGCGAGGCCAGGACGCCGTCGGTCGCCACGACGTCCAGAATTGTCGCCTCCGATGAGAGCGAGATGTCCGCGAGTGGCGTGGAAACAGCCACCTCCCGGCTGCCACCTGCCGCTCCCGCCGCCGAGCAGACAGCATCACAGGGAGACATCACCATCGTTCAACTATCCCCTACCGGTAGTTCTACTTCCGTTCAGCCGGGGTCACAAAGCAGCGACAGCGTCGGACACACGCTTCAGGAAGGTGTCGTGCCTGCGGTGCTAGCGTCGGCCGTCCCCGATGCCGCGACAACGGTAAGAAGGCACCCTATCTTAGGAAAAGAAACAGTGGAGAAGGCCTGCCAGGTTTCTAGACTTTGCGTCAAACTGCGTGTCTTGTTTCTGAAGCTCGACGGTCATATGAAGCACTTTTGGCAGCTCTCAATTACCTCTTTCCTGGCCAAGTATGAAGTCCTTATCAGGTATTGCGCTATGTATCATACAAATTCGCAGACAGTGAAATTTACGATGCGCGGTTGTGTTCTTCATAGTAACACGAGGGTGAGCTGACCAACGCTCCGTGATTCTGTCTTGGAGAGCTGTAATAAAGCGGATTCGAAAAAGTAGGTTGCGCTCTACGTGGCTGATCTTATCCCTCGTTACGCAGTGATAGCATTCTACAGTGCATCGCAAGCCTCAGTACAGAATGTCACCTGGCTTCGTCTGTGATAAGATGACAGAATAGACAGACGTCTCCATCGCGCCTGAAACCAGCTCCGTCTGTGTTCGTAGTTACCGCCTCTCCCGCTGGAGGCGCCACAGGATAGGTGGTATAGAAGAAGTAAGCTAGAAGATCACCTACGGGAACCTCGAAATAGCATCGCCATCAAAGAGAAAAAGGAGGTAAACAAGACATGGAGCTCACCATGCAATTGGCTACATCAACATGAAGAGCGACAGAAGCAAGGAGGGAACAATGAGTGAAAAAAAAAACTTGGCGGGCATAACTTACTTGCGCACCGAAAATAATTGGACAGAGAAAAATAAAGGGTTAGAAGAATGTATAAGTGCTGATATTAAGGGTTTCGGGAAGTATGCTGAAATTATCCTATTAGGTGACATGAATGCCCACATACAGAATCTATATGGCTATAACGACAACTGGGAGTCAATGCTATATCCTTGGGAGCAACATAACTTAGTTATAGTGAATACAGGGCCTAAGTGTTAAGGGCAGATCACGTGGGAAGTGGGAAACCGGCAATCGACCATTGATTACTGCCTGATGACAGAAGGAATTTATGATAAGTTGAGAGAAATGGTCATTGACAAGTAAGGGTATAGCAGCATAGGGAGTGAGCATAATCGCATCATTTTGAAAATCGAATATGTAAATGGGAAACCGAGCAAGGAGTGAAAAATGGCCAGTCGAAATTTGGACACTGGACAAATAACAAATATAGTCACAAGAGTCGAGGAAGAGCTTGGCAAATGGCCAAGTAAAGAATAGGAATATAGTGAGCTTCTCAGAGTAATAACCACAGAAATACGCAAAGTGAAACAACAAGTTCATTTGAAAGGAAAAAAGAAACCCGAAAATCTGGTGGAACAGGAAGATGTGAAAAGCGATCGCTGAACGAGACAAGGCATCCCGAGAGCACAGGCAGGCAAAAAAAAGCGCAGTTGTAGCCAGTAAATGGGAAACCTACCGCGAGAAAAAAAAATGTATGGTTTAAATACTGCTGCAAGCAAAGATGCAAGGTGAAAGGGAACGGCGGTTGTCATAAATATGTGAGGGAAAAAAAGGCTGCACCTAGAATATTTTGGAACCAAATAACATTATTACACAGGATGTCAACAGCAACGCCACAACATATCCTAGACGAAGGCGGAAAGAAACTGCAAGAAAAAATGAGCATGAAAGAAAACCAGATGGAAAAGGAGCTTGAGCTGACAAATTTCAACTGGAAGAAAGCTGAAGAGAATTGCTAAGCGCACAGCCACAGGGCTAGATGAGGATCCTGTTAGGCTGATTAAGGAACTAGGACAAAAAAGTAAGGAAGATATGGTGAAATCAGTGGAAAAAACGAATACCAGACAGTTGGCGATAAAGTAGAATAAATTTATTTTGTAAAGGTAAGGGGGACAAAGATGGAATTCACTCGTATAGACCGTTGACCATTACATCTGTAATACACATGTTAGTAATGCAGGCAAACAAATTAAAGCTGCAAACGTGGGCAAACAATAATGGCATTTTGGGATAAATTCGGAATGGTTTTAGATAGGTAGGCGTGTTGATGATAAGTTACTTGTTCTTAGTCAGTGTGTTGAAATATCAAGAGTAGGAAGCAGACCATTATATGTGCCTTCTTAGACATTACAGGAGCGTATGACAACCTATACCTCACCATTTTGTCGGATATTCTGGAAGGGGAAGGCTTAGGCGACGATTGGCTACAGCTTTTGAGTGAGATTTACCGAGAAAATACCGTTTGCGCTGAATGGGAAGGGATGAAGAGCGAGGAAAACGATGATATCAAAATGCGACTGAGGCAGTGATGTCCTGTATCCCCACTGCTGTTTATGATGTACATGGTGAGGATGGAGAGGGCGCTAGAAAGAACTAATATCGTCTTTATTCTCTCATACAAACTGGCGGGTACAGTTGTAGAGCAGCAGCTTCTAGGTTTATTTTATGCGGACGACATTGTGTTGCTAGCTAACAAGCAAAGTGATTTGCAACGTATGGCTTATATTTGTGGACAGGAAGGCAACAATCTAGGTTTGAAATTTAGTGTTAGAAAATCAGGTGTTTGGGATTCAATGAAAACAGTGAACGGACAGTGGCAATACAGGGCCTGGAAATACCTCGGGTAAAAAAATGTAAATACTTTGTTATATGAATAAACGAAGGCAATAGTTATATGGAAACATAGGAAAAAGCAACAAGAGTAAAGGGGAAGAGAAATGCACCCATAATGAAGCACAGATCGCTATGGGGATACAACACGTACGAGGTGCTTCGGGGTATGTGGAAAGGAGTAATGGTTCCAGGACTTACTTTTGGAAATGATCTTGTTTGCTTGAAATCAGGTTTACAATCAGGACTCGATGGCAAACAAAGGTCGGTCGTGCGCCTCACATTTGGCGCTCAAAGGAAAACTACAAATGAAGCTGTGCAGAGTGATATGGCTTTGACAATTTCGAAGTGAGGGTAACTCTCAGTAAAATTTATTATGAAGAACGACTGAGAAATATGGAAGAAAGTAAATTGGATGTTGAGGTATTTGTGCAGGAAAAACATTGATTCCCGGTGGAGGAAAAGAACTAGAAAGATTACCAGCAAGTGTGCGGCCTGTAGAGTGGGCAAGACAGCAACAAAGAACGTCAAGCAGAAAGCCAGAGGCGTCAATAATCTCAGGGGTAGCGGCAATGGAAAAGAAACCTGCCATGAGTAGCTAATTAAGACGAAAAAACTAAATCAGGAAAGAAATAATTTATGATAACTCAAAGGGAAGCTCAGAACTTTTCGAAGCGAGATCGGGATGCCTTAGAACGTGCACCTATAAAACGTGGTATACGAAGGAAGAAGCATGTGCTTGATGCGGTAAACCTGGGGAAACGATGGAGCGTGTATTATTGGAATGTGAAGATACCTGCCCAACCGTCGATTTAAGCGCCATAGGACTGCTTGAAGCCCTTGGATTCCGCAACAGCAAGGGGGAAAGTAAACACGTCCGCAATTGACATTAGTAAGAGGCGAATGGAAGATTGGTGGAAGTAGGGTAACGACAAAAAACGGAGTCGTACAAAAAATTCAAATATGGGGTCGGAAAATTTGGTTATGAATATTTATCGATAGTATTTTTTCTTTTTTTTCTTTTTTAACCTAGGTAGAACATTAGGCAGCATTATTGCAACAGCTGGGTTGCGCACCCATCACCCCGTTCCAAAGGGCACGTTCATATCATCCATCCATTCATCCACCTCTGCGACCTTCAGTGGCCTTGCGTTTCATCTTGGCTCTTATTGTGTAAATTTTAAGAAGCAACAATGCTATACATTAGCACCACTGACTCTCCGTAAGCATGCGATAGCGTGCTTAAAATGGGAACTTGTTGAAGAACAGTATGCAAGATCACCTGTTACGCATACGAGCAGTCGTAGAAGTGAGCACAAATTAACGGTTCTGTACCTCGTATAACTTAGGGTGTCGAGCACTCTGCAAAGCGCTCGCATCCGCTCAACACATCTCCTAGTATACTGTCAGACACCTCAGCAATGGATTAGGTCCATATATAAAGCTTTAGTCATGCGTGGCGGGTGGTGTGATCGAACACCTCTCGTCCAGCATGGCAGCCCAATGCTTTACCTATTAGGCCCCGATCACGGTTATATGCTTCTTTGATGCCAAAAAGTCGCTCTTTGAAACTTCTGGCGCATGCGCCAATAGCAATTTTTCGCATTCTTCCCCCGTGACATCTTGCCGTGCTGTTAGACTGCACTTTCTTTGGAAACGGCGCATACTTTCTTTTTTTTTGGTCACGCGAAGGCGAGATCTCCGAAATGCATGAAGTCCCGGCGCCCCTATAATGCTATCGCTATAGAAAAAACACGTCCATTTCAGCTTAATCTTGGATAGAGAGGACATAATCCTTTTCCTGATCATGGGTGCCGCTCAGTTGGTAGAGGAACGACGCGGGGAGCTTTCCGGAATTGGCTGAAGCCTAAAAGTTACTGTCTGAAACACAGAACGGCCGGGCTCTAGGTTTACTGCATGTTTCGCCTCTCGACACTGAGGATGGATTGGGGTTTGTTTTTTTGCATTATACTAAACGCCACGTGTGAACTTGCCCTTGCAAAGCTCGTGTGGTGGAGAAACATTTTTTTTAGACAGTCGACAAGAGCGTGCAGACCTCCTGCGATATCCAAAATGGTACTGCAAACTTCCCAGGCCGCGACGTCGAAGGAAGTGATTAAGGAAGACACGGGACCTCACCTTCATCGGCACAAGAAGACGGCTGACAGCAAGGCCAGGACGCCGTCGGTCGCCACGATGTCCGGAATTGTCACCTCCGATGTGAGCGAGATGTCCGCGAGTGGGGTGGACACCACCGTCTCCCGGCCATTCCGACAGCCGCCTGCCGTCCCCGCCGCGGAGCAGCCCGCATCACAGGGAGACATCACCACCGTTCAACTATCCCCCACCGGTAGTTCTACTTCGGTTCAGCCGGGGTCACAAAGCAGCGACAGCGTCGGAAAGACGCTTCAGGAAGGTGCCGTGGATGCGGTACCAGCGTCGGCCGTCTCCGATGCCACGACAGAGGTAAGAAGGCGCCCTATCTTAGGAAAGCAAACAGCACAGAAATCATGCAAGGTTTGTCGACATTGCGTCAAAATGCGTGTCTTGTTTCTGAAACTCGACGGCCATACGAAACACTTTTGGTAGCTCTAGATTACCTGCTTCCTGGCCAACTATGAAGTCCTTATCGGGTATCCCGCTATGTATTAGACAAATTCGCTGACAGTGAAATTTACGATGCGTGGTTGTGGCCTTCCTAGTAACAATTCAATTATGGGCTTTTACGTGCCAAAACCACTTTCTCATTATGAGGCACGCCGTAGTGGAGGGCTCCGGAAATTTCGACCACCTGGGGTTCTTTAACGTGCACCTAAATCTAAGTACACGGGTGTTTTCGCATTTCGCCCCCATCGAAATGCGGCCGCCATGGCTGGGATTCGTTCCCGCGACCTTGTGCTCAGCAGCCTAACACCATAGCCACAGAGCAACCACGGCGGGTTTCATAGTAACACGAGGGTGAGCTGACCAACCCTCCATGATTTTGTCTTGGAGAGGTGTAATAAAGCGGATTCGAAAAAGTAGGTTGCGCTCTACGTGGCTGATCTTATCCGTCGTTACGCAGTGATAGCATTCTACAGCGCATCGCAAGCCTCAGTACAGAATGTCACCCGTCTTCGTCTGTTATAAGGTAATAGAATAGACAGACGTCTCAATGGCGCCTGAAACCGGCTCCCTCTGTGTTCGTAGTTACCGCCTCTCGCGCTGGGTGCGCCGCAAGATAGGTGGTATAGAAGTATTAAGGAAGAAGATCCCCTACGGGAACCTCAGAATAGCATCGCCATCAATAACTGAAACAGGAGGAAAACAAGAAAGGGAGCTCGCCATGCAATTGGCTACATCAACATGCAGAGCGGCAGAAGGAAGGAAGGTACAATGAGTGAAAAAAAAACCTGGTGGGCATAACGTATTTGCGGACTGGAAATAATTGGACAGAGAAGAATAAACGGTTAGTGGAATGTATAAGTGCTGATATTAAGGGTTTCGGAAAGTATGCTGAAATTATCCTATTAAGTGACATGAATGCCCACATACAGAATCTAGATGGCTATAACAACAACAACTTTGAGTCAATGCTAGATCCCTGTGAGCAATATAACCTAGTTATCGTGAACACAGGGCCTAAGTGTTAAGGGCAGATCACGTGGGAAGTGGGAAACTGGCAATCGACCATTGATTACTGTCTGATCACAGAAGGAATTCATGATAAGTTGAGAGAAATGGTCTTTGGCGAGGAAGGGTATAGCAGCATTGGGAGTGACCATACGCACATCATTTCGGAAATCGGATATGTAGATGGTAAAGCGAGCAAGGAGTGAAAAATGGCCAGTCGAAATTTGGACGCTGGAGAAATAAGAAATATAGTCACAAAAGTCGAGGAAGAACTTGGCAAATGGCCAGGAGTGGGAATATAGTGAGCTTCTAAGTGTAATAACGGCAGACATACGCAAAGAGAAACAAGTTCGTTGGAAAGAAAATAGAAACCGAAAAGCTAATGGAACAGAGAGATACGAGGAGCGATCGCCGAACAGAAAGCATCCCGAGAGCACAGGCAGACAAAAAGAGCGCAGTTGCCACAGGATGAAATAGCCAGTAAATGAGAAATATAGCGGTAGAAAAAGAATGTATGGTTTAAATACTGGTGCAAGCAAAGATACAAGGTGAAAGTGAACGTTGCTTGTCAGAAATACGCGAGAAAAAGAAGGCTTCACCTAGAATATTTTCGAACCGCATCAAATTATTAGACAGGAAGTAAACAACAATACAGCAAGATATCCTAGACGACGATGGAAAGAAAGTGGAAGGGGAAGCGGCATCAAATTACATCCGAAACATAGCAGCTGAATCTTTCCAAGGCAATGAGGTGGTTGTATTTGCAGAAAAAAAAAGAGCATTTATCGCTGAATCCGTAAAATTCATTGCATGAAACTGAGAATGGCCCGAGTCTAGATTTACAGCATCTATTGCAGCGCGAGACTGTAAATGGATCAGTTTTTAGTTTATTCTTTTTTTTGCGTTATACTGAACGTCACGTATGCATTTACTTTTGCAAAGCTCGTGTGGTGGCAAAATTTTTTTAACAAAGATCGGCAAGAGGGTGCACACCTCCTGCGATATCGAAAATTGTACTGCAAATTTCCCAGACCGCGATGTCTAAGGAAGTGGGTGAGAAATACACGGGACATCGCCGTCGTCGGCACAAGAAGATGACCGACAGCAGGGCCAGGATGCCGTCGGTCGCCACGATGTCCACTATCGTCACCTCCGATGTGAGCGAGATGTCCCCGAGTGGCGTAGAAAGCCCCGTCCCCCGGCCATTCCGGCTGCCACCTGCCACCCCAGACGCGGAGCAGCCCACGTCACACGGAAACGTCAGCACCGTTCAACTGTCCCCTACCGGTACTTCTACTTCGGTTCAGCCGGGATCGCAAAGCAGCAGCAGCGTCGGAAACACGTTTTCGGAAGGTGCCCTGCCTGCGTTGCCAACGTCGCCCATCTCCGATGCCACGACATCGGTAAGAAGGAAATCTTAGGAAAGGAAACAGCGGAGGAGGCCTGCAAGGTTTCTCGAATTTGCGTCAAGCTGCATGGCTTGCCTCTGAAACTCGACAGCCATATGAAACACCTTTGGCGCCTCTTGATTAGCTGCTTTCTGGCCAAGTACAAAGTCCTTATCAGGTACTGCACTATGCATTATACTAATTCGATGAGAGGGAAATTTACGATGAACGGTTGTGTTCTTCATGGTAACAAGAGTGTGAGCTGACCAACCCTCCATATTTTCGTCTTAGAAAGTGTAATAAAGCGGATTTTAAAAAGTGGGTTGCTCTCTATGTGATTGATCTTATCCGGCGTTGAATTCTTTCTGACAGTCCTTGCAGTCCTGTAGCATACCATGACATTTGAAGGTATAGAGAAGCTGGTTCCCGTCCATAAGTCAGGTAGTCGACACTTTCTAACTATCATCCGATATCGCAAACTACCGTCCCATCTAAACTAATGGAAAATATAATATACTCAAATTTGCTCCAATTTCCAAAACAATATTCACTTTTTCACCTCCTGTCAACAAGATTTTAGGACACTTTTCTCTTGCAAAACACAACTCTTGTCCTTCACTAATGATTTGTTTCGGGTCCTTGATTCTGGCCTCACGATAGACGGCATTGTCCAAGATTTTGCTAGGCCTTTTGACCCTGTCTCGCAATTATTACTTTTCTGTAAATTGAGTAAGTTTAACGTCGATCCCAACATCAATTGGATTAAACGTTTCCTTTCGATCGTTCACAATATGTGTTTGACAACGGCTGCGGCTCCAGACTTACCTCTGTCGCCTGCGGTGTACCACAAGGCTCTGTTCTGGGGCCACTGTTGTTTCTTATCTATGTTAACGACCTCCCCACTAAAATTCAATCTGCGATCAAACTGTGGCAGATGACCGTGTTGTTTATAGAACCGTCAATAACTATTCTGAAAATGCAATGCTTCGAAAATGATCTGGATAACGGTTCGTCTTGGTGCTCGCATTGGCTACTGAAGCTCAACGTAATTAAGTGAAAGTGCATACGTACCTCGCATCATTCAAATGATCCTAACCCAGTAGTATACATCCCAAATACTACGTCGCTGATAAGCGTCAATTCATATCAATACCTTGGAGTTCACCTAACAGGCATCCTTTCATGAAATATACACGTAGAATTCGCATCTAACAAAGCTAATCGCATGCTCTGGGACCTTGTGGCGCAGTCTCTCATCTGCAAATTTCCCGGTAAAGTTATCCTCATACAAAGCACTCATACCACCCAAGCTCGAATATACACGTTCGATATGGGACCCTTGGTATGCTCCCCTCGCGAGCATTCTTGAGTCCGTTAAGAACCGCGGCTGGTTTCATTTTGTCCAATTATTCTCGTCATGCCAATGTGTCCTCCATGAAATCAACCCTTGGTTTACGTGAACTCGATCGCCTGTCTCGTCTCGACATTTTACTCAAACATCTTATTGCGCTAATCCTAATCTTAAGGAGCAACTTCTACTTCGTCCTTCTTCTATACTTCGCCACGTGCTTACCATCGGTCCAAAGTTGGAGTGCCGATTTGTCGCTCGAGTGCTTACCTCAACTCCTTCATCCCGCGCACTAGTAGAGAATGGAACCATCTCCCTGCCTGCATCGCCGCTATTGCGTGCCACAACCACGTCAACTCATGTCACTGCTCTCTGTAAAGCCCTGTGGGCTTTGAGAGCAACGACAATAAATAATTAAATAAATATAAACACACAAACAGCTAGTACATGCACTCAGAGACGCATACACAACAAAGTAGAACAGCAGTGCTCCCGTAGCACGCAACGTGTAAGTCATCGTTCCCCCGTCGGTCGGGCATGTTCCACAGCTTCAAGTTCGAACCGTGCAGCATGTCCAACGTGGCCTTGAGAGAGTGTGTATCTTACACTTAGTGATAGCCGGCCGTCACATAAGTCCCGAGGAACGTTACACACAGAGCCCATTGACAAAATTCTGCCCGCAGAATTTCTAACGTAAAGTAGTTCGTGCAGGCGACTCACGTATAGACCTTCTGCCCTACAGGCCCACGCGATGTCACCCGTTGACTGAATATTGGTTTCTTGCTTGCTGCCAGTGCTCGCCATGCTAACACTGTCGCCGACGGCCCGTCCGCAGCCGACGCCACCGAAACAGGATGGCAGCGGAGGACGGTGCACCGAGCTGGAAGGCGGCACCGCGGAGGTGGAGCCCATTTCGAAGTCCCCGTCGAGCGGCATGACATTGGTGCCTTCTGTGGTAGCCGCCACCACCCCGTCGATCGGAGCCGCCGGCCTTGCCGAGCCGGCTTCGGCCAAGGATCGGGACGGAGGCACAGGGCGCACACTCCCGACTGACGCGTCCACTGGCCGCACAGATCAGCTGGATCCGAGCAGAGGAACCACGGGGCAGACGGTGACGAAAGGAGGAAGTACGGGCAGAACGATCCCGCTGCAGAAGCCTGTAGTGGGAGTCGCAGGTTCCTTGCAACAGGTTGACCAACATTCCGTGTTTTCATTTCGGACTACCCTGAACGTTATCAAATAGCCTTACTGAAGGAAGTTACTGCACGACAGAACGTACGAAATGTGTTGTTAGTTCTTAGTGAGAGCAGAATTCCGCACAAGTTGGTAATCCATTACTGAACTAATATTGCGCAACAAAAAAAGGGACACCGACGTAAGAGAAGACACACCAAGCGCTTGGTGTGTCTTCTCTTACGTCCATGTCGCTTTTTTGTTGCGCAATATTACTTGAGTTGTGAGTTCCATCTTGTACAACATTAGGTGCCACAGCAAAATGCAAAGATATTTCTTTAGTACATATTTACTCGGCGAAGACAAGAGGAAGTGTAATACGTTTATTATTTACTTGTTCTATATAGTGTAACTCTGGCTATGGCGCTGTTTTCTGGTCTAAGATAGGTTTTATTGATGCGAAGAGGTGATTGCACTCATTGGATGTGCGTGGTCAGAAATAAATAAATGAATTTTTCATGCAGTGGAATGCAGAGTTTATAAATGTGGACTCTAATCTACGTACGATGTACTGCGGAAAGGAGGGGTGGAGGCTTAGCTGCTTACATAAGTCACGATGATAATGCGACTTATGGAAACTATCATTGCAATTATTTGATAACTTTAATTTTTTTAGAGCTTTCATACAAATCATGGCAGCAAATGTGGTGCCTGAAGAGGGCGAACCACGAAGGTGAATCTTATCATCGACGCGAGAGACATCTTGCAGTGTGTGTATGTCCTATTATTGGCTCTAATCCGTGATATCATTTCAAGTAGCATGTCAGGCATTTCGCTAGGCTAGCATCTGCAACTGTCATTAGAATATTTGTCGCTCTTCCCTTTCTCAATATACAAGCCTGATGTCAAAATAATGAAATCTCGGAATGTCAAAGAATAGGAATGTACACGTTCCGGCGTCTACGAATATATTTGAAAGCAATAATATTTTTTGAACAGTGAAGGAACCTGGAGAGGGTTACAAGTGAATTATGTATAAAATTGATCTTCTGGGTTTCTGGCTTGTTTAGCGGCAGAATGACGCGTTGAGTGCACAGTTGATATTTTCACGGATGTTGAACGAAGACATCAAACCATTACGCAGATTGTAACACGTTTTGGGCACTCTTTGGTTATACTGTTATGTCATTTCAGGCAATAATTGGCAACGTTGATCTTCAAGCCCTTTATTAGGAAAGAAAGGCGATATTTTGAAGTGTCCGTACCAGAATATTTGCCTGGAAGAAATCTACCTATCAATGCAATAATAGCTTTCTCCGCACTGTAGATCGCTCTGGAGTGATTGTCAGAATATTCACTTCCATGCCAACGAAAGCAGATGTTATTGCAATAAGATGTATAACCTAGAAAGTCCTTTTCTTTATCTGCTGCCCGAGAATCTCCATTAGTTGACTACTTAAGACGATGTTGCGGTTAGGGTGGCGTTGAGGGCTTGGAAACCACCAAGCCCATCGATTACGACGTCAAGTTGTAGAAAACGAAGAAAAAAGGGTTCATTTAGCTTAGTTACACGGCACCAGTGCGGAAGCCCACTCCATACAGGAGCAAGTTAACGCCTCAGTTCACATCAGGACCCTCTGTCGCTCTCGAAAGGTCTCTCTCTTTCCCGTCGTCTTCCCTAGGCGAGTCGACGAGTGGTATGTACCGTAAATCTTTTCACTCTTGCGAAGACAATACCAGCGACTCGTATCAGTCACGTTCACAGAGGGCTCTTCACTTGTGACAAGGTGAAAAGTAACACTGGCGCTGTATGTTCTATAAGTGGGCGAAGCGCCGTGCGCGGTCCCCTTGGTGCTTCGGACAGCAGACGACTTCATCGTCTTTCCCGATGGGGAAGTTTTCAAATTTTGTACTAGGCATCACCACAGACTAGGTTTACCTGTGTGAAATGTCTGAACGAAATAGGCACATAAAATATTCGTAATTAAAAAGGCACGTCGAACAAAGCAGGTCATTAAAGGAAAACCCATTTGTCGAGTAGTCGGGCTTCGCCGCCCGGCTGCTCTACGTGACCTGACAGTGCCGGTGTGCAAGGCCGCTTGACAAAACCTTTGGAGTCATCTCACGTGCGAACTGTGGATAACTCTTAAGTACTCGCCCTGTTGTGTATATGCAAATGATTCGCTTCTTTGCTCTATCATCTCACCCTGATCTTTTACTTCTCCCCCCCTCCCCCCCAATTGCTGACTGCCGTTGAAGTGACAGCAAACTGCGCTATTTATTTATTGATAAACAACCAATTATTTTACGGAAACGTTCCATATGCCGTTCCAAATATTTCATACGTTATTTAAAGTAATTTGTGTAAAATCTACATGGATTCCATACAAGCTCAGTGTGATTCCCAAAAATATGTATGAAAATCTTATTAAAATATTGGAGCGCATGCGGAACGTTTCAATGGCTACAGCGTACTGCTACCAATTCAACAGCTGTGTTACTAAAATGTGGATTAATCAACCCACTAGTTTAACAAAGAGAACATTTTGTGCCTCTTACGTGTTGCCTGTGGTACTAAAATCTGGATTAATGAACCCACTAGTTTAGCAAGGAGAACATTTTACGCACCCTACGCGTTGCCCTGTCAGTAGATCATGTCGGCACCATGAACAACCGGCAATGTTCTGCGGTGCGCAGCTCCCCGCCAGCTCCAGCAAGGCCCAGGGGAGCATGCAGCTTCCCACGTCTCCCCCCAACCTGAGGCCTGCACGGACCGCCCTTCCGTTCACTAAACCGGCGATTAACGTGAGTGCACCTGCTTAATTTTTCTCCAACTGTGTCTTTTTTGCTCGTTAGAAGAGAATCATGCACTGGCTCTTTCCGCAAAAACAGCTGTTGGGAGGAAAACTTCATGGCTTGTTCTCATTGGAGAGTTTTATCGGGTTCGTAAAAGTATCAGATAGATTTAGCGTGTCCGGTATTCCGGCAAACGCAGGCGGTTCTGTGTGTTCTCCGGGTAAACACTGAGCCAGGTGGTGGGACCACCGAGGCTGCCAGTTAAACGCAAACGTCACCGGTAAACCCGGCATTCAGTCAAGAGCGAAGCATTTGAAATATCTGCTCAAGCTCAACTGCCACGTCCCCGGATATGTGCTAACGGTGATTGCCGGAGATGTCTGCACGAGCAGCCACTCAATATGTTGCGAAGGCTTTAACAAGAGAGGACACGGAGAACACATTGACGCCATTACCGTGACCTGACGCATTCTTTAGCTGCATAGATTGCCAGTAGCGACGCGGCCTTTGAAATTCAGCTTTTTTTATCATGGCACGAGCATCAAGTGACACTCTTGTTTCTTGCGCTGCACTTCCGGTTCACCTCTTCAGACCACTGGAGAGGAAATTCAAAATAAATCAGGAAAAAGATAGAAAAAAAATATTACAGTACAAAATTCATGAATTTCATTATAGATATGATATCAGAGCGTAAGCTAAGTTACAAGTTGAGTTACTGGAGTGTCTGGAATAACTAGAGGTAATTAGAAATCACTGAGATGACCGGGGACAAAATTCGGAAGAAGTCAGAAAAAATACAAGTAATAAAGTACAAACCTGATTGGTTTCATTATAAGATATCCGAGCTTAAGATTAAAGTTGAATTACTGAATTGTCTGGAATAATTAGAATGAGAAATCATTGATCACCTCACACCAAAGCTCAGAATCGTTCACTCGAGAGACCCGCCATGCGAGCAGACTTTGGCGGAATTCCTGGAAACCCGGAAGTAGAAAGTGGAAGTAGTGACGCCACTAATGAAGTCACACACAAGGTGGCATGATATTTACCCGCTAATTAAGGGACAGCAGTTGCCCAATGATGAATTAAAGAATACCAACGCCGAGGTGCGAGCGCCACTAAGAGACACCTACCATTTTATTTGACGAGAACAGTGTTGCAACACAAACGCATCAAAGGCGTAGTGGTGCATCAAAGGGGTAGTGATGGTTTGTCCGATCTCGTGATCGGACAAACCATCACGAGATGTCGCTACCTGCGTTGCTATTGTCTACGGGGGCAGATTCTTGTCAATCCGTACGGCGGTATGTGCTACGGGCAACCTACAACTGTCTATTGCGAGATGAACGTAGCGCCGATCCCGGACTCACCCACAGGCAAGGAAAACTGAATTAAAAATATCAAACGTGATGAGTAGCGGTTAATTGGTTCGAAATAACGAACGGGCTATTTTGGCTGAGGGCGAACTTTTCGTAATTGAAAAGGGCAGCTGGTGAAGCCAGGGTAACAAGCAGGACGAGGTGTAATATTGGTGATGAAAATCAGCGCAACAAAAAGACGACGAGCACAGAGAGGGAAGAAAGGGCCAGCGCTTTTATAAGTGGAAGAAAAAAATCAAGAGCCCCAAAATTTCTGAAATATATTACCGAAGTCTAGTAAAGTTATCTAAGAATACCAGCGTCACATGATGCTTAGAAGCATCCTGCCGTGCCGTTATCCCCGTCAACCTTTTAACAAAATATGCACTCAGAAAAAATGAAAAAGCAGGTGTCAGACAATCCAGGGCAAACAGCCTTCGCTACCAATTTCTTTGCAAACATGACTACACGGCGCGAATACGCGCTGTAGTCAAGTTTGCAATGGAATACCAACTCTAGCCCATGCCCAAACCCTGCTTAGCTGCCAACAGCGGACATTGTTCCATGTTCGTTGCAGCCAAGAACCGAGTTGCCGTCAGCGTCGGAGCCTGGCGCTGCCAAGTCCTACCGCTGGGCACTCGTGTTGGTCACCTTAGGAGTTGTCGCCCTCTTCAGCTTCCTCATCTTTCTTGCCAGCTCCCACCGACGGACCGATGTCCGTGCGCGGCTCTGCAACACGGAAGACTGCCGCGCACACGCCAAGCTGCTCACTGGGCATCTCGACTGGACGCTGGATCCCTGCGAGGATTTTCAAGCGTTCGTTTGCTCGGCGGCGACCTCCTCCTCCGACCGAAGCGAGTTCTTCAATACGGTGTTTGACGGACTCCGGCTCTCCTGGTTCCAAAGGCTTCGCGGCATCCTTCACGGCGGGTCGCGCAAGCTTCCCATCGGAAAGAAGGCGCTCACCATGTACGAGATGTGCCTGGATCAGTACCCGTCGGACAAGCCCGATCTGCCGCGTTTTCTCGAATTTCTTAGGGACTTGGGAATGAATTGGCCCGAATCGCCACGCGAATTCGAACCACCGCTTGAATTCGTAATCAAGCTCGGCTATTTGTGGCATTCCCCGTTTTGGGTGTCGGTGAGAGTGTTTGAGATACCGGACCATTCTTTGTCGACTGCAAGGCTGCGGGTCCAGATTCGGCCGAGCGCACTCGTTCCCACGCTGCTCCACCACCATGTGATCGTTGAATCCGTGTACACTACGTACTGGAAGCAGTTTCTCGTTCACATGTATCCGGAAGAATCAACGAGACCCGCCATGAACAAAGCAGCTGTTTACGAGGTTCGCAACATGGAGAAGTACATACTCGAAACCTTTAAGTCGTTGGGCGATGTCGTAATGCCGCGGCAGGCGGTGTTCTCATTTGGCAACATTCCGGCTCACGTTCCCAACGCCTCGGCTCTTGAATGGCTTCGAAGCTTCCAGAAATCCATCCCTCTGAGACGACAGCTCACCTTCGACGACGAAATCGCCGTCAGCGATGTCCGCCTCCTCCCGAGAGTCAGCGAGCTGCTCAACAAGTACGACGTTGCGCAGCTGAACATGCACCTGACGTGGCTACTCGTGCAGTACTACTCTGCTGTGGCCGGTTACCCCATGCTCATCGATTACTACGGGAGCCAGGACAAAGCCGCGTCGCATTTGCCCGCGTACTGCGGCCACCAGCTAGAGGCATCTTTCAAGGTTCTTGTTGCAGCGCTCGACTTCGTCTTCGAGTTCACGGCGAAGGACATCAAAACCGTTAACGAAGGCTTCGACAACGTGGTTTCGGCGGCCGTCGAAAGGGTCAACGCTTCGGACTGGATGGACGATGAGAGCAAGGCGCGATTAAGCGAGAAGATCTTCGCTGTGAAGAAGTCATTGTGGCCGCCCGAGGCTATCGTGAACGCCGACTTGCTGGAGAAGCTGTACGGTGAGTTCCCCGAAGATACTAGAAGTTTCGCGGCCCTATGGATGGGCACGAGAGTGGCTGCGAGCAAGGCTAACATGACTGGCGCATACATGGAGACGATGAGGCTGCCTTGGAATAGCCTTCCTGGCTACGCTTGCTACGATTACGTCTCGAACGTTGTAGAGCTTGCCACCGCCACCATCGCAGCACCGCTGTATTATCCGAACGGTGCGAAGTCTATGTTGTACGGTGGTCTCCTGTTCCTCGTGGCGATTAACATGGTTCGTGCATTCGACAGCGAAGGCCTGAGGTGGGCACCCAACGGAACCGAAGTCCACAGCATCCTGTCCAATGCGACGCTGATCGAATACCGCGACAGGGAGCGATGCCTGGACGGTGCCGTAGAGCGCAGCCTCTTCCCCGAAGCGCCGGCTGCTGCGATCGCCTACGCAGCCATGAAGCAATCCCACGTTCGAGAGGGCAGCGAACCCCTGGCGCTGCGCGATGACCTCTCAGAAGACAAGGTCTTCTTCATGACATTGTGTTATATTTCATGCGACATCTCTGGTCGCCAGCACTCCCGTGATTTCGACTGTAACAAAGTAGCGAGGAATTCCATTGCTTTCGCTAAAGCTTTTCAATGCCCTGTAGGATCCAAGATGAATGCCGAAAGGAAATGCGAATTCTTCTTTGGATGAAGACGTAAACCAGCTCAGACGATACGAGTGGCTACATATTTTGGCGACGAAAATTACATTGCGGATATTATTGTGTGAAGCTTTAGTTAGCATTGTTCTTAGCCTTCTGCAACTGTCTTTTAATACTTCGATCTTTCCTTGTTAGTTCCAACACACGCTTGTGTCACGAACATGGAGAAACTCAATGATGCAATTGTAAAAGCAACGTGGCGCGCAGATGATTCGATAAGTTCTAATATGGCTGATTCTTTTAATGTTTGTTCAACAAGCATGTTGCCATGTAGTGCCTTGTATACGTACTTTGCTATGGCGCAGTAGCATGAGCCAGATATGAACTTTAAGAAATCAGCCGCGCAACCGCAGAGACTTTGCCGAACGGCTTGAGCATCAGTGTGTCGTTCGCCACCCTATAACGTAACCTGAAATCATCACGTCTGCCTATAAACAACAATTTGACATTTTGCTTTGGCTGTCCTGAAAGGGACAGATATAGTAGTGAATATAGTTTCAATATCGAACCTTTGCGTCTTGTGAAACGTGGTGCATATCTCGCAGTTTCACCACCGCTCGATTTACCCCAATGCTCATGTTCCCCGCACACCAGCTTTTAGGCCGAAGCTGATGCATTATGTTCCATTTCTACCTATTATGGCCGGCTCGCTGCAATTGCAACTGAAAGAAGTCGCTAGATGCTTAGAAGACCTGTGGCATGGATCGGTGCATAATTTGTACAGAGTAGTTTACGTACTGTTTTTTTTTTGTCTATCTGAAGTGAAATCTATTGTTCACAGTTTACCGCACTATAGTCGGATACAACTTTAGAAAAAAGGGGGCGTTTACTCCTCCGAGGCGGATGCAGACGAGCATCCACCAATGGGCGCGCACTCTGGACCGACGTCATGCGCCGGACGGCCGGTGACTTCGCCGCTTCGGTCACCTGGGCGGGGCCTCCCCTTTTTTCTAAAGTTGTATCCGACTATAGTAGTCGCCGACTCTTTCTTCACCCTTGTGTATTTAACGTTTCGATTGTTTGTTCTTCAAATGATGAGGTCACTGCGCAAATGGCTGAAATTGTTTGCGTATTGTTTGGCGAGACAGCGCTGAATGCAACTGTTCTCTTTTTGCATATTGATCTGGTTTCGGACTACAAGTACTTAAGAACCTGCATGATAGGGCGGACTTCGCCGTGGCGCTATTGGGAAGCAGCGCACGCAGTGAACGGAGGGGGTTACTGACCCACCCTCGGCAAGCTGTGGTTGAACGTGGCTATAATAAAACAAAGGTACTTTGGGGCTGCAGTAAATGTCATTCTGTGCTTAAATTCGGATATCTTGTTGGGTGTCACATTTCACCAAAGGCCTGTGAGTGGATTTGCTTTGACAGCCCACGGCAAAACTACGAACCAAGGCATTGCAGGGTGACGTATGGGTTGGGCGTATTACGAATATGGAGGAGCGCGAACAAAAATTTGTTTTAAGGATTGACTCGATACCAAAGGCTAAGTACAAGTCCACAACATGAAGTCGTCAAAAGTTAGAAATCTCAAGGGTAAATTTGGACACTATTGATGCAAGAAAAAAGGTTTTGAGGTTTACAAATTAAGCAAGCAAGAAATCTGAAAAAATAAATTTGTAGCTCTAACTAAACTCCTAGCTGGCTAACTGAGAAGGCTTTGAGTAAAGGAGATATTCATAGAAGTCATATATGTGCTCCCCTTCGGAAACTAACTGTTCAAAGTATCAAGCGCCATCTATCTACTTGCAGCAAACCCCCATCTGCCATCTTTTCTAGGGCATGATAAACTGAAACTGCTCACCCGACGGCATAGCTGCTGCTTTCCCCCGTGTTAAGCGGTAGCCTACAACTGCTATTCGCTGCCATATGCAAATCAAGGAGGAGAGAAACGTATATTGCCATAGAAAAGCTGAGAGGTCGATGTGAATCTCAGTTCTGACTTGCTACGTAACATTGGGAAAGGGAAATAGGAGTGAAAAAATTCGCGCAGTAACTCCTGTGATAGTTGTCTCAGTATGCGTAAGCTTTGTGCCACTTGCTCATCTCCACGCAGCCCAGTTTCATTATCAATCTTATCAAACTTTTTTCGACCAGCATAAACCGTTAAAAACCCTCATCGGTCGTTAATTACCACCCTTATCGAACATGATCCGCCCTCATGAATTTTTCTTGGTCCTTATCAACCTGGATGTCAAGCGAAACTGTTGCAAAACCACCACCACAATTGCTGAGGGGGATATGCAGGGCTTTATTGATGGTTCGGATGCTTGTTTTTAGCTTGTTCTTTATTGAAATGCATGCTGTTCTGTCTGTTGTATGGGTGATTTCAATCAATGTATTCACTGTTCGTTTCACCTTGCTGAACGCTTTGCTGAGTCTTTCGAGGGTTTGAGCAATTGCATTTTTGCTTGATTACGGGGGTATTTATTTATTTATTTATTTACTTACTTATTTATTTATTTATTCGTTTATTTTCGATACCCTCAATCACCGAGGCATTGCAGAGGAGAGTGGGTGACAACATATCAACAAAGAAAAGAACAGAATGAAACGTGCAGCGTTATAAAGTATTAGCGACAAATTGTAAAACTGAAATAAAATGTCACAGAATGGTACTAAAATAAGAGTAAACTGAACAAAAATAAGCACAGCATGTTATACAATGGTAGTGGCAAATATGAGCGTAAGAGAAATTTGGGAAAGGGAGAAAAAATGCGGGAGAAAGAGAACGTGAAAAAGCAAAAGAAAATTAGCCATTGCATTCGTCTTAAGTGATGGACGGACAAATTTATCGTTGGGTAAGCGTAGAAATGGTTACGCATTTAAAATAGAGGTTTTGATGAGGATGAAGATGGTGGTGAATAAACTTGATCAACGAAGACTCTTCAAAGTCTCAAATTCAGACGGCTCTCGTGGAAGAATTTCATGAGAGCCTTTACAACTCAAATTTGACGACAAGGGCATGACCAAGGTTTTAATAGAACCCTTTGAGACAAAGGTTGATTTGTAAACTCAGAAAAATGTTCTACCAGTGATTGTCATTGCACAGCTGATCGCTGTTACAGCACCTGACATGTTTGCGAAGCAAGGAGTTCTTGACAACGGCTACAGTAAGCTATAAGCTTGTCTTTCTCTTTTTTTGCGATATACATAAGGAAGCAGTGAATAAAATAAGATCACTACTACTAGCACTAGTATGTAGTGTTGGACTACATGCAAGCACTTCTGCGCACAGTAAGTGTCGTCTGCTTGTGTTACAACGTGTTCCGTGATCACGCGAGCTACGTGGTTATTTTTGGTCTCGAAGTTTCCTGAGGAATATTGAACACCCTTGGCTATCGGCGACATGTCAAGCTGCGGCATCGTGACCCTCTGCAACGCAACGGGCCAGCAGAGTGTATCTCATCCGGTTGCCGGTGTCCGATCGGCTCCAGGATCTATGCGTTCGTCGCCATCGCTCACGCCGGAGGATTACTATCACAGTTTCGAGCCCATGAAGCAATTGGGCGCGGCGACAGAACGTTCGCAACACACACTGCTTGGATAGTTCTGGCTGAAAATCGACGACCAGGCGGCTAGCGGAGAGGCTTGAGGCCGATTTAAGCCCGAGCCGCGCGGCCCCGAAAAACTGCACATGTCGTACACTTGTGCACAAATTTCGGTTTACACTGTGTACGCAGAGTTAACAGTACACAATGTAAACCGAAATTCGTGCACAAGTGTTCGACATGTGCAAGTTTTTCGCACGACCGGAAGCGTGCGGGGTGGCTTGCGGGGCTGGGTGGCTCGAACGTAAAAGGGCCTTTCTCGCTTTCTAACTCTAAGACAATCTGAAGTAGACAACACGGCATCACATCAGGACGCAGAGCCAGTGAAGGCGCAGCTCAGCACCGATCAGTCGGCAAACCGATTGAGGAGAAAATGCGTTGCCAGGGTGGAGGGTAATTTGTAAACGCCCGTAGCTCCGATAATAACAGATGCTTTACTTTAAATGTACCCTGCGCACTTTAAAAAGTTGTCCAACCGTTTCAGACCCTTTAAGCGTTTTAACAGCTGGAAAATATTTCGCAGACAGAATCAGAAAAGCTTCACGGATTGCTACCACACCTATTTTGACGCAACATACATGTATCTTCAAGGGGAGTACGGTAGCGCGATTAAAAGACGGGACAAAAGAAGGCACACGGACACACACAGCGCTAACTTCCAACAATGTTTATTATCGAAAACCAGGTCGTACTTATACACTCAGCCAACATATGTGACAGCCACGTGAACAGATTAACAATCAGAGCGATACATTTTGTGATATGTTATGCCATGCGCAAAAATTCCAGTTCTTTTTCAGAGAGAGCCAATGAATGTTTGCTGATACATGAATCCCCTAGGGCATCAATCTGCTCGGCTTCTACTATAAGTCTAGCGAGTTCGCACTTATTTCTACCGGTAATGATTTTTGACTCAAAGAGAGGGGAGCACTTTTGTTGGTTACAATGAAGGGAGAGAAACCCATCTGATACTAGTTTGTCTACTTTATTTTTGTGTTCACGCAGTCTATCATTGATGCATCTGCCTGACTGTCCGACGTAATACTTCCCACACGATAAGGGTATACGATATATAATTGATGTCTTACATTATCTAAACTTCTTCCTGTGCTTAACTTGGCAGCTAGTGGCACTATCCTTCTTTTCTGGTCTCGTTTTCCTGCACAGGCTGATTAGTTTGTTGGGCGCTGAAAAACCCACATCAGTGTTACCTCGGCGGGCAATTTTCTTTAGGTTGTGCGACAACCGGTGGACATAAGGTATCACTGTTGGTCTTTTTTTTTCTCTCAGTTTATATTTCCTTCTGCTCGTTCAGCAGTCCCTGATTGCTGCACTTGCCTAAGTGTTCCCTCTGCAACCGATGCCAGTACATTATTGGGATAACCTGCTTCATGTAGCCGCATGGCCTGTTGTGTGAATGCTTCGTCAGTGCAATGATGGCATGATTTAGTAAGTTCGTTAGTAAAGCACATTTTCGCAATTCCTCTTTTTACCAGTTTAGAATGGGCGGAATGATATGAAAACCACAGTTTATTGGTCCTTGGACTGTAACAACAGCAAGTTAGATCATCACCGAAGGTAAATTTAATATCCAGAAATTTGATCTTTTGTTCAATAGGCACTTCGAACGTAACTTCTAGTGGACAAAGGCACTCGCGTATAATATTACTAACAGCTGAACACTCTGTGTCAAAGTTGTCGAGCTTAACATTGACAAACACCAAAAAATCATCAACGTATCTAAATATTTTAACAACTTTTGTATCATTGATGCATGAGCACAGGTCTCTGTCAAGCTTGGCTAAGTACAGGTTGCTTCAAACAGGCGCTAAGCAGGATCCTATAGAGACCCCTTGTTTTTGAAGGTACGCAATGTCATTTTTTGTACAAATGTTGATTTCATGTACAAGTCTAAAAGTTCTAAAAGATATTCGACGGTTGTGCCCGCCTTCATACTAAATCTTACTGCCCCAAATTCATCTATAGATGATTGAACACAACAATTCATTCTGCAGCAAATAATACAGGTCCTTCAGATCTGCTGAGAAGGCCTTTAGTCCCGCGTTACAGTTGGCCTCTACAAAGGCTAAACCTTCCTCCGAATTTTTCGTGATGAACTGATCTTTATTCTAGAGTAGATTAAATTTGCCTAATAAATAGACTGCAATAGATTTCTGCCACGTGCCTTTCTCCGATACTATTACCCTGAACGGGACCACCTTCCTTGTGAGTTTTCGCGCTAAAAAATACATCGAGACTGTCATTCTTGCTTTTTACTATTGATTTCAATATTTTATCTAGGTTCATGTCCCGGCACATCGCAACAGCTCTGCTCTTAACTTTCACCAGTGAAATTTCCCTGTGTTCATTGAACACGGCTGCTATTGCTTCATTAGCTTTTTCGTTGTAGCTATCAAGTGAAAATAATACAAAGCCTCCTTCTTTGTCAGCAAGTAGGATAGACAGTGAATTTTTAACTAAGTACGTAACAACGTGTTTCACTGGTAACTTGGAACTTTGAAGCTTACATTTGTTCAGGACGTCTACGCCTTCAGAGTTCATCCTCACGTCTTGGTTTTCTGGTGTACGTCTGGAGATCTGCCGCACGAGAGAAAGTAGCTCCGGTTTCGTGCTCTTAGCTTCCATGGCGAAATTAGGACCTCGTTCTAGGACTTGACGAACCTTTTCTGGCAGGGCAAGGCCTTCGGGAATGTGGACCTTGCTACTTGTGTGGTTCGATGGGGCGTGCCGCTCCTTGGAAGCTTCTGCCCGGAGCTGCCTCAGCTGATGTTGCCAAAGGTATTCCGTGACCTGTTGCGTCAGAGCCGAGTACTTGTGAACTTGGTTATTCACCACACTAGGCTCGTAGGTGCAGCGCACTTGTGCGCCGAGGTGGGCCCTGAGAAGTCGCGCTTGACGCAACCATTCTGCACGCATAATCTTCAGGATCATCTTCCCGTGCCCTGTAACGTGGGACTAAAGGCCTTCTCAGCAGATGTGAAGGACCTGTATTAATCTTTGCCGCAGACTGAATTGTTGCGTTCAATCATGTATAGATGAATTTGGGGCAGTAAGATTTAGTACGAAGGCGGGCACCACCGTCAAATATTGTTTAAAACTTTTAGACTTGTACATGAAGTCAACATTTGTGCAAAGAAATGACATTGCGTGCCTTCAAAAACAAGGGGTCTGTTGAGGATCCTGCTTAGGGCCTGTTTGAAGCAACCTGTACTTAGCCAAGCTTGACAGAGACCTGTGCTCATGCATCAATGATACAAAAGTTGTTAAAATATTTAGATACGTTGATGATTTTTTGGTGTTTGTCAATGTTAAGCTTGACAACTTTGACACAGAGTGTTCAGCTGTTAGTAATATTATACGCGAGTGCCTTTGTCCACTAGAAGTTACGTTCGAAGTGCCTATTGAACAAAAGATCAAATTTCTGGATATTAAATTTACCTTCGGTGATGATCTAACTTGCTGTTGTTACAGTCCAAGGACCAACAAACTGTGGTTTTCATATCATTCCGCCCATTCTAAACTGGTAAAAAGAGGAATTGCGAAAATGTGCTTTACTAACGAACTTACTAAATCATGCCATCATTGCACTGACGAAGCATTCACTCAACAGGCCATGCGGCTACATGAAGCAGGTTATCCCAATAATGTACTGGCATCGGTTGCAGAGGGAACACTTAGGCAAGTGCAGCAATCAGGGACTGCTGAACGAGCAGAAGGAAATATAAACTGAGAGAAAAAGAAAGACCAACAGTGATACCTTATGTCCACCGGTTGTCGCACAACCTAAAGAAAATTGCCCCCCGAGGTAACACTGATGTGGGTTTTTCAGCGCCCAACAAACTAATCAGCCTGTGCAGGAAAACGAGACCAGAAAAGAAGGATAGTGCCACTAGCTGCCAAGTTAAGCACAGGAAGAAGTTTAGATAATGTAAGACATCAATTATATATCGCATACCCTTATCGTGTGGGAAGTATTACGTCGGACAGTCGGGCAGATGCATCAATGATAGACTGCGCGAACACAAAAATTAAAGTCGACAAACTAGTATCAGATGGGTTTCTCTCCCTTCATTGTAAGCAACAAAAGTGCTCCCCTCTCTTTGAGTCAACAGTCATTACCGGTACAAATAAGTGCGAACTCACTAGACTAATAGTAGAAGCCGAGCAGATTGATGACCTAGGGGATTCATGTATCAGCAAACATTCATTGGCTCTCTCTGAAAAAGAACTGGAATTTATGCGCATGGCATAACATATCACAAAATGTATCACTCTGATTGTTAATCTGTTCACGTGGCTGTCACATATGTTGGCTGAGTGTATAAGTACGACTTGGTTTTCGATAATGAACATTGTTGGAAGTTAGCGCTGTGTGTGTCCCTATGTGTCTTCTTTTGTCCCGTCTTTTAATCGCGCTACCGTACTCCCCTTGAAGATGCATTACCAACAAGCCCACATTGCAACCCTCGTGAACAGAAATGAAGAATGCGTCTGCGAAGGCCACTCAATGAACACGAAATTTGTATTTTCATTTGTACTGAACAAAAAAGATACGATTTAAGACGTTGGCATAAGCGTATGGATGGATTATTTATCAATACGATTTACTGCGTAGGAAGTGTAGCCAGCTCGAAAAGTCTGCAGACTTTTCAGCTTCACTGAAATGACTGTGGCACCCCTGCAGCCCTCCAGGGAAAGCTTGTTGAGCGGCATCGATGACATCGCCTCGACACGACAAATTCGCCCACTTCGCAGACAGGACGTGGCGAAAGCGAAAGAGAGTGCCGCTGTGATATAGGATTGTTTAGAAATGTAATATGCGATTTACATTAGCGCGGTAGTGAGAGGTATGCAAAAAGAAGATACGGCATTACTATTGACAACCCTGTTAAGTATGGCACTGCCACGGGCGAGGTGTTGCAACCAGGAGAACGACGCATCGCATGCCGAGCACTTTGGCTTAGGCGCACAAGGGCCGCCTCGCACAAATCGTTGTAACGAGAAAACTGGTGACCATGGCCTCTGAGATCAGTCCCGATTGCGGAGGCCATGGGAACGTTATGGAGCGCAATCAACGAGCTAGCAGGCTTGGCAAATCCTTACAAGGAATCTGCATTGGTTCCTGCATCGCGCCAATCTTAAGCGATCTTCATCTTGCTCGTGTAAACCGGCAACTAAAAGCTGGGATACAACATTCAACTGCGGAGAATGTATTTAGGCACGTTGATGGCTACTTACTGTTTCTTCAAACAACTTCAGCCAGGCTTCGCCATGATACTTCGCACGTGCTACAGATACTTTCACCAAGTGCTTACAACTGCTCTGTCACACATGAACTGCCAAACGACAAGGCTTTGCGATTCATTGAGATACGAATGTTTTTTCGAGTAAGGCCATGCGCGCTGGCTGTATGAACCAAGTCCCAACAACCCACTGCATCCCTTTTCGTTCGACCACTCGAAGTTGGTAAAAAGAGGCATCGCAAATTAGCCCTAATGAATGCGCTTCGCCGTTCATGTTTTCACAAGTGTTGCAGCAGTTTCTTGGCACAAGCAGGTCACCAGAAAATTTTTAAAAAGCCAGACTTCCACAACATGTTGTCACAGCAGTGGTCGAAAGCTTGCTTAATGCCTTCAAATGCGCCCGGAAGGACGCACAATATGCCACGCCGCAAACGGAGCGAGTAAAGCAGAAATGCGTAGTAATGTCGTACGTACAGCATGTCTCACACAGGCCGAAGAATATCGGAAATAACACTAATGCAAGACCCGTCTTTTCAGCGCCATACAAGCTTCCTAGTCTGTGCAACGTCACTTACTGCGGCTTCAAGACGCCCAGTTGCCAGAAAAAGCACCGACAAAGATGTGTTAAATGTGCGAGTAACGTTGCGTACGAATTGCCGTTGTGCTGTGGCAAAAAATACACTGGCCAGAGGGGACGTTGCGCACATGATAGGCTATAGGTGAGCACGCAAATCTTGGGCAAACTGGACGCATGGGCCATTTGGCCTTTCGCTGCAGGAACTGTGAATGCAATCCGTTATATTCACTCAATGCAGCGTGATATGTCCGGCGCAAGCAACTCGTGCAATAATTGAAGCGGTGAAGATCGCTATGGTTTGGGGGACACGTGTGTTGGTGAGCCTTCAAGAGAAGGCCCGAAAAAGGCATCTGATTTTCTAAACAAGACGGGAAGAGTGGTTTGGCGAAGATTGCAAGACAAACAGGGCTCTTAATAATTGTAGCCACTATGTCATCATCATCATCAGCCTGGTTACGCCCACTCCAGGGCAAAGGTCTCTCCCATATTTCTCCAACAACCCCGGTCATGTACTAATTGTGGCCGCCAGTATATTGTGGCCACTATATCACTGCCTTCATTTTATCTGAACTCCCTAAATACATGCATCTCTGCTGTATATTTTTTAATACAAAACTAGTACAAATGCGCGTGGCTATGCTGCGCCATCTGTTATATATATATATATATATATATATATATATATATATATATATATATATATATATATGATGTACGGCTTCGGAAAAATAAACCAAACGTTCGAAGTTAGTGCTGTTATAGCCTCGAGTGGCTGCTACCGCGGCAATCTTGCGTGCGTTCGTGGTGGGCTCCTTTCACGCTCAGAAAAACTTTTCTGTAGCACGCATTGAACAACAGAAAGCTGTATCGGGAGTTTTGCATGTTGCATTATAATTTTCTCAATGACACCTTTCATCTAATTATAACCTTTGAGATGTTGATTAATTAAGATCACTTGTGTAATTATGCTCAATACAATAAATAATATCAGTATCTCCAAGCGACAGCAAACAGTGTTACCTTGGTTCTGTCCAGCTACGTTGCATTTGCATATTTATAAAACTTTGTGTATGATAATTGGCACACCTTCAATATTTGGGTTTGTTACACAAATGTAACGGGTTGTTCGTTTCTTTTTCTTTGTTCGGGCTCTTCAAACTGCAGTGACATTAACCAAACGACCCCACACTGTGATCGCTGCCGCGTACGGAGCCGTGTTTCAACACAAAATCGAGAACGCCTTTGCCCTACTAGATTGTAGCGCGGACCCTTCTGAAGTGCTGCCTGCCCAATAACCTCGGTGGCACGGAGGTCGACACCGTTCTCGCCGACTGTGACAAAGACGTCAGCAACGGCAACAAGTTAATTGTGCATGCACTCGTCGCTTCACTGTTACCTACAACTGCAGTGCGCATGTAATCGATGAACAAAGCGCACTGCCGGCATGCACGCCGTTTCCCGTTTCTCGGCGAGATCCCTTTGGACCCTGTAGGGTGCACCTACTGCGCATGCGTGGCGTGTTGCCGCGCCGTGCATCATAGGATGGCATACGACGCCATTTTTTGGGGGGGGTCGTGTGGTCGCACTCTTACCGTAGCAAGAGCGCAGGAGCTTGTTTTTGCCAGTTTTTTTTTCCCGTGATCTTTGCGAAACGGAAGCAGCAAATCGCAGGCAATGCTAACTCGGTGTGGTGCCGTAGGCTGCGCGAATGTCAGGAGCTGTCAGTCTGTTTAGATTTCCTGCTGCCGGCTTGCGTGCAGCCAAACGAATTCAGGCAATGAGCCGCGTGATTCTCGGCGGCTCACCGTGGCCACCGTCCGCCAACTCTCGAGTGTGCTTCAGACATTTCTTACAAGGTAAGTTACTTTCTGGATTTTTTTTTTTTTTTGCTTCTGCGTAGTCGCAAGCAATGTGGTGTAGCGCCGTTAGCAGGCAATTGCTGGCCTATCCGTCGCGTAGTTAGTTTGGCGACGCTTTGCGCGATCATTGTCTACAGTGCATTTTTGTGGGCTACGAAGTAAAATGACACCTGCATTTTCGGGGATAAGCTGTAACCATTCTTGCAACCTGCCATCTTAGTGAAGTAGTCGGCGCCGGTCTAGTGTAACGTACACACTGCGACAAAATATTGCGGGGCACGAGATTCGAGAAAAAGCCGAATATATCCGCAGCCTGGTATTTGGATTTCTGGCCTCAACTTGAATATGCTAACAGCATTGTCGTGTACAGTATTACTCAATACTGCTACAACCTAATGCTTTCGGAAATCCCGTGGCCCGCAAGCTTTTGTCGTCTGCGCGTGAACACCCGGCGACACGACGGATACTTGAATGCAGTCTATCGTATTTTTTTAAAGGAGAGCCATCGCGTTTACCCCCACCACCCTACGTGCCGTCTGTCTTGAATCACAAGTCGTAGCGGAGCCTTACCTCACTTTAACAGATTGGGCTATAGGGAAAAAAAAAGGCGTGGTATACGTGTTACTAGGACGTGCACCCATCACCGTCAGCTATATTGTTCATCATTAAAACATGTTTCATCGTCGATTGCGATCACGCAACGGACCGTGCGTTCGCTTTGACGCCTGCAGTTGATGGACTTCTTAGCTACCTTCATTCGCTGTGTTTTAATGCCAAACTATGCACCACGAAGAAGCCGTCGAACGAGGACTATATCGTCAGGCTGGAGCTCCATTCCTTTCTTGACGAATTTTCATCCCTTAAATATTTCATTTCCCCCTGCACTCCTGTCCCTCGTTTGAATAACTGTATATTAGAGACGCTCTTTCTGAGCAAGTTTGGAGCGATACACAGGCGCGATGTCACTGTGCACCGCACGCTATCGCATCACCGCTCGCTTGAGGGCAGTATAGAAGCGTCGGACTCGTAAATTTGTTTATTTATTACTTCCCGACCTGCGTGATCGGCACACATTTTTATGCACACATGCACAGCACACATTGTCCCGAACTCTGACGTGTGATGGCGTGTTAATTTAAAATTATTTACGGGGGTGATCTGATCACGACGCGGAACGCAGTTGGCGGAGGGGTGAAGCGCTCACGGTGAAATGTCGGCCTTCCGTGCCAGCGGTCCTCTGTTGGAATCGAGTCGTTGGACAATATTTATCGGATAAATCATTTTAAAAAGAAGTACACTGGCAGTATTGCACGAACGGCAAGCCGTCAACACCAACAGTGACAGGTTCAGCGTTGTGCCAGGGGATGATTCGTAAAGTGTACTGTAGCGTGGTGTATCAGGCCACGACGCAACTCTTAAGACGAACTGCTGCTCGAAACAAGTAGCGGCACCCTTTCTTGCTACGCAACCTCTGACAACACTTGCGTGACGACGAGCGCCAGCGATGGTGTTGTGCGTGTCGCACATCGACGGTGCGCACAAGTTGAGACCGAGTTTCGGGAAAATGGGCCAAGCGTTTCCTCGCGCTGACTGTCAGGCGGGAGGGAAACCTTTTGCTTTTTTTTAAGGATGTTCTGTCCAACTCAGTCACGGCGTACCACATTTGTGGGTGCGACTTATCTTTGCCATTACTACGCAGTGGTTGTGAGAGAAACAACAGCGGACATCAAGTGTCGAGTAAATTGATCATTCTGCTTTCCTAAGGTACACCCATTTCACGTCTGAGTGAAACGTACCGCTTCAGACGACCGCTTTGATGAAGGCACTAGCGTGTTTGACGGGACGTTTGAAGTGAGGCGTTTCTGTAGCGAGTGTGCGATATTTTTTTCCTCTTGTAGGGCTTGCACCCAACAATTAATCTACGCGTTTAATTCGAGCGGATGATCCAATATTTTTTAATAAAGAAACGTAGCATGACTTACTCTACAATAAAGAAATATTTAGTTACTCTCCGTTAATGATGGGTCCCTTATAAGATGGACAAAGTCAGTCTCATCCCACCTTGACTTGCTTTCGATGTAGTATCCATTACCTTCGCATAAAACTATGCGTTTCACAGATTTATCCACAGCCGAACGTAATTCGTGACTGAAAGGGCTATTCTGCCTAGTACGCCTGTGCGTTTGAGTAGCGCGCTTCTGCGGTGCTCGTACCGTGATCAAGGACTTCGTCTTTAAAAAAAAAAGTAGGAAAAAAACTCAGGCGCTGCTTGTTTTTCTTTCCTTCTTTTTTTTTTGCTCACGAGAATATTCTCGCAGGCCCCTTTGCTCACACCGCCGCCGCATCTGTGGTATGTGCACAAGCACGTAGAGGTGGCGCCATGGTTCGAGGCATCCCCCGCCGTGTAGGACCAAAGACCCTCCGTGACCCCTTTCCGGGAAGAGCGTCGGTGAAGTGGGACCGGTGGAAGGGCCCGGGAAGGATGGCGCGCGGCGCAAAGTCTCGGAGATAATGCCCTTCCGAGTTCGCATTAGTCCGCTAGGGGAAAGACGAGCGCTGGCGTCGGCGGAGGAAGGAGAGAGTGCACGCTGGCGAGGGAGACCAACGTCACCTAGAACTTGGCGAGAACCGCCACGTTTCTGTCTGAAGAAGACAAGTTTGACGGGGAGGGGCAAGCTGTTTGCGCTTTTCCCTGCTCATGGACGCGGTGCCTTCAAAGGTGCCAAGTCCTCTTCCCATCTGACAACGGTTCCCTGCTCGTTTCCGACTGTGCAGTTCTGGTGACGAGCGGACTCGTTTGGTTGTGCGCCCGACTCGCCCGTCTCCAAGGAAGAGACCACGCCACGTGAAGCACCGTCTCGCCCCGCTCTGACACGCCCGTAAGGTGAGCGACAACGTCTCCTTTTTTTGCGTTTCCCTAGTTTTAGCAAATCTTCGAACAATGTTTCACGTCTATGTCCACAAAGTTGGTGTTTAAAACAAAAAGCGCGCCTTCATTTAAACTTTAAGGCACTACTGACTAAACAGGGTGTTCTGTAGATGATGCAGCTCATGGGCAGGAGAGATGTTTGGAGAGCTGAAACCTTCGATTGTGTCATTATTATTCAGGTCGATTCGTGCAAGAACCGAGAACTAGTAAAACATAGGCATTTGGGGAAAGTAATTTTTTTCGGGACACTCACATCGAACAAATGGATGCGTCGTGGTGTTTCGCGGTTGCTTTACAAAATGCTGCAGAAGTGGGGTATTCCGAGCAACACAAGTCACTCTCCCGATTCTGTCCTGCCAGATTAGAGAGAAGCTCTGCCAACGTGGGACGTTAAGAGCGCGAACTATTGATATAAGGGAATTGCTTCATTTATTCACTTTTTTTTACTATTTGCACCCCCCGTCACTGCAACCGACGTCAGATTTCTAGCTTTGCAATGGTCAGCCCGGCGAGCAGGATTATCGACACGGTGAAAGATAGCGGAGAAAGGTAGTGAGACGGGCATATTGGAAAAAGTGTCACGGAACTTGCGGCTCTTATTTCAGTGCCCCCCCCTTTTTTTGTTTTTTTGCTGCTGCTTTCAATGAACTACATGTCTAGCTAGCATGCTTTTCAATTTCCGCAAATAAGAAAGTGCGCCTTTCACGTGCAAGTCACAGGGATTTTGCCTCCCCCCCTCCCCTCCCGTATATATATTTCGTGTGCCTGAGCTGTTCAGTATGTTGACCTTGGCGTCAGTATGTTGACCTTGTTGACGTAGAATATGGCAGTGGCATAGCGTATGACAGTGGACATCTGCGTAAATTGGCTACCCTGCAAAAGAGCTGCGCGCCTCCCTAATTTCCTGCATCAAGTGCCTGCTGCTCAGGCCAACCCAAGCAACAAAAAGTCCGTGGCAAAAAGTCGGCCCGACGTCTCCGGCCGACTGCAAAACGGTTGGCCCGACTTCGGCAACCAAGGGCGGCCCAGCTTTGGGGATTGACATTGGCCTAACGTCGGCCTATCGTCGGCAATCGATGTAGGCCCGACCTCTGTGGCCGACGGCGTCCCATACGAGGGCCTACCAAGGTTTTAGGTACGTAGTCAGTCGGCCAGCCGTAGGGCCATTCTATTTGGCCAACGCAGCCGAGCGCATGCCACACGCGGGCCAGCCATGGCCCTGACGACAATAATGGTCGGCTTTGCACCGGCCCGGTGCAGAAAGCCGACGTTGCTTTTGACGCCCCGAATAATCGTAGCTATTGCATCATGCATTTACAACAGCATGCGCATCATGCATCATACTTGTGTGGCGGCCGGCATAGAAGTACCACACGAAAGCGAACGCTTTTTTGTACTTTTCATGCCACATAAATGCCAGGCAAAATATTCTTATACAGGTCTTTATTTCTTGTAATTGTCTTAAATTGGATATGTACACCGACACGTTCACAAGTTTCAAACACTAGTTCATATTTGGTGGGCTTGAAGCAGGGTCACGGCGCCTTCTTTCGTTCCGGCCTCCATCCCTGTCAGCTGCTCCAACCAACCAGCGTTTTGCGACTCCAGCCACTGATGCCAGTGAAGCGTCAGGGAACGTGCTCCACACAGATGCTGCAAAAAAGCGGCACATATAAGAAAGCTGCCCCCGCTTTATAGTTCAGTTGGTGAGTCGCATTCCATTTGAAGAAGTGAAACAATCAAAAAAGATCATAAGCCAGATATTCACGAAACATTAAAGAAACGACAACAAAGCAGTATTAGGGACGTGCAAATCAGTATCGAAGCTGGCAGGAAGAGTGGCTGGACGACACAAATCGTGTAAGTACCGGATAGTTGGTAATTTATATGTCGTTAGCAATAGGGGGAACTGAACACGGAACCATAACAAAACACGCATACACAGTGGCTACTGTGTCTATAGGTAGCGCGGCTATTTACACCACGATAGGTTTGGTTGGTTCCCGTGAGCACTGTATGAAACAGCCAAGTTGAAACGCTGAGACAAAGAACGCGCCGGAGCGCCAAGCGGCACAAGGAGGTGAATAGGTGAATGTCTGGAGAGGCAAGAGGGGAAGCTTATGGCATGATACATATACTTGCTGACATGATGGCAACGATGATAGGTCTATGTTTTGCAGAAAACAGCATACATGGGCTAAAGCAGAAACATCACATACAGCATATATTATATCGTGAAGCAAAACAAACTCCTCAAAAGCAGTGACAAAATAAGGACGCCGCAAGTAGAACTCACTTATTACGGCATTATTTTATTAAAGAAAGTGCTAATACTGGACGCAGCAAGATGCAAGGAGCAGCAGCTTGTTTGAACGAAGAAAAAAAAACCGAAGCATGCAGTTGGTACCGATGTTCGCAACGTGCACAAGAAAGCTGATTGTTGTGCCATATTTCTTACTTAGAATGAGATTCGTGATGGCCGTGAGCTTCACGAAGGCGTGCTTCCTCCCCTGCGACCCTTTCCAGCTGAACTGCAGTGCAGCTTCATTCGTTAGAATGCCCTGCAGATGAGTGTGCACGGCTTGACTGGTGTCTGTGCCTCCATATCTGGAGAAAAAGTTCACCTGCACGAACCAGCGCATGTAGAGTTAAACCAGACATCCAAATACGTGGTTATCGCGGTCTGTAAAAAATAATGGTCAGGATAAGAAATATGATGGTTCTCGTTTTATATGCTTTAACCCCATAAAACAAGTATATCTAGAAACAACGTTCTATGACGGAACGGCATATGGCTGCAGTACTGTATGAATGACAAAATGAAAATCAGCCAAAAATTGGACATGAATACATAGTTTCTCTAAAAACACAGCATGTCACTCACCATCTGTTCCATGCGGGAATCGGAAGCTAAATATTGCTCTAAGATATGCACCTCCTCAGCACCTTTGGCTGGCAAGGGGGGACAGTCATCAGGTAGTGCCACCACAGTATTTCTTGATGCGTTAGCCGCGAGCATTTGTTTGACATTTGAGACTTCGCTGTGTAGTCGCATCTGATTTTCGAAAACTTTCTTCTCGATTCTCGAAGGCTGTAAGCAATGAGGACAACAAAAATGTAGGTGTTAATATAACCCACAATATATTGTCACGTGGTACTACCAGTCAAGAACACAGTAAACTATTAAAGTTTGCACCCTTTGGGGTGTATATTTGTCCCACAACAATAATAGTCATCTATATTAGTCAATAGTGCTTAGCAGCCGAACACCATAGTCGATAAGCTACCTTTTTTTTTTCCCCAAAGAGCATATGTTATACGGGGGAAATACTTCGCCGCTGCTTAATTTACTCTGAAAAGACTAAATAGCAAAAAAATGTTAATCAACATATTTCTTGTTAATTTCATGGCGGTTGTTTGTATGGAAAACTGGTAGGGCGTCACAATTTATGGTATACCCTTTTTTCAGATATCCACAAATTCGCACGTAATTTGAGATATTCATAATCGAAATTTAAGGCCGAATCCAGGCAAGATCGAGACTGAGCGCGTTCCGCAGCGCGTCAGACGGCAACGTCCCGTAAAGAGCGAAGTTAGAATGATACCATGACGCGGCAAATCCTGACCGTACACATAACGGCACACATGCTTGCTAGGAAGAGCGTGCCATATCAGTATAGCTTCTGCGACTGTTCGCGACGTTGAGTCTCAAACTTCTTCGCGCTTGTCGTCACGGGGCGTTTCGGTCTGATATGATAGCGAGGCCGCCTTTTCTGTCCTCCCGCGGCGCTCGGTTTCGATATAGCCTGGATTTACCGTTCAAATTTTATTATAAATATCTCGAATTAGCTGCGATTTTCAATATGCTTCAAAAATGAGGGTGCATTAAAATGTGACTGCCTAAAAATTCGTCATTTATTCAACTGCCCTTAAGGCAGTAATAAAAAGGTAATTAATACATTTTGGTTAACTAGTTTAATTATATTAATTTAAGTAGGGGCAAAGGTGACTCTATCATTACACCGAATTTCATTTACTTATCTTAATTTTTTAGTTCACAGTGCAGTTGTAAACGTTACAGAATTCCCGTCCGTTGTCAACACATGGCCGTCTGCGGAGAGAGTATGGTTGCAGAAAACGGATGTAACTATTGTTTTATCGGGAGTATTCCGAAAATGGGTGTAACGTTAAGGGATCAGAAAAGAGTACATTGGGTGAGGGAACAAACGCGAATTAATGACACCTTAATTGAAATCAAGAAAAAGAAATGGGCATGGGCAGGACGTGTAATGAAAAGGGAAGAAAACCGATGGTCATTAAGGGTTACGGACTGGATTCCGAGGGAAAGGAAGCGTAGCAGGGGGCGGCAGAAACTTAGGTGGGCGGATGAGATTAAGAAGTTTGCAGGGACAACATGGCCGCTATTAGCACATGACCGGGGTAGTTGGAGAAGTATGGGAGAGGCCTTTGCCCTGCAGTGGGCGTAACCAGGCTGATGATGATCCCGAAAAAAATTATATGGCAATTAGCCGCTAAAATGACTCTAAAATTACGCCGAGTTTCATCTACTTTATTTAATTAGGTAGTTCACAACGCAGTTGTATGTATTGTGGCATTCCCGTCTGCCATGCGGCGGTACTTGCACACGTCGCTACTTCATAATAATAATAATAATAATAATAATAATAATAATAATAATAATAATAATACCTATATATACATTGAACTTTGCTGCTCGTCCTTCACAGAGTGGAAGGGCTGATAAATTATTTTATGGCCTTTTTTTAGCTTACAAGCTTCTTTAACAGCACCTAAGTATTGTTCATTTATATATCCTGTACGAGCGGCCACTTCTGCAATAACACTGCCAAGCGGCTAGAATAGTGAAACACTCGATCTTGAAAAAGTGTGCACCCTTTGGGGCTTATGTTGACCCACAACGATAATTGTCAACTGTATTGCCTGCACTTCCTTTCTTAAACGCTGGGAGCTTGCTACTTCCAGGTCACGGACGGCATGCGCATTATCAGCGTAACATATATCATTCTCGACAGGAAAGTAGCGAGCGCATAATTTTCAAGCAAGGAAATCCAAGCAAGGCAAATGACGATTATCGTTTGGAGCAAGGTAAGCCCCAAAGAGGTGCAATTTTTTTTAAGAGTGCATGGCGTAAGCATGAGATTCAATTTGATTTCATTTGCAACAAACGCCAACAAAGGCGATGCTGCGGGTAATCGGGAAAACATGCTGTTTAGGACAGCTCGAGGGGACCTGTTTACCACAACAATGAGCAGCACACGTAGGATTCGTGAAGAATACAATACAATACAACACAAAATGCAATGAAGCAGCAAGCTTTCATATTGCAGGTTCTAGAAATTATATGAAATAACAAGGAGAATCGCGCGGGGCAATAAACAGCGGCAATAAGTTATAAAGAAAGTTTTGTCATTTATGGTACAATCGGTAAAATAAAGGACGAATGCTTACCGGTATGTGCACCAATTCGAAGCTTGGAGGTACCACGCTCAGAATTTCGGTTACGTTTTGAGACCTGGTAACTCGTGGCCTTGTTCGTTTGCACTGTGGGAAATGACCCGAGTCCCGCAGCTGCACGTCGTGTTGTAGTCGCACTAAAATAGGTTTTCGGATCTTTCAGGAAAAGTAAACGCGAAAGAAAAGAAGAATGAAAGCCTCTGGGAGCAACCATCGTGCAGGACGGGCAGCTTTCGGTTAAACGCCTGTTTCCCGGGCATAGAAATGGACATATGCGAGGAGGGTTTGCGCTTTGCAGTTTCAGAAAATGAATGCACGTTGGTGGGATGGTTGCAACCGTACACTTTTTTGTACACTTGCATGTTCGTGGAGGGCAGTAACGAACGCGGGTAGCGCAAAGATATAGGCCGCCGCCGTTTGTGCCTTGTTTCCCCCTATGCCTGCCTTCTCCCCTGTCTTGAAGCCTTGCGTTTGTGTTTTTTCTTTCTCTAGCGAGTGCATGGTTTCCCGGGTTCTGGAGCTTCACGTCATGTTACAGTCAAGGATGAGCAAAGAGTCGCAATAAATTAGGGTTTCGGCTCTTTCAGGAAAAGTAAATGCAAAAGAAAGGAATAGAGCTTCTGGAAGCAACCGCGGTGCAGGACGGCCCGCTTGCGGTTAAACGGCTCTTTCCCGGGCATGGGGATGGAAATGGAGGCGCGAGAAGGGTTTGCGCATTAGATGGCGAATGCGCGTTGGCGGGAGGGTTACACACGTGCTGTTGGTTATAAAGTTTGTAAACAGGGATGAAGTGCCTCAGACAGGCTGGCCAACGTTTCGATAGGAGGACCTATCTTCATCAAAGGCGGCCTCGTCATCCTCGGCGTGTTAGTTTTAAAGGGTTAGTGCAGTGACGTCACGTGCGGGTGTTGTAGCTGGCGGCTGGTTTTAAAGAGAGAGATTACAAGAGGAAACAAGCGTTGTCGTCCGACGTCTGTGAGCTTCATTCTCAAGACGAGGGGACAAGAGCCTGAGAGTGGGCATGCGGGGAGAAAAGAAAAGTAGAAGCAGAAAAAAAGGAAAAAAAAAGAAAAAGAAAAGGAGGGGTGGGGAAAGCCAGGGCGGCACCAAGACCGACAAAAAAGGGGGGGGAGTGAAAGAAAAAGAAAGAGAAAAATGAAATCTTTAAGAAATATGGGGGTTTGGGAGCGTGTTGGGGATGCGAAAGGTTAGGAAGTATTCAGGGGGAGTCGTTGGCGGCATGTTTTTGAGGCATTAAAACGGCCGGTCAAGCGGTCAGCGCGCGAGTAACACAAAAGACAAAAAAAGTAAAAGGAGAAAACCCAGACACACACACACACAAACAGAAAAACATGAGTTGAAAGTGACTGTATGGCATAGTAGTAATACGTCGGGTAATTTTGAAATAGTTAAGGTGGCGACGAGGAGTCTGCGATGCAATATATGGGGTGACTGAAAGGCAGCGGCATGGTCTTTCAAGGGGCACTGCCCTACGCGCTTAACGTAGGTGTCGTTATGGCGGCATCCAGAGATGGCGATACTCTGGGTTGAGGCGCCGAAAAAGGCATATTGACTTCGGAGTGTGTTGTCGAGGGGATTTCAAGAAAAAAAAGGATTAAAAAAAAGGGGGGGAGGGAGAGGGGGGGGGCGAAACCGGTATAACAAACAGGAGGGTGACGCGCGCAGAAGGGGGCAAGTGTACATGGAAGAAGGGGATCGTACAGTTGGTATAGACGTAAAAACCTGAAAGGGTACATTCAATTGAGTAGTAGGGAGGAAAAAATTTTTTTCCAAATGGAAGAGTAGGTGAGTTTAAGAATTAAAGTTGGCTGGTGGCCTAATGTGTTTTGTGTATTGGTTGATGATATGAGAGTTTCAGATTTAAGTTACAGCTTTTAAAGATTCTATGTTGCCGCGTTCCAAATTAATTCCTGTCGGGTGTAGGCAATTAAACTTGTGTATGAGGTATGATTCCGTATACTTCCTTTCGCGAGGGGAACGGAAATTTGTTTGTAGTATATAGAGTCTTGCTTTGTCGAACATATGTCCATGTTCATTAACGTGGCTGGCTACTGCTTTGGGTAAATTGTGTTTTGTGTCCGCGCGGTGACCATTGAGTCTTGTATTAATTTGTTGTCCAGTGTCACCTATGTATTGTTTGCTACAAGCGGCGCATTCTAGACAGTAGACTACGTTGCTTGATGTGCAGGTGAAAGCCGAAGTTACCTTGTGTGTGTAATTCGACGCTGTACTTTTTACTGTAGTAGTAGATTGAATGTGTTTACATGTAGAGCACCTCTGGCGGCCACAGGGATTGGTTCCCAACTTCTTCTTTTTTCTGTAGTTTGGCGTGCACAAGAACATCTTTAAAATTAGTGTTGCGTCTGTAGGCCACTCTGGGAGGGTCGGGAAAAATCTTCTTAAGTTTCTGGTTGGTGGTGAGAATCGGGCAGTATTTACTTAGGATGATATTCACGTTTGGGAGTGCGTTTGAGAATTTAGTAGTAAGGAGAGGCGTTGTTGTTCTCGTGATCCTCGGGCGGGGCTTGAGGACCTCGGCTCGATCAAGTTTGGTTGCAGCGATGTAAGCTGTCTGAAGGTCACTGTTTGGGTGGTTCCTGTTTGATAGCGTTTTTTTTAAGTTGATCGAGTCTATCTATGTAGTCTTGGCTTTCAACGCAAATGCGACGTAGTCGTGTGGCTTGGCCTTTAAAGATGCCTTGTTTGCAATGTCTGGGATGGTGCCTGGTATATTCTAGGTACTGTTGTTTGTCGAAAGGTTTCCTATACAGCGTTGTCTTTAGTTCACCATTGTCAATGTATATTGTTGTGTCCAGAAAGTTTATGCGCTCAATTGAGGATTCTGATGTGAATTTTATTGTTGGGTGAACAGAATTTAGAGAGGCTACATATTTATCTAGACTGTCTTGACCATGTCCCCAGATTATGAGTATGTCGTCTATGTATCGTAGGTATGTGTGGGGCTTGGTAGGGCAGCGCGATAGGAAATCTGTTTCTAGAATCCCCATAAATATGTTCGCGTAGGTTGGTGCAAAAGGCGTACCCATGCTTGTACCATGTATCTGTAGGTAGTAACTCTCTTCAAATTCGAAGTAGTTATGTGTGAGAACTAATTCAAGGAGAGACAGGTAGACTTCAGTAGAGTGTTGTGCACTGTGTTTAGACAGCGTTTGTTTTATCGAATATAAACCATCAGGGATTGGAATGTTAGTGTACAGCGCCGTGACGTCTAGTGTTGCGAGAATTGTGTTGTGGGGTAGTGTGCCTTTAGTATTAATGTCTTCTATAATTCTCAGCAGGTGGGGCGTATCTTGTACAAATGACGGAAGTGCTTTTGGCAAGTCACCAAGGTAGTGGTTAAGGAATGTGGAGATGCTCTCTGTCGGGGTGTTGTTGTTTGATACTGTCGGACGGCCTGGGATAATAGCAGTGTACAGTTCAGCGGATGGAATTTTATGAATTTTCGGAAGGAGGTAAAAACGTCCGGCAGTTTTGTTGCTTGCTTTAAGAAATTTGTATTCTGATGGTGTTATCAATTCATCAGCGAAAAGTGATTTCAGCCTGTTGGTAATTGTCACTGTGTAGGACAATGTCGGATCGTTATCTAGTTTGCGGTAATGCTCTGGGTTGTTTAGTTGTCTGTAAGCCTCGTGCTTGTATTTTTCTATTGGCCAAATAACTATACTTCCACCCTTATCTGCTTCCTTAATAACAATGTCATTCCGGCAGCTCAGATTTGAAATGATATGACTCTCCGACGCAGTTATGTTTTTAGGTCGCTTAGATGTCTTGGATTGGCTTATAATTTCTTTAGTGATAGTTTTAAGGTATATGTCAAGTTCTATAGCTTGTTCTGGTTCGGGAGTCCAAGTGGATTGGGCTCTAAGTGGTGTCGTCCCGGTGTCTGGTGTGTCTGCAAAAAAGTGTCGGATACGCATTCGTCGGGAGAATTCTGAGAGGTCTTTGTGAAGCTCGAATTCATTTATTGTGTTGTTCGTGGGGCAAAAGTTTAAGCCCTTGCTGAGTACGGCTATTTCTTTTTGACTTAATGTTTTTGAAATGTCTATAACATTGGAGCGGTTTAGTTCTGTGGAAATTTCCTTCCTGTCTGGTACTTCTAAGCTCGAGGTCCCTCTTGTCTGGGTGTGGTGGCTGTTTGGCTGGAAGGTTGTTTTTTGATTAAAATTTGCTTTTTTCCTTAGTTTTTGAACCAATTCTCTAGATTGTTCTTCGCCGTAATGTTCTAAATCTCTCTTCTCATCTGGTGTCAGGGTTATGTTCCTAAGTCTGTGGTTAAAAGTTTCGATTTGCTCTTCGCAGTGTTCTTTGACGATATTCAAAAGTGAAAGTGAGGCATTATGTAATGTTGTTTGCCAGTTTGCGCGATGGTGTGGTGGGAGTGTTCCTAGAGCTGGTACAGCCTTGAGTGTTAGGCCTTTAGGAATTATATTTTTCTCTGTGCAGCTGGTGTAGGTTTTCAGATGGGAGGTGTAGCTGACATGTTTTTTGGTAAGTTTTCTAGCCTGTAGGAATTCGGTGCTTCGTGGCATTGAAGAGTTATTGATTTGCGGTGTCTGTCATTTACTTGTCTTCTTGCGGGCAGATTTGCGTGGGGTGTTTTTCTGTTCGGCCGGTTTATTATCGTATGCCTGGCTTAATTCGATCTCGGTCTTTGTTTGAGTTTGTGTGTGTGCAGGCAGGCGTGTGGGGGTCTGTGTGTAGACTTCGGTGGTGGGTTTTCTGTTGTCTGTTGCCATTGTGTCTGTTTGCACGGTGGTTGATGTCATTTTTGGTGCTGTGTGTGCCTTCTGGTTCTTTTCACATTCCACTGTCTGCATTCCAACTGTTCTTGTGTTGACTGTTTCACTTGTACAGTGGCTTGCTTCACATTCCACTGTCTGTATTCCCTGTGTCCTCGAAGTAACTGTCGCAGTTGTGTTGTTCGCGGTTGCACGCTCCGCAGAGTTGGTGGAGGTGTTATTTGAGGTGGAATTTAAAAGAGTCTTTCGGCACTTGTCCTTAATAAAGGACTTGATGTGTTGGGAAACCAGCTCTATTCCACTGCGGTTCAAGTGGAAGCCGTCCAAAGCTAGGTGTTCGTGTGGTGCTTCATGTAATTCTGCGTGGTGCATGGTGTCAACATTCTTATGGACGTTTTCTAAGTTGAAAATTAGTCAGTTTAGCTTGTTAATCTCCTCATTGTGCTTCATGAGTGCATTAGTTTGGTAGATTAGTGGGCGGTGTTTGTTTTGTAGGCGGGGAGCGGCAGTCGTTATGGTTATATGTGCGTTTGGGCGAGCGGCTTGAATGGTTCTTATTACGTCGCTCATGGGCTCTATCGTGTCCGCGGCGCTTTGTGTTCTTAGGTTGTTTGTGCTTACATTGATAATAAAGTGTGTGGTGTCAACTGGCGTATCACATACTAGCGGTAGAATATCTGATGTTTGTGCCCCACTAAGGTGTTTTATGTATGGCGCGTGTTGGCCTGGTGGAAAATGTTCCTTCAAGTATCTGTACTGACTGTCTCCAAGGATTGCTACATGGGCAAAGGATAACAAGTGGCACTTACCCTGTTCCGTCATCGTCAGCTGTCATGGAAGTCCAAAAACAAGAAAGGGGCTGACAGATGGAATAGCACACTGTGGTATAAAGTTTGTAAACAGGGATGAAGTGCCTCAGACAGGCTGGCCAACGTTTCGATAGGAGGACCTATCTTCATCAAAGGCGGCCTCATCATCCTCGGTGTGTTAGTTTTAAAGGGTTAGTGCAGTGACGTCACGTGCGGGTGTTGTCGCTGGCGGCTGGTTTTAAAGAGAGAGATTACAAGAGGAAACAAGCGTTGTCGTCCGACGTCTGTGAGCTTCATTCTCAAGACGAGGGGACAAGAGCTTGAGAGTGGGCACGCGGGGAGAAAAGAAAAGTAGAAGCAGAAAAAAGGAAAAAAAAGAAAAAGAAAAGGAGGGGTGGGGAAAGCCAGGGCGGCGCCAAGACCGACACAAAAGGGGGGGGGAGTGAAAGAAAAAGAAAGAGAAAAATGAAATCTTTAAGAAATATGGGGGCTTGGGAGCGTGTTGGGGATGCGAAAGGTTAGGAGGTATTCAGGGGGAGTCGTTGGCGGCATGTTTTTGAGGCATTAAAACGGCCGGTCAAGCGGTCAGCGCGCGAGTAACACAAAAGACAAAAAAAAGAGAAAGGAGAAAACCCAGCTGTTTGTGAACTTTGCGACTTCGTGAAGGGCAGGGACGAACGCGGGAAGTGTGAGGACATGGGCCGCCGCTGTTTGTGCCTTGTTTCTCCCTATGCCTGCCTCCTCCCCTTACTGCCTTTGAAGCTTATTTCTTTTTTTCTTTCTCTAGCGAGTACACGGTTTCCTGCAGTGTCCTATACGTGTTTTTTCTTTTGCTTTGTTTTTTTAGTTGCCACGGTCGGCAACGCGCGAAGGCGGAAGCGCAGGAGAAAAGATGCGAAGCCTGCTTGGGATAAGTAGGAATCGTGGAGGCAGAAAAGCGCGCGAAAATGGCACGAAATGTGCGCAAGACATATGGGCCGCTGGGACCTGAGGGTTGCTCGGCGTTCGTCGCTGGCCGCGGCGCCCGGGGTGCTTCGGAACCTTAGTGTTGAAGCTCATTGGTTATGTGGCATGACTCTAAAACTGTCTAATAAAAAATTATGTATCAGCTTTCAATAAAAATCCGGCGGTGTTCCTCCTGTTGTATAGCAAATGCAAGAATGCAATCTATGCAGCAGTAAATGGTAGCTTGAAGGTTATGTTATGATGCAAAACACTAATGATACAAATGCGTTATGCATATGAATGTTCTTACAAAAATAGAGCAGAAGAATGCCTGCAGGGATAGTGTTTACACGATATCACAGACAACCCAAGCATACAAAACTGAGGCCGACACACGCTCAAATAACGAGCAGTATGACGAATGACGAATACCTTTATTATGTACCGATCATAATTATATCAAGCGCGATGTAATAAATGTTAAATATACAATGTGTATTGTATTTCGTTATTCATTTCCCAGACTGGAGCCCGCTTTAAGGACAATATTTATTTATTTATTTACATATACCTTACAGGCCTTCGAGAAGGCATAGTGTAAGGGGGGAAATACGGTAACATATTAGTATGGAATCGGGAAAGAAATAAACATCAGCATAATGAAAGGAGTACGCACAGAACATGGAAAATTAATACATTAGCAAATACAATATGTAGCGCAATAACAATAAATGGTAAATAATACCATAACAGCATAATAACATTGTAAACGTTTTTGCATGTTATACAGTAGTAAGTATTGTAAAAAAAAGTTTTGGGAGCACTGAAATTCTTTAACATTGTAGAAGAAATGCAAGAAAATTACGAAAGACATGATGTGTTTAGACGGTTGAACGGCATATTGATTGGTTAGCAGATTGCGAAATGCAGTGTGTTTAAGTTGGCATGCAATGGTATCTGGCAGTGCGTTCCATAAACGGACCGCACGGGGCAAAGCTGAAAAATTAAAAGCGTGAGTGTTGCCATAAATTCGGGTGTAGCTGAACTGATTGTTCAGTCGTTGTTACGTCGAGGATGCGTTTTTCAAGTTTGATAAGGTTAGGCCAATTGTGTGAACAAATCTATGAAATATTAATAGAAGGGAAATATCACGGGGAGTAGTTAGTGGTTGTAACGAAAGATCGATTTTTATTTGGGTTACACTGGACTGGTTACTATAATTTTTGGAAATGAAACGGCTCGCTCTATTCTGGATGCTCTCCAGGAGTTCGATGAGGTAATTTTGATGTGGAGACCATATACAAGAGGCGAACTCAATTTGTGGCCGTACGATAGTTACGTAAGCTTGTTTTCGTAGTGGTGAAGGCGCAGTTCTTAAGTTGCGGCGCAGATATCCTAATGATCTGGAGGCGTTAGCTGAAATGGAGGTGATGTGTTTAGTCCATGTAAGATTGTGTGTAAGGAGCACTCCTAAGTACTTATATTCTGTGGTGTGGTCAACTATGTTAGAATCCAGATGATAAGAAAAGTGAGAGTTAACAGTCTTTCGAGAAAAGGAAACTACTTTGCACTTCGACACGTTTAGGGACATGAGCCACGTAGCACACCAATCACTGATATGTGCAAGATCATCTTGGAGTGCCGCGTGGTCAGAGGGACAGTTAATCGAACGGTATACAATGCAGTCGTCAGCAAATAATCGTACAGAAGATGATATATTGTTAGGTAAGTCGTTAATGTAAATTAAGAAGAGAAGAGGCCCAAGTACACTGCCTTGAGGTACACCAGAGGTGACGTCAGAGAGGCCAGAGGAAAAGTTAGCAACAGTGAACTGTTCGCGATTAGTAAGAAAATTACGAATCCATGATAGGGTTAGTGAGTCGAGTTTAATTGCTGAGAGCTTTGATATCAGGCGACTATGGGCTACGCGATCGAATGCTTTCGAGAAATTCAAAAAGATGCAGTCAATTTGTTTATTACTGTTCATTTCAAAGTGTAAGTCTGACGTGAATTCTAGAAGTTGGGTTTCGTAGGAAAATCCTTTTCGGAAACCATGCTGTTTCGGGCAAAAAAGTTATTACATTCAAGATGAGAATATATATGGGATGCGATAATGTGTACCAACATTTTGCAGCAAATGCATGTTAGTGATATAGGACGGTAATTATCACTAGAACTCTTGTTACCTTTCTTAAAGACGGGAACTACTTTTGCTATCTTCCAGTCTGTAGGAAGCATACCAGTTGTAAGCGATTGGTTAAAAAGGTGTAGCAGAATTTTGCTTGATACTAGTATTGTGTTTTTTAGTATTTTAGAATTTATACCATCAATACCAGAGGATGAAGACATTTTAAGGTTATCTATAAGATCGACTACGCCTTTTAAAGTGATAGTGATGGGTGCCATGTACTGAAAATCAAAATCAGGAACAAAAGGTATGTAACAACTATCTTCCCTTGTAAAGACGGATGTGAAAAATGAGTTGAATGCTGTCGGACATTGACTGTCAGGAATAGGTGTGTTGTTTTTATCCTGCAATGAAATATTACTGCCTTTATTACTAGGGTTAACTATGTTCCAGAATTTCCTCGGATTGCTTGTAAGAATTTCCGGCAAGTCTATTGAAAAATATTTATTCTTGGCGACCAATAAAGCTGTGCAGTACTCTTTTAGATAGCTTTTGTATTTTTCCCAAGCCAATGTTGTTTGTACACGCTTTGCATTTTCATATAGGCGTTTTTTCTTGTTTCGCATTCTGTGAAGGGTTTTAGTAAACCACGGGTTGGAATTATCGTTAGTTATAGTAACAAGAGGAACGTGCTTTTCAATCAATGTCGACAACTTATCTCTGAACAGAACCCAATTTTCGTTGACAGATCTGCTGTAAAAGGATGGCTCCAATACAGTAACAAAAAAGTTGTCTAGTTCTAAATTGATGATATCATAATTACCTTTATTGTAGTCTCTAATTAGCTTTGTTGTGGAACCGGTGGACGCGCACGGAATATCGATGGTCACCTGGAGTAGCCGGTGATCGCTGAATCCATCTAAGCAAGTTATATGTGTGACAGTTTCTGGAGCTGTTGTTAAAATGAGATCCAAAAGATTGGAATTACGAGTCGGTTGATTAACTACTTGAAATAGGTTAAAATCTAATGTTAAGGAAATAAAGCTTGTGCACATATGACACGAAGAGGATAGATTAACGCAGTCGATTGAAGGAAGATTGAAATCTCCAAGTAGGTACATTATATCTGCCTGATACAGACCAACTACCTCATTAATACTGTCATGTAATGCAGTTACGAAGGAAAAATCAGAATCGGGCACACGGTAACAGTTATCGAGCAGTACCTTCATGGTGGATACAGAGCAGGCTACCCAAATGATTTCGAGGTTAGTACGGGTTTGAACAACAAATGATGCGATATTCTTTTTAATTGCTATCATGACACCGCCCCCTCTTTTCTTATCTCGGTCGCGTCTGTATATGTTGTAGCTTGTGTTACCGGGAAAAATTTTGTTGTCAGTCATTTCAGGGTTTAACCAGGTTTCGGTAAAAGCAAGAGCATCTGAATTGCAATCGTCCAGAAAAGAAGAAACAAGATCGCGCTTTGACATAATACTACGGATGTTAGCAAACGATAGTGATAAGGATGAAGAAGTAAACGTTTGATTTGGTTTATGGTGATTGCGCACATGCGTATTGTGCCGGAGCTATCTGTTGACCATGACAATTGCATCGATTGAAACATCGTAAGTGTACGTCTCAGAGTCTATGCGCATTCGGTCGACATGCAACTTAAATGCCTTGTTATTATTCCTGGCAAAGCTAATTAATTTCCGCCTCGCTTGTCGCGTTGCGGGAGAAAAATCCTCGCGGATTGAAAAAGTTGATCGCTTAAGTTTAGGTGCTGAAGCCAAGATACGCTCTTTGTCTTTGAAAAAAGCGACCCTCGCTATGATTGGCCTGCGTTTTTCTTGCGAATGTTTGCCCAAACGGTGCACGCGCTCGAATTGTTGAGCTGTCGTGTTAACGCCAAGTTTTTCTGAGCAAAACTTGATAATTTTTTGCTCGACGCAGCCCAATCTTCTTTGGGATCATCATCTATTTCAAAAAACAGGAGATTCGAGCGGCGTAGTCTATTTTCAGTGTCATTACACCTTGAAGATATGGCTGCCAATTGCTCGGAAACGTTGCTTATAGCATCAGAATTTGTCCCGGCTTCGGCTCTGGAATGCGAAGAAGTGGCGGATTCTAATTTTATGATTTTTGCACTGAGCAGCTTGATTTCGTTTTCAGCTGCCTCTTGCTTTTCTTTCGTCTCCTTAAGTACGGCAATTAAAGCAGCGTAACCATTTTCAAGCTTTCGAATAGATTCTAGAGCCTGGGCAAATGCATCAGCTTCAGTTTTGGACATTGGACCAGGATTTCGTTCCACGTCTCCAGAAAGTACGAGCAAAAGGGCAGAAAAAGCATTGTGAACGTTGGAATACAGCAGCTAAAACCGCTTAAACAAATCATGAAGTTCTACAGGGCACGACACCGCACATAAACAGTGGTTACTGCTCCTAACATACGCCGCATTATTCTGGTAACTGACCTGTAGCAAGAACCAGCGTGAGCGTGCCATTCCCGGTGCGCTGTCGTGCCCGAAGTGCGCTGTTGATGGCTGGCATCTAAGGCTTCTGCACGCTGTGTCGAGGGTATTCGTCTCACGCCCGGGTTGCCAGTTGGTGCAGAAAGCTTCGTCCAGAACCGGCCTCCAGCGCTGTGATGCAGACAGTGGTGGTGGTAGATTGACACCAAAGTTCTGGCTTGGGTGAACAAGCCAAGAACAGACTGCCCAGATGATAGCGCCCTGTAGCAAGAACCAGCGTGAGCGTGCCATTCCCGGTGCGCTGTCGTGCCCCTGTTCACCTTCGCTATTATTGTTTCTTCCCTGTGTTTCCATATATTTCCATCCATTTCCCGGAATTATGACTGTCGTTCTAGCGTAACTCAAATAAAGCTTCCCCTTTCACTTAAGCTGCTAAGTAATCATCGCGATATAGCCCTTTTGTCATTATTTCATAAGTACGCCCACCGCACTAACAAAGGCTCCCTACACCTAAAAACGTCATCGCACACGTCGTACAAATTACACAATCATCATAGTTTCACGCGCATTTATGGTAAAACAGAAGAATTTAACTAAGAAGTCCAGAAAGTTTATGCGCTCAGTTGAGGATTCTGATGTGAATTTTATTGTTGGGTGAACAGAATTTAGAAAGGCTACATATTTATCTAGACTGTCTTGGCCATGTCCCCAGATTATGAGTATGTCGTCTATGTATCGTAGGTATGTGTGGGGCTTGGTAGTGCAGCGCGATAGGAAATCTGTTTCTAGAATCCCCATAAATATGTTCGCGTAGGTTGGTGCAAAAGGCGTACCCATGCTTGTACCATGTATCTGTAGGTAGTAACTCTCTTCAAATTCGAAGTAGTTATGTGTTAGAACTAATTCAAGGAGAGACAGGTAGACTTCAGTAGAGTGTTGTGCACTGTGTTTCGACAGCGTTTGTTTTATCGAATATAAACCATCAGGGATTGGAATGTTGGTGTACAGCGCCGTGACGTCTAGTGTTGCGAGAATTGTGTTGTGGGGTAGTGTGCCTTTAGTATTAATGTCTTCTATAATTCTCAGCAGGTGGGGCGTATCTTGTACAAATGACGGAAGTGCTTTTGGCAAGTCACCAAGGTAGTGGTTAAGGAATGTGGAGATGCTCTCTGTCGGGGTGTTGTTGTTTGATACTATCGGACGGTCTGGAATAATAGCAGTGTATAGTTCAGCGGATGGAATTTTATGAATTTTCGGAAGGAGGTAAAAACGTCCGGCAGTTTTGTTGCTTGGTTTAAGAAATTTGTATTCTGATGGTGTTATCAATTCATCAGCCAAAAGTGATTTCAGCCTGTTCGTAATTGTCACTCTGTAGAACGATGTCGGATCGTTATCTAGTTTGCGGTAATGTTCTGGGTTGTTTAGTTGTCTGTAAACCTCGTGCTTATATTTTTCTATTGGCAAAATAACTATACTTCCACCCTTATCTGCTTCCTTAATAACAATGTCATTCCGGCAGCTCAGATTTGAAATGATATGACTCTCCGACGCAGTTATGTTTTTAGGTCGCTTAGATGTCTTGGATTGGCTTATAATTTCTTTAGTGATAGTTTTAAGGTATATGTCAAGTTCTATGGCTTGTTCTGGTTCGGGAGTCCAAGTGGATTGGGCTCTAAGTGGTGTCATCCCGGTGTCTGGTGTGTCTGCAAAAAAGTGTCGGATACGCATTCGTCGGGAGAATTCCGAGAGGTCCTTGTGAAGCTCGAATTCATTTATTGTGTTGTTCGTGGGGCAAAAGTTTAAGCCCTTGCTGAGTACGGCTATTTCTTTTTGACTTAGTGTTTTAGAAATGTCTAACATTGGAGCGGTTTAGTTCTGTGGAAATTTCCTTCCTGTCTGGTACTTCTAAGCTCGAGGTCCCTCTTGTCTGGGTGTGGTGGCTGTTTGACTGGAAGGTTGCTTTTTCCTTTGTTTTTGAACCAATTTTCTAGATTGTTTTTCGCCGTAATGTTCTAAATCTCTCTTCTCATCTGGTGTCAGGGTTATGTTCCTAAGTCTGTGGTTAAAAGTTTCGATTTGCTCTTCGCAGTGTTCTTTGACGATATTCAAAAGTGAAAGTGAGGCATTATGTAATGTTGTTTGCCAGTTTGCGCGATGGTGTGGTGGGAGTGTTCCTAGAGCTGGTACAGCCTTGAGTGTTAGGCCTTTAGGAATTATATTTTTCTCTGTGCAGCTGGTGTAGGTTTTCAGATGGGAGGTGTAGCTGACATGTTTTTTGGTAAGTTTTCTAGCCTGTAGGAATTCGGTGCTTCGTGGCATTGAAGAGTTATTGATTTGCGGTGTCTGTCATTTACTTTTCTTCTTGCGGGCAGATTTGCGTGGGGTGTTTTTCTGTTCGGCCGGTTTATTATCGTATGCCTGGCTTAATTCGATCTCGGTCTCTGTTTGAGTTTGTGTGTGTGCAGGCAGGCGTGTGGGGGTCTGTGTAGACTTCGGTGGTGGGTTTTCTGTTGTCTGTTGCCATTGTGTCTGTTTGCATGGTGGTTGATGTCATTTTTGGTGCTGTGTGTGCCTTCTGGTTCTTTTCACATTCCACTGTCTGTGTTCCAACTGTTCTTGTGTTGACTGTTTCACTTGTGCAGTGGCTTGCTTCACATTCCACTGTCTGTATTCCCTGTGTTCTCGAAGTGACTGTCGCAGTTGTGTTGTTCGCGGTTGCACGTTCCGCAGAGTTGGTGGAGGTGGTATTTGAGGTGGAACTTAAAAGAGTTTTTCTGTACTTGTCCTTAATAAAGGACTTGATGTGTTGGGAAACTAGCTCTATTCCACTGCGGTTCAAGTGGAAGCCATCCCAAGCTAGGTGTTCGTGTGGTGCTTCGTGTATTTCTGCGGCATTCATGTCACCTAACAAGGTAATTTGGGCATTATTTCCGAAACGCCTAATATCAGCACTTAGGCATTCCGCTAAGCCTTGGTTCTTCTCTCTGCAATGTTTTCTCGTTCATAAATACGTTAAGCCCAGCCAAGTTTTATTTCTACTCATTGTGCGTGAAAACCAAAGATGCCCTTGACACTTTGAATATGCTTTTTCCCATTTGAACATTCCGGCCCCCCTCCCTTTCCTTTCGATTTAGTTCTGTTGCAACCTTCCGAAACATAATTCTCAATGACTGGTGCATCTTTTAAGTCTCTAAGGTGCGTTTTTATAACCGCATACACCCCTATTTGTTCTCTATTTAACTGCTCCTCAATTTAAAAGCGCTTTTCCTTTCTTCTGGCACCCTGCATGTTTATGCAGCCTATTGCATGGCGAGCTCGCTTTTTTTTTTCCGCCTTTCTCTGTGGTACTAATCCGAGGTACCGCCACCTACCGGCCGTGGCCACTCAGACAGACCTCAAATGGCAGCTAGAAAAGGGCTTTGTCTTTCAGTTTCCGCGTAACAGAATTATGTTTTCCCGCATACTCGTTTTGCAATCCGAAGTTATCATGTCTGAAGCTTGTGCTTAAGTTGTATTTTACGCATTTTCTGACAATTTACCCTCAAAGATTCATTTAGTTCCATAAGGCTCTTGCGCTTGGCGGGGGCCATGTATGCTGCACTTCCGTATACATGCCTGCCCGCGTCACGTACGTCGCTTGTGGTGTTAGTGTTGGTTGGTTTCTGAGTAACGTCGTCTAACGTCGGCAATCGTTTCGTTGTACATCCACTTTCACAGGGTGCAATGGAGGAGGGCTTTTTTTTTTTTTGCTAAGAATACTGCAGGGAACCTGCTGAGAAATATGCGCAGAAAGCCACAAACGTGCGAAACCCGCGCACAGCGTAGGCAGAATGTAGCTGTGATACCTTACGTTCACACACAATCCCACAATTTGGAAAAGGTGGCTCAGCGTTACGAGTGTTCGCGGCTCCCCATAAGCTGTCAAAGCTTTGTAGAATGACCGACCCCGAAGCAAGCCAGTAACGTGACTGCGGCATAAAGCACAGGCCGCCTTTTATTGAATGCGCATAAGGGGTAGTCTATGAAATTCTTTTAAGGTGCGGAATAGTGTACATTGGCCATACTGGGAGATGTGTTAATGATAGGCTAAGGAAGCACACAAACAATGTAAAAAATCCGCGTGAAGGAAAAGATTTCGAAGGTTTTCTGGCAAGTCATTGTCTGACTTGCAGGGACTGTTCGCCCGACCTTGTAAACACTTTCGCTATTAAGAAGAGTAAAACTCGTGTTATTCTGGAAATCGCAGAATCTGAACCGATTTCTAGAAATGAACTTGAACTTTATTTCCATCATCGATGGAGGATAGGGAAAAAAAAAGCTGTGTAAGCATGGGGATGTGTCAACATGGCATCCATCACGCTGTCAGACAAATAGTTGGCATATTTACGAATGCGCAGATGATTACACCGGGCTCGGACAGCATGTATATATTCGTGATTCATTCACAATAAATGTTTTTTGAAGATCAGCACCCATCCTTGTCCTCTCGTCTCCGTCCGTGTCTTCTTGCGCTACCGCCTTTTCAAATTCTTAGGATATACCACGCACTTTCCACTGTGTGTTTTCCGGGGCAAGGAGTAGTATACGCGCGCCGGCGGGTTTCGGCGGCAGTGGAGCCCGCTCCTGCATCGTGCCGTAAAACCCCCGAGCAACAAAATAATGAAACGTAAAAGTGAGAGTAATTTAATAGTTTTATAATAACTGCTTCGATAATGTCGCCTATGCGAGAGCAGTGAAATATGAGTTTGCAAGCACGGGATATCGCAGCCATCAGAAGGGGGCAAGAAAATGTTGAAAATTGCAGCGGTAGGCATGTGGCAACAAATGCAGTCACTTTTTTACATGGAGAAAGGGCGAGCGCACGGCCGGCAAAAAACCAAACCGCGAGCAACCGAGTTTATTATTTCTACGTAAAAATGACATGCATGAATGTGTTCTAGGATGAAAACGCCTTATTTAACGAAGAAATACAGAAATACGTCCGGCCGTGCGCCGCACGAATGCGCCTCGGGCACGGCGCGTAGGCACATGCCTCTTCAATGTATCGAACAATACAGCGCCATTCTTGAACATAAGAGAGCGGCCGTATTCAGAAAATGTCGCGGCTGGACTTGGTCAACCAAAGATTAAAGAATCGTCTGTAATGAACATGCCCGAGGGGGTCATTTCGTTTCCTTCGGCGCATCAGCCGTTCACGTGAGCCACGGCAAAGCTAAGTCGCATTTCGGAATACGGTAGTAAATGCACCCATGCGCTAGCGAGCATACATTTACCCAGGCAGCAAATATTCCTATATATGCACCAGATCAAGTCCCTGTGCGAGCGGAAACAGAGGTGAAACAGTCTTCACAAGTGCATCTTACTTTTCCGCGTAGTATGGCGTCTTCCGCAGAAAACTGTCAAGAATGTAATAATACGTCCACTCCGTTTTGGCTTTCCCGTCCTTGCCGGCAGCACCACTCTTGTAGGCCTTGTTTTTCTCCACCGCTACCTTGAGCCAGCGGTCGCGGAAGTTTTTAAACTTCCCCGCTGCCTGCTCGCCTGCATGGTATGTACAAACACAATGACATGCTCACACATGTTCCCGAAACATTAAGAAAATTTCACCAATTACGCACCTGTCATCCCAAACTGCTGTCCGATAATGTGCCAGCGGTTGGCGCGCAGGTCCTTATCTTTGAAGTCAGCGTTTGATTTATCATACAGGCATGGATAGTCGCGCACCGTTTCCAAAAACGCCTCCATTGCGACTTCTTCGACGATGTCTCGGTGGCAGTGTGGGAAGGCTTAACAAAAACAGCCCCCTTGACGGGAAATGGCCTCTGAGATTTTAAGGCGTGCGTGTCACGGAGCCCATAGATTATGATTCTTTGCTTATGCGACAGGTGGCGCCACAACAGCGCGGCTCGGAAAGCGGCTCGCTTCTGATTGGTGGTCGTTTTGCGTCTGCCGCGAAAAATGGGTCTCGCACCCGTTCGCGCGTTTGCCGCGCGTTGCTGCCGCTTTTAACGCGACAGCGTTAAGGAGCTCGTGTCGCCGAAAAGCCGGTGTCGTCGACGTCGGCGTCAGCGGCATTGGCCTTGGGCGATAAATCCCAGAAGGCAATTCATAAATAAACAACATCTTGCTAGATGGGCTGGTGCGAATCGAACCAGGGTCTCCGGAGTGTCAGACGGAAACGCTACCACTCAGCCACGAGTTCGTTCGTCCAAAACGGGACAAAATCGCCTCTAGTGAATGCGGTGTTGCCTTAGAAACATGCAGTAGAAAGTTATACTGCGGTGTATACCGGTAATTATCACCATGCAACTTACAGAAGTCGCAGTTTCACGAGTAGCGAATTACGTTTCCGCTACATTTCTTCTGCGCTCTGCGCACACGTAGAGCCATCTTGCGGCAAACACAGAAGACCCCCTCCTCGCAATGTACGGCGCTGCCCCGACACGTGGCGGGCCACTCGCCCCATGATCGCGTCCGCCTTCATGGCGCGTCGCGGCCCTGCTATCTGTGCCGATTGCGACGTTTGGCTGGCGTAGATCGTTCGAGTAGGCGGTGCGAACGGGGTGCGATAACGCTATCGCGTTCCACTCTTGAAGGCGAAGCTTAAGCGTCCTCCATTTTTTCGTGAATCTTGCCGCGCGCGGTGTGTCGCGCGCGTTTTTGTCGCTAGTGTGGACGTACCATAACATGATCGCCGCCTGCACGGCGGCATGAATGGTCCCCGCCTGCTCTCGCGCGACGTGTTGGTGGGGGAGTGAAGGGGGCTGTGTTCGTCTTTATACATTCGGGATCGCGGAAACCAGGCGGTTCGCTTGCCGCCGAACTCGCAACTTTCTTTACCAGTGATCCAAGAAGAAGCTGAAAAAGAAAGAAATAAAAAGGCCAGAACACAGTTTCGTCCCCTCAGGCTCCGGAGAAAAGCATTCCGTCCGCAAGCAGTAGCGCGAGTTCGAAGAGAAAGGAGGCTTCACAGCCTCGAGCAGCGCCGCGCCGTCCGCCACGAATCACCCGAAGAAGATGGCACATGCTCAGTCTGAAGGACTAGACTGAATTGCGCGCAGCCAGCGGCACATAGCGAATGATAAATCATGAATCTGAACATAAAGCACTATTCCATTGAGAGGTCGGTGTGCTGTAGATATACATGTGCGCCGAAATCATACGCGTTAGATTTTTATGAAGGAACGTATTTTTTGTTGCACCGAAGAGAAACGCGCGAGGATACAGTTGTCTGTTATGTATGAGTGCCTAACAGAGCGCTTGCCAGCCCAACTGGAAAACCGGCAAGCGGCGTGCCGAGTGTCAAATCGGCAGCCCGCACCATGAGGGAAAACCTTGCATTGCTATTTGAAAATCGCCCACGCGGAAACTATGCGAGAAAACCTGGGCGAGCGCGAAGTGCTGCTGCAGAAGCGTGCAACAGAGAAAGTCTTGCTGGGACGCACTCCTAAAAAGGCATCCTCGAGCCTTTGGCAAACCATTTCTTGAAAGAAGAAACAAAAATTTAGAGAATGCGTAGTGGGACGCGGTGCCGTAGCAGCTGAATTGCGCCGTCGTAGCAGCCAAATCATTTCTACTAAAAGGAAGAAAAGATTGGCTGAGAAGATTTCGAGATTGTGTTGCTGTAGGTGCAACACCGAAGTTATACTACTGATGCATTTACGTTTCACAGTCCCGTAGCAAAGCAGGAACAGAAAACCCCTGGCGCTCCCCAGTCATCTCCTGCAAAATGACATCAGCACTTTTATTAGGGGAAGTTAATTCTTAGTATGTCGCATAACGTTTGCTTGGGCTATTTGGCTCATGGGAAACATCATGGCGTGAAAGACGAGGACACAGGGCTTATTCTGTTTCTAGTCCTCTTTTTTTTTTGCGCCACTGTTTTTTTGTTTCCAGCGGTTCCCACATAATATGCATTTTCCTAACCGTAGTTCTATTCTTGGTTCAATACAATTCGCGTTCGCCTTTTGGCAAATGCTCAGCGTGCGTTCAGTGTTATCACCTCGTCGCGCATGTTCTTCCGAAATTTTAAATTGTGAATTCATATCTGACCAATTCATTTTGAGTAAACAATATATCTGCGCCAGCTGTAGTAAATAGATGTTTAACTAGTTTTCTGACACTTTCCTTACGTCAAATATCCAAAAGAGGAGGATACGAATAGTCTTGCCGTGATAAATGACATATAAAAAATTCACTGTGGAGCAAGGCCTGCATTAGTTTGTCTGTTTGGGAATGAAAGCATCACCGCTCGGTACTGCCTGCTGAGCGGAATTCAAGGACTCCTAGCTCCACAGTCTGTAATAATTCGCATAAGTTAACTTCAGACTGAGCATACGTATGTTCTGGTGCACTTGTCGTTCACACGAGTGAAAGCGCTATTAGTTGATGCAAAAAGGAGCTAGAGGGAGGCAAAGAAAGATGCCAAGCATCGTAAAACGCGTCTCTTTTTAGTGGTGGCTGAATGCAGTGGGTGGGGAAGGCGCCTCTGTGTTGCAGCTCTTGGCGCGGAGGCGGAGAGTCCGGGTGGAAGAGGGGGGTGACGTTTGTGGAGAGGAGACGCTTGTGGGAGTGAGTAGGAGGAAAACTAGCAGTGCAGCGAACGTGGCAGCGCGTAAAACCCCTCAATCTCCCAAAGTAGCGCCATTCACTTCCCTCCTCCTCCGCTCGGCGCGGCCGCGACGGTGGCGCCGCCGGTGGTGGGCCTGCCGTAGCAGACGACGGCTAACACGCTAATGGCGCATTCACACCGAAGGCGGGCCGGACAAAGCGGGCAGGCGGAAAGCGGCGAAAACCTCTTCGCCGAGCGGGAAAAGCAGGCGGAAAACGAGGCGGGCACGCCTCGTTTTCTGGACCCGCATTTGGTGAAAAAATTGCCTCACAAAGGCTGAACAACCATCAGATAACTTGCAGAGAATTCTTTAATTCATGATTTCACATAGCTTCAATTCTCAGTGAACACCACCTTGGATACTGAAGTGCAAGAAATAGCGAAGCATTGTGCATAACTATAGCAGTGAGAGATGGCGGGGACCCCATTCCGCATCAAAGTAACACCAAACGGTATTCAATTGTGGTCATACTGGTTAGTTAAAGCTTAGAAGAACAAACAAAACATTTCTATAAACTAGGCTTCCTGCTCAAACTGTTAATAAGCGAGATGGTACGATTGATTAAACGTACCTGTAGTTGGCGTCACTCAATGCGAGCATCGACTTGCTGAACGAATTTTTGTAGTTTCGCTCCCTGCTTCCAGAGTTTGCCGGACACTCAACATTCACGTGTTTTCCATCTATCGCACCCAGGCAATGTGGCATGTTCCACTTGTCTTCAAAGTCCCTCGCAACCTGTGGTAAGCGGCGCAAAAGGCAAGAAATTGAAATCTACTTAGTCCTTTGGAGACGCGGTACAAAAATTAATTTTTTATTATAACTTTCCTACCAAATGTTGCAATTATTTGTACAATACAGTCAGTGTACAGCAATATCTACAGCAACATTAACCATGCATAGACGACAACGAATAGCTTACCTTTAGCCATTCATCTGGTGTGGACGGCCGAGCGACGTAAATAGGCCCGAGGACGTCCGAAATGGCCTGGCATACTTCGGCGACAATCACGGAAGCCGTAGAGCGGCCAGATAGAAAATTGAAAGATGAGGAGCGCAGCGTCTCCCCTGCAGCCAGGAACCTGAGCCAAAAGACACGTTGGAAATCACGAAAGTGTACGCACGGTCCCGCTCGGTCGCCGTGTAAGAAAACACTTGCTAAGAAACTAGAAATAACAAAAAGCCCTAAATTAATAGCGCTGAAGCCTTACCTGACAGCTAGCGCTAGCCGGTGCTCTGGAGGAATTGCCCTTCGGTAGTTTGTGTCAGCTTTTTGTATCCTTGGTTTCAGGAGTTGTAATAACGTGTCGAAGTAGCGCGGGGGCATCCTCAAATAACTGCAGAAAAACCACATGTGTTGCGTTACGTACAACTGATTCGCTCAAGAGCATATGAAGGTGCCTGAACTAAGACACTACAGCAAATCACAGGAGTGCAGAATGGAGACTCACTCTCTGTAGTATTCCACATCCCGCGAACGAAGATGGGGCAGCAAAGCACTGGCATGACCCATTCTCTCTCGTTCTTGCAAGGCGGGGCGAACCCACCAGCGGCGTTCGCGGGCTGTCTTCCTTCGAGCGTTCTGCTGCTCGTCTTGAACAGCTGCTACGAGCAGAATGCAAACTATTTCGTCTTCTTCGTCCGAGCTTATCATTCTTCACTAGTGGTTAGCAAGCGAGAGCAGCGAAAGCGCGCGGACAGCTGGTTTGTCGAAAGCATAGTTTCTCACCATAACACCTAGAGGGTAATCTGGCGCCACCGTCTATGGGAGTTTCTTAAGGGGGCACCGTGCCGTCATGGGAATGACGGTATATGTGTCTGCGAGGCTCGTGTTGGCTGGTGTTGTAAGGGGCTTCGTCTAAAACGTGGATATGGCTACGCAAATAACGCGTTCGCAAAGTAAAATCTCCATAAAATGTTTCCATTCACGCATATTACATCTTTACTCACCCACAATGCATGACCAAGCGAAGAAAAGCAAGAACAGACGACCAACTGTTTCAAAGCGAGCGAGAACTTTGTCGTCTGTCCTCCAACTTTAGCGGCCCGCTGACACTTTTTACGTAACATGTAGCCGTACACACAATAACAAGTTCTCATAGTTAAACAAAACATGTTTTCGCGTAATAATAAAGCTAAAACAGCTTATCACATGCTGTTTTAGTAGAAACTTAACCACTGTGACAGAAGGAACGTTGCTTGCCTGGCTCTCCGAGAACGATGCCAATCCGAAGCCACAATATACCGGCATTCCCATGCATACCACAGCGCAGCAGCGCCAGATTTCCCTCTAGGTAATCTAGTGAGAAACTCTATGGTCGAAAGTGCTGCAAGCGGGGCCAGTGGCGCAAGATCTCGGGGCGTTCGTGAAAGCGCGAGGCTCTGCGAGCGGCGGCGCGGGCTGCTAGGCCAGGCGGGCGGTCTGAACAACTCCTCGCGCGCGCCGCCACGCCGCGTTGAAAACCCGCGTGCTTTTTGCCGCTCCCCGCTTTCCCGCTTGGCCGATTCCGACTGTCTGCGGTCAGCAATGCCTGGCAGCAGGGCCGTTTCTGTTCCGCGCCTTTTACAGATGTACGTAGCTCATTCACAGGATGTGGTGGCCATGAGCAACGTTTTCACACATAGGCGGTATAGATAATTTGAACAACGTACCAGCATATGAAATCGTTATTTATTTATTACAATGCAAATGGTTAGAATTTGATAGCATAAAAAGAAGGAACTTGATGGGACAACTGGAAAGAGGTTCAGAAAATAATTATCCCCCTCCCCTCATTGGCACCAGCAACACTTTGGTTGAAGTGCTAATTTTATCTCTGTATACTACGTGCGTCTGTATTCTTTTGCGTTGTAAGTTTTCACAAGGAAGCAGTGTTGCGTTAACTGGAACAGTCAAGGCACACAAGACAGAAAAAAAGTTGATTCTTGGGTTTTACATCCCAACACCAAGATCTCATAAGGCACGCCATAATGGGGGCTCCGGATTAATTCATTTTTTTCCAGCTGGGGTTCTTTAACGCGCCCCCAGTGCACTGGACACGGGCCTGTTTTGACACGGGCGTCAAAAGAAGAGGTTGGAGGAGCCGTGGCACTTCACAAAGCCGCGCGTTCTTTGCCACTTGCTCGAAGTCAGCCCGCCCGATCTTGTGAATCCACACTTTTCTTCGTTTTGCGTTGCGCCCGGCGGATGGTAAAGTAAAAAGCTTTTTGCCGTCACTGGGTCTGTTGTGGCAACCGTAGGCGCAGCATCACGGCATCGCAATTAAGCACTCGGCCCTAACACATTGTATAAAACTACCGCGCTCCTTCAAACCGCCTGCCGTACTTTCGTCGCGCAGGCCCAAGAATGGGGGTCGCAGCGCGCTGGAAAGAAAAGATATACAAAAGCGCGGCGCCTGCTTGGCGCCGGAAAGAAAAAATATAATAAAACGCAGGGCCTGCTTTCACGTGACACAGATTGGCCAATGGGGGAGCGGAGGAGGCTGGGGCAACAGGAGGAGTGGAGGAGGAAGCGCCTGGGTGAGCGGGGTGGCGGAAAGATCTAAGAATGGCGCCACTTTTGGAAAATTGAGGGGTTTTAGCAGCGCGCCGAGGGCAGCGCTAACAGAGCGATGCGATGTCTGGTCGCACTAACCGCTTCAGCGCTCGGCCCCAGAGATTCGTCGGCGCTCTATGATGGCATCTCGGAGGCCATGTTTAGGGCGGTAGGTACAATTTTAATTTAGTGACGTTGGCGTTGTTAAACCCCAAATATTTCTAGAAGGTAGTGTTTAAATTACAGAAAAAAAGAATTAGCGAAAATTCATGATATATACCACAGCCCACGTGAAATTCCGCATGTTTACAGAATTAATCCTTGCAAGCATCCCGAGAATTTCCCTTAAAGAAGCATGGCAGGTTAATTCACATGTTTACGCGTACGACGAGTTTCACATTGCTTCAGAAAACGGTCCCACACACATACATCGCTGTTTCTGAACGCATTGCGCTATACCCCATAATATTAATGCAGCTGTGCATGTATATAGTCACGAAAAGTATAAATTCTGTAAGCATAACATTGTCTTACCTTCACCTACAATAAATTTCCCTAGTGAGAATTTTATAAGTATAGACCGACAGGCAGGAATTGATATAAAAATTAAATTATGCTACTCATCGGCCTCGGGCGTTGGTCCGACGCGTTGCCATCGTACCGAGCCGGCGACCAACTGGCGGGTCGGGAGTCAAAAAAATTATGGGGTTTTACGTGCCAAAACCACTTTCTGATTATGAGGCACGCCGTAGTGGAGGACTCCGGAAATTTTGACCACCTGGGGTTCTTTAACATGCACCTAAATCTAAGTACACGGGTGTTTTCGCATTTCGCCCCCATCGAAATGCGGCCGCCGTGGCCGGGATTCGATCCCGCGACCTCATGCTCAGCAGCCTAACACCATAGCCACTGAGCAACCACGGCGGGTTCGGGAGTCAGTCTGACAGAGAGGTTGGCAAGACGCCCTCTGCCGACTGCCCGCCGGTAAAGGCGGCGGCCGTTGTCATAGCGACCTCTCGCCAACCTTCGCTGGCCAATATAGTCGTTTGGCGATCATTTCCCGACGATCGGCCAAGCAGCGGCAGTTGGCCAAGGTTGCTTGGGGATGCGTCGTGGTGTTTCGCGGTTGCTTTACAAAACGCTGCAGATGTGGGGTATTCAGAGCAACACAAGTCACTCTCCCGATTCTGTCCCGCCAGATTAGAAGGAAACTCTGCCAACGTGGGACGTTAGGAACGCGAACTATTGATATAAGGGAATCGCTTCATCTATTCACTTTTTTACTATTTGCACCACCCGTCACTGCAACCGACGTCAGATTTCTAGCTTTGTAATGGTAAACCTGGCGAGCAGGATTATCGACATGGTGAAAGATAGCGGGGAAATGTAGGGGGACGGGCATATTGGGAAAAAGTGTAACGGAACTTGCAAGGTTTGGGTACGGGCTAGTTGGTGTTCCATGGTATCAATCGTCACTTATCACTTACAGCGCATACATAGACGATGTATGCGCTGTAAGTGACGATTGATACCCCGGAACTCGCGGCTCTTATTTCAGTGCCCCCCCCCCTTTTTTTTGCTGCTTTCAGTGAACATGTCTAGCATGCTTCTCAATTTCCGCAAATAAGAAAGCGGGCCTTTCACGTGCAATTCGCAGTGATTTTGCCTCCCCCCCTTCCCGTATATATATTTCGTGTGCCTGAGCTGTTCAGTATGTTGACCTTGGCGTCAGTACGTTGACCTTGTTGACGTAGAATATGACAGTGGATACTTCTGGCATCTGCGTAAATTGGCTACCCTGCAAAAGAGCTGCGCGCCTCCCTAATTTCCTGCATCAAGTGCATGCTGCTCAGGACCAGTGCTGTTGTAGCGACGTCTGCGACATTGGCATGTCTACTGCATTTTCCTGCAAGATTTCCAAATGCCGACTCTCTCCCGAAAAAACTTCCCCAACGCTACTACAAAGAAAAAAAACAGCCAATAATTACCAATATGCTGGAAGCAACTAGCCGAACTCACATTTAAGCCAGGACCTCTTATATTTTGGCAGTGTGACCTAACTCGATTGGTTCGCTTCAGATCGAGAAAGATACCTCAAATGCGCGTTAGGTAAAGCCGCAATACGCGTTGCATAATCACCGGATTGTTTAGGTCAGCTTCGCCGCAATCTGGCTGTGGTTGTGCGGTGAAGCAGATTGAGTGGGAAGGGCCAGGGTCACTACACATCAATTGAAGTCATAACGCTGGATTGACGCGGACAAGAAAGACGACAGGACGTTCGCTAACTATCAACTGAATTTTACTTCAGAAAAGCATGGCAATCATACCGGCTCACTCAAACGAGTAGAAATCATCGCACGCGCAACCCAACATTTTCCAGACAGGCCATCTCCTTTCCGCTCAGAGAAATCGACGTAACGCTGACACAGTTTGCACCTTCTTTTACAATCAAGCTTGCTTCTACAATCTCCCTCGTAGCTTTCTTTGTATTTATAAACAGGGCTACACAATTCTTAAACAGTTGTTTACACCCTCTTGCGTGTGCCGAGGTATGCGTGGCCGGCAGGAGGTCTGGACCCCACTTCACGCAGAGTCAGAGACGAGGAGAGCTTTCTCGGCGAAGAATTCTTTATACAGTATGTACAAGTTGGCGTGGCTATCAGGAGAGCGCAAGAGAGCAGCCCCAAGCTGCTTAAATAACACCTCCCCGTCCCCAGATTACCCAGACAGTCCCTAAGGACGAACAAGGTCGAGAGAGAGAGGGTCCGGGCAGCCTCCGTGGTCCCGACGCCGCTTTCAGTGGCCGGCGCCTCCGGGCACCGCGCTGCGTCGTCAGGCCAATCTGGCGGTCGGTCGGAATGGTGCGCCGGGCAAGTTCAATGGCCCGGCATAGGACAAAGGGAACAATCTGCAAGAAGGCAGGGTGTCGAAACATAGTCCTTGGGTGGTCGGTAAAAGGGTTGCCCTGGGCGCCGCCGCACAAACGAAGGGGTGGGTGTATTGCTGTTCGCACGAGGAGGGGCCGAATAGCAGTCGGTGAGCCGACGGCCGCTTCCGTCGTTGACGCCGTGCAGCCGCGAGGACACCCAAGCCGTGCACTTAGTCGTCATGTGCCCGAAGCGGGCAAGATACACTTTATTCAGTTTTTCCCCCACTGGTGGTCGGGGGCTGGTCAGGAGAGGCCTGGGCAGCCGAGATGGCCAGCGGGGTAGCATGGTCCGTGAAGGGCCGCGGGGATTTCCTTGGCGCCTTTGAGGTAGAACAGAGTTGTTTTCGGTGCGGCGGGAGTCCAGGCTTCCTTGTTTCTTTGTCAGCCACTTGGTTTAAAAAAAAAGGGAGAGAAAAGCAAAACAGAGGGAAAAAAGGAAAAGGACAAAACAACAAAACAGACACAAAAACACATGGAAAAACAGACGGAAAAACATGATGGAAATACAGATGGATAATGAAAGGCATGCAAAAAAATTATAGGCGGAGATAACCAAAGTGGTAATGCAACTGGGGTTGGCTCCCACGCTAGTTTGCTGGGAGCCTTGTATTTTGGTTTCCCTTTTGTTTTCCCAGCTGAGGCCATGTATGAGCCGGAAAATCGGTAGCATTGGGCTACAAAATTAAAAAAGGAGTGACGCGGGGAGAGGTAGGAACGTAAAGTTATGAGAAAAAAAGGAAGAAAAAAAGGAAAAAAGGATATGTAAAGTAATAATAATAAAATAACATAACGTAACACAGGGGTAATGAAGGTAAGAAAGGGAAAAGAGAGATAGAAAGCTGCTAGAGATGAAAGCTGATGCCGGCATCAACCGGGCTGCCAATTCCCCAAGGTCAAGAGACCACTTGTTTCGAAAACCGGTTGAGGCAGATCAAAGTGCCCACCAGTGTTCTGGCCGCAAGCCAGGCCAATTCCCCTTCCCGTAATCCAATTTCCTTGGCAGCCCGTTTGGTGCTGGGACAGAGGAGACCACGTGCACCGAACGCCAGGCCTAGGACCTTAACCTTCTTCTGAGGATGGCGTTCGCTCAGAACGGACACAAGGGGTTCATATTTGTCCCTCTTGTGCGTGCACATTTTCTCCAGTGTATCTGTCCTGGCATCCCAGGCGACCGCCACATCCAGAATGAATGTTTTATCCTTCAGGTCCAGCACGATATCAGGCCGAAGCCTGGTACCGCACTTGGCCACAAGGAGGCGCTCGCCTGAGATCTCAGCATCTGGGTGACGCTTCTGAAGCTTATTAATAATGGAATTGCTGATGAAGTTATGCCGTGAGCAACGCGGCTCGTGGATGGATTCACACATCTGGAGGATGTGGTAGGTTGTTTCTTGTGCCTTGTGGCATCTTCTACAAAGCTTGGCCGAATCGTCTTTACTATGCCGATTAGAGAGTGTCCGAGTTGGGAACAGGTTGGAGCGCAGCCGTAAGGCTTTGATGCGGTCTCCGTCACTCATGAGCCTGGAGTCAGGCCTGAGCCACCTATTCCCAACCGGATCATTCGCAAAAGCGAATAAGCTTTTGTTGTTATATTTTGACTTAACTTCCTCCAGGTGTGTTTTCCTAGCGGCTCGTAGGGCCTTATCTAGGGATGAGCTCTCGACGACTCCCGCCGGGACCCCGGTTCTCTCTTCTAGCGTTCGTCGGGAACCGTCGAGTGCGCCCTCTAGGACCGCATCCACGATTGGGGAGCCTAGACGCTGAAGCCTCGCGAAGGACTTTATTTGGTTTTCGGCCGACGCGCGAGAAAGCTCCAAGACGCCCAGGCCCCCTGCTCGATGAGGGGCATGAACGAGAAAGTCAGGGAAAGAGTGGGGTAGATGGAGGACGCGTTTTACCTCCTGCCTAATGCTTCTGTCAAGAGCTGAAGCAATAGGCAGTACTGAGAGGGAGCTGGATGTAGCATGTAGCAATTTAGGCACCAGTAATGAGGAGAGGCAGTTTAATTTTTGAAAGGGCTTCAGTTTGGCCGAATTGATTAGGTCCAGTTCTTTCTGAATGGTGTTAATTGAAGCCCTTGGTGGCTTGTTGACATAGAAGTCAACGCCGAGATATCTAATGGGCTCGTTCCGGCTCTTTGGGATGACCACAGCGTCTCCCAGCCGGAGCTGGGGGATGTCGTAGTCGAACCATTTGAGCCGGTGAGCCTCATATCTCCATCCAAAGTATTGGGTCTTTTTGGGGTTAATGTCTAAGCCAATTTTCTTGAAATGGTGCTGGGCTACCTCCAGGTTCCTTGTCAGTTCCTCCAGGCTTGAGGCAACTAGAATGATGTCGTCGGCATACGCCATTGCAGCCACAGTCGAACCTCCCAAGTTGTATCCGAGCCATGAGGAGTTGAGCTCGTGCAAAAGCGGATCAAGCGTTAGGTTAAACAGAAACGGAGAGAGGGGGTCGCCCTGCTTGATCCCCCTTCGCACGGGGACTCGTGTCCCATCTGTGCGGCCCCTATAGGAGAAGGTAATGAACTGATCAGCGTAGTGATCTGCGATTGACTGCACGTAGTCATCATGCGCCCCGCCCTCCCTTAGAGAGGTGAGGAGCGCCTGATGGCTGACGGAGTCAAAGGCTTTCCTTAAGTCCAATGAAGCCGCAAAGAAGTGACGGTTGAAACGCTTGGCATGTTTCATGATACCTTGCAACAATAGGAGGTTCGACTGAGCGGCCCTGTCCCTTGAAAAGCCGCTTTGGAGCGGGTGGAACATGTGACGTTCTTGAAGCCTAGCCAGCAGCAGGCGCGAGTAGAGGCGGATGAGGACCGAGGAGATGGTTAACGGCCTCAGGTCCGAGGCGGCGGCCGCATCCGGGCACTTCGGAATGAATACTGTCCGCGATAAGCGGAGCTCATCGGGCAGATGGTGGTGCGAGAGCCAGTTATTCATTACGAGTGCCAGGACCTCTGCCGGGAGCTTGCGCAGCTCCCTCACCGACAAGCCGTCCGGCCCGGGAGCCGAAGCCGTCCCCATCCCCTTCAGTGCCTCGTTAAGTTCTTTTGCAGAGAAACGGGGGCATTCAGAGGGCAGGCTGGTCTTAGTGCCTACTTCTCGCACCGTAGGCGAATTACTAGTGAAGATTGGGTCGTAAATGGAGTGAATGGCCTCGAGGGTGATTGGCTGGACGCTACCAGTGTCCAGGATAAGCTCTTCAAGCAGAACTTTAGGGCTTAGGGCATATAAGCGATGGTGTTCTTGGTACAAGCGCTTTTTGTATACCCGCGAGTGCTCGCCAGGTCGCCTCCGTAGAGGGGACTCTTCAGACTGCTGCTTGCTTGAGTTATTCCGCTTCCCCGCACGTCGCGTGCGCACCCCAAAGAACTCGTAAAGGTGTCGTAGGTCTGACATGTTCAACGGATGGTCAATAAGGTTGGCTGCCATGCCGACGTCATCTAACCCGAAGGAGAGCAGGGTCGCGTAGGCCTCGTCTCTTGTATGGGGTGATGTTAAGTTAGTGGAAATTTTGATGTCGGTCGTCGGTTCGAGAGGCGTTGGCTGGGGTACATTTGGCGCAGGCAACCGGGTGGATTCTTGGGCCAGTAATTCCCGGTATCGGCCCTGCCTGCGGAGGCATTTGATCGACTCGGTCGATCTAGATGGGTAGATGGCAGCGAGGGCGGCGTTGACGTGCCGCTCTCCGGGCGGGAGTCTAACCTCAGCCTGCGCCAAAATTCGCATCTGCGGTTCCGTCCATCTCTGATAGGAGCTGGCTGTAGGTACCGCAGAGGACCTCTGCCTGCCCTGGTCCGTCTCCCCCCGAGGATAAATGCCATCCGCTGGCGCGGGAGAGACGGAAGGGGACCCCTGGGGCAGCGTAGCCAAAGTGTCACCGTTAGGCAGGGCGTCCTGAGGAACCGGGGAGTGGTCGGGGGTGGCAGGAGAGGCAGGCTGCATCTGCCCTGGTGTGCTTGGGCATTCCAGCTCCTGGGTGCGGACCTCCTCCACCTGTGCCACTGTATCACCGCCCCCCGTGAAGCCGGATCGGGGAGTTGGTGCGGCGGGAGACTGTGGCCGGAGCGTGAGCCAACGGCTCTCAAGCACTTCCCTCCCGGCAGAGGGTGGCGATAGCCGGCGTGTTGCGCGATACTCCGGCGGAGTCAGGCCAGGCTCGCCCAACTGCCCAGTAGGTGGTGACTGGGGGTGCCCCTGAAGTTCTGCCAGTTCCAGTGTGCGAGCACTATTCCCTAGTGGCAGCCCGGCATCGCCGGCGGGGTGTTCAGCCTCCGGAGAGCGACCGGATAGGGGAGCTGGCTTCCTTTCAGGGGTGGGCGCCGGCTCATCCTCGCCGGAGGAGGAGGAGGCCGAGGAGAAGTGCAGGTGGAGTGCCTGCTGAGCCGCCTTGGATGTCCTCCTGCCTTTTGACAATGGTCGTGTCCCGCCACGGGTTGGTAAAAGCCCGGTCCACTCATTGTCGCCACCGCCCACCGCGACACTCAGCTCGCCTTTCACCTCGGCCTCGATGCGTTTGTACTTATCTGAGGCGACGAGTGAGTCGATGTCCCAGGTTGCCCTCCCAGGGATCCATAAGCTGGTTCTGTAACTGGAGACAGAGTTCCCCAGCCGAAGCCTGACGGTCGCGACTCGACGAATTTCGGTTACGTCCCAATGGTGTGGTGAGTTAATGCCTGATTTCGGGGGGGTACAGGGGGAGGAGTTAGAAGTATTAGGACTAGAGTTTTGAGGTGTAGGCCGAATTTTAGTTACGGAGGTGGGAATTACGGAGGTGGGAAGTTACGGAGGGTAGTGACTTTTGGCGTAGACGGGGGTAGTGAGCCTACGGGGCTGCCCTTGCCCCTCGGGATCAATGAGGGACGGCTGGGTTGGCCCTCCGTTGACTTGTCGGTACGTGCCCTCTTGCGGCACTTGGTGAAGTGCGACGAAGCGGAATGCGAGTCGGGGTACTGAGCTTTCTGACATGCCGTACATTGCCAAATAACCCTGAGGTTGTGTGCTTTGGAATAGTGCGCCTCAAGATACACCCGGGAGGTGAGTGAACTCGGGCACTGACTACAATTGTTATTTGATGACGGATAATTTAGAATGATGGTGGGATTCGAATGTTTTGAGGTCTCGCACAGTCGTGAGTCGGCGCCGCTGGTGAGGACCGCGTCGACCGTGCCGTCCGCCTGTTTGGCGTCGGATCCGGACGACAGCTGCCTGTTGGCCCGTTTCAGAGCTGTGGAGCAATGAAAATAGTGCGAGGCTATCCCTCTAGAGGTTGCCTTGGTTAGTCCGCAAATAGAACATGTCCATCTTATGGAAAAGCCGTGCTGCTGGCTATAATGCTCCTCTAAGGCTGTCAATGAGCGCTCCGATGAGCCGCATACATGGCATCTAACTGGGGACAACGGGTATTTCTTTATTGCGTAGTTAGTGGCCATGAGGGCCGCCTCTGAGTAGACGATAGAAGAGGTGATAAGTTGTCTCTCCGAGGGTTTGAGAAGACCTATTGTGGACTAGTTGAGTAGGAAGTGTTTATAGTAGTTTGATTGAAGCTTCCCAGGGGAGCTGCAAGGTCCTTGTGCGGACTATTTGTTTATAGGAAGAGATTATGCTATTTAGGAGAGAGTTAAATAGTTCCGTGCGGACGGTCGCGGTGAGGAGTGTAGGGTGATAAAAAAAGGGAAAAAAATAAAAAAGTTTAAGGAGGCGGGATTCGAACCCGCGACCCCGCGAACTCAGCCCGAGAGGTGGCCTAGTCGGTTAGTGCGCTATGCCGCAAGACACTTTGAAGAGGCATATCTCCTCTCCCGGGCGTCGTACTTACGTGCCGATTCCTTTATTGTGTCCTTTATTATCTCGAGGGGTCGCAAGGCATATTTTGGTGAAGAAGTGGCTCATCTGGGCGAAGTCCGAGCTTGCGAGGTTCTGTATGCTATGAAAACGTTCTGCAGGTGGCCGGTAAGGCGCTGCAAACTATGGAAGCTAGCGTGGGAGGACGGCGCGAGTCGCCAGCCCTGTAGAGGAATGTTCGATCGAGCGGAATACCTTTAGAAATAATTATTAGAACCTTATTTACTAATACTTTAAGAGGAGACGCGCCCGAAGGGCGGCGATCCGTCGGTTATGAATGCTTTGTTTGGTTACGTGGGGATGAATGCTGCCTCCGCGGTCGACACACCACAGCACTGGCCTCCCGTCAGGCAAATCCCAAGGCACAAACATAACAACCCGCAGTCATCACAATGCACGGAGACATGTCCGTCTCGATAACAGCTCAGTTTTTACTTGTGTTCCCTTAGCCTGTCATTGAGGCATCTGCCTGTCTGTCCTATGTACTCCTTGCCACAGGAGAAAGGGAAGCGATATACGACGCCTTGCGCGCAGTGCACAAACGGCGGCGGATGGTTTTTCGCGCAGCCTCGGCGCGTCTTCCTCAACGGATCGATGGCCTTACATATGCATGATAGCTTTTGTGGAACTCGAAATACGACGTCTACTTCCACGTTTCGGGCTACCTTCTTTAAACCATGCGATATCCCATGCATGTACGATACAACCACCTTCTTTCTCCTTTCATGGCTGTGCTCGCGCTTACCACCCGTTTCTGCCAATTTTTTCAGCGCATTTTCCGCCACTTATAAATGTACATGGATCCGCTATTGTACGGGAGGGTATCCGTTGTCAGAGAAGGACAGAGGTTTCTGAGAGTCTGTTTGTGACAGAGAAGATTAATCGAGCCTTGAAATCCTTCCCTAACAAATCCACTCCAGGACCAGATGGTATTAAGATAGTTGATTTGAAGAAAATTCCCTCGGATGTATTACTTCATCTCTTTAACAATTGGTTTTCCTTCCGTTCCTCTCCCATCGAAATGAAGTTGTCGCACATTGTCTTCATACCTAAATGTGCAAGCCCTGTTGGTCGCGGAGATTTTAGACCCACTACAGTCTCTACGGTCTCTCCAGTCCTCTACCGTATCTATTACAAAATTATTTTATTGCGTTTAACAGACGATAACCAGTTTCACAAACTTCAGGCTGGATTTCAGGATGACAAATCCGCGTCATCTAATGTACTGTCGCAACAAGCACTAATCCCAACGTTAAAGAAAAAGCACCGTCTTTTCAGTAAAGTTTCGTTCGTTATCTTGTCCTCGCTCCTCCGTTGGAACGTGAAGTTTCTCGGGCAATGATCGGCAATTGTTGATCGGATGGAGACAGGAAGCGATGGAGATCAGATGCACAAGAAATATTTATAGGTAAACTTTTCTATATACACAGCAGACAAAACAAATGTATTGTATCATAGAATGTAGTCCGCTGCTTGTTCCGCGCCGGAGTGATGAGGCGAGCACACTGGAGAAGAACTTCAGTTTGGCCTAGTTGGTATCTACTGCAAAGTTACCGCCTGTGCTGTTTATGTGTTTTCTTCCTATGTCCCCGTCTTTTTTGCGGTCAATATGATTTGGAGCACACTGGAGATCTGTAGACATTTTCTCATTTGTTTCATTTGAACCTTTAGTTAATCGAATTCGACACTTAGGCACTTGTACAATTCATAACCACGACATCTTAGCAGCACCCGCTGCGACCTCGTCCCTTCGTGTCTCATGCCCGAACTCCCATGGGACCCTCGGGAAACGTCACAACAACCCCGCCAAAGAGCAAACAGAACACCAATCCCAACTCCTCGTTGACCAGAGCCAATCGGGCCGCACAGATTCAAATCCTCAATGCCAATCGTGGGTGGTCTTTGCCGAGTTTGAACTTGATGACAGCCGCCTCCCTAAAGAATTATAACCCAAAGAAAAGTAAAGATACACAGAAAACTATAGAGACGTCCGTTGGGCTTTAGACGAACTAGAGGGAAGAACTGTCGGCGTCTCGAAAGCGAAAGCGCACAAAAGAGTCGAGAAGCATCCTCGAACTGTTTGGGAAATTAGAAGACGCCGCTTCGGTCGCCAGCACAAAGGCGGGCGACAACGCGGTCGGCCGGCCGGACCCTCATGCGGGGAGGGGTGGTGCCGCGTGGGAGATTCCCCCAAGCGGCCTCCCCCACTCGTGGGCGAAAAGACATTTGAGAGGAAAGCGATCAAGAAAGAACACTGCCACACAGCACAGGCGACGCAAAAAACACAAAGAGAGCTGCGCGACACCTCCCCTCTACAAAATAAGGATATCCCCGCTCTTAATAAGCAGGAAGCTATAAAATCATAAGCGCGCACACATTCAGAATAAAAAAATCTAGAGAAGTCTATAATGCACTCTCGAAACACCATAACACCATAAAAAGGTAACATCATTATAACGTTTATAACGTGCATAAAAGGCGAATAAATCTACAAAGAATATTTCGCACATGTGAAACCCCTACTAGCACCTATACCAAGACTGAACTGCAGATGCTCAAAAGTAAAACTGGACTCAAAGCAAAATAGACGGCAAACATATGCCACTAACCAGCATTGCGGGGCACACATCTGTCTGAAGGCACACACAACGCCACATACAGTTTTAATTAGCCTTGAGTTCACTTACCCCCGAATGCAGAGATCCAACTTGGATCGGGCTTGGACTTGACGAAGTCGGCCCGAAGCAAGAGGCGGACTTCAAAACGCCCAAGTCGGCTTTCGCGTTTCATAGACGCTCAATCTGACTTGCTTCGTCAAGTCAAGACTGTGCTTCAATGTAAAAGCAGGTTGCTCGTCTGTGTTCGAGGTTAACAATACATTTATAAGCGTAAGGCACGTTGTACAGCAAAGAAGTATGTGTCTTTCCAAATTTCCACCAGGGCAAAAGTGCTGAAGTATAGTTTGCGTAAACTTATTCCATCTGGCTACGTCCGCCGCTGCGATGGGCAGTGTTGCTTGCGGAAAGCGTGCGTTCCCGGCGGGTTTAGGTGGTCTTCAAGTTTCGGTGTTTTGGCGCGCTTTTTTAGTTGCAGGTTTCACTATTTTTTCAAGTCGCCGCTACACTTTTAGGCGACAGTGTATTTGAGTGCAAATCAATTTTATCGTCACATTTATTTTGGTTTTAGCTTATCTTTAACTCACAGGTCTTGTTGCGTGTTTGTATAACTGGCCGTAGAGAAGCGAACGAAATGGTTGGTTCGTATGGTGGCTTTTAAACGGCCTTTGTTCTCGATTGCCGCAAGACGTTCATGCGCCGTCTGGGCCGGCAACCGGATACAAGCGGCCGAGACGAGGCATACGGTCGGTTTCTGAGGGAGCTCGCGCGTCCCTTTTCGCCTATAGGCATTCCAGATGGAAGGCAACGGCCCTTGTTCTGCTCGGGCTACGTGACCCTTTGAAGAAAAGACCAACCTATTCGAACGCGCTAGGCCGGAGTCACAAACAAGAAAAAACTGCAACATGTGCTGCGAACGAAGAGTACCGAGCGCCGTAGTGTCCCCTGCCCGGACCCATATGGGTGACAACACCCGATAAAAAACAAAATAAATAAATAAAATGACACGTGCAAACTATTTGTCTACTTCGCATGGAGGGTTTGTCGAGAACAACGAGAGGGAGAGTGTGGCACAGTCGTAGACATCGCAAATTGGCAGTGCGTGTCGTCTGCTAGGAAAGTGTCGTCTGTTAGGAAAACAAGTTTTGGGGCTCCCGCGGCGGCCGCGCGCCGCATTTGGTACGAAATTTCTGTTTTGTCAACAGGCTTTAACGCTGAAATGTCGCACTGACGTATGGTCTGCTCCCAAGAGAATGCACCGCAACGCAAGACGGCACCCCGTTTTACAGAAGACGAAAAGAGCCTGCTGACGACACTCGTGAACGACTACAAGCATATTGTGGAATGCAAGAAAACTGATGTCGCGTCGTTGACCAAGAAGAATCTGACATGGAAAGAAACAGGAAAACATTATAATGGAAATGCCACCCACCCATGCCACCCACGGGATTACGCGGCGCGATCACCTGCAACTGAAAAAATGCTGGACGAACCTGAAGCAAAAGCGGAAAGCGGAAGCTGCGAAAGAAAAGGGAAAGTGCCACAAAACTGGTAAGCGCACATGTGCTGCATGACTGACTTATTTGGGCGACTTTTTATTATGTTAATGCGCATGTTTCGTATTCGGTGGATGAGTGCGTGACAGTTCGGCATGATCAGCGTAAATATTGTCGTGACCGCTAATAACTGGTGATGGCATGTGTAGTCGCAGGAGATGAGAAAATACGCTCGCAATCAATCTTTCCGCGACTACGGGAAGCGCACCAGCATCGGGCGCGGGTGCTTCGCGATGAGCAGAGTCACCTTTCCAACTGCGCGGCACACCGTTGACTGAGGAATGGGGACCGGACCTCCGGTGACTGTTTGAAACGTGCCAGCGCTGTAAAACATCACAGCCATCAGCACCTGCAGCATGGGAGGCACACAGGCGATCCCCTGTTGTCCCCGCTTACCCGGATAGGCAACATAGCGAGAAGTCGCACGGCGTTTTTCGTGATTCTTTAGTAACCGAGGAATTGTTTGTCGTCGTACAGCTCCATCGGATTCCCTCGGTCACGTAGGGTGGGTCGCGGAATTTTCGGCAAGGGCTGCGCCTCTGAAAATGCTGTATCCATCGCGTGGCAAGCAAACTCGAAAGCAGCTAACCTACGCGCGACGTCCGTTCGGGAGGCTGCCATGTTGGAATAACACACGAAGTCAGTTTCAAGCTAGCTCGGGAGCAGACTTGAAACTTCAGGGCACTTCGACGCAGCCAAGTCGTTCGCAAGTCGTCCGCAAGATCAAGCACGATTTACGACGCGCGGCGAAGCTGTCTTGAGACTGCTAGAAGTCAAGTTCGAGCCAAGTTAGATCTCTGCATTCGGGGGTTAGTCAACATCACTTGCGGTGTAATAAATCTGTCACTGTCACCCGTCACCAGTTATTTCGGTTCGGTGTCGGACGGCAGTACCCTGTAACGTGTACGCGGATCAAAGTACACCTCACTGTCACTAGCTGAACGTTTCCTTCCGTGGTCACTGGCGGGCGGAACTGCTGCGCCACCCTGCGGCACTGTGGCGTCATCGCGTGCGGAACACTCGCACTCACCATCATTCTCGTCGTCCGCGTCGTCGGCGAGACATGTACGCGGGCGACACAGTTTTAACCGCGCTATGTATACAATGTCCCTTTTGTTGCCGGCGCGGTTCACGACTTTGTCCTCCGCTACTTGCCGAAGGAGGCGGAACGGTCCACGGTAGCGGTGGAGGAGCTTTGTTGTTTTGTTCGTTGCTGGTGAGGGCATCCACACGCAGACGAATAGCCCCGGGCGAAACACTGCACCCCGCCGTCGAGCGTCGTAGGCTTTTTTTTCTTGTTTGCTTGTTGGCCCCTCTCGCGCTTGGCTACGAACTCTCGGGCTTTGCGAAGCCTGCGCGCCACTGCACATGCGCCGATGACACCCTGGTCTCCACTTTGAAGGTTGAGGCTCGCTTCAATTGGCAAAGTCGGCACGCGGCCGTGCAACAAGAAAAACGGAGTGAAGCCGGTTGTCTCCCGTTGTGAAGAGTCGTAACCGAAGACAACTTAAGGGAGGAATTCGTCCCAATCCCGGTGGTTTGCCGAAACATACATGCTGAGCATGTCTGCAAGCATACGGTTGAACCGCTTGCACAGGCCATTTGGCGGTAGGCGGTAGGTGTGATGGAATATTTCTTCAATCAAATTGTTAACAAAATGCTTGCGCCGGTCAGTGATTATCTTCGCCGGTGCTACATGTCGCAGAACCACTTGCTCCACAAAAGCTTGGGCTGCCTCAGTGGCCGTGGCAGCGGGGCACGCGACCGCTTCTACCCATTTTGTGGGGTAGTACGTCGTCACAATTACATAGCGATTGCCGCGTTTGCTCTTCATAAATGGTCCCAGAAAGTCCATGCCGCTTGCTCAAATGGCCGCCCCACAGCACGCATAAGTTGTAGCACACCCATGGGTTTGCAGGGTGCTGCTTTTTTCGTCTGGCAGTCTGGGCAGGTCGCTACATATTGTGTTACCGGCGAACACATTTTCGTCCAGAAGTAACGGCTCCGCACCTTCTCCCAAGTTCGCCGAACTGCGAGGTGACTTGGCGTAATGTCATCATGGCAATGTTTTTTGTTATAACTGCAGTGTTCTTATCATTCCTCAGTTGAAGTCGACAGCTACACGTGCCAATCTGGTTGCCTATCTTATGTTTTCTTTCTTACTTTGTTTCCCTTCCCCTCCTTCCTTAACCTGTCTTTATATTCTGACGTGCACTGCAAATAAACGCCCATTCTTCCAGCTTGTGAGCTTGTGTCGGCCTCGCCTGCGTCAAGCGCAGTGCCCGACTTACGATATAACAGTTTTATAACCTCAGTCCTCAAGCTTTTCGGGAGATTAAGCGCCGAGCGGTCTCCGTCGAATCCCTTGGCTTTTCGGTACAGCACTCCATCGATGAGCCGGAAACAACGCGCGGTTCTTTCCATCGATCTCGCGACGGGCGTATCAGGATTCTCCAAATGCTGTATTGTCTCCCTAATCCAAGTATCACCCCTCTGCTTTTCACCGACGTCCACATAATACAGCGCGAGTAGCGGTAGTGCATTTTATTCTCTAGTCGGCAAAGGATCATTGGGCAGTCGGGAAAGCGTGTCCGCGTGCCCTACCAAGACACCCCCCCCCCCACCAGACCCCCTCCTCCCCTTCCCACCAACACCCCCAATCCCCAGCCCCTTGAGTGATGGGAGACCTTGTTATCCAGCCCCGCCCTACTGATTCAGCTCGCACTGACGGACAGGGGCCAGGAGCTGCTGGAAACATATGGGTCCCGTAACTAGGGAACCACCCCGTCTGGTGCCTGCGTGCACCACCGATTTATTTCGGGCCCAGTGAATGTTGCTTCATCATCATCCGCGTGCCCGTTCTTCAAACCTGGACGTTGCCTCATTGCCGTGTCATACTCCTGCAGGAGCAACGACCATGTCATGAGCCGTCCATTTGGATTTTTGACTCATCAGCCAAGCTAGACAAGCTACGGTGAACTGGCACCCGAAGATGTAAGGACGAAACAGTCTGCAGGAATAAACGACGGCGAGACACTCCTTCTCTGTCATGCTGTTCTTGCTTTCAGCTTTGTTTAAGTGGCGAATGGCGTAGGCAACTACGCGTTCCTGGGAGCCCCTTCTGAACGAGCACAGCGCCGATTCCGTAATCGCAGGCATCTGTGTGAATTTCAGTTGCTTTACCCGGTTCGAACTGACGAAACTCCAGTGCCGTGGCTAATTTGTCTTTGAGCGTTTGCATAGCCTCCTCACATGCCATATTCCATTCAAAAGCTTCAGTTAACGTTGTTAATGGCCGGGAAATCCTCGCAAAGTCCTCATTAAAGCGCCGATAACAGTTATAGATGCCGAGGAAACTCCGTACCTGCTCTTTTCTTTTAGGTGTCAGAAATTTTTTGATGGCAGCTATTTTTTGTGGATAAGGGGGTATAGTGCCACCAGTGATCATGTGACCCAGGTACCTAATTTCCTCGCGGGCAAAGGTACACTTCTCAGGTTTCTTTAGGGCAACATTTAAATTCAAATTGGGCTTGTGTCGTTAGTACAAAGGCGGGCGACAACGTGGTCGGCCGGCCGTACCCTCAGACAACTACAAAGAGTGGTTTTGGTAAGTCACTACAAAGCACTTAGCCGATTTGTTCACCTGACGACGAATTCGTTGACGAAGCATAGCAGCTATCTGAAACTTCGACTGACATAACTGATGGCTCCCAAGTGAAATCCGCCCTGAAGAAAGGCTCCGTATCGTGGTGGAAACAGAAAACAGCCAGATACGCTAAGTAGGACTTGTTTTGCCCATAAGCCACAGTTAACTGCAAGCTCTTCTTTGGCGCACGGCTCCAAACAGTTGAAGGATGGAGACAGCATTAAAGCTTTGCGTTTGCGCGCGAGCCTATATCCGACATGAACCTTATCAAACCGACACGCTACCGACCCAAATACGCGACTATGTCGCCGCTGTAACCAAGGACCTGAAACAGCACTTCATATTCTACAGGAGTGTCGACAAGAGTAGAGCGCGACAATTTCATCACCAAAAATGTGGTTCGCATGATAAAAGAGCGACAACCTCAAGCTACCGACCTAACGGAAATACTTCTCTTAACAAAAGATAATGTCTGCCTGAAACCTGACCTTGTGGTCGAAAATGGCAACCACGTGACGATTATAGATTTTGCAGTCAACGAGAGCGTATACTGCTACGCATGTATGCCGCCAAAAGAAGGAAGTATGCACCGCTAAAAAAATCGTTTTCCCGGAAAGACGGTAGGAATCTATGGGATGACCTTTGGAGAAAGATCTATGCTCTGCCGAGAAACGTTGAGAGCTGGCGAATGTCTTGTCTTGTCTAAGAGGGACGCCGGGTGGCTACCAGTCCGAACCTTGCTCGGCAGCATTATTGTGTTGAGCAGATTCTCTACATTAGTTTGCTAAATTCTTCCAACTCTTGCCTCATTTTTCCCCTTCTTTTTCGTTTGGTTCTCTCTCGAGTTATGTGCAGTATCGATACCTAACTATAGCTATATAACTTTCCGCATTTGCTTTTACCCCAGCACACAACGTTGTATATCCAACCACACGAGGCATCTTTTAAGCATTAGCTATCTGACTTCTCGCACGAGGGCATTGAATCCAACCAAGGAAGGGCTTCGGTCCTACCCGAGTGCGGACGCCAAGGCTCGAGCAACATGGGGGCTTTTTGGGGACACCTTTTTACCTCGGTGAAAGCTGGCAAAGTTTTGTGATTAGCCTGCTTCCAGTAGCCGCTCTTTTTGTCTCAAAAACTTCCCAGGCATCCGGTGTGGGCATGATTTGAAGGGGGGCGCATCACAAAACATAGGTTTGCGATTGCTCGCTTCACCAACTTTGAATGTGACGAGGCATGCGGAAGCAGCATCTTTGTTTTCCTAGGGTGATGTTCGCAACAGCAATGATTGGCGGTCGAATTTAGTTTTATATCCAAAAACTAGGTAGCATTGTTGTTAGGTAGCTCATGTGTAATAACCTGATTGTCAAGACAGCTACCTAAGCTATCAACAACGTCAACCTGACAGCGATACCAAGCAAAAATTGAACTGTTATCGAGATGGAACGTATCTGTGCATTGTGATGATTTCGGGTGTAAACCACTGTTTAAGGATTGCGTAGTCGTGTTAAGAAATACAGATAAGAGTACGAGGGAGACTAGAAGCAAGGTTGATTGCAAAAGAAGGTGCAAACTGCTTCAGCACTCCGTCAATTTCTCAGAGAAGAAAGGAAACGGCCTCTCTTGAATATATTGGGTTGCACGTGCGATGATTTCCACTCGTTTGAGCCGGTGTAAGTATCGTGCTTTTCTTAAGTAAAATTCACTTGACAGCGCACGTCCTGTCGCCTTTCTTGTCCGTGTCAATCCAGCGCTATGACTTCAATTCATGCAAAGTACCAACTAGCCGAAAAATCTCCACTGCCAGGCATGAGTATATGCGTTCCTTCTCAATGCACCTGCTTGCGTGCCGTCTCTGGTCACATTACGAGCACTGGGGATGTCCTTACTGGCATCCATTCGAAGCTGTTCCTGAAGTTGCTGTGGCCCCAGGGAAAATGCAGTGATTAAAAAAAAATAAATATGTTTGAACTAGAATTTCACAGGGGCTCTCCACTTTTAATGCATCAGCATTATGAGTGTCAAAGTGGAAAAAAAGTTTGTGTGCGGTAAGTGTGGGAAGCTGGTCGTGTGGTAGGAGTAGAGAGCATATGGGAGAGGTTATAAAGGGACTTCTGTGAACGTTATATATATATATATATATATATATATATATATATATATATATATATATATATATAACTTCAGTATTGCTACGAGGTAAACAGAACAAGTATTTAATTTCGACAGTTTCGATCGGTGGACCGATCTTCATCAGGGTTTACAAAAAAATGGCAGTTCGGCCCTGGTATAGCGAAGACACCAGACCGGGTGCCCGGTCGTTCTGAGATACATTAAACCGAGAGGAACAGTTGTGACAGTGATTGATTTTCGGCGCTCTTGCAGATTTACAGCTGCCTTTGGCAGCTATGCAGGGCAGGAGGAAGGCGGAGTCCCATGTATGTAGAGGAAGGAGGTCAGTGAGGAAAAAAGAAAGAAAAAGGAAAGAAAAAGGAAAGAAAAAGAAAAAAGCACACAGGAGGAGGGAGACGTAAGTCGGAGAGTGAGGGGGGCGGGAAGTAGCGGCAGCTAGGTTCCCGTGCAGCCGAGGCAAGGAGGGAGAAAACGGTCGCTCCGCAGCCCCAGTGCGTGGGCTGCCGTTGTAGCGGGAGAGAGGGCAAGAGAGGCCTGCATTAGTTTTTCTGTTTGGGAATGAAAGCATCACCGCTCGGTACTGCCTGCTGAGCGGAATTCAAGGACTCCTAGCTCCACAGTCTGTAATAATTCGCATAAGTTAACTTCAGGCTCAGCATACGTATGTTCTAGTGCACTTGTCGTTCACACGAGTGAAAGCGCTATTAGTTGATGCAAAAAGGAGCTAGAGGGAGGCAAAGAAAGATGCCAAGCATCGTAAAACGCGTCTCTTTTTAGTGGTGGCTGAATGTAGTGGGTGGGGAAGGCGCCTCTGTGTTGCAGCTCTTGGCGCGGAGGCGGAGAGTCCGGGTGGAAGAGGGGGGTGACGTTTGTGGAGAGGAGACGCTTGTGGGAGTGAGTAGGAGGAACACTAGCAGTGCAGCGAACGTGGCAGCGCTAGAATAGGGTGGCGGGGGCACAATAGAGAAGGGGCCCAGAAGGAAGACAGAAGAGCGGCAACTTGTGGAAAGAAACACAGTGTCACAGTTCTTCTTCTCTTCTTTTTCAAGCCTAACTTTTAAGAGACCGCGCATCGGGTCACCGATCCCTCTGGCTTTGAATTTGCCCCTTTGCCCCCCAGGCATGCCGATTGACGCCCTAAAGACGCCTTGCCCGTGGTACGTCCCAGGCAGGGCGCCTCCGTCCGCGCCTCCGGGCCAAAGCGCCCCCAACGACACACCCTTTCCCACGTCTCCAGACAGCACGTGCGACAGGTTAAGATGCCCGAGGTGGCGGCGCGGGCTCTTTGCTGCCAAAAATCGCCTTCTTACTCACTGACCAAGCGCCCAGCTGGTTTTGCTCTCGGCGAAGCCCGAAAACGGTGATCTTCCACAATTCTGGGGCGAAATTACTTCTCAGCCCCCCTGCCATTTGCCAACATTCTTTACGGAGGCTTTGTAAATAAGCTATAACAGTAGCAAAACTTATTGCCAGGGACACAACTGCAACGTCTGAGTACTCATATCACAAGACAAACATTCAGCTTACGTTCCACAGCAGTTCCTTTTTCCAAGTACCATGAGAAGCCATGAAAGCCATTGAACTGCTTCATATCTAATAATGAAGCTTTTGCTGGAGAGTCCACACAGCAGCATGTCACGAATACTTTTGAAGCTACTTTTTCTCCAGCTGCCAAGAAATCGTGTTCAGGTTGTTGAACACTTTTACAAAAGTCCGCGTGAACAGGTGCGCTGGAGGGTGGCCCTTCGCAAAACACAGTGCTCCAACAACAATGTTGCAGAAGCGAATGTCAAATGGCCGTTCACTAATCAAAAGTTGGATGGGCCACGCACTGTATTTTCTGGACTTAAACACTGGTGATCCGTCATTGTTGATAACCACGGTGATGTCACACCATTCTTAATTCACACGTTCCCTGATGCTGCGGTACAGGCAACCATCAGTGATATCAGAATACATCCCATATACTCTGGATGCTGCTGATTTTAATCGTTCAAACAGTTCCGTTGAGGCTTGCGAGAGCAGACTGAGCAGTTGTTTCTTCAAGTCAAAGACCAAAATGAAGATGACTTTCAAGAACAGCCCGCTTACAGTTCTCGTCACTCTACACTGGCTACAAGTGAAATTCCTTGATCTGTCCTTGAGATTTTAAGATCCAAGGTAACCATAACAACGCTGACAAAAGACGTGCACAACTAAGTGACTTCATTCTGTTTTGCCACATTTTCCTAAACAGGTACTTTTTTCAGGCGCCACTTCGGTCCCACAGAAGGTATTAACAAGCTTCAGTAGTCCATCCACTTGTGACCATGTCAGTCCTGCATATAAAACAGGCCATAATAAGCAACATCTCTTGGGCTGTATTAATGGCCTGGTTAGGCAAGGTTTCCTTCTCACACATCTCGAAGAACTGCCTGACGTCATTGTCGTCTCCGTCATCGGTCGTCGAGTCGTCGCTATCATCGGGGAAGTTGCCACTAAATTCGCAATTGTCATCTTTCTCTTCTTCGTCGCGGTCATCAGCTTGTTCTTTGGGGCCCTCAGTTTGTCCATCGCCGCTGTTGTCAGCTCGTTATCCTCGAAATCGTCAGTCTGTTCTAGATCGCTGATGCCGCATTCTACATATTCACTCATTTCCAGCCTCTCCCTCGCAAACAGCATCTCCTCTTCGTAAGCCGACGCGTTCTTGCGGGATGTCGTCAGCTTTTTCGCAATAAAAAAATTCTTCGTCCAGTTGGTCGACATCAGCCACCGGAAATCGATCCGAGTAGGTTGGCGAGTCCGGCCGGCGTTCGTCGCTGGCCGACGAGCTTTCGCTGACGCCGTCAGGGTGCGTCGCATCGCTCTGCCTCACGCGTTGATTGCGAAGTGTCTGTCGGGGAACATAGCGCGATCGCTCAGGCTCTAGTTACCGTCTGTACCGCTTCGGTCACGGAGAACTCATGTTAATTGCGTGGAAGTTACCCACAAACAATCCTCAATAGCACTTACACCGCGGACAGATTTATCGTCCTCAATCGAAGAGAGCTGAGTAAGCTTTTTAACACAGCAAAATATAATATAAATCGTTCTGAAGGCGAGGAAAACGAAAAAAAAAAGCAGAGTAAGATCATACGCACATCACGTTGACGGGGGTCCAAACGGGAATTTTATTTCAGCATTAAGAAAGGGACTGACAGATGGAATGGCACACTGTGGTATAGAGATTGTAAACAGGGATAAGATGCCTCAGAAAGGCTGGCCAACGTTTCAATAAGAGGGCCATCTTCCTCAGAGGCGGCCTCATTTTCCTCGGCATGTTAGTTTTAAAGGATTAGTACAGTGACGTCACGTGCAGCTTTTTTCGGTGGCGGTTGGTTGTAAATGAATATACTTCAGAGGTAATGAGCGCTGTCGCCTGACGTCTGTGAGCTTCGTTCCCAAGACGAGGGGAGAAGAGCGGGAGAGAGCAAAGGTGAGCAGAAAACAAATAAAAGGGGAGAGAAAGAACGGGGAGGGGACACTAAGAGGGAAAAGAGGGGGAGGAACAAAAGAAAAAAAGCAAGGGGGGCATGGGAGGGCGTTGGGTAAGCGAGAGATTAGGGATCATTCAGAGGTGTCGTTGGCGGTATGTTTTTGTGGCATTAGAAGAGCCGGTCAGGCGGTCAGTGCGCGAGTAACACAAATGCGCCCCCCCCTAAACAAAAAGAAAGATAAAAACCTTTATTTCCGGGGTATTTTACGATCGGTGGAAGAGCACCTTTTCCAGTTCCAGGCGTCTCACCGCCATGGCCTCTGGATCTAGCTTGCGCGGAACCTGCGAAGCTCCTTGCGTCTCACTAGCCATAAGAGTATCAGACGTCTCAGACTCGGTCTCTACGAAGCGTTGCAGTTCCTGCCGTCTCTGACGCTCTCTTTGTTCAGATGCAACATAAATGTTTACGTTAGCCGCCATCACGTTTGCAATTGTGCCCGTGAACATCATTAACCTAACTGAATAACAGTCACGTCAACTTAGACAAAACGCAATGAATCCCGCCCACCGTTGCTGCTGGAGGCACCGCCTGACGTCCTGGCCCAGATGAATTGCAACCGTTGCGGAATTGGCTGGTGGCCCTCTGCGGCTTTGCACTTGGCTCAATGGACGCCTGCTCGTTGCGTCGCTTGCCGATCATGTCGTGCTGCAACAGTAAAATTTCTCTCGTTCTCTTGTCCTAGCTTCTATGTTGGAACGTGATGTTTCTCGGACGATGATCGGCAGTTGTTAAGACAGGAAGCGGTGGAGATCAGATGTACTAGAAATATGTATAGGTAAACTTTTTATATATACACAGCAGACAAAACAAATATATTACAACCTGAACAGTTGACAAAGAAAGTCTCACTCTTCTACTCTCTCAATGACTGTTAGAAACCAGACTCGTTCTAACGTACATGGTACGAAGCCTGACTGATCTATCAGCAATTCTGATTTTAGCCAAGTCTCATGTACACGGCACAGAGCCCCACTGATCTGTCAGCCTGATTTCAGTCAAGCATGAGGGTCAGCCTGTCGTCCCAATTATTGTAGCCCTAATAGACAAAGGGCGGTAGGGCCGTTGGCCCGTCCCACAGATCAAGTTGCCAATGCGAGTGAAAAGTTTGTTAAGCCGCAACCAAAAGGGTTGAGCTTATTCCTAAAAGTGAATATATTGGAAAACAAAACTAGTTTCCTTCTTTCCTAAAACACCGTTCCCGTCTCATTTCTACGTAGTCAGTGACGGCCTCAGCAAAACACGCCAGGCCAGCACAATTTATTGCTAAACCGTCTGAATGGCATCTTTAGACCGCAAATGCCTCGGAAGCCGGAGCTTCACCACCGCGTACTGCAACTGCACTCAAGGTTTGTTTGAGTGGGAGATTTATGAGCGTCCATGGCACGTCTACAATACGAACTTCTCCGAATGCGTGTTTACAAGATGACGCCGTCCGAATCTGCTCCCTGACATGCATACTGCATCTCTACAGCGCACACTGTAAGTTGTCATTTGACACCACGCGGGCTTTTTTCCCCACCCAGCAACAAAGGCCGACGATCGTACGCGTAGAAGAATAGACCTCCGCTCCGTACATGCAGCACGTGGCCAATGTTGCTAGGCCCTTGTTAACCTCGGCGGCGTGTCCAATTAACCACGGACTCGGGAGCCTGCGCCACAACACAGCGCATACAAGTCCCATTCCAGGTTGGTCTGTGTGGACCTATATGGCCGTTGGTGGTACGCCAGCTCAGTGCGCACAATACCGCCTTCCCCGAATCGGCGGCTCGCACCCCCTGACGCATGCCATGACTCGTCACCCGACACCACGCGGTCCTTCTGACCCCTCATAAAACACAAACGGTTGCCCCGCGGATGTGGAGGGAAGTGGACCCCCTCTCTATACACAAAGCGGCCTATACACAATCTATATATACAATCTATACAGAATCTCTATACACAATCAATGCGGCCTTACACTTTCTTTGCGATGAGCCTTGACCTTCGAAAGGCATTTGACTCGGTGCCCCACAATTCTCTGTTCATGGCTCTCTCGGAGAGGGGTATTCCTGAACGCATGAGGTTTATTCTAGAAGATATGTATCGACATTGCTCCTCTACATTATGGGGTGGGGGCTTAACGGATTCACTAAGGGTTCTTGTGGGGCGGGGTATCAAGCACCTTTCTGGTTAAACTGTGTCCTTGATCCTCTCTTAGAAACATTGAACATGTTGAAACTGGGTGTTAATCTTAATGACACCCATTTGTCAGCCATGGCATTTGCACACGACCTTGTTCTAGTGTTCGACAAATATGAAGAACATTCCTCACTGATCAAACAAACAAACTTTCATATGTAGGTCTCCAAACTAATCCACGTAAATCCCAGTATTTTCGTTGGCGGGCGAACCATCAATCAAAAGGCTTTGACTATTGCATAGATTCGATGCCAGTTGCAGGGACTGAGGTCCAGCCAGTTTTGAAAAATCAACCCATCAAATATTTAGGACTACATTTCTTCTTCAACAAGGTGCCTTCTGTCGAATCAGATAAGGCGAACAAACTCCTGGAGCACACTGGAAAAGCCAAACTTAAACTCATTCAAAAGATCCTTTGCTGGAGACGGTTAGTTCAGCCGGCATATCTTTACGGGGCTTCAAACTTACTTCAATTGCAGGCCGAAGCAGGGGGCTTTGATCGTCGTCTTTCTAAAGAGATGAAGTCGACACTGCATCTTCCTCAAGGCTATCCAAACAGACACATTTGGAAGCAGGTACAATGTGGTGGTTTGAGGATGTTCCAACTACAAAGAGTTGTTTTGGCTACTCACTACAAAGCACTTACTCGACTCATTCGCCTTGGCGACGAATTCGTTGACGAACCATTTAAGGAAATTTCGGGTGCATGCAGGGCATTTGCAGACCCATAGCAGCTATCTTGGAGAGAGAGAAATAACGTTTATTTGCACCCGCAAAAAGAGCCCCAAGGAGGCAAGAGTCTTCCTGTCTCCTCGGCTTACTCCTCCCCTTTCAGCTGGCTGATGCTCCTTGGAGCTCAGCGGTGTCCAGGGCCATGCGGATGACTTCTCTTTGGTCAGCTAGCTATCTTGGAAACTTCGACTCAGGTAACTGATGCCTCCCAAGTGAAATCCGCCTTGAAGAAAGGCTCCGTATCATGGCGGAAAACGTAAACAGCCAGATACGCTAACCAGGACTTGTTTGCCCATAAGGCACAGTTCACTGCGAACTCTTGATTGGCGTGCGGCTCCAAACAGTTGAAGGATGGAGACAGAATTGAAACGTTGCGTTTGCGCACAAACCTATATCCGACACTAACCTTATCAAACAGACACGCCAGCGACCCGAGTACGCGACTATGTCACCGCTGTAACCAAAGATATGAGACAGCATTTCACATTCTACAGAAGTGTCCCAGCGTCCATCTTCCAAGAGTAGCGCGCCACAATTTCACCAACAAAACTGTGGTTCGCATGATAAAAGAGCTAAACCCTCAAGCCATCGTCCAAACGGAAACACTTCTCGTGACAAAAGATAATGGCCGCCTGAAACCTGATCTTGTGGTCGAAAATGGCAACCAAGTGACCGATCGTGGATTTTGCAGTCAACGAGGGCATACTGCTTCGCATGTGTGCCGCCAAAAGAAGGAAGTATGCAGCGCTATAAAAGGTTATTCCGGGAAAGACGGTAGGAATCTATGGGATGACCTTTGGAGAAAGATCTATGCTCTGCCGAGAAACGTCGAGAGCTGAGGAATGTCTAGTGTTGTCTAAGAGGGATACCGGGTGGGCTATCTGTCCGAACCTTGCTCGGCAGCATTATTGTGCTGAGCAGATTCTCTACATTAGTTTTCTAAATTCTTCCAACTCTTGCCTCATTTTTTCCCCTTCTTTTTCGTTTGGTTCTCTCTCGAGTTATGTGCAGTATCGATACCTAACTATAGCTATATAACTTTCCGCATTTGCTTTTACCCCAGCACACAACGTTGTATCCAACCACACGAGGCATCCTTTAAGCATTAGCTATCTGGCGTCTCGCATGAGGGCATTGAATCCAACCAAGGAAGGGCTTCGGTCCTACCCGAGTGCGGACGCCAAGGCTCGAGCAACATGGGGGCTTTTTGGGGACACCTTTTTAACTCTGTGAAAGCTGGCAAAGTTTTGTGATTAGCCTGCTTCCAGTAGCCGCTCTTTTTGTCTCAAAAACCTCCCAGGCATCCGGTGTGGGCATGACTTGAAGGGGGGCGCATCACAAAACATAGGTTTGCGATTGCTCGCTCTCCAACTTTGAATGTGACGGGGCATGCGCAAGCAGCATCTCTGTTTTCCTAGGGTGATGTTCCCAACAGCAATGATTGCCGGTCGAATTTAGTTTTATATCTAAAAACTAGATAGCATTATTGTTGGGTAGCTCATGTGTAGTAACCTAATTGTCAAGACAGCTACCTAAGCTATCAACAAAGACTACGTAACAGCGATACTAAGCAAAAATTGAACTGTTATCGAGATGGAATGTCTCAGTGCATTGTGATGATTTCGGGTGTAAACCATTGTTTAAGGATTGCGTATTCGTGTTAAGAAATACAGATAAGAGTACGAGGGAGACTAGAAGCAAGGTTGATTGCAAAAGAAGGTGCAAACTGCTTCAGCACTCCGTCAATTTCTCAGAGAAGAAAGGAAACGGCCTCTCTTGAAAATATTGGGTTGTACGTGCGATGATTTCCACTCGCTTGAGCCGGTATAAGTATCATGCTTTTCTTAAGTAAAATTCACTTGACAGCGCCCGTCCTGTCGCCTTTCTTGTCCGTGTCAATCCAGCGCTATGACTTCAGTTCATGCAAAGAACCAACTAGCCGAAAAATCTCCCCTACTAGGCATGAGTATGCGTTCCTTCTCAATGCACCTGCTTGCGTGCCATCTCTGGTCACATTACGAGCACTGGGGGCGTCTTTACCGGCAGCCATTCGAAGCTGTTTCTGACGTTGCTGTGGCCCAAGGGAAAGTGGAGCGATTTATAAAAAAATAAGGATTAACTAGAATCTGTCAAGGGCTCTCCCCTTTTATTGCGTCAGCATTAGGAGCGTCAAAGCGGAAAAAAGTGTGTGTGCGTTAAGGGTGGGAAGCCGGTTGTGCGATAGGAGTAGAGAGGATATGGGAGAGCTTATAATAGCGCACCTGTGAGGATATATATATATATATATATATATATATATATATATATATATATATATATATATATATATATATATCAGAAAAAAAAATAGTTCCGGGTCCGGGTAAATATGCACAGTGAAGTAGACGCGCGTATGAAGCGGTTTATTGGCGCTTCGGCCGGGGTCCGGCCTTCATCAGAATGCATTGCATGGTGTCAGTACAGTTAATATACATGTGCTTATCAACCAAATGAAGATAGGTTTACATGAAAAACGAATAACATGGGCGAACAAAATGCATCCGAATTGTTCAAAGGATAGCTGACACGTGTATAGACCGATGGCGATTGCAAACATATAATATAAAATACAAAGCATAAAAACGCACCGAAATGAATTGTAAAAACCAATCGCCACGTGACAACAAAACGCCAATATGTGCTCAATATGTGCTATGCTATCCAGCAAACACACACACAGAAAAAGGAATAGCGACGTACTAGTAGAAGAAGAGACAAGTGACGGGCTACAAAGACAGGCAACTCAATTTTCCTACACATTGATTCATACCACACGCGACGGTATCAAACTTATAAATAAGGAAGGATTCGGGGGCTTCTGTATCATAATTTGAGCGAAATCCAGATTCAAGCAACGTGACTCTCAATTTATGAAATGAGTGGTCAGGAAGATGTACGTGTCTTGAGATGGGCAGGTTGGGCAAAGTGGGATTTATAATTGTTAAAGTGGAATCTGAAAGGCCCTTCTGTTTGTCCGATGTACCGTTTTTTGCAGAGCGTACATTCAAGCATGCATATTATATATATATATATATATATATATATATATATATATATATATATATATATATATATATATACACACACACACACACACACACTCCCAGGTCTAGTTCCAGTAGTGCAACATGAATACACAATAAAGAGGATGATGGAAAAAGGCACCGCGGTAGCTCAATTGGTTAGAGGATGGTACGCGTAAGGCGAAGACTTGGAATCGTTCCCTACCGGCGGTGAGTTGTTCTTTCACCCACTGTCCATTCCATTTATTTATCATTTCTTCAATTTAATTAGTAGGCCCAATTTTATATGTTGTCCTTTTTGTCATTGTTCGTTGGCTTCTTATGATTTGACTATATGTATGAGAGACAGAGAGAGAGTAAGAGAGCTTCACGCACGTGTTTCAAAAGGAAAAATGCTGAAGGGTGGCTCAACGCAACTTGTAAAACGTATCGCAAGCTGTGTGCAATTCCCACTCCATCAGCAGATCAGTGTACCCATGCAGATGTTCCGCAGGGACGCTCCGAGTGCAGAGACCATGATGACCACAAGATCGGTTGGGCAGTGCAAGGTAGAAAGAATTTGAACATGCCCATTAGAAATGGACGTCTCTCCGTACGGAGTGGAACTTCAGGCAGCAAGTTTTTATTTATCTCTCTTCGGAAACTGGATATGGAGGTCAGCTCGATCCGTTCGTTCATCCAAACGACGGGAAACGATACTGGTGCCCAGCAAAAGATTGATAGCACAAACCACACAGATATTAAGAAATATTATTTTCTTTTAGAATGAGTCGCTAGGACTAGCTGTTCTGGTATTTTCGCTACGCTGGCATCAACGAAACCGTCGCCTTGACAAACGTGTCTTTCGTCAAAAGTAATGGGAGGTCATTACGTGCGATTGCGTGTAGTTCTTTCGCAGAGCAGTCTGAGGTTCCAAAAGCCCAGAACAAAGATTGTTTTCCATATCGCCTGCATAGAAATGCGCCGTCCGCGGCCTTATAGCGAATTCGCCACCTTGACATCAGCAGCGCAAGCTTCTCGCCATTTGAGTAGCGTCTCTTTTTTTATTATTATTAGTCGTTACGCGTCAGGGCATAACGTGGTCTTATTAAGGGATGGAGATAATTACTTTTAAAAAAGTGACGTTCAGTAGATAAATAATCCGGGACTCATTGCTTCCATTCAAATGTGCTGCTTGAATGCAATGACTCCTTAATATTTTACTAAATTTTCTGGCTTCCTTTACTCGTAGCTCAGAGCGCGCGCTCCAAGCTGGCGAAACAAGCTTACGTGGTAGAGAAACTTCCCTTCAGCTGCCATCGTCTTCAGTTCTCTTCCATCAGAGATGGGACGCCGTAGACGTTTGCACTTGGAGAAAAGGCTTTATGTACACAATATTTACATCGACAGCTATTTACAGTGAGTCTGACGTATCAACTCGACATAGCCGATAGTGCAGAACACCTTTCGTATCTCAATACCCGTCGATTACACTGGGACCGGCGCCTTAACTCGGCCGAGAGTGCAAGGCACCTTTTTCAGAGCACCTTTCCAGCGCCCGGAACCGCCGTGAGAGGTCGGGAGCCAGGTTTTAACCCTTCAGTTGCTCCTCCCGAATCCCCTCAGGGCAAATCGTGACACCCCAGTGACCTGATTTAGTCAACTGGGCTCTCAATCACTGGTAACTCTTTCTCTCACCCTTCCATGCGTTTCTCGCAACATTCAGAGAGATGGAGGCAGAGAAAGGAACCGCCAAACAACAAATAAACAAATACCATCCCAGCCATCCTGCTCTGCGACATGTATGGGAAAGTCTCCCGACATCTTGAAGAACACTTACGGGGAACGAATATCTGCGTCGCCCCGTCCTCGCACCTTAATTAAAACCATCGCGCACTGCGTGCCGCAAAGGGCATCCCTGCCGAAGTGCACCCACCGATTCACCATGCCGTCTTGTGCGTGGTTCGTCACCTCCGGCGGGCCCATAAAACGGTAAGTGCAGAGATGGATTGTGTATCGGTGCCAGCCTGTCTTTCAAGAGACCGCGCATCGGGTACCGATCCCTCTGGCTTTGAAGTTGCCCCTTTGCCCCCAGGCATGCCGACTGACGCCCTAATGACGCTTTGCCCGTGGCCCGTCCCAGGCAGGGCGCCTCCGTCCGCGCTTCCGGGCCAAAGGGCCCCCAACGTCGCACCCTTTCCTACGTTTCCAGACCGCACATGCGACAGCTTACGATGCCCCTATAGGTGGCGACGCGGGCTCTTTGCTGCGAAAGAGCGTCTTCTTACTCACTAACCCAGCGCCCAGCTGGTTTTGCTCTCGGCGAAGCCCGAAAACAGTGATCTTCCACAATTCTGGGGCGGAATTACTTTTTAGCCTCCTGCCATTTGTCAACATCCTTCACGGAGGCTTTGTAAATAAACTGTAACAGTAGCAAAACTTATGGCCAGGGACAGAACTGCAACGTCTGAGTACTCATATCAAAAGACAAACATTTAGCTTACGTTCCAGAGCAGTTTCTTTTCCACGTACCATGAGCAGCCATAAATGCCGTTGAACTGCTTCATATTTAACTATGAAGGTTTTGCTGGAGAGTCAACGCAGCAGCATGTCACGAAGATTTTTGAAGGAATTCTTTTTCCAGCATGCTGCCAAGAAATCGTGTTCAGGTTGTTGAACACTTTTACGAAAGTCCACGTGAACAGGTGCGCTAGACGGTGGACCTTCGCAAACCACAGTGCTCCAACAACAATGTGGCAGAAGCGAATGTCAAATGGCAGTTCATTAATCAAAAGTTGAATGGGCCACGCACTGCATTTGCTGGACTTGAACACTGGTGATCCGTCAGTGTTGATAATCGCGGTGATGTCACACCACTCTGCATTCACACGTTTCCTGATGCTGCGATACAGCCCCCCCCCCCCCCATCAGTGATATCAGAATACATCCCATATACTATGGATACTGCTGATTTTAATCGTTCAAGCAGTTCCATTGAGGCTTGCGAGAGCACACTGAGCAGTTGTTTGTTCAAGTCAAAGACCAAAAAGAAGCTGCCTTTCAAGAACAGCCAGCTTACAGTTTCCGTCACTCTACACTGGCTACTAGTGAAATTCCTTGATCTGTCCTTGAGATTTCAGGATCCAAGGTAACCATAATAACGCTGACAAGAAAAGTGCACACCAAGTGACTTAGTTCTGTTTTCCCACATTTTCCTGAACAGGTACTTTTTTCAGGCGCCACGTCGAACCCACTGAGCGTATTAGCAAGCTTCAGTAGTCCATCCACTTGTGACCATGTCAGTCCTGCAGATAAAACTTAGGCCATAATAGGCAACATCTCTTGGGCTTTATTAAGGGCCTGATTAGGCAAGGTTTCCTTCTCACACATCTCGAAGAACTTCCTGACGTCATTGTCGTCTACGTCATCGGTCATCGAGTCGTCGCTATCATCGGGGAAGTTGCCACTAAATTCGCAGTCGTGATCTTCCTCTTCTTCGGGGCCCTCAGTTTGTCCATCACGGCCGTTGTCAGCTCGTTGATCCTTCAAATCGTCAGTCTGTTCTTTGTCGCTGACGCCGCATTCTACATATTCACACTCATTTCCAACCTCTCCTTCGCAAACAGCATCTCCTGTTAGTAAGTCGACGCGTTCTTGTGGGATGTCGTCAGCTTTTTCTCAATCAAAAAATTTTTGGTCCAGTTGGTCGACATCAGCCACCGCAAATTGATCAGAGTAGGTTGGCGAGTCCGGCCGGCGTTCGTCGCTGGCCGATGAGCTTTCGCTGACGCCGTCAGGGTGCGTCGCATCTCCCTGCCTCACGCGTTGATTGCGAAGTGTCTGTCGGGAAACATAGCGCGATCGCTCAGGCTCTAGGTACCGTCTGTACCGCTTCGGTCACGGAGAACTCATGTTAATTGCGTGGAAGTTACCCACAAACGAGCCTCAATAGCACTTACACCGCCGACAGATTTATCGTCCTCAATCGAAGAGAGCTGAGTAAGCTTTTTAACACACCAAAATATAATATAAATCACTATGAAGGAAAGGAAAACGAAAAAAAAAGCAGAGTAAGATCATACGCATACCTCGTTGACGGGGGTTCAAAAGGGACCTTTATTTCAGCATCAAAAAAGGGACTGACAGATGGAATAGCACACTGTGGTATAAAGTTTGTAAACAGGGATGAGGTGCCTCAGAAAGGCTGGCCGACGTTTGATAGGAGGACCTATCTTCGTCAAAGGTGGCCTCGTCATCCTCGGCATGTTAGTTTTAAAGGATTAGCGCAGTGACGTCACGTGCAGTTTTTGTCGGTGGCGGTTGGTTATAAAGGAAGATACTTTAGAGGTAATGAGCGCTGTCGCCTGACGTCTGTGAGCGTCGTTCCCAAGACGAGGGGACAAGAGCGAGAGTGGGAAGGTGGGGAGAAAAGAAAAGAAAGGAGAGAGAAAGAACGGGGGGGACACCAAGAGGTGTCCCCCCCCGTTCAATAGAGATGCAATAGTGTGTGAAGAGATGCAAGATGAAGAGATGCAATAGTGTATGCATTTGCAATAGCAAAAGTTCCACAGTCATAGCCATTCCTGTGGCATTGTGCTGTTTTTGCATCCACATCTAGATAGTTTGAAGAGAGATTCATTATATTCATTACCTGGTGCGTTACGCTAAGTGAAATGTTCTGATCAAGTGAATCATACAGGAAGATCGTGTCTTTCGGGGCTCCATAATTTGTCACTGTGACCCAGTGCCCAGGATTTGGAATGTGTAGAATTTGGAGAAAGGTACTTTGCTTCTTGAACTTCAACTTCTGCCCAAGCAGAACATCCTGAAATTTGCATCTGTCTGGAAATTGCTGAGAAAGAATGAATTGTGCTGCATTAATGATTGCATCTGACAACCAACCTGTGCCTTGCAAAGCATTTAGTTCGGAGGGAGTGATCTTGTAAGGGTTGCAAGTAGAAGAACCACATATAGCCTGGGTAATTGCATCGTTGCATGAGAACACTGTTTGACATTTGTCATGTGGCAGTGAGGCTTGCTGTCCCACACTAGAGCTGTTTGTAACAGCTAGACATCTCTTTTTTTCTGACTGCTTTGTATTAAGTGCTGCCCTTTTCTTATGTGGTCGGCCACGAGCCGATTTTACAAGAGGAATGGTGAGCACTGTTACCTGCTGTGCAGTATTAGTTGGTGCTTTGGTAGCCTGACATATTGCGTGATTATTTGAAGCTATTATCAAATCTACATCTTGTTGGCTTTGTAATTCATCAGCACAGCAATCACTCGCTGTTATGTGTTCATCTGCAGATGACACTGGAATGCAATCATCTCTTTCTGCCTCACTCTGCAAAATGGTTACCCCTTTGTCACCGTGCAAGCTTTTCACTTCTTGTTCACTGCTCTGTACTGTTTCAGTGAAACTAGGAAATTCTTTCTTATTTGTGCCATAGGTTGTAAGATTGTGAAAGAAGTTCTCGCACTCAACTAGTTTTTCCTCCAGCTCACTTTTGCTATACTGCACCATTGCAGTTGCAGCCCCTTTCAATAATTCTATGAGACGTGCATATGCATATTTATATTTGGATTCTAATGTATCATGCTTTGGCACTGCCTTTTTCACTGTACTCAAAGTTAAAATGTTCACTTCATCTTGTGCCTCATCCATTATTTTAGTCTCCACAAAGTCAGATTTCAGCCAACGTTGTGAAATACATTCTTTATCAAAATGTTTTTCGTTTTGCTTTGACCTGGCTGCAAGAATATGCCTGCAAGGCAGCCCGTACTGCATGTTAAATGTACATGTGCACATTTTCATTCTCTTTGTGACTACATAACATTTATTGTTCACAGAAACAACATGCTGATCACCAGACACTGACCATGTTCCAGGATTTTGTACGAATGTTTCATATCCCTTACAAACCAATCCCCTAGCATACTGTGTACATATTGTAGACACTTCCATGTAAAATTGGCCCACCTTACTTGTGTCGACGCAAAACTTGGTTTCTTTATATTGCGCATGACTGACTGCAAGGGCACTGTGAGTTGCGTAGTCTATGAGAGCTTTCACAGCTTCAACTAAGTGCATTTCTCGTCTTAAATATTTCTTTAGCTTTTGCTTGTGGCTTTCCATCCTATTATTAGTATTATTTCCTAAACTGTACACATCTGAACGATAAGCATAAGCCCACATATTTTTGCAGCTGTGCCAGTTTTTATAAAAATAGTTCAGTAGAGTGCTGTCATTCCTTAGGGCTTCTTTCAAATTCAGTAAGTGCTGTTCATATATGTCTACATTATGTGCAAAGACTAGTTTGGTAATTGTATCTTTTACATTATTCTTGTCTAGACTATTTGAACTATGTTGTGAAACTTTGTAGTGGAGATATTTTAGCACATGCCATGAACATAATAGAATCCTACAATCAGGCAAGAGTTGCATAACTATGTTCATTTCCTTTAAGTCCTTGTCCATCACAGCAACTTTACACTTAGCCTTTACAGCAGGGTTTAAATTCAGAAATGTTTCAAGGAAGGATTTTAGTTTCAGATGTTTCTCGCTGGACAAAGGCATAACATATAGGCCTGCCATGACTACTTCCATCTTCTCACAGAACACAATGCAACACATACCCTTCTCTGTTAACGTTATAGGTTCCATCAAAGAACAATACCTCTGGATACTTTTCGGCTAATTGAGCCATATGCTGCAACTGTAAGATCATGTACAAAAGATCATTCTGTGAGTTTTTTTCAACATGGAGTTTCCATCCTGCAGTTTCAGAAAATGATTTGTCTATTTCCTGCAGAAGGAGTGCTCCATGATGTGTGCTGTCTTCTATCTTTTGAACTGTGGCATGCCTTAGGTTACTCACGTCCTGTGAAGTAATGTGCTTTCCCGTTTTCTTTAGAACAACTTCCTTTATATCTTTGGGATTTGCATTATAAGAAACTATTTCTCTTAGTTGGTCTTTCTCTGATGGAGTTAATGCACGATTCATTCTGTACCACATGAAAACTTCGGGACCTCTTTTATGGTTATGAGCCTCTGTTATGTTCACAATTTCATAGTATGGTTGTGGTGTAGAGCGTAGTACAAGTTTCAGTTCAACTTTGCAACCTGTTCCATTGAAGTGTTGGTTTGGACGAATACTCTGCCCTCTTGAACTTGGGTACCCTGAATAGCGACAGGCAAAAGTAACACAAATGTATAGAAATTCTGCTTTGTTAATATCTTTGTCAAAGCAAAATGGATTCTTATCTGACCTTGAGATACGCATGGGATGGAACCCTTTATTTTTCCATTCCTCATAGCTAGCTGTAAACTCTTCGTAGTTGCTGAACTTGTTACCTATAGAAAGACTTCCTCCCCTGGGAGAGTACAGCCCTGTCTCAATCTCACAAGCTTAAATTTTTTCCTACGGTGACCTTTAGCTCTCTTGCTGCAGTCCAATGTAGGGCTATCTGGTATGGTCACTTTGGCAGTTGTCTCCGCAAAGCTTCCATAAGGCATGGAGTTGCTGGTAAAACTTACTACTCCCCTGCTTTGAACTAAAGGTTCAGCTGCTGACTGTATGCTTATTTGTTTTTCTGCAGTACTTTCGGCCAGTGATTCAGAATTGGAATGTTCAAGCATCCCACAGACAAAATCTTCTGTGGACTGTAAAGCTGTACTTTTGGCATTCTTGTAGACCCTGTTATGGTTTTTAACAGTGCCAACTTCAGAACATTGTGCCATGACCTCAACATCTTCTACGTGATCCATTGGCAGTACAGCATGGCCTTTAAGACCAAAGCTATTTTTCTGTCTCTCAGGTGTCTCTAAGTTACCTTGTTTTATTACAGAATCAGAGTTTTCTGTGTACTATTCAGCTTCCGATTTCAGGAGGACTTTTTTACTTGCCAAGTCGCACCGCTCTGAGGGCAGAGATTCTGAGAGCTGTGCCACATTGAATTGTTGGAGCCTCCTGTAGCTATTAAATAGGGCACATTTAGAAACAGCAGCAACAACTGGAGTCTTGCACACTTTTTTGTGTACCCAGACACCACCACCAAGTGCAGGTGCACGTGGTGTGCTTTTTTTTGTTTGCTGCTTTTTGGTGGCATGTCGTGGTGAAGTGACACCCGTTTTTTCATTCTTCAGTGCATCTTGGCAAAGCTGCGAACTTGCGCAGTTTTGTTCAGCCTGATCTGTTCTGTGAGGTTCGAAAGGGTTGGCTGGTGCTATTTCACTCTTCTCTCCAAGTTTTCTAGCTTCTGACTGGAGGATCACTTCACATGCCTTGCAGCAATGCTCTGCAGCTGCCATCTCTGGTAACTGCACCATGCTGTGAGCCTTGAGTACCTTACAGCTAGAATCTGGGCCCTGTTTACCAGCAGGTAAGGGGTGCGGCACATTGGCAGGCACAACCTTTTGCACTTTGCAGTGCACACACACAGAATGCCTGTTTGCTGGTCGCTGAGCCGCAGCACTCACCCAGGGTCTGATGTATGCACTTGCACATGTCGAGAGGGCAGAGTATGCGACTGCGATGTCCAATTCTGCCACCCTAGGGGCCACTTCAGTTTCCTTACTCTGGTGGATGGGGGCAGAAACTAACCTCTGTACAACTGCTGCCCAAGTTTCACTGGCGTTGCATTTTTGAGTGACCACATCACCTACTGAGCTTCCAAGAGCAGGAAAGCTCTTACTTTTCCAGTATTCATATAGTGCACTGGCCTGGTCACCATAGAAGTGCCGCAGCTTCTCGTGCTCCTTCTGCACCAGGTGCTGCCGCCACACCTCCTCCTCGTGGCTTTTGTTGGTGCCCTTGACCATGGTCGGTTGGTGTCACACTGCAAGTACCCCAGATGCTGAATACACAGCTACATGTTTACTTTACTTGTGTTAAGAAAAACGTTAGAAATAACAATTCCCTTTGTTTTTGTTCTCAATCCAACAAATTAAATTCGAATGCCGTACGTGGTTACCCATAAAAACCTGCCGTGGTTGTTTAGCGACTGTGGCGTTGCCCTGCTTAATTAGTACGAGGTCGCGGTATCAAATCCCGGCCACGGCGGCCGCATTTCGATGAGGGCGAAACGGAAGAACGGCCGTGTGCTGTGCATTGCGTGTACGTTAAAGATACCCCATTTGGTCAAAATCCCACTACGGCGTGCCTCATAATCAGATCATGGTATCAGCACGTAAAACTACATAATTTATCGGCAAAAAAAACAGCGCGAAATAAACATAGACAAAAGAGGAACACAGGACAAGCGCCGTCCTGTGTTTAATAAGGCTTTTGGTACCCTTAGGCTTTGGGTAAAAAAAAATATTTGATTACGCATATGGCCTGAGGATGCATTTCGAAAGTGCACAATGACATGTGCGCACAAAACGCGCTTAGGTCGATCAAGGCTGCCACTTGATCGTGTTTGCTCGTATATGTTATGACGAAGGCGTTCAGTGTGGGGCAACTAGTACATATGGACGCAGGGGAAAAACAGGACACGCATGTAGCGCTAACTTCCAAGAACAAATTACTTCTGCGAACACTTATGCTTCACTTTGCGTCATAGAACTCATCCAAAATGTTAAGAAATAGATGCTAATGGAAAAAGTGTAGCGAAAGGAAAAATGGGACTAATATTGTGATGCCTAATCGCTGAAATCGCTCACATTAATACAGGTGATGCATCATGTGAATTAGACGTCTTTGTCGCTGTCAAAATATATAAATTCATTTGTTACGTATTACGCAGCCCATTCGTCGCTGTGAACTGTGGTGCCTGGGAGGACGTTTTTGGCGATTATGGGGCCGAGGGTAGCGGCGTCCCTCTTGTCAACTTCGAAGAGCCTCAGCTCTTTTGTCTGAACGCAGAGCATCCCAAAAATCCATGGACCCCGGTCCGCTACACCGCCGTAGTTGTTACGGTGCCTGGGAGGAACGTTGTCTCGAGTGAGGAGGCGACCTCGGTTAGATTTGCGTCTGCCTCTCATTAGGCACTCGTCGATCTGAACGACCTGGCCTACACCTCCCATCGGCGGCTGTTCTAAAAGCTCGGCCAGCGCCACCTCCCTAACATAATTTCTCCAGTCCGTGCGGATGCTATTGCTCATTTTAAATACATTCTGCACCAGCTTTTTAGTGCTCCTGGAGGAGAGCCCATTAGCCAAGGCGTACGTCAACCAGATTATTTCCCTTGGCGAGAGTTTCACGTTGGGGCGTCCCAGTACGTCGGTACAAGCAAAAAATGAGCCCTGCCCTGGCTGCCCGTGCAATGCTTCGGAACCACGGAGCTGTGAAACCTGCTTCCTGCAGCGGTTGCATTTGAAGCTAGGTCTGGTACCTTTTCTGCACCGGCGATGGTATGTGACGACTTCTCCCTCGCATCCCGGCTCGCTGGGATTGAACCCTCGATCCTTGCAGACGCCCCAGAAGTCAGACGTCGGTGGACGTCCTTGACGGGTTCCGGTCCTCTGAGGCCGAACTGTCGGCGTCGGCACCAGCCCGACTCCACGCAGAAAGGCCTCTTCCGCGGCAGGGTCCCTGAGGATGTCCAAAATCTCGAACACCCTTGGGTCCATCCGTGGCGTCGTCATGGCGAAATCAAATGAGACGAAATTGTTGCGGTATTTATAAGCCCCTACGTGGATGCGGGGGAGGGCGACTCGGATGAAACGGCACGGGAAGTACACTGTAAAATAATTTACACCCCGAAGGGTTTTTTTGAGTGTCTATAACTAACCCCCTAGCACCCCTTTCAAAGGGTTTTTAAATGAGCCATCACACCCTTATGCTGGGTATTATTGATTGAAGTAACACCCTTAAGTTGGAAGGTGCTTTGAACAGTATAACACCCTTCGTGTAAAGGGTGCAAGGGTGTTTTCAGGATATTTCTGTGAGGGTGCAAGGGTGTATTGCAGTGTTGAAAGGGTGCAAGGGTGTTTTGAGCAGTTTGTCATAAGGGTGTAAGGGTGCTTTGAAAAGCTTTGTAGAAGCATGCTGCATTGTTTCTAGTGGACGAGCCTGCTTGTGGGGCAAGAAACAAAAGATTTAATACACCAGAGTACGAACAGCTAATTTATTTGTACCTTACTTCTCGTATTCCGCTTTATGAGCTGAAATAAACCTTCTTGCAACACATTTTGGGAGTGATACATTCACATTTAGAAAGAGGTGCTCTAACACACAGGATATATTATATGCTTGCTTGGCGTAACTGAAGTCAAAAGCCCAATAGGCAGCCATCATGGCAGTGGTGCCCTCCTGTGCATCGATGACTCTAGCCAGCTGCCTCTTCTCGGCAAACAAGAAGAGCTCATCAGCAGCTTCAAGGGTATTGCCGCAGTACACAACGCAGGGTGTACATGGCTTGTCTTCATCCTGTAGGAAGACGAAAGTACACTAATCCTTCTGCTCCACTAATATGGGACTACTAAAAGCTTACTCTACTGACAAGACCACAATGCCCTGTTTACTTCCAGAATTGTTATCATTTCAAATGAACAGTGCACATGTGTCGTTTAATAGGCTAACCTCAATCCGTAAATTAAAAGAAATAAATCTGAAATGTAGTCTTTCCTTTGCCTGCAGACCAACACAGTGGCAACATGACTTAAAGAGATACAAAATCATATCTTGTAGGTTTTCTTCAATCCTTTTTGTCGGCAATTTACCTGTAGCCAATTTTCGATTAAATTTATTTTTAGAAGTTACGTACACAGAGAATCAAAATTCAGTGAATTATGCTAGTTCTATGCAACAGAGAAGCTCTTCCAATGAGCGCATTTGCGTTTACACGAATGTGTCAAATGCCGTAGAACAAATGTGATACGATTGCTATAAATTGGAATTATACGTCACTAAAATTATGAGAAATTATACCGATAGTATTATAAATTATGTAAATTGCAAGACATGTCTTACATCGTTATGTGGAACTTTAGCAAACTTACCATATGCACAAACATTGTGTCGACTGCCTTGGGCTCGTTTAAAATTTTGGATAGGAGCTGCAGGATTCGCACAGCCCGTATATCTGAAGAAAAAAAAACATGAAGTCATGACCTTTTGCCTTCCCAAAACACAATAGAGTGATGCTTCACTTTATGAATTTCGCCTTTCTTTACTACCTTTGTATCAAGCAGACAGAGGCAGCATGCGTGGTACTTGGACTATGTCACTTTGTAATGGTAAATAAAGCGACTTTACATGATTACCCAATAATTAATTTTTAATGCTTTAAGTATGGTATGTATCTATGATGTATTTGATGCACCAGTTTAACAACTTCCAGTTGATAGTACTAGTACAATCTTTGAAAAAGAACAGGGAGGCTCTACCAGCTGTGCCATTAAATGGCACAGCTGATTAGTGACAATGATTAGTTTCAATTAGTGACAATGGTCAGATTTTTAGCAACGAGATGGTCTGCGCTTGAACTGTAAGACCTTCTTTGTGTGTTACTGCTTCTGCAATTGTCAAACAATCAACTGGCAGCTCAATTTGTTCTGTTCGTCGAACCATAGTTACTGTTCAGCATATTTTGCAAAAAGACAGCCAAACAGCGCTACTGCTTGTCGGACATCAGTGACCAGTAATGTCCTATCTCTCCCCACCCCTTCCTTTAAGTTCACTCATGATTCGAATTGGTCTTAAAATAGAAGAGCAGAATTGCAGCTGTGCAAACCTAAATAGCCGCACATCGCAGGCAAATAGGTTAGCAAGCAAAGTCCAATGGAAAGCATATCAAGATTTTGGTGCACACTTGTCACTTACGCTTCCTGCGCCTTGCTGAACCACTTGAAGTGTGGGCCTCAATAACACGCGTTATGTCTTTCTTTTTGGCCCCCAATACTCCTCTCAAAGCGAGGCACTGCGTCTTCTCGAAGCCGCTTTCAACACTTTTTGCGCCATCCTTCTTTATAAGGATGTTGAAGTCTTCAAGGAACTGAAATATAGTTGAAATAAAACATGCACTATACTTTCTAAGCTCACATACAATCAAAACGTCACAGATCGAAACCACCGCTAAAGTAGGCAAGAGTATAATGGACTTCAACTGCAGGCCGATTGCATCAGTGCATAATACATTGCAACTGTAGAGATGAATTGCAAGAATGGACTGACTGCACTGAAACATGAAGCAAACAAAAACGAATTAGACAGCACCGTTTATGCATATGAGTACAGAGCAGTCCAAGTGTTTTATTCAAGCAGTCGTCTTCCTGCTAGCAATATATCAAGCCCTTCAGTTCCTCAGATTCTCGCTCACGAGCTTACATATACAGTGCAATGCCTGCTGTTGACAGTATTTTCCACACCTGTATGTATGACCGTGAGTGACGATTATTGGGTGACACTCTGACAGCTAAGTTTACTACAGATACACAAACGTCCATGAAAGTGAACAAGAGGAGAGCTGCCACCGTAGCTAAACAGGTATAAAGCATCGCAACTTCATTGCTATCATTGTCATGCAAAAGTTTTGGGTTTTACGAGTCTTTTTTCTCATCTTGATTTCACTTGTCATTAATATTACAGTTCGTTATTTCTTCTGTTCTTTCCTTGATTTATTGTTTATTGGCTTTGTTTTCTTGCAGTATTCTTGCAGTGGGCTTCCCAATAGCTTTTTCCGGTTCATTTCTATCCTTTTTTTTTATCTCAAGGGGTGCATATTCTGCAATTCGGCATTGTAATGTGGAATATTTGAAGTGGTGGTCATCACTTGCACGAGAAATCGCAGTCTAAAGAAATCAATTATTCACTTCAGGGCACATATTTCAATTGTAAAATACAAACCGAGCAGTAACACGGTCATGTCTACTGCGTACAAACCTAAACACAAACACTACTTTCAAAATGTCAATCCTTAAATAGTGCTACAAATTACATTCGCATTTCAGTTACGCTTCCCAGAAGCCTTCCTCCAGCAGTAGCAGTGGCATCACACAAACCAGTGTGAGATATTTCTCCGACATGCATTTAAAGCACGTAAAATAGGGAGAACTGGACAAACGTGGGGCTCTGTGAAAACTCTATCGAAGCATCCGTGAAGCATCCGTGATTTTTTTAGGCAGGTGATCTAGTTTCGTTGATTTGCTTGAATAAAAAAATACGACATTGCACAAGGTTACTGCAATACATTCAACCATAGCACATTCAGTTATGAAATATTGCCTATTGTGGCACAAGTTTTAAGGACTTTGCATTGAAGTGGCCCTATTGTGTACAGAGCCATCAAACCAGTCAGGTACCAACTCGAAATTTACGCAGGACACAGCTCCCTATAGATCACAAGAAGGTGTTTAAGTAAAGAAGCATTGAATAATGCAAGACAACTGATGCAAGGTGAGCGAGGAGATTTATAAGGTCAACGAAGAAGAATTGGCAGCATGAAAAAGATTTGCATGGTGCGAGGCTCCCATGCGCAATGTGTTCAGAACCCTTTCATATTGCAAAAGCATTCTGCAACTGTCGGAAACAAGGAAAGCCAGAGCTTAGAGCTAACTAGCGTTCCCCCTGTCAGAACCTTGCATGCGAGCTGATAACGCACATACTGTCAAATTTTTGTTGCTCTCACTGCTTAAGAGGAGAATCAGTGGCATAGAAGATGCACAGCTGTAACAAGGGCATACCAAGAGCACTGAGTGCTCTTTGGTGCTCATTAGGTAAAATGATAACATGCCCAAACAGAAAATGATAAAATGTCCTTCAATGATATAGTTTAGATATTTGATGTTTCTTTCACTAGGACCGATATGTTTATGACATCGCCAATAGTGGAAAATTTTGTGCACACTGAATGAAGTCAACAAGAAAAGGACACAAAGACCAGTGCAGGCTGACAACTGAAGTTTTATTCATAAAAACAGCCCATATATACCCACGAGACTCGTCACATGATCAGCACGCATGGACAACAGAGAATCCGTTCCACATGATAACCCACATAACATCATAGTAGAACACTATCGTCTAATATTGAGAAAGTTGATTTCACTTTCATACAAAGCGACAGACGGCTGGCTAACTCAGTCTCCCTGTATTCTAGATATGTGCCAAGCTTCTGCAGTTTCTCTTGTCTAATTAGGACTAACATACAAAATAGTGTTTTTTTTTTAAACAGTAGTTTACACATGCTCAATGAACGTTGTGCACAGTGCATGGCCAAATGCTTACAGGGCCTTCCCTTCAAGCTGGCCAAGTGTTCTCTTCTCTTAACTTTACATTTATGCATCGGCTAGCCTGACCGACATAGTGATGGCCACACTTGAAAGGAAGTTTATATACCACTAATAAGTGCCAGGTGCATCACGTGCACCAGTTTTGAAAATGTAAACAAAATGTGGTATAGAAAATTTCTTTCACGTGTAGGCAGCACTACCTCGGTCATACTGGCCAAGGCATACACGAAAGGTTAGAGTAGTTGGCCAGCTTGAAGGGAAGGCCCTATATGCATATGGCGATGCGCTGCGCACAATGTTCATTGAGCAGCGTAAACCACTGCTTGACAAAACTGCTATTTTGTACGTTTGTCCTTACCAGACAAGAGAAATTGTACAATTTTGGCCCATATCTAGAATACAGGGAGCATGTGTTAGCCAGCCATCTGTCGCTTTGTACGATAGTGAAATCAACGTGCTCAATATTAGGTGATAGTGTTCTATTATGATGTTATGAGTGTTGTTATTATGTGGAACGGATGCTCTGTTACCCATGCGTGCTGATCATTGTGACTAGTCCCGCGGGTATATACGGGCTGTATTTAGGAATAAAACTTCAGTTGTCAGTCTGCGCTGGTCTGGGTCCTTTTCTTGTCGACTTCGTTCAGTGTGCACAAAACTTTCCACAATGAAGTCAAACCAACTAGCCCACCTTTCAGTTTTATTGTATCGCTAACAGTATTATGCATGCATTGTTTTTTCTGCGTCTGCCCATTAAAATTCGCGAGTTTGGTACTCTCTGCTTCATCATCACAATAACGCAACATTTGGCAAGCAGAACAATGTGTGCATGGCAATAGCATGGTCCTCAAATGTCTCATTTATATGCATTTATTTTTTTGCGGTGTAGCGGCTGATGTGCTTGTGCTCTAGGAGAAGCACACATACCCGACTGCACTTTATGCATGCAAATAGCAAGATCAGAGGAACTTTCTTGCGCCTGAGAATAATATTTATTTAGAAGTACAGCTAAGCTGCCACGTTACTTGCCGAAACCTCCAAAAGCTTTTCACTGATAGTTCATGACACATGAGATATGTAATGAAAGCACGCACCCATTCTATGTCCGCCAGGTACGGATACTTCTCCATGGCTACCACAGGTGACATCCGGAACAGTTCCTTAACCCTCGCAGAGTGTGTCAGTTGCAGCCTGGAGAGCATTTGCGGCCTGTCAGGGTTTGCCTTTTTACATTCGGCAACCAGCCAGGCTTCATGGTGCGCAAGACTGCAGCTGTCTTCACCACTGGGCACCAAACGTTGTGACTGCACATCGAAACATGAAATGCATCTTCTCAAGATGGAATGGAATGATAGATGTAATTAATGGAATAGCGATCCTTTAACGAGTATTTAGGTAGAACGTGCAGCATGATGCCCTTACCAAAACGGGTCCCACTTTTCCACGCTGCAATACTTCGGGAGCAGCACCATTGGATGTTCTTGGCCGCTTTGCTGCAGTGCCATACTTCTGTCGGTTAATTACCACTCTATCCGTGGCCAGCTTCCGTCGTTCATTTTTGAACTTTTGCCGCAGCATCACAACCCAAGAAGCCTGCAATTTCAAATAATCTTTAAGAAACCAGCATTCCTTCTTTCGCTTTCATGACTGAAGTGAAGCAAGAAAGCCCCTTTTGGTTCAAAACACCTTAGCACATTACCCAAAAAAGAAAAAAAATATATATATACAGTCACTACACAAAACGTATTTCATCCTAGTCCAATGACTGCCGTATAGCACTCAATGCTCTGCAATAAATGACCAACAGAAGACATCAAATTATTGTGAGGATACAGCGTGCCAGCAGCTCCTATAATGAAGTTTGTTCTTTTTGCATATACAAAATTTTTAACAATTGTGACAGCACATTCGTAATATTTTAACTTGATTGCTCAATGAGGTGGACATAAGCTACACGTTACATCAAAATACATAATTGAATAATTCTCGTTCAGTTTTTAAGAAATTACTTTACAACCAATATTGAACCTTATGGCTTGTAGTCAGTGCAATTGCAAGGCATATCTACTTGCAACAAATTATGAGGCGGGTTTGATGTAAAACATGTAACGTTTCACTTTTTAAAGAAAACACCATTTTATGCACTATAGAGAGCACAAAAAATAAACAAAACGCCGATGTACTTCTTTGCCCACTTTTGAAATGAATATCCTGAAACTGGTGTAATCCGAGAAATCACTTCAGGTGAATATGCCTTGTGAACTCATTGGCTACAAATTATAAGTTGCAATATGCCCCAAAATGAGTTAAAACCCAATTAGTAAATTTTCTTTCACTGCTGTACATCACAAGAGATATTGGCAAATTCTGTATAGTCTACAGAACACAGCTGGTGTACTTTTTGTAAACTTAATATGATGCATCACGGTTTGTGTTCAATATTTCAGATATTCTCATATAGCAGCAAAGAAAGATTAGGCTTCTGAGTCACATGTTTGGCCAGCTAACATAAGCTCTATGCTGGCACAGCACATAAATACTACTAACTTGTGTTTTTTCCTCACACCTATGAAAATGACTTTAACGGATTCAGTCGCAACAGTTAATTGTCTTCACATATATGACTGGCAGAGTTTGTGGTACTGTGCCAAGAGCGCTGTCTGCCGTACGACGCATCCAGTGCCGTATATCGCGAAAGCGAATCTATCTTCAAAAGTGATCACCAAAGAGTACCGCCTTTGATATGTTGAAAAAGCACTAAAATACAGGATTAACGCAGAACGACCAGGGAAATAAAAAAGAGCATGCACAAATACCATCTAATGTAAAATACTAAGCAATTAAATACCAGGTCTCAAAATAGCTGGCTCTTAATGCTTCTAATGTGCAGCCTTCTTGCTCTGTATGTATTCTAGCTTGGCTAAAATAAGCACTCGCTAGTTACTATATCCTCCACCTTACAGGTACTTTTCAGAGCTACCGAAGGTACGAGGCATACACAAGCAATATCCTTGCGCAGTATCTAATAGTTCCACATGCTACTACTTAATTAATGGCAAAATTAAAGAGTTGTCATCGCTTGGTACAAGATACGTTACAAGAATAGATGATGTGTTAGGACCTTTGCGCATGCACATCATGTACAGCAAAATTCAGCAGCCGCTCAGCAGACGATGCAGTGCAGATGAACACATCTCGAGGGGCATTCAGCCTTCTCATTGGCTAAGGAGTCCAGCAGCTTCCAGCACTGTAAATTACTTGCGATAGTTTGGGTAAGCACTCGCCAGTCTTCCTATGTGACTTCCTTTTAACCTATATTGCCAGTGATTACTAACGGCTATTTCATTACATATATGTATATTTAAAGCTTCATCACAAAGGAGATCACTTACTCTGAGCAGATTAGGAAAACAACATAACTCATGCGTTGGTATCCCAGCCCAACAACAAAAGGAAAAAATACACAGGTATTCTGCGATACCACTCACATGTCCACTGCCACACGGGTCAGCAAGCTCTGGGTAGCGGCACACTAACATGGATGCAGCGCCCTGGTAAAACTTGTGCGACGGATACCTGCAAAATATTTAACTTTCTGCAATAGTACATCTTTCTAAAAGTAAATAAATATTGCAAGTGATTTTTAAATTTCTGCTTGCAAGTTTACTCACATTGTGTGTGCAATCATTTCTTGAAATAAGGAGTCAACAATCCTTGTTGTGATGTATGATGTTATTGGTATGTTCTCCTTCACTACACCATTGAGGAAATGAAGGTCTGGGAGAGCAAAAGCCATCCCATCATCGTCCTCTTGGCTAAACAGCAACAAACGCAGAATTAATTACTGCTACTACACAGCAACAAAACTGCTCATAGTTCTCATGTTATCAGGGCGAATAACAATGTTTTCAAAGGTCAAGTTACTAAGCGCACCAGTGGTATTATACAACCGTTGTGTAATATGTTGGTATCTGCTCAACAATCTGATATTAGGTTTTACTATCACTCCTTAAAGAGACCGACAACCACTTTTTACGGTACTAGTTTTGAAAGATGTTTAGCGCAATATAAACCTTACTGGTCAGAATGTCCAATGCCACAGTGAAAGCACAAGATGTTCCACATTTTCCGCATCTAAACTTATTGATCTGCAGTCGCGAATGTATTATGAATTTGTATGGGGGAAACATGCTGGAAACATTGATAAGCAAGCGCAATAGTTATTCTACGCTGGCGTTGTTGGGAGCCGGCAGGATCTCCAGGTAGTGCTAGTCATGTCGAGCTGGCACCCATTGATAGCATAAACCGATCGCATTTTGCATCTCACAAGGAGACCAGAGAACTTGGGGTACTTATTCGCAAACTTGCACGCGTACAAAAGCCCTCATGTGCGCCGCCATACAATGAGGGTTGCCACAGCTCACCATGGTGTTGGGGTTTCACTCATTACTACGATAGTAACGCCATCTATGTGTTACATTCTTTTAGATCATAAATTCCACATGAAAAAGCGTAAACACCTAAATAATATGCTGATGTTAAGACATACATCATGAAGGGACAGCGCAAGATGGCAAAAGGCAGGAAAAACACAGAACAGCGCTGAACTCATAACTATGAAATCACAACAAACTTTATTAGAAGGCATACACAAACTTATGTACTACCACCCACACCCACGTGTTCTCCCATCATGGCATAAATGTCAGGGCACAGGCATAGACACAAAATCCTGTAATCTAATGCTACAATATGAGGCAGTTTAAAATTCAAATTCACTGTCATACAAATTTATTGATCGCATGCTTACACAACGCAATCTTTTTTCCCCAATATAGTAGGCTTCAATAATCTCCCTCGTAGACTGATTGCTATGCGCGGAACATATTGTGGTGTCTTCATAGATTGGAGTGCACCCATCAGAGCAGTGCCGCGCGACATGCGGGTAGGCATTACCCTTTAGCGAGCGCCTATGCTCTGATAATCTAATGTTTAGGCATCGGCCTGTTCCGCCGATATAGACGGGACTGCAGGAAAAAGGAAGCTCATAAACAACTGCCATTCTACAGTGTACAGGTGGGGAGGTGTGCTTAACAGTGTAGCCTTTCCCAGCATGAATGGCGACAACCTGGTACAACTTCCTATCAATCTTACTGCAAATTTTAATCATCTTGTTAGGGGCAGCAGAAAGAACCTTTACATCAAACCTGCCTGCTACATTCCTGAGGCTGTGCGATAGTTTACATATGGAATTATATCTACTTTACTTTTCTTGTCAGCAAGCTCTGGATTATTCATTCTTGTGGGCGCTCCTAATTTTACACGCTTAGCAAGCTTCGGTACAGTCATGCGGATGGCATCCTCCCGAAAACGTGCCGTTCTTAAACGCCTCCAGTTTAAAAAAAAAAACTTGGAAGTCTGGTGAAAACAGAATTTCGAAATTGCGGGAAATATAACCGAAAAAGCAATGCCCTTTTTTACCAACTTCCAATGTGCAGAGTTAAAACTTAAAATTGTTTTTTCTGACTTTGGACAAAACATCCCGCACACTTGCTTATCAGTTCGGTTAAGCCTTGTATCTAAAAATTGTAGCTCGTTCTTATCTGGCATGCACTTAAAATCTAACCCTGGGTAACATTTAATGAATACTTGAAGTACATCATGAACCATTTGTTGGAAATGAGAATTCTTCACAAAGGCCAGAAAATCATCAACATATCTTAGCACATTGATTGTTTGGTCATCTAGGGTACTATCTAGCATAGGTGCTCGCTAATGGGCAATGCCTACCCACCTGTCGCGTAGCACTGCTCTGAGCATGGGTGCACTGCAATCTATGAAGACACCACAACACATTCCGCGCATAGCAATCGGACTACAAGGGCGATTGTTGAGGCCTAATATATCAGGAGGCCTACTATATCAGGCCTACTATCGCATTGTGTAAGCATGCCATCATTAAATTTGCGTGACAGTGAACTTGAATTTTTAAACTGCCACATAGTGCAACAATAGATTACAGGATATTGCATTTATGGCTGCACGTTGATATTTATACCATTGATAGGAGAGCATGTGGGTTTGGGTTGTGGTACATAAGTTTATGTATGCCTTCTCATTTCAGCGCTGTCCTGTGCGTTTCCTGCCTTTTGTCTTCATCGTCTTGCGCTGCCCCTTGAAAATGTTCAACCAGTAGCAACTCGCCCAAATGTCGATTCTTCTACTTAAGCAATACACATGGTGCACCTAATATTTGCCCTATGTACAGAAATCATGTTTACGTAGTCAGCTGTCTACTTTAGTATAAAGGTTCCACTCCAAGGTGGCACTGTATGCCGTTTTTCTAGACATTCTGGGCCCCTTTATATTTCCTACATAAACCATGAACGGCATGCTCAATTCAAGATCTATGAATTATCACCGTTTCAATTCCATCCACATTTCGTGGCATGTTATGCGCGGTTGTCGGTCCCTTTAACTTGCTCTTAAAAAAGTTTATTGTGTAAACGAAAGTGTGCAGCACACAAAGCAAGTTTGTTAGCAGAAAAGTGGTTAGGTTGAAATGTTGCAAACAAGCATAATTTCAAGCAACCAGAACTGATATTGACAGCTGCGTTTTACTGCTCTGAATTTAATATACTCGATGTCCTATACACCAAAGCAAGTTTCCCAGTGTTGTCTGCAATATAACACGCATGTAACATATTGTCGACAATACCAGAAAACTTCCATCACAGCGGAGCACTCTTCATGTTGACTAAATCCTATCTCGGTTTGCTGCTGCTGCATTATACCAAATACATATTGCAAATTCATCTATATAGCACAGTAGAAATCAGAATCCAATCTTCCAGACCCGCCCATTGTGGAAATTATGTAAGCTAATTGTGATTTCACAATACCGCAAAAATTATTGCAGATACACAAGCAAAGCAAGGACTGGTTATACTTTAGTAAGGTTAGGCATGGGAGCCATGCTCAGCACTCTGTACCTTGAAGCGATGTTGAAACTTCTATCAAGGCTGCTTGCTGAATTCTCTGGACCATATAAACTCGGCTCCTGCAAAGAGCAAATAGGTGTCGTTGGTCTGATACACAATGCTATGACACACAAAATGGAATTCAAACAAACTTTTACTTAAACCTAAACTTGTGCCACCATGACATCTCACCGACTAGACTGTCACTGATGCAGTCCATGATTTGAACGATCATAGTCATCAGCCCATTTTAAGTCCCCTGCAGGACGAAAGCCTCTCCCTACGATCTCCAATTACCCCTGTCCTGCGCCAACCGATTCCAACTAGCGCCCGCGGATTACCCAATTTCATCGCCCCACATAGTCTTCTGCCGTCCTCGACTGTGCTTTTCTTCTCTTGGTACCCATTCTGTAAACCTAATAGTCGAACGGTTATCTAGCCTGCGAATTACATGACCTGCCCAGCTCCATTTGTTTCTCTTAATGTCAATTAGAATATCGGCTACACACGTTCACTCTGGGATCCAAACCGCTCTCTTCCTGTCTCATAACATTATGCCTAGCATTCTTCGTTCCATCGCTCTTTGCGCGTTGCTTAACTAGTCCTCAAGCTACTTTGTCAGTCTCCAAGCCTCTGTCTCATATGTCAGCACCGGTAAACTGCACTGATTGTAAACCTTCCTTTTCAATCATAATGGTAAGCTTCCAGTCAGGAGCTGACAATGTCTGCCATGTGCGATACAACAACACATTTTTATTCTTCTATGAATTTCCTTCTCATGATCAAGGTTCCCTGCGATTAGTTGACCTAGGTAAACGTACTCCTTCATAGACTCTAAAGGCTGTCTGGTGATCGTGAACTCTTGTTCCCTTGCCAATCTATTCATCATTATCTATGTCTTCGGCATATTAATCTTCAACCCCACTCTTCCGCTCTCTCTGTTAAGGTCCTGAACCATTTGTTGTAACTCGTCTGCAATATTGCTGAACCGAACAATGTCATCGGAAAACCGAAGGTTGCCAAGATATTCGCCGTCGATCCTTACTCCTAAGCCTTCCGAGTTTATTAGCCTGAATACTTCTTCCAAGCACGCAGTGAACAGCATTGGAGAGATTGTGTCTCCTTGTCCGACCCCTTTCTTTAAAGGTATCTTCCTACTCTTCTTGTGCATAATTAAGGGAGCTGTGGAAACTTTGTAGATATTTCCCAACATATTGGCGTAAGCGGTCAGTAATCCTTGATTATGTAATGACTGTTGGTATCTCTACTGAATCAAATGCCTTTTTCGTAATCTATGAAAGCCATAGAGAGAGGCTGATTGTGCTCTGCGGATTTCTAAATAACCTGCTTGATGACATGGATGTGATCCATTGTAGAGTATGCCTTCCTGAAGCCAGTCTGTTCCCTTGGATGACTAAAGTCCAGTGTTGCCCTTATTATATTGCAGATTATCTTGGTGAATTTTTTATATAACACTGGGAATGTAGTCAAGAGTTCGACGAAAGTTCGTCTTGTCGTACGGGTCCCGAGACGTTTCTGTGTTATTTTCACCTTGACTTCGTCAGTGACCGCAATTTCTTCATAACACTGGGAGTAAGCTAATGGACCTGTAATTTTTCAATTCTTTAAGTCTCCCTTCTTGTGGATTAGTCTAATGTTTGCATTCTTCCAGTTTTATGGTACCCTCGCAGTCAATAGACACTTCGTGTAGAGACGCCAGTTTTCCATGCATTATTTCTACTCCATTTTTGAAAAAATCGACTGTTATTCCATCTTCTCCTGTCGCTCTACCCCGTTTCATGTCTAGCAAGGCCCTTCTGACCTCATCGCTAGTTATAGGAGTTTCTGTACCCTGCTCATTACTGCCTCAAATGAAGGCGTTCCGACTCCTCTGGGTACTGTACAGGGATGTATATAATTCTTCCACTGCTGTTACCATACCGTCGAGATTGCTGATAAAACGACCCTGTTTATATTTCTGTGCATACATCTTGGTTTATCCTATGCCAATCCATCAGTGCAAATATTGTCATTCTGTACTAGTGTCCCAAGGATCACTGAAGGATGCTCGAGCAACTTAACAGCAAGATGCATGCATGACGCACAAGACAAGGCCTTTTCCCAACTTCAGGTATAGGGGGCACACTCAGTGGTCCACCTGGAGCACTCTGCCTTTTTAAAAAATGAATTTGCACAGCTAGTGCAGATACTAGAACACATTTAAACTGCTGCCTCTGTATTGACAGCATGAACTGATTTGTTTATTTGACAATGACTTCTATCTACCTCTTAGGACTGGGACACCTGAATGTAGAGAATTTTAAAGGAAAGTTTTATTTGATTAACAGCTGTGCCGTAAACAAGATGAGCTGGGAAATGGAGCCAAAACGTCGCAAACCTGGCATTCTCACAACTACCAGTAAGCAGAAAGATGCAAATGCGTGAGCGACTCCTCTCAAGTCCTGGATCACTTTCTAAATCGTAGCCCTACCTGTTTTATAGTTCAATGCGTAAATACAGGCGTTAACTTGAATGGTGCACCCCTGACTCCTGTTTGCTTTTACACGCAATTGGAATCGTGTGCACACAAAGTTTGTTACAGGCTACCAGTTGGGTCAATGTATCGCAAGTGTACCAGTTCGCTTGTTTTTAACGAACTTACCTGCGGAACTGATTCTCAAATACGTTGGAGCGGCAGCCCTAAATTAAATGTGAGGATTTGGATTATCAGACATGCGGTAGTGTGGGCCTCTGGAATAATTTTGACCACCTGGGGTTCTTTAAAATGGACCTAAATCTAAGTAAACAGGCATTTTTGCATTTCGACCGTATCGAAATGCAGCCACCATAGCAGGGATTTGGTCGATTGACCTCGTGCTTAGCATCGCAACACCATAGCCATTAAGCGACACGGCGGGTATCGGCAATCTTTTATGACGGTTATAATTGTTTTAAAGCTATATACATCGTGTTCAGCCAGGAGAAAGAAACAGAATGCAGGCAATGATAAATTTCACGAAAGAAAAACTAATTGTGCTATAAGAAGTAGTGTAGAATTGTGGGCTTCTTAGGTATGTATAATAGCTGTTCGAAAAAATGCATTTTGACGTATTGCGGCATTGATTAGGCATTGCAGCAGCATGGTTTGTTATAAACGAGAAAAATGTTGTTTAACTGAACAATCATCGTGTTGCACAAACATTCACTTATTTCACCTTTGCTGCACCGCAAATCGGTCAACATGTTAGACGGGCTTGCTTCCCACAAGCCCGAAAGATGAAAAAAAAAATGTAAAAGGCAAGCTAGTCTAACATTCTGAGCGATGTGCTTTGCTGCAAAGGTGACATATTTGTGCGTCACTGCAAAGGTTCAGTTCAACAAACTTCGTCTCATTTATATCAGAGCGTGCTATAAATGGTCCATATATCTCTGGATCGAACCCCGACCACGGCGGCTGCATTTGAATGGGGACGAAATGTGAAAAACCTGTATCCTTAGATTTAGGTGCACGTTAAAGAAACCCGGGTGGTCTAAGTTTCCAGAGTCCCCCACTATACGGCGTACCTCATAATCAGGTTGAGGTTTTCGCACCTCAACCCACATAATTTCATTCTGATCGAAATGCTCTACATACTATATTTTTATTTCGACTGCTGAAATGTGTAGTAATGTATGGTGCAATAAAAATCGCAATGCATCTGTTGGTAATTTTTATCTGTGCCTTGGAATAAGAAAACTGCCAGTAAATTATTTGCAATAGTAATGAAAGATTGGTGCCTTTATACTGCAGTATTAGGTATGAATAATAATCTTGTAAAATATTCTGCATAGCATACTTTCACTTGCGCGTGCAAAGTTCTGAGTGCCCTCATGGCATCTTTTTTTTTTCAGAAAAGGATCTCTTGGCATTCAGGTGAAATACCGCGATTTTTATAATAATCTAAAGTAGTATTCCTTAATGTGAACTTGGCTATCAGGGTGCCCAGGTGCATAAATCTGCATTGCATTTTTCACAATTAAATTGAACAGACCAAGCAGCCCATCTACACACATAAAACAAAAATTTAGCAAAATATGCAGAAACAATAGTTAAAGGGTACTGCAAGGGAAATCATACCATTCATAGGAATCAGCTGCTGACATTCACCATTAGCTTCACCACAAATGTAAAAGCTATGGGCAGATACTGCAGTGCCTACAGTAACAAATGTGGCCAGTGTCACAAGCAATCAGCACATACTTTTCATTAGGAGCTCAACTGTACATTCACTGTGCAATACTACATTGCAAAATACAAGATAATCCAACAATGCATAAAACAATGCACTAGTATTATTATGACCAGCATTTTTGAAAATTGCAACCTGCAATGTAAAACCCTCTCCAACCAGCTTTACACAATTATATACTTTATTTTTCCTTTGAAAAATACCATATTTACTCGAATTTAATGCACACCTTTTTTCCGATAAAACGGGCCCAAAAATTGCACGCGCGTTAGAATCGAGTACGACCCTAAATCCACGTTACCATATCGCCATTGGCAATCGAAAAATTGCCTCTTCCTACGCGCTTCTAGCCTAGCTGCCGTAACTTCCTTCATGTGCAGACTTCCATGTTGTACGTGTAACCAGGCGCTGGTGTAACCTAGTCTGCCGCCTGTCTTCCCGTTTTCTGCGTTTATTCAATCAGCTGGAGGCGCCAACTGCGAAGACACGCCGAGTCATCATGATGCCGCATTTAAGGAAAGTTATGTGCGCGGAGACGGACGGAAATCGGGCCACATCACGAGCGTTTGGAGTTCCTGAAACTTGCGTGCTGGACTGCCGCAAACTGAAGAATATTTTCGCCAGCAAAGCAACAAGGAAGGGTATCAGAGGACCGAAGCAGGGCCGCTTCGCCGAAATAGAAGAGCTGCTTGCGGTATATGTGCAAGAGCAGTGACCGGCACAGCGGCTTGTCACGAAAGATCTGCTCAAAGTACGGGCGATTCAGTTAGCCGTGCAGGAAGGGGCTAACGCGGAGTGACTCCAATATCATGGGTTCGCGGTACTGAAATATTTCTATCTCTGCTATTAATGAGGCGACTTGAAAAATTTTTGCGGCAGAACGCTCCCTAGAGGACAAGTAACTTCCAGTGCATAACGAAAATTTCCTATAGGGCCTGGTGAGGGACCCTTTATTGTGACATGCCTCAAGCAGTTTGCGTGCTTTTTATCTCTGCTCTTGCCAAGAGCTTTCATAATGCCAACGTGTGGCTTGCACTTGTCCAAATTGGATGTCGCAGTACATATTATCATTAGATACCTTTCATTAGGCCGCTGCTTCCTGCACATGGCAGGTGTTAGCCCTGGCGTGCCCAGTTTGACACAATTGCCAACAACACAAGAATGAAGGCACCATAATTGTTTCAATGTGCAGCACTCACCTCTTCAATGCATACTTCTGCCTCATGTACTGGCTTGACAACTCGCACAACAGCCATATCAGGGATAGGATCCTCGTCCAACAAATCCACAAAATCATTGAAGTCTTTGTCAAAAATCTGTAGAAAATATAATATTCTGCATCAGAAAAACAATACGACACGAACCACAATATTCAATTTTGACCTGCGTTATGATCCCAGAAGACTCAAGAGCTGCTATCATGTCTTACCGGCTCCTTTAGATATTTAGCTAGTTGTACAATATTTACATCCCTTCAACAATGCACAGTGCTATAATTTATAAAATTTGCTCTATCAACTACCTTATCGCACTTGCATCCCTTTAAAACACTCTCAGTGCTCAGCGATTCAAACACAATAATTCGCCCGCAAGGTAGCCGATGCTTTTTGCGCCATAGATGGGATCAGAGTGATCGTTGGGAGGCCAAATGCGTCGCAATGAGTCACGACAAATACCCTTACCTTCATCGAACACTACAACGCACAAGTTCGGTGTCCCCAGCTCCCAGCGCTGGGCAAAAAGCATCGGCCGCCATGCGGGCTCATTATCATGTTTGAACCCCTGAGCATTGCAAGGTGCTGTAAAGTACCACATTTCTGTCTTTCCACAAACAGTATACTAAAATTGTCACAATGCGCCAGAGAATCCAAAACAGTAATTTCTCATTCGCAAGCTTCTCTGTTGACCGGACTGTGAATTGTATTACATGAATATAAAAGAATAATGAAGCCTCATTTTTTTATGAACTGAGAAGTACACACATTCCCTCTCAATTTGTTTAGAACTAAAAAAAAGTTATATACGATTTTCAATACTGTTTTAAAGTTTCAGTTGTTCAGAACGTTCTAACCATAGGTCGGCCTAGTGACTCAACACTACACTCATCGCCGACTTCACGGGATTGAGATACAGCGTTAATGAGTGCCGGTGAGTGTGAACTGATCCGTACACGAGACTTAATGGGAATACGAACGAGTGTCGGTGACAGTTACTTCAGTGTGAAATTGAGCGAGTGTTGGCGTGTGCGAGTAGATGCATGTGTGAGCAAGTGCCAGTGAGGGGGAGTAGACCGAGTATGAGCGTGAACGGGGGCTGCAGGTGTGACGTGACTAAGAACACGAGTGAGTGTTGGTGAGTATGAGTGGCTGGGAGCGGTAACGTAAGTGCACATGGGTGTGAGTATACATGGCCTGCTTAAATATCGGTGAACAAGTAGGAGAAAATCGGCTTATTCAGCCGACCTACGCTTAAAACGGTTAAAATTCGTGAAGCTTACCTGAAATCTGTCGGTATCAAAGTTGATCTCTGCAGCCAGAAGACTGCAAACACTGGCAGATGCCTTGAGAGCACGCAAATTGGGCTCCTCTGTAAGCCGCATCTTCCTCCGAGCCCCATTGGCACCCACAGTCACTAGGCATGTGACAGCAGTCATGTCACCTCGATGAACGCAATCGAGCTTTGCAAAAGCGGACTGGCGTTACAGACGACGCAGGTGCAGTGAGACGTTGAAGTGATGCAGATCGTCGCGAAGCAGCCACTACAACGCTTTGAAATGACGAACCGCACGACTGGGTCTTATAAACCATCCTCACCGCCATGCCGGCCATCTTGAAAAGTGGATGTTGGTGCTGATTGGACTGCCTTCTTTGGACCGAGCATGCGAACGCAGGGAGCGAGGGGAAGGAGGCCTGCCCAACACACTCACACTCGCGCGCACACGCACAGATACAAAAAAGGCCGACACACAAAAGAATAAAAAAGGGAAAGCAGGCCGTTCAAGTAGGCGCTACACCGATAGCAACCCCCCCCCCCCTTGGATGAAGCTGACGTATGCTGCCTGAAACCTACTCTCCCTTTCCCCCTCTATTCCCTCATCTTTCATCCCCCGCCCCCATCCCTAATACGCTGCGCCGTGCTCCCACATGGGCTGCAGAATTAGGCGTACTTTCCCTCTCCCAAATCACGAAGAACTAAACAAGCATTCAGCTGCTCGATTGAAGTGGTGTCCAAATCCATGCCCCATGTGACGGCGTTTTCTGGATAACAAAGCCAGATCTCGAAGGCAATGCTTATAATAGAGGAAGATTGCCCAATGAGCCAGTTGGTTCGACATAATTAACGTTGTTGCGCAAAGCGACGAAGGGACAGGACTTAAGCGGGCAAGGTGTCCTGCGTTGCTTTTATTGCTTAAGTCCTGTCCTTGCGTCGCTTTGAGCAATGCTTAAGCTTACTGCATAGGCGAAAACCATTTTGCGAGCCTGAAACACGAAATAAACACATTGTTTTAAAAAATTAGGTATTCATATTCTGCGCACAGCGTCAGCTTCCTTGAAAGAACAGAAACAAACTTTGAAGGCACGCTTTAGTGGACTATATATAGTCGTCATATTTTGGACCCCACTCATTGCGAGTAAGAGGGTTTTGCATGGCCTTCGAGATCGTCGCTTGCAGTCACAGAAACAGAACTTCACTTTCACTAACCTAAATTAATCTCAAAAGCTTAGTCTCTTCTGCCGCATGTACTTTTTCGGTATCGACTGAAGGAGCAAAGCACCAAAACAGAATTTGGAATTTGTGTAATGGCGTGCTGATTGCGCAAACAAACGCTGCTACAAAAAAAAGAAAGAAAAGGAAGAAAAATAGGGTGGAGGACAGACATTTGAAGCCATATTGCCCTTGGCAACGTCATAGAGGCGGTAGGAGTGCTGCGCTGTACGCCTCGTTCCAAAATCTGGCTAATTCAGAGCTCTCAGGCAGACATACTTCGTAAAGAATAATTAACTATAAGACATAGGCTACTCAGTACCAGGCTAGAAAATTCAAGAAATTGAATAACGTTTTAATTACTCGTTTGCGAGAACTGAATCTATGTATAGTGCGCCAATTACTAATGAATTAACTCGTTGCTTCCAAGTTTCAAGTTCTTGGTGAGTCGCGTGTTGCGAGAAAAAGGCTTCTGCGTTACGAAAATCAAATCGTATTATTCCAAAGTACACCTCAGTTTATTTATCCTAAAACAGCTTATTTATTCCAAACTAACCTGTGAACCATCATACACAGGAACATACTGCACAAATGTTATATTAGACGTTGTGCTTCTATTTTCGACGCACAAAATGACTTCGAAAAGGTTTCGCGCGTTGTCGTAGTTGCCAGAATGGCAGTATTCCGCATTTAAAAGATTTTGTAGCTGCTTACGCTTCGATTCTTTTCGCGGCATTGCGTAGCCAAGAGAAAAATTGTAAAAATATATACGTGAGACTTACTTAAAATGAATTTACTTGGAAACTATGGAACTCACAGAGAACAGCAAAGTCCTGCCACACAGCTCAGTCCAATCAGGCCTTTGCTTTGTCTTCGGCAAACTTTCGTATAAATTATAGGATTGAAAGTTCGAAACAAGTGGCATTCACCTACATTGTCAGGCACCCTTTCTCGTGCCATTTTCTACGTTTTCTACGTTATCAAGGGTTTGGCGGAATGGCGGACGAATTGCATAAGCGGTGTAACTCTCAAGTGACATTGTACTGCGTCTCACAACGTGATGGAGTTAGAGCTCGTAGAAGGCTGTGGTTCATAAAGTAGGTTACACTAAAGAGCAGGCAGCTTCGCAAATTAGTACAATGAGGATGTAAAAATTTGTGGCCTGTTTTGAAGCTGACTTCGTTATGAAAGTTCTGCAATAATATCCCCCCCCCGTCAGTGTATAACATATATGATCAATTTCTACCTATTTATTTATTTATTTATTTATTTATTTATTTATTTATTTATTTATTTATTTATTAGGTACACTTTCGTTACTCGAAGCGACCGTGAAGACGTGCTTGCCATATCAGATGTTCGTCAGCGGTTTAACATACGTGAACAACAAAACTCCATATCTATTACATCGGATGCATCTCAATATCCCTGACCTGAAATAGCAATTGAATCAGCATTACAACTAAAAGGCAGACATAAGGATGGAATATACGCAGCTCAATTAAAGCGAATTCATTTATTCACTGTTACTTAATCTACTGGGTTGCTTGTCGGAGCTGTATAAATGTGACGTTTTCTTAAAAATGTAACATTTCAACTATCACGCGCAAATTTTTCCGGATCCTCATTGTGTTGAAACGTACACCTACATTTTCAGGGCATTATCAGCTGCATGTATGGTGCATTAACGCCGCTGGTTCTTGTAGTTTTCTCGAGTACCACCTCATTTATTGTATCAATGGTGCTACCAGCCATGGAGTTTACCACGTCGTCACAGACGACGGGGCAGCTCTTTTTGGCCAAAGAGAAATTTACTTCGCGCCCATTAAGCGTAGAATATGCCGGCTCCGCGAAGATCGGAGTAAGAAGCCTCAGTGGCGGCTGTGGAAAGTTGGCTTATCCGAATTGGCGATTGATATTAGAAGATTGATTGATTTATTTTATTTTGCCTACACGACGCGAAATCGCACGTGCTTAACCAGCCTGGCGTTGCACGCTCGTCATGAAATGTAAAATAGCATTCTTCAAAAAGTCGTTGGCTCCGTCGAAGTTTCCGTTTAAACCTTCTTTTTTTTTCATTTAACAACGTTCAAAACCGCAGCACTTTAACAGACAGGCATTAGGCGTGCAATTCTGCAGAAACTGGGTTCGTCGGGGCGTTGGCTTCTGGTACTATGTCTCCTCTTTCTACCATACCATCTCCCTTCTGGGTTATTGCACGTGAGTATGAAAGTAACCGCAGCAGCTACTGCAATGGTTTGACAGGTGCGGGGGGGAAGGGGGGGGGGGGGGAGGGCTAACGTGCATTCACGGCCAGGGCGTTCCAGAAAGCATTGCGACAAGCACCACACAGCTCGATAGGGTCAATCACCCGCCTAGAGTCGCTCAACACAGCTGTAGCAGGAGCAGCATTCGTGGGAAAATGAAGGAAGCGGCAGAAACACGCTGGCTCCGTCTAAGCTGGATTTTAAACGCTCTTTAATTTTAACAGTGACCAAAACCGCAGGAATTTGGCAGATGTGCGTGAAGAATCTTTCAGCTGCGATGACACTTTGAAAGTTCAAAGGGGTCGTCACCACAGGTGTGCGTGTTTTTTAAATCTTTAAATGGTATCTGCTACAGTTGGGCTGCCATTAAGCCCAAAATTATTAATAGAAACATTTAATTTTTTTTTACTTTCCACATATATGGTATACAGATGTACATGTTCTTTAAATTCTTTAAATGGTATCAGTTACAGTTGGGCTGCAATTAAGCCAAAAATTATTAATAGAAACATCAATTTTTTTTTTACTTTCCACAAATATGGTATACAGATGTGCGTGTTTTTTTAATTCTTTAAATGGTATCAGTTACAGTTGGGCTGCCATTAAGCCCAAAATTATTAATAGAAACATTTAATTTTTTTTTACTTTCCACAAATATGGTATTCTTTTGTGAAAACGATTAAACGGAGAGAGTTCACATTTGGCTAAAGGTTGGACAATGGTACGCTACACAGAACTTGAACCATGTCGATTCATGTAGAAATAAAGGCAGAATTTTTTTTTGTTAAGTCATGCAAGAATTATTGCGACAGGGTTTTTATTTTTTTGTAAAGCAAATAAGGCATGCTTGAGGAAAATAATTATAGTTCCTGATTTGTACAAGGCACTAACTCAAATGTTCGCAAAATTAATTCACAGCTAACCAGCTTGGCGCTGTAGCCTCATCACGAAATCTGTAATGGTATTCTCGAAAAAGGCGTTGCTTACCGAAATCGATTTTTATGTTTTGCTCTTCATTTAACAACGTTCGTAACAGCCTGAATTTGGCAGCCGGACGTAGGGTGCGTGCAGAATACTTCAGAAATGCTAAAACCATTACGAAATTTTTATTTCGCCGGACACGCAAAGGAACGTATAAGCGGCGAGAATTTGGAGTGGCACCCTGTCGCGAGTGACGTCACGGCCAGGACGCCGCTCCCTCCGGCTAGCTCGGCTGCCGCGCGCGCTCGTTCTCTTCCTGTATGCTTGAGGTATGGGCGAATCGAGCCGTACTTATTGAAGGACAGTCGCCTTCTTTCTGCTGCCATGCATGAATCACAGTTCCTTCTTCTAAAGTTCGTGAGTCGAAAAAATTTGCGGCTTGGATATCGCAAGCTATGTAGTGTTGAAAGGGTTTACTGATATGGTAACGCATATATGCGCCATGTCCGTCCATAAATTTTGCGTAAAAAGAATGTCTGCAAATTCAAGACGCGAAGCTGTGTATAATGCTTCGCTAAACACTTATTCCCTGAGTACTTAGCTATGAGAGACATTGCATTTTACATGGAAGAAAGATCTTGGTATTCGGTGTCAACATGTTATCCGTGTTAGAAAGACACTGCCCAGCGAAGCTGTCATCATGATTTTTATTACTCTGGTGAATTGTTGTAGTCAAATATGGCCACTTTATTAATGCGTAAAAGAAAAAGTTAGGTGCGCATTTCGTATGAAAATTTGCAGCTACTTTCACCGCTCTCTGAAACAGGTCCCCATAACACGAATTGCTCATGGCGACTAACACGACGGCGCGTCATATATAGTATCTACATATATAGTTAATTCATAAATACCATAGTAACAATCATCTAAAAGAAAAGTTTCGTGGTTAAGATCGAGAGCCAATCAATTGCAAGCCATGAAGTGTTTCATGGTGGCCCTCAAAAGCCTTTATCGGCAATATGACACACCCCTCACGCAACGGAAGCAACCGGCTGTCGTTATGGCGAGGCACGGATTGTTCGCGACTCCCATCAGTTTACTACAACTTAGAGTTAAAACCATGAATCAGTTTTTTACAGCGCCAATTTCGATGCCTAAAGTATACTCGAGGTACCACAGCGCAGCTTGGGCTGCCTAGAAAAGCAAAATTCAAACACCTTCTGCCGCACCATGTCTCGATTCAGCGTCGTTTAATTATACAAACGTAGAACTATTCACTTCGTGAGTACATAAAAGAGAACTTCGCAAACCTTCATAAGGAAGACACCACAAGCCTGACATATGTCGCTTGATTTTTCACCCTCCACACACAAATATAGCTTCAATATATCCCATACTACTTATGAATGGTGCTTCGGCTTCTTTGTAGCTAGTTGTAGCCATACGGTCCAAAAGGCATATTTCACTAAAAAAATTCGGCCAAGCAGCCTGTGCCAGTTCGCCAAACAGATTCGTCATGTACATTCCTCAGGGGAGTTGAACGTGTATCATGGAAAAGGGAATATATATTGGTACATTCCTTTTCGTATCCTGCAAACAGCTGTAAACCTCAGTTAGCATTACTTGAAGTTACCGCCACTTAAGATAAACACGTGAAAAACCGCCTAATTTTTAGATGCAGTTAAAGAAGCTTGTGGTGATGGTAGAACCTGAACTGCAATGTTACTTAAGTCCTCCCGTTACTGCCGAGCGTACGTTTCTGTGAAGAGATGCAAAAATTCTAAATTATACCATGAATCACTCGTCGTGAGCAAACCTGTCTCAGCGGATTAAAATCAAGGTAACTCTTGTAGAATTCATATATAGCCAGCGTTTGTGCCACACTTGTGGCACCGCTCCAGGTATCGTATCATAACTGGATTCTTACAGGCTATGTTATTGCGGTTGTCGATCCGCGCGCCCTGCGCTCCTTCGGCTGGCACCGTAGCGCTGCCTTTGAGAATTGTATTGTCGTCTAAGAAATAAGCTCTTTGGATAAATTTTCGCAAACGAAGACGTCGTAAAAATATATTTCAGACGACTGCCATAAGTATACAAGCAGAGGGAACGAGAGCGAACAAACGAAAACACTGCAGAAGGCGCCCCGCCCGAACTGCAGCAGACAACAGGCGCTTGTCTGTGCCCTGACGTAACAAGCTCGCAACGGCCCTGTAGTTCGTTCTCGGGGCTAATAGCTAACCAGCCTAGGGCTGTTCACAGACGACGGGACAGCTCTTTTTGGCCCAAGAGAAATTTACTTCCCGCCCATTAAGCGTAGAACATGCCGGCTTCTCGTATATCGGAGTAAGAAGCATCAGTGGCGGCTGCGGAAATTTGGCTTATCCGAATTCGCGATTGATATTGGAAGATTGATTGATTTATTTTATTTTGCCTACACGACGCGAAATCGCACGTGCTCAACCAGCCTGGCGTTGCACGCTCGTCATGAAATGTAAAATAGCATTCTTCAAAAAGTCGTTGGCTCCGTCGAAGTTTCCGTTTAAACCTTCTTTTTTTTCCCATTTAACAACGTTCGAAACCGCAGCACTTTAACAGACAGGCATTAGGCGTGCAATTCTGCAGAAACCGGGTTCATCTACTATGTCTCCCCTTTCTACCATACCATCTCCCTTCTGGGTTATTGCACGTGAGTATGAAAGTAACCGCAGCAGCTACTGCAATGGTTTGACAGGTGAGGGGGGGAAGGGGGGGGGGGGATGAGGGCTAACGTGCATTCACGGCCAGGGCGTTCCAGAAAGCATTGTGACAACCACCACACAGCTCGATAGGGTCAATCACCCGCCTAGAGTCGCTCAACACAGCTGTAGCAGGTGCAGCATTCGTGGGAAAACGAAGGAAGAGGCAGAAACACGCTGGCTCCGTCTAAGCTGGATTTTAAACGCTCTTTAATTTTAACAGTGACCAAAACTGCAGGAATTTGGCAGATGTGCGTGAAGAATCTTTCAGGTGCGATGACACTTTGAAAGGTCAAAGGGGTCGTCACCACAGGTGTGCGTGTTTTTTAAATCTTTAAATGGTATCTGCTACAGTTGGGCTGCCATTAAGCCCAAAATTATTAATAGAAACATTTAATTTTTTTTACTTTCCACAAATATGGTATTCTTTTGTGAAAACGATTAAACGGAGAGAGTTCACATTTGGCTAAAGGATGGACAGTGGTACGCTACACAGAACTTGAACTATGTCGATTCATGTAGAAATAAAGGCAGAACTTTTTTTTGTTAAGTCGTGCAAGAATCATTGCGACAGGGTTTTTATTTTTTGTAAAGCAAATAAGGCCTGCTTGAGGAAAATAATTATAGTTCCAGATTTGTACAAGGCACTAACTCATATGCTCACAAAATTAATTCACAGCTAACCAGCTTGGCGCTAACCAGCTAACCAGCTAACCAGCATTACGAAGTCTGTAATGGTATTCTCGAAAAAGGCGTTGCTCATCGAAGTGGACTTTTATGTTTTGCGCTTCATTTAACAACGCTCTTAACTGCCAGAATTTGGCAGCCGGACGCAGGGTGCGCGCAGAATATTTCAGAAACCAAGTTTCATTTCGCCGGACACGCAATGGAACCTACAGCTAAACAGCCCGGCGCAGCACCCTCGTCATGAGGTGCACAACAGTATTCTCGAAAAAGGCGTTGGTCATCAAAATCGTCTTTTATATGTTGCTTCTCACTTACCAACGCCCACATCTGCTGGAATGTAACAATCCAATGAATTAAATGGCCTTAAATGATGACGTACTCGTCATCACACGGTTCTCATTTCGATATTTCTATTGCTTTTCTCACCGACGCTATGCGGAAATCCACAACAGGGCATTGGGCAATACAACAAAATCGTCACAAACAGAAATGTCCGCATAGGACATTTCGGTTGCTGAATCGCATCCAATTTATTCATGCGAGCGTCTCCTATACAGGCGTGGTCTAGATGTTGCCCTTACGCGAGAATACTTGCATCGAACAGCTCGGACTCAGCAGACTGTGACACATCTGATATATCTGCGATAGTGGAGTATATACATGTTGCCTGTACCAAGTAAAATCGAGAATGGCAGACATTGAGCTCTTCGTTGGAGCCACTTAATAACAAGGCCGTGGGGCGGGAATGTTTTAACATAGCAAGCTGGGCTATAGTTAGTAACTGAACATATTCAGCGAAACCTGGACGAAGGACAGAAGGAAGTAAACGATACGCGCGCAGTATCTGCGCTAGTATCGTGCACTTCCTTTTGTCCTTTCTTTTTTCTCTTCCCCTTCCCTCTGACTAGAGTATAGAGGCTAGAATATCGATATTACTTCAGGCTCATATTGGCGTTTTCTCAATAAATTCTCATCCATCCCCACTTTGTATCCTCCGTTATATTTGATGTATTTTAGAACAAAGCAATTGTCGTCGAAATCGTAGAAGTACTTTCCGTTCCTAGACGTGATAAGGTGACTTTCTACTTGATTTAAGCACGTTGGCAGGCTAGTGGTTTGGATTCGTGATACCAAATGCAAGCGCAGCTGGACGGGGATTTAGAAAAAAAAGCACACAGTGTGTTTCTATCTCTGTTCGCGTCCGTTCGCGATTGCACATAGTGTCATGAAGCCTTTGTACTATATTTTACTTTGTAAATTCCTGCTTATCAGTTAGCGGAAAGAATAAGGGAAACCTGGGCTGGATGATTTGTTTGTTACACCAAGCCAATGAAACAAACAATAAAGACGGAAAAGAAATAGTATGAACTAATTGTCTTTTCGCGTAGCTCTTTCTACTCTTTTGGCTTTGGCGTGACTGCTGGCTGCCGGGTCTCTCAGTATCTCGGTGGATCTGGTCTTGCACAGTGGCTTGACGTGTCGCGCTGAGTGGGTCTTCTGCACTGACGACAGCGGCCTCTAAAACCGATTTTTTTTAACACGATGCTTTTTTTAAGCACTAAGGGAGAACAAAGCATCGGATCAACCACACTCATCGGATGGACACATTTAAATATATCTGCATGAGGATTTCGCGGAAACCTGGCTTGATCTCCAACACAGAAAAAAGGTTGCTGAAAGACGAATGACGAATATGGAGAAAAAAGTTATTTAAGAAATATTTTGCTTCTTACACTAGTACATAAAGGGACTGCATAAAAATATCGTAAGACACACGACAACGTGCCACTCTTCCCTTTCCACGGCAGGAGTATTCACAACAAAATAACCCGCCGGAGAGGAGGTACGCAGGGCGCGCCGCACACGGCTACAATAGGCCGCACTGGTATAAAGTGCCAGCACGTTTAGCAGTCGAGTCAGTGAGGGTATGCTTCTTCTGTCATTTGTTTTTGCGTGCTTTGTGATTTCTTTGACCTGCGACTGACGGACCCAGTACATCGCCACTGACTTTCTACAAAGCATTGCAGGCCAGGTAAGCCACTGTTATAATCATTTGCAGTTTGTAAAATTTACAAATTTAGTATAAAATGATGAATATTAAAATTTAGCCCAGTTGTCCTGCAACACTTTGTTGCAAAGAAAGGTTATTCTCTGCAGACTGCTTTTGAGTTTCTCAGTTCTAATCCTTGGAAATTTGGTAAATAGATGCTGCCGCTGCCCGAATTTCGCTGCTCTGCTCTCGGTTTTTCCCATGATCAACTGCTTCGGCAGTCGAGTGCTTTTAGAGCGAAACTTTCTTTGTAGACCCTAACGGACTTTTTAGCTGCGGCTGAGTGCTCTTGTCCAGCCGAATAATCCACAAAAAAAAAAGATGGATAACGTGTTTGATAGAGGACTTGAACCTAGGTTCACCAGCAACGCAGCGCGATGCTCCAAAAATAAAGGGACACTAAAGGCAAATATTAAGTTAAACTAAAGTGATAGATTACTTCTCGGGAATCTCTAAGGCGTCAATATTATTTCGAACAGAGCCTTAATAATCGAGAAATTGAGGTAAATGCAGGATACGATTACAGACTCCTCCGCGACATTCAAGTACTTGCCCGATGACGAAAGCACTCAGTTAAATTCTGTCATTAGTACTCAACCACTCGTTGCACAAATCAACCTTGTATTGCATTATAAGGCGAAATACGTGCAGTACATCGAGGTACAGGCAACGCCACGAATACGGTATGGAGCGAGCCATGCTTGGCCGGGTTCTTAAGTGTTCTCAGTAGCATGCATTCCTATGCAGCTACGCTCGACAGGCTTATTTTAATACATCAGCATCAGGAGTATCAAAGTGAAGTAAAGTGTAGGTGCGAAAGTGAGGGGAAGCGGATCACGTGGAAGAGGTAGAGAGGGGATGCACATGGATGGGAGTGCTTAGAAGGTCGCTTATATATATATATATATATATATATATATAAACACCTGACTATGTAAACCTGACTAAAACAGCACAAGGGAGCCAAGACCCAGTCAGTCCTACCACATTTTGCCTTGGTTTCCCCTTTCCTTTGAAAGACATAAACATCAAATCAAATCAACGCACCATATTGTGCATTTTTCACTGAAACATCTTCTTATCAGTAATCATGTAATCTGCGCGCGGTGAATGACATCCTACTTACTTTTGTTCCCCAGATGCCTGGAATTCGCTTCATGCAGTGCCACAAGTGTGGAAAGAGAAAGAACACGCTAAGGTCCTTGTTTCGCCACTTACACGCTGAGCATGGGCACGAACAGAACTGGGTGTGTGGACTTGACGGATGCCTGAGGACATATAGACATTATGGAGCTTACAGAAAGCATGTTTCAAGGTACCATTCAGGTCTCCTCGAAGGTACTGAGGATATGGAAGAGCCACAAGGGACAAAAGAAGGTGTAGACAATGCGGAACATGACATTGAGGTGGTTCCTGGCAGCAGTGAGGGGGATGAACTATTCAGTGCAAACACAAGCTTTGCAGTGTCTGGAGAAAGAAGTTCAAGCTTGTCTACTGATCAGTGTCCAAACTTATTTAAACAGTTTGCGCATCTACAATTGAAATGGAAAGAGGGAAAGTGCCTACCGAATGCAACAATTCAAGAAATATCCGCAGATTTGGTGATGTACCTTCAGTCTTTCGTAGCACATTTTTTACTGAGGCTCATGGTGGCTTCAAATCTGCCACATCATTCATTCAGAATGACTTAGCAAGGCTCATTAATGATCAGGAACGTGAAAAATATTGGAAGTTCTGCATGAACTTTGTAGAACCACAAACTATCTGTCTTGGTAGGGACATTAATAGGAAGAAAGAAGTGTTTACTTATGTTCCTGTACTGAAAGTATTAACGAACTTGCTCGAAAGTCCTCAAGCTGACGCAAGAATTAGGTCAAGAAATTCAGGAGATTATCTTGTTGACGTTTTTGACGGCAAAGCATTCCAAGAGCATGCATACTTTCAAGGAAATACAAAGAAGCTGTGCATTCAGTTGTATACGGATGAGTTTGAGGTTTGCGATCCCCTCGGAAGCAAACGGGGAAAACACAAAATAATGTCAGTGTATTATACGCTTCTAAATGGCCCACCAGAAACAAGGTCACAGCTTTCGTCAATTCATTTAGCTGTGCTAGCGAAGGAAAAATTTGTTGTGAAATATGGTTTAAAGCGAATTTTACAACCTCTTGTTAACGACATTGCACATCTTGAAACGACAGGCATTTTTATTAATGGGGAAGTTTGCACAGGCTCAGTTTTATTTGCCTGCGGAGACAACCTTTCTATGCATCGACTGGGAGGGTTCAGATGTAGTTTCAGCAAAGGCAGAATATGTCGCCACTGCATGGCTTTGAGCAGTGAAATTGGAAGAAAGCACAGACCGGCAGACTTTGTTGAAAGAACGCCAGCTGCCCACGATCGCCAAGTAAGCTTACTTCAAAGCGGGGTTAGCTGTCTCCCCATATATGGCGTAAGGAGTGAGTGTGCTGTTAAATTTTCAGGTTTTCATGCGACGCAGCACCTTCCCCCGGACCTCATGCATGATTTACTTGAAGGTGTAATTCCATTTTTGCTGAAGCACGTTCTCCTTTCTCTAGTGAAAAAAAGAATCATTACTTTAGAGTATTTGAACTCTTCAATTGTGGGCTACTGCTATGTTGACAATGACAGGCGGAACAAACCTGAGCAGTTGTCAATGACAATGTTGCAAGGCAGTATAAAAGGAAGTGCATCGCAACTATTTTGTTTATTTCGATACTTGCCATTCTACATAGGTACACAGATTCCAAAAGGAGTTGAAGAATGGGAGCTTTACATTTTGCTGCGAAAAATAGTTGATATTCTCATGAGCCGAAGAGTCACTATGGAATATATCGCTTATGTAGACCGCCTCATCTCTTGCTTTTGCGTTGACTTCACGGAAGTTTTTCGAGATGTACGTATTCCATGTAAAATGCACTTTCTGATCCACTATCCAAAGTATATGGAAATGTATGGACCACTCATAAATGCATGGGCAATGAGATACGAAGCAAAACACCAGTATTTCAAGGATTTGGCCAGAAAGTTGAAGAACTTTAGAAACATTACATCGACCCTTGCAAGTCGCCATCAAGGTTATGAGATGTACCTGCAGTCTTGTGGCGATCATGGTGCAGCCTTTAGGACTGTAGGATGCAAAAGAATCATGTTTGAGGAGATGCCTTCACAGATAAAAACAATTCTCTCTTCGAAGAATATGAGGGAAGGAGAGGCATTTTCTCTTAAATCTTTATGCACTGGCGGTATATTGTACACAGTTGGTAGCGTTGTGGTCACCGATGTTAGTCCAGAGGAACCAGCTTTTGTTATGATTAAAAATATTTTTTCTGTGCAGAGGCATATTTTTGCTTTTGCTCAGAAGCTGGAGACAATAGAACACGACGAGCACTTTCATGCTTACGTTGTGAGGAAGTGTCCGGAGTGCATTGTCATCAAGAACTTGACTAGCCTTTCAATGGATGTGCTAACGATTCATAGTGTAGGAAATAGGACTCTTGTATGCCCGCGCCATGCCCTTATATAGGTTGTTTAATTATGTGTAATATATTTTATTTATTATTAGCCTAAAATCTGCTCTTGGATAACCAAACATCCACGATGCTCTTTATGTATCAGCCCGGTACTGGTGCTCATTGTTTGTGGTATACAGTAATACATCTCTCCCTATGCTTTGTCGATTCCTATCAGTTTGTACACTTTTAAGACAGTCTACAGATTATGTTGATGTACTCTTACAAGCTCAGTATAGTCTTCTATTTGTTGTTACGTTTGTGATTTAAGGAACGACTCATTACTTTTAGCAATTTTCGCATTTAGAGTGCTTGTTTCTTTCTTATAGCTGTTCTTGCAATTTCGTTTGTTAGTGGTATAGCCAGTACATGCACAATAAAAGAGAATAATTAAATCAGGAACAAATAACTCAATAATAAATTTTGTCTTGGTTCTTTGGCTTGTGTGTTACTAGAATGGTATACTACTGTCATTCTGTTGGCATGTCTATACTGTATATCTGGTGTATATTAGTCTGTTGCCGATGCCACTGCTTCACTATCTGAGTAAAAATGCAGCCATTTGCTGCGACAGCTGTGGATACATTTACGGCTTTGGTATTCTGACGTGTTCATTTTTGCACTGGGCAGTAGTCCTGCATCATTCTGTATTATTTTTCTTTCTGCAGCTTTCCTGGAGGCATGCACTGTGACACTGCTTTTTTTAGTAATAGTGCGCCACACGTGATTCTCGATCCTGTGATTTAAATATTTTTAGTGCAGTGCAAGTTTCTGCACGCCCTCGGTATCCTTATTCAGAAAATGGGTTACTTGTGCACTGTTACATTTATTTTTGCCTGTATTTGTAGTTTTCATACATGCTTTCTGTCCAGAGTTTAATAAACATTTGTTTTATTGATGAACACTAGTTACGTTACACCACACCATATAACAGTTCATATCCGCCACCAATCCAGATGCACACAATATCAGTAGAGCATTGGTTTGAGCTCGTTGGTAGGCTATTATTCAAAGAAATTTACGGCGCAAACCTGACGAGCCCCAAGAACACAATGTGTTCTTGGTCCCCGTTTTCTTTGCACGGTATTTTTTTAATTATGCTATTAGTATTCTATAAAGACTTCCATTTCCCGGAGGTAATAGGTGAACTGTTTTGTGACTCTGCTCATGACTGTGATAGAAACAAAATGTTAAAACAGCACAATCAATGTGGATACAAGGATGCGTCATTAAGTACCTGTGTACAATGCTGCCACGATAAGTTGCATTTTTCATGCCGACTGTAACAGACAGTAAAAGTGAAAAAGAAACACCCTTGCAGTGTTTGGGTAATTCTTGAAGTAAATACACCCTTGCTGGCTGTAAATGGGTTGTTCTGATAGGAAAAACACCCCACATGCCAAAAATTAAAACACCCTAGGGTTATTTTCGCCATCGTAACACCCTTGTGGGGTGTTATGGGGAAAAGTTTTCACCCTTGAGGGTGTAAATTATTTTACTGTGTATGCAGCACTAAAAGAACTTTTTCCCGCAAAGACGGTAGGAATCTATGGAATGGCCTTTGGAGCTAGGTTTATGCTCTGCCGAGAAACGTTCAGAACTGGGGAATATCTAGGGCTGTCTAACAGGGACGTCGGGTCGCTGTCTGTCAAAACCTTGCTCGGCAACATTATTGTGCTTAGCAGATTCTCTACATTGGTTTGCTAACTTCTTCGAACTATCGTCTCTATTTTTTCATTTGTTTTCGTTTAGTTCTCTCTCGAGTTATACGCAGTGTCGATAACTAATTCTAACCAACTTTCCCCATTTGCTTTTACCCCAGCACACAACATTGTATCCAACCACACGAGGCGTCTTTTAAGCATTAGCTACCTGACGTCTCGCATCAGGGCATTGAATCCAACCAAGGAAGGGCTTCGGTCCTACCCGAGTGCGGACGTCATGGATCAAGCAACGGAGGGGGGGCGGGGACACCTTTTTAACTCTGTGAATGCAGGGAAAGTTTTGTGATTAGCCTGCTTCCAGTAGCCGCTCTTTTTGTCCCAAAGAGCTCCCAGGCATTTGTTTGGGGGCATGATTTGGAGGGGGGGGGGGCGCATTCACAAAACACAGGTTTGCGATTGCTCGCTTCACCAACTTTGAATGTGACGAGGCATGCGCAAGCAGCATCTTTGGCGGGAATTAAAATTGGAAATTGGAAAAAAACAAATTAAAAATGGAAAAATACAACAGTAATAAGCACTCAAAGATCTAAACAAATAGAAAAGACAACGACAATACGAATTGCAATATAAGTGCAGTATAAATTGTTACTGAACAGAACATTGCCGATACTCTCACATGGCAACATATGCATCAGCCGGACATTCTTGGGAGAAGCTGATGTCACCTTGACTGCTTCGTAAAGAAAATGAGGGTATGAAAATAAATAAAAGAGCTAACAGCAAGACAACAGCAACTTACAAATATGGTATTTAATTATATGCATTCCATATAAATTATCATTGCTGCATAGGCTCAGGGGTTACGGTGCTCGGCAGCTAATGTGGAAGGCGTGGGTTTGAACGTGCCCACAAAGATCGCATTTCGATGGAAGCGGCATGTTTCAGGTCCATGCACTGCACGAAATATCAGTGCACGTTAAAAGACATTTAGTGGAGCCCCTCAGTATGGCATCTCTCAAAGACTGAATTGTTTGGGGAAGTTCAACCCACCAATCTGAGCCAAACCATATATGTATTGGAAAGCCACCTGATATTGCTTATCATGACATATCACAGGATATCAAAATTGAACGGCCTGCCTTATTTACTATTTCCTTAGCAGCTTCAAACACATTGCATAAGCCTTCCAAAAATCACTACTTTTGGGTGTGAGCACAGATCTGAGTCACCGTAGTGCGTGCATCACTGTGAGGTATGTTGTCTCTGCCTGGCGAGCTGCCTTATCACACGCTGACGCCCTCTTCTCAAATAAGCAGTGTGCTGAAGGCGTAATAGGGAGAAGAAATGTATGATGCGGCACCGCACTGCCTTAGCTTTCTTTAGTGTGGAGCGAGTGGAAGATGGCGGTGCGTTTTGTGTAGAGCAGTCTCATCCTCCTGCTCACTATCCTCGGTACCGCTGTTGTCACTGCTACACGAGCCGTCAAAAGGATCACCTTCTTCAAGGCACAGGTTGTGGAGCGCTGCACATGCTGCAATAATGGTAGCTGAACGCTTGGGGCTGTAATGCAGAGTTCGATGCCGTTGAAGGCACCGAAATATGCTTTTCAGCACCCCAATGCAGCGCTCCACAGCTGTCCTCATTGAAGAGTGTGCATGATTGTAAGCCCCTCTGGTGTCTGGAGGCTTGGATGGCCAGGCACAGGGGTCATCAGCCAGGGCTCAAGTGGGTAGCCATTGTCACCTGTGCAAAAATAAAAATAAAACCGGGCTCAGTCTCTGCATTTGCCTGCTTCGGGTAAGACGGCTCACCATGCAGAAACTCCCCAGGACGAAGTAGCCCTGGTTCAGCAATTCTCCTCCGCAGGAATGAGTGTTTTCAGCAAAAGGCGTCGCGAGTGCATCCTGGTCGTCGCGGATCAATAGCGAGGATTCTCAGTTTTCAATCTGAGACCTGCAAATATACAAAGGTAGTGTAAACATTGACACATGTTGGAGACAAACTAAAGGGTAGAAAAAGAAGCCATGGCTGTACTGCACTCTTAAATTTCCATAAAAGCAGCACACTGTTGGAACATGATATGAGCATAATTTTAGTAACTATTCATGTTAAGTTTTTGCAAAGATAGTGAAGGTGACATTCTATACGTTGCCTTGCCGAGTATCCCTGTTATATAAATTAGTTTTAACGTGTCTTTCATGTAGGGCCACAATAACCGTATTTCGACGCAGAATGCAATATATTAAAGTAATGCGGAAACCTCGACAGAATTTGTTTCTCATAAGTATCGTTAACACGTTACCCGACAATGTCAATGACGTCTCCTCACTCCGATTTTGAGTGCATTCAAATTTAAGCATACAAATGCACGCAATCCACGTAGGTGGCTGAAATACGCGATTTATGGTTTTCTTTTAACGAGTGGACAAACGCACTTACCAACATTGTGTTTAGGGCGTAGTAGCCCTTTCTGGTCATGAATGCCTGCGTTTCACCGGGGCTCAAGCCTTTGGGCAGACTGATGGCACATCGATGGCAACGAGGGTTCCTTCGATGCAGCCAACAACACCAGGAATTCGGCCGCGGTGCAAAAATTCTGCCACTGCCTGCTGCTTTTCCTTCTCGCGTGGACGGAAATATTACCCACCCTCTTTGCGTGCCTACGCGAGTTATAGCTAGTGCTACTGCACTGATGCAGCGGCTCATTGAGGATTGCGAGAGTTGGATGGTCACCTCACTGCCGACAGAAGTGTGAAAGCTCCCGTTCGCAAAAAACCGAAGCGCACAGAGAACTTTCGCTTCTGTCGGCAGTCTGGTCGGCCCCTTCGACCCGATTGCGCCCTCAAGATCAGCACACAGCCTACGCACCAGCGCCTTACTCATCCTGAAATGGCGGCGGAAATCCTCCTCCGGCAGATCGAAGGCAACTTCCCTGTTTCTAGGTCTTCTCTGCCCAGTGCGGCCGCAAAGAGCCGCGAAAAGATACGGAGTCATGGGCGCCGCCATGTTTGTTTACAGTGGTTCCCGCGAAGTGGACCTACTCGCCGCGGTCCTTGTGCCGGCCGGCGAAGCGGTTCCTTTCGGCGCCGTGGCCACGCCCCGTGACGTAGGCGAAAACTGCGGAGCTGCCCCCGGAAGTTTTAACGCGATAGCGTTAAGGAGCTCGTGTCGCAGAAAAGCCGGTGTCGTCGGCGTCGGCGTTTGCGGCGTTGACCGTGAGCGATAAATAGCGGCAGGCGCTTTTTCGTCACGCCGGACGTGACGACGGTCGGCCAATGAGAGGAGGCGAAAGGAACTGGTTCTCGAACGGAACCGCAGTGGGATCTGGCCCATGGATTGTGTCTCCGGTGCCACCCTGTCCTCCAACAGACCGCGCATCGGGTCACCGATCCCTCTGGCTTTGAAGTTGCCCCTTTGCCCCCCAGGCATGCTGACTGAGGCCCTAATGACGCTTTGCCCGTGGTCCGTCCCAGGCAGGGCGCCTCCGTCCGCGCTTCCGGGCCAAAGAGCCCCCAACGACGCACCTTTTCCCACGTTTCCAGACAACGCGCGCGACAGTTTACGATGCCCCGAGGTGGCGACGCGGGCTCTTTGACATACACGCCACCGGGCTATGCAGACTGCGAGGACAGCTACGGCAACGTAGTCCCTGGCCAGTGGATGAATGAGACCCTGTCAAGTGACGTGATTGACTTGGAAGCCACACTATCAAGAAAGTACACCAAAAGTGCTGCTGATACACGAAACATTTTCGCGGCATATATTATGAAAGAAGGTGCAGTTTCATGGCAGTGGGTGCTCACGAACCTTCATACACCACAAAATGAATAGCAGACTCTTGCGGTGACGTTGTGAATTGAATCTTTATTTTTGCTTGAGTGCAGTTCAAGAAATGTGCAGGAGCTAAAGGTACGCAAAGCCTGACAGAGGCTGCGGTACCCGTACAATATAGATATACATCCCTTGATTATAAACACCATGTTCACAGCTAAACAAAGAAAACGTTGCATACTGCAAGATACTTTACACATCTTACACAAAAAATTTCCAATAATAGTTGAAACAACCGCACAGTCACAAAAATTGTAAGTATCTACGTAACGAAATAGAGCTTTCACAAGTGACTTACGAACATACACTCAAATAATTTTTTATTTACTGCATGCATATGTGCATATGGGCATCGTACACAAAACATGATCCAAACACTAATAACTCTATTTAAAAAAGACAAAGGAAAGCAAGTCAGAAAGTAGATATACATAAGCAGATATAAAACCATAGCCATTCCCGAATGCCTGTCATCTTTGTAAAAGGGGAAGAAAGCAATAAAGAGAAAAAGCCTTCCTCCCCCCCCCCACATCCCTTTCTACCATCCGTCTCCTAAACACTGTTAGAAATGAATTCTTCGAGTATTTCTTGGATGCATTCTGAATCTCATTAAATTGAGATAACATTCTAATATATTTGGGCTGTTATTTCCTATCTGACTGTGTGCTTGTCATAATTATTCCTTGTTTGGAGTGTCTGTAGGTCTTTTGTGTATCGTAATAAGAAAAGAATTGCGGTTATCGTGCAATCAGAATGTGTTGCTGTGTATATGTTGCAGTAAGTAGTTTCAAATAATAAACTGCGCTTGTAACATGCTATATATGAAAGTAGTTGAAAGGGAGCAAACAGCGCGAATGATTGGATATAGGGGAGATGACAGACACAGCATCTTCCCTCCCGTTGCGTCTTTGCGTTGCTCGATCACCTTCGACATGCCCCAACCAGCCCAATCCAGCACACTCCTGTTATTCAAAAATCGTAGTGACGTATGTAGACAGTAAACTGGTCCCTGGTAGTTTTCATAAATGCGTTATGTTTTTTGCGGGACAATTAGTTGTATATTTATTAAATTTCATCGAATGTGTACTTCTTCATAAATTCTAGCAGCTCAAACTCCATTGTTTTTTTGGATGTCTTCGGACATAGACGCAGTTTGTGGGATAAGATTTGTCCATACAAAGAAGCCTCATCTCTGTCATCATTGATCAGCTGATTTACTTTCCCTATTTCAAGCTCCCCATGATTCCTGCCTTTCGTGGTGCTCTTTCTCTTCGTTGTAGGAACACCGCACTGAAATGTTGGTTCAGGGCACCTTTCGTAGCTTGATGCGTGGGGGGTGCTTGGCTCAGCATTGCTTGTTTCTTGACTGCTCATTTGTTGGCAGCTAGCTGGTACACCAAGAGGCAGTACTTCACCTGAAAGCTCTGCTTCTGGCACTTCCAAGCCTAAGAAATTGTCAGACAGCAGACAAATTAGAGCGCATTATTTGTGCTACAATGCCACATTTCTCAGAATTTCCCAAAAACGTCAAAGGCACTTCTGACCAAGCAAGATTGTATAAAAATACTTGATATTTATGCAAGCAAAGCGCGAGCTTTTCAATTTAGGTGATCATTTTATAGTCATAGATCAGAGAAATGACCCAGTTCCACATTTATTTTGCACACAGCACAATGAGTGACCATACGAAACGTACAAAAGGTATAGCTGCCAGCGATCTCAGCAATGTGGCAGTGGTACATAAAGTGCCTTTGCGAGCAACATTTTTTAAGTGTCATTTTGTTTCTTTCTGTGGGATTACGCTCTGTCTAAAGAGGCAGAAGTCACGGAAGCTAGCAGTAACCAACTATTCGCTTTTCAATTCCAGGTAGAGTGACAGGCAGTACTATTCATTAAAAATGTCATACTCATTGCAGTAATATGCCAGTGCTGGTATGATGAGATCATTATTGCAAGGTTCTGATACGAAAGTTTTTTTTTTACCTTCTTCGCTGTGCATTCCCCGCAGCAAACCTTCTGCCGTGTCTTCAACTGGCTCCCACGTGTTGGACATGATCCTTAGAACAATAAATAGAAGTGTAAAAAAATATAAACATCACTGCACAAACAAAAATGAACACATCATGGCAGCTTCAATGCTATCATACACATAGAAGCAAAATTTATCTCTTTGACAGCGCGATCATTGCCTGGCTTACACAGGAATCTGCTGATTACTCGATATATGATGTGCCTCAAACATTTCCTTCGTGTTTTGATCGCGATACCTGCATAATGAAACAGTATCATAAAAAAAGGAACACATCCCCATTCTCGGCAACGCAGAACTAAGTGCAACTTTGAATTATTTTTACTGGATTTTCATGTTCATTAAAGCGCACATTAGCACATCACTTTATCAGGCCAACATTTTTACGGCAACATAAAATTTTTTTGCTTCTTCATGACCCACCTTTTCGAGTTCTTCCAAACATGAGCCAACATTAACTCACCGAATTTTCAATATACAAATAGCCAAGAGACAATGTTTTGCAAAGTTGGGAAACTGAGTAATGCAAAAAGAACGAGTATACGGACATAAAAACACACATCGTTGTGTGTGGCCATTCTCAATCAACCTTGTCCCTTTAGCTCAACTCAGTTTCCCTTTCCGACAGACCAACTTGCCTGATTTTATTTCTTGGTCAGCAATGCTGTCTATCATTTGAAAATCAAATCTTCAATAGCCAGCAACAAAATACGTCAACATCGCAAATATTACGAAATAATATCGGGTGCCTCATCAGCATTCGTATCTAAATAAGACATACCACCCAAACAATAAATGGACACACCTGCCAATATCCGTCTGGTCCTTCGGGAACATTAGCTGGTGGAAGTACGGCCAGCGTACATGCTTTGACTCGCTCCTTCCAGAGCCACTGGGTGCACCATCCTTCCAAACATGGTATATTTTTCTTAATGTGTCCCTAAGGCTCTTCCACCTTGCTTGGACATTTGAACCTGCATGCAGGGATGCGTTAATATTAAGCGTGTTTATAACCCATCACAAGTCAACAGCAAAACATCTTGCCGAATGAATATTTCCCACTCTGATTAAAGCTAAACTTTCGCAGATTTCAGCTGTAGTTTTCATAGAAACGCTTCGCTCACCTGTTTGCGCGTCGCAACCGAGCGTGATCCTAAAATAACATGGTAAAAGAAGTTATAATAGTTACTAATCTAAACACGCGCGGTGTAAACAGCCCCTGAAGCTGCTGCACCCAAACATGCCCTGGCGCCCAAAACATCCCATATGTTCACGCACATAGATTGTGCACTGGTTTTGAAAACTATATACTAAGGTAAAGGCGAATGAAAAAGAAATAAAACATTAACAGGAAAGAAGAAGGAATGAGTTTGATGGGGCAGCAAGGGCGCAAGGATTACATAACTATCCTATAGTTAGAACGACAATAAGCTGGCTCGAAGAATATATAATAGAGAAGACAGAAGAAAAAATAGAGAATACAGAAAGCACAAGCGGTGGTGTCATCGGGTTATCACTTCCGGATATAAATTCGTTTTCATCACTACCGATATTGTTAACTTACCTTCTGGATCGGTTCCGATGTCGGCGACGATCTCTGCCCACGCCGCATCTTTCTTTCGCTGGTCCTTGTACTCCGGGCGACCACAATACCAAACCGTGCCACGTATTTGCACTGCTGAAATGAGCTTATCATTGTATTCTAATCTCGCTGCTTTCCATGACTTTGCCATGGTTACAGTGCTCTCCCTAGAGCACTTGGATGTTGTGCAGTCTCCGCGCACCTCTCTTGCAATCCGCGACAACCGTATACCGAGCGGGCGCTTTCTCTTCGTACCAACGCTTGGCAGTGTCATGCAGTTGTCTGGGACACCCGCTTTCTCTGTAAACGATTCCGACGCCTTTCGGCATTTCACGTGGAAGGAGAATCCTGTAATGGTTTGTTTTATACACATATACTTTCGTGCAATAGCAAAGCCATTACTGTGTTGTTTCCTTGCCTCGCCCGTTTCTTCGTACACGTGACCTGAATCTCCCAATTTGGTAATGCTGTGATAATGTGAACTAGGCCTTATTAGGCAAACCGTAATGGTTTGCTGTATATATGCACTGTTGTGCAGTATTACGGCCATTGCATCTCTCACTTTTATAATGCTGCGATAATGTGAACTAGGCTTTATTAAGTACACTGTAATGGTTTTCTTCATATATATTGCTGTGCAATATTAAGGCCATTGCAACTCTCAATTTGGTAATGCTATGGTAAGGTGAACCAGGGCTTATGAAGTAGACCGTAATGGTTTGCTGTATATATGCACTGTTGTGCAATATTAAGGCCATTCCTGTGGTATCATTTGGAAAATTTTTCTAGTCTGCCCTTCCTAACTAGTTGTTGGTCCAACTCACCGATAAAGGAGTGTGTGTTTAAACAAGGCACTAAAGATACCATGTTGACAACATGTCTGGCAGGTATTGGGGGCATTTTGTTTGATTTAAATCTTAGTTCCTTGTGCCAGTGTTTGTCCTGCTGGCTCCTTGTACTTGTGCTGCCATACTTTTTGTGTTACTGGAACCACCCCATTTACTTTCTAGGTTACCACTGTATTGATTACTTTTGTTTCCTTCATGCAGTTTCCTTGCACAGGACCTTGTGAAACACCATTGTCTTTGTCATTTACGACTATAGGGCTTCCTGTTTACCATGTCAAATTTAGCCAAGTTATGTAATGCGTTCGGGCCAATAAAAAATTTTCAAATACTCCTTGTCACTGTTGCGATGATGCGAGACACCTAAATAACGAAGCAAGTAAAAAAATTTAGTTCCACCATCACAATGCCTGTCTTCCTTGAATAATTTTTGTAACGCAACTACACTGAATTGCATTCGTTCACCTAACCAATATCACCGCATTCCAGAAATAAGCAATACGAAATGAAGTGCACAGAAGGGCCACAGAACAGAATATCGTAAATCCAGCGTCTCACTGCCAAAGCATTAAGTAGGTAGCCCTGAAGAAGGCTGTTGGGTTCTTCATGGAGTCCAGCAGCACGTGTTCTTGGCCTTGAGGCAGCCAGGTCAACACCGTCCTACAAGCTTGTCACCCCTTGGCAGGTCCCACTGCCAAGACACCTGCCCTTCATCCTTGAAATACTCGATGAACTGCTTGCGCACCGAATTAGCAGCATTTGTGCAGTTGCAGGCCTTTGTTCCATGCAAACCAAACACAGCAGCAGTTGCCGCCCCTTGTCGCCAAGTGCCATCATGGACACGCCCGAACATGTCCTGGCAGTCTGCATATCCAGGAGAGCAGTAGGTCGCTGAAGCGCTGGACGTCACGGATAAAAAGTTGTGAAGTATGCAAATTGCCTTCACAACACTCTCCACATTTTCCGGCTGCAGGTTCATCTGCCTCTCGTATATCCGCCAGCGGGAAACGAGAATCCCGAAGGCGTTCTCTATACATCGTCTGAAAAAGACACAAAATGCACAAAATGTGTCAAAAATGCACATGTGATTCTTTAAAAATTACGGTTGTAAACGTGCAGTAGAGCCCGCACCAAATTAAAAAAATATGGAGCACTAAATGGCGATGACATGTTGTGCACTGTGGTGCACAAAGACACCAAACACCAGCATTGTATAGGCAATGTTACAATTTATAAATGTGAAAAAATATTCACGTAGTTAAACGGAATACATAAACAGAGGTATCAATGCAGGATTACGGTTTTAATGATTACGGTTTAACAATTACGATTTTAAACCTGATATGGTACAGACCTGGCACGACTGAGGCGGTAGTTGAAGATGATCTCCTCAGCTTTAGTCCGGGTGCCCGGTAGTGGCCGCATGAAGTCGGGGCGCAGCTGGAAGGCTTCATCGCCAACAAACACGTGAGGGCAAACTCTCTCGGAGCCTGGTAGCTTAGCTGCCCGAGGCAGATTGAGCTTGCCCTCGTGCAGTCGTTTGCCAAGGGGGGAATCTGAAAATTCCCCCATCACTAAACCTCCCAGGTGCGCCCACATCAATAAGGCGAAACAGGTACTGGCTGTCGGCCACAGCCATGAGGACAATGGAGTGGGTGCCCTAGAAGCATTGGAAATAAGAATAACAACAAAGAATTCTTGTAATTGGAATATTTCATTACACTTTGCTTCATTGCAGTGTTGCAAGGCACACATCAAAAATGGTTACCGTTTTACTATACTACAAGCTTTGCCTAGGGTATCTACATGATTTTTCCATCTTGTCGTCGTCCTCTACTACTCACATATACCATCCCCTCTAGGCTACAACTAGTCAAACGGCACCCACAAGACACTCTCCTTTGTCATCATTGCATTTCTTTAAAAAAAAACCTCTCCCTTACTTCCCCACAATCATAAATAACGCTGTAAATGTTACATTCTCATATCAGATAAATTGCTGCAACCTTGTGTCTTCTGCACAAGGTTGTTCCCACACAATATTCCTGTCGAATTTAAAGCTGACCCTTCAGCAGCAAATAGTCTGCATGCAATACTGCAATGTTCTGTTCCATACCTTATAGTTGAAGTACAGGCTACCAGCCTTTCTTGGACATCTAATCCTCACGTGCTTGCCGTCCACAGCAGCCAGGCAATTCGGGAACTGTCAACGACTGCCAAATCCTGAGACGATGTCCCTCCATTCTCCCTCTGTTGGAGGCTGCATAATACAGATTTGAACTTTGATGCCCATCAATCACCGGCAGACTTTACTGCTGCATTATTCACCTATGTACCCTCATGCTCTGTCTATACGCATGTGTTATTTAAGTTATGCCGCTACTTCAGCTACTGCAAATCTCACTGTCACACACAGTACACTTTACTGCTGCTGGTTTCGATTTTTATTAGTCATATCATAAGAAGGCAACAAACGCTGACACCGGCGGATGTGGGACATTCTTTCTGCCGCAGGCGCCGCGAGAATGCGATTTTTTGGGTGTGATATTGACCGGTTGCATTCACACAAAAAAACACGTTCTCGTGAAGCCTGTGGCACAAAGGATGTTCCACATCCACCGCCAGGGTTTGTGAGTGGTGCCGCTTGCTACCACTCCCAAGGTTCTACTAAGGAAGATAAATACCCAAGAAAGTGTATGGGGAAATGGCGCCGCGGTAGCTCAATTGGCAGAGCATCGCATGCGAAATGTGAACGTTGTGGGATCGTTCCCCACCTGCGGCAAGCTGTTTTTTCATCCACTTTCATTTCTATTAATTTATCGTTTCCTTATTTCGTTTATTAAAACACAAGTAATTTCCCCTATGTTGTCATTGGTGCCAGTGTTTGTTGGCTTCTTATATGTATATGCATGTAGTATTTTAAGCCATGATCCATTTTCTAAGGACATGCATGTGTTGTACCATCTCAGACATTCGTGCTAAATAATACTGAACAAACAACACTAACATTGATTGAAATCCACTCAAAATACTGAGAAAGGTGACTAATACTGAGCCATTGCTTAAGTGTGAACGTAAGACCATGCTTATTGGTACCACTTCACCTTGTACCATGTTATGAAAATATTTTATGCGCACCTTCATGTACACAGGGGACAGCACCTCCCATAGCACATTGCACGTCAGGTGGATTGCCTTGCGTGCAGTCTCCAGCCCCACTCTGAACGCCATTGCTGCATCTCGCAAGAGCATACCGGACGACAGGTATCCGAAAGCACACGAGATCATATAGCACGATCGACGCAGTAAAGTTTTGTGCTGGTGAACGGCGAGTTTCTACCGAATCTAAGAAGCACTGAAGTGACAAAATGGTCCTACCGCAGCGTCCGTGCGAGGCGCTCGCCAGATGAAATCGGTTCTCGGCAGACCCATTCCTTCGTCAGCCAGTCCCGCACAATGTCGTGGAGCGCGTCGAATGTCTCCGGCGACATTCTGTAGAACTTGAAGAACAGCGAGTCGTCGCCGTTCTTCATGAGCTTCATCTGTAACAAGGCAATGAAAGCGCATGAAGTTGTACTGCGTTGACGCATAAGTCCTTCGTCTCTTACCCCGCAGGGGCGTCTGCGTAAGCAGGCGTTTGGTGTGTTGCGACACCACGTACCCGAGCACACGAGGGTTGGACCCTCCCGCGTGTAGCCGTGCGTGGCTTAGCCGTGTCCGGGGAAAAGTGGATCCTGGGGTTTGAGCCAATGCAGGGTGTTTGGACCTTTACGGCCCCTCGGCGACGGCAACACACCCCTTTGACCTCGGCTTCACGTAGACGGCACCCCCGGACTGACCAACCGGGGCAAATCGGCAGTCGCCTCTTCCTATCTCTTCCTCTCGAATCTTCGTCTTTATCTCCTACTTTTACATCTTTCCTGTCTTCTCTTCACTGCTTATTACTTCCGTATTTCCTGGCGGCAAGGGTTAACCGTGTGTAATATATCCTGCCTTGGGTATATATATATTAGGTTATAGCGGCGATGCATCGCTGGCGTCTGCAGGTTCTCTTCCAACCTTGTAGCGTCCCCTTGTTGGGCTCGGTGGTGGGTGGCCACCATCACCGCCGAATTTTCCAGTGTTTACATGGCAAACGCTTTTTCCCCCCTCCAAGATCGCCCTCCAAAACGAGGGCGCACCGAAGCAACATTTCAGTTCCTATTAAAACCAAACTATGAGACCAAACTATGACAAGACAAAACCAAACTATGACAAGAATAATATTGCAAATACACATTCAAAAGGAGTGCAATTTCATTTTTTCGGCCCTGCCAGTTACCTTCGCTTTCCATAGTCTTGTGTGTGTAAACATGAGTGAAGTTAACATATATGCTGAAATTGGTCCGAGACAAAAGGGCAGGAGCAGCAGCAGCTAAAATTGAGTGTCTCGTTCTTGCTCTCTCTGTTGACAGGAAATAACTGATGGGCGCAACATTTTGGCTGCATGGTGCAGAACAATAGGCGGGCTCAGTATTTGCAAGAGTCTAAGAAGTGTTACATAACAGCTCAGTAAACTAGGCTGGAGCCACGGACAAATACTAGACGTTTCAGTGCTCGCACTGTGATCACAGATGGCGCGGGCGCGCGTGTACATTTAAGTGTACATTTAAGGAACGTGTACTGCGACCCGTTACGCTCTCGTACACTGGGCGTGCAAGGTGGGTGAAATAGGGGCTCAAATGCAAACTGTATTTCATTTGCCATGTGTCTCGCCACCGTCTGACACCCAAACCGGCGCTTAACACAACATTATCAGTCATGCCGCTCTTTGGCCATACTTGGCCCTTGCGCCACTAAACAATACACATTCATTCATTCACCGCCTGACGCGTTCATCGATGACGTGGCCGCGTCTCCGATTTGTCTCGCCAGGCGCTGTCGGACTGTTGCCGACCGCGCCAATGTAGTATGCCGCCGCGGCCCTGTACCATTGCTCGTTCTCGGCAAAGTTCTCGGCACATAGCCGGCGTTCTTCGTCAAATGATTTCTTGCAATAATAGCTCCCTCTCTCCATACTGCTCCTCGGTGCCAGACCTACGGAGAACAAGATCAGGTGACGTTGCGACTGTGCGTTTCACATATACTGAACAAAGTGCGCAAACATGACTGAAAAGTAGGGCACTCACCTCCTTAGGTTGTCGTTATCTTGCTGGCGAAAATACCCCACGAGGAGATCCACGCGCTCCTTGATAGCACGAATGGTGAACTTTCTAATCACGGCGAGCATTAAATTTCTAAGTACTTCCTCCCATGCTGCGGGGTTTTGGTAGGGGTCGGCAGCGGCTACTTCGCGCAACAAACACAAGTCCTCGTCAATGCGGAACCGCTTACGGGGCCTGCGCTGCGCTGCAGAAGAAGCCGAACAGGGCAGCGTAGACACCACGTTCACACTGTACCGAGCCACCTTGCATTTGAAATCGCGGTCACTAGACCATGACTAGACTGGCGCTAGTGATGCCGATGTGGCTTAACAGCGGCGCCCTAGCTGTGATAGCGGAACGACGCTCCACTAAGGCAGGTTCTAAGAGGACCGTGTTGCTCGCTCCGCTATCCCGATTACGGCTAAGCGGACGGCGCATGCGCATTCGCGTTCCCGCTCCGCTAAGCTGCTTAGCGGAGCGTAAACACGCTCAACTAAAACTCTAGTGAGTCGTGGTACGTCGTGTTTACTAAACCCACTTATCGGATAGAGTCGCTCTAAATTATTACTTAACCAGACAGGCTATCATGTAGCGATGTCAAGTGTACGACTCAAACCAACCTTTTTCCGGGGTCCCGGTTCTCCGTCATTCTCTTTTCGTGACAAACAACGGTTGTTGTCACTGCACTCCTGCATTTCTGCTTCAGTTTCTGCAATTAGCAAACAGCGTAAGCACGGGAGCTTTGTACAGAGTTTAACGGTGCTACCAGAGAAATACTCACGGGTCATGTGCAGAATGTGAGCCGGGTAATAGCCACCACGAGTCTTCTCGTCTCCAGCCCGCCAGGCGTCATAAAGTGCCTTCCGATCAAAATCGTCGATGTCTATCGGACGGAAACGACGTATGTCGGTATCCTTAACGACGTGCTTTCCTCTCTCTTGATTGTACCGCACAAGAACGCACATGTTCTTTCCTCATGCTGCTACTGATGAAGGAGCGACCCGCACACACACAGCACGCGAATAGCAAGATGGCTGCCGCTAAACCGCCAAGAGGCAGAGGCCAAGATGCCGCCGCCCACCGAGCAAGTGGGAACAATTTGCCGGAAGTGAAGCCGGTTCTACGAGGGGAGGAGCGCTTTCCCCACAGAGGAAGCTTTACTTCGGGCGCTCCTATCTAAATGCATGGGAACAAAAAAATCGTTTCTCTCGGCAACCCCGCCACCAGATTTGATGAGGTTTGCTGCACCGATAGAAAAAAGACAAAATCTAGTAATTTCAGGAAGCGATGCTTTTATTTAGACTCAATTTTTTACAAAGATCGCTGAAAGTGAGAAAATTTCAGAAAACGGTGCTCTCAAGTCAACAGCTCTAACTCAGCAATAAAGACATCAAATTTCTGCCAACTGAATCAAGTATTACGTCTAAAGCGGACAAAAAGTGTCCTATTATACTTCTTGTGAAGAATTCCTTAATTCGTGAGTAGGAATTTTCGAAAACCCTCGCAAACATTGTAAGAAATTCACGTAAGCCGTAACTTGATACATCAAATTTGTCCGTTTTACATGATCTAACGGATGGAGTTGACAGAACTTAGATATCTGCTTTTGGTGCAGAGTTCGGGTTTCGTAAACTTCGTGTTGCTTGGCCTAGTTGGTGCTTGGCCACAAGCAGTTGGTGCTTGCTAAATTGGTTCGTGTATTGCGCCGCTGCGGGGCAACATATTCGTATCTAGTGTTGACCGCCTGCTCGAAGAGGCTTTTAAACGGGACAGCACTTCAAACATTTTAAAAGTTTTTGGATACATGGACGGCTTTTTAATCCGTTTTAACAGATAAGGCTCATTGAAGCGCTGCGATGATGTTTTAAACATTTTTATGGACAATGGTAAAAGGCTTTCGTTTACGCATGAAGTGCCACAGCGTAACACACTGCAATGTTCAGATTTAAGATTAACCTTTCATGATGGACAAGCTTGTTGGCAATTTTTCCCACATGCCAAGAAAGGGTTGCTGCTGTATAATTTATGCCATTCCAAAATTGTCAAGCGTGGAATTGCTATGCTCTGCCTGGAGTCTGCCCTCGAAAAATCGTGTACACAAACGATGCAGGCCTCGTTCAATAATGGTTCCCTGGTTGAAGGTACCAGCGCCACAAGGGAGAAAGAAAGAGCCAGAGCCGCAAGACCTGCAGTGATTCCTGATGTTCGTAACGTTTCCCATAACCTCAATAAGGTGGCAGGCCGGTATGGTGTACCCGTTGCCTTTTCTGCCCCCGTCAAACTGGGTCGACTGCTCGAACACCACACACGAGGAGACCGGTTTGCGTGGCAAGAAGCATAGCACGTCCTACGGGAGATGCGCTACAGGCGTGGTGTATGAAATTCCCCTTGAGTGCGGCAAGTCCTATATAGGACAGACTGGACGCTGCACAAATGAACGAGCCAGGGACCGCGAACTAAATCTAATGAAAGATGGCGTGGCACATTTGCCATCACCTCACATGCTGTTTGAAATCTACTTCTGCCAAGAATCCTAATCTCAGAAAACCATGGTTTGCACATTTGCCTGCGCACTGCAAGGCCTGCATGTGCAAACCACGGTTTCCTGAGATTAGGATTCCTGGCAGAAGTAGAGTTCAAACAGCATGTGAGCTGGTGGAAGCCTAATATATAAAAAAGAAAGGTACAAATTGCATTAGCGATGCATCTATTGTGCTCTATAAATCAGAAACTAGATTGTTTGACCGCTGGGTAACGCAGGTCTGTGAACAGCCAGCACATGCGTGTATATATATATATATATATATTCTTGGGTCACAGCGCAAAATAAATCAGTTGGAAGTGCCGCCCGTGTTGTCTTTATGTGTCTTCCTTTTATGCGTGTTCAGTTGCTGCAAAAAACATGTCTTTTAACGGATTTAAAAGTCTGTACCCGACTAGTTCTATTTTAACGAAGTGGTCAGGCCATAGCATTGCTTCCGCTAGGTTGTGCATGGACACACTATCTTGTTGTGACCTCCTTTGTTGTAAAAAAAAATAAATAATTTCCCGTTTTGTGCAGAATACTTTGGCAAGGCTGTCGGGCAAATTTCCATTTCTTTTTGGCTGTAATTAGATTTCAGCCACCACTGTGCATACCTGGCAATTGCAGAACTTGTATGCACAAGAGCTTGTTGTAGGCAATTATGAAACCACATATTATTATAGTAAAGTGAACTACTGTACTGATGTTTTATTTTTGAACATGTCAGTTTATTGCATGTAACATTTGCATTGTCTTTCATTCTGGGTCATGCGACTATTGAATGTACTGCTTCATTGTGAGAGGTCATGACTCACAAGTGAAATAAAGAAAATTCAGTGGCTTTAACTATGAACTTTATTGACCTTCTAATAATGAACATTTTCTGCAACACCTTCGGGCCGTGGAGGTATTGAAATAAAAAACAAAGCACACACACAGAGAATATTCTAACGGGAAAAAATCCTTCAACACAATAATTAGTTGCGTGTCACGCTTTGCTGCTTCTTGCAACTTGAGCTGCCTTTTATAAAGTTCAAGCTCCTGCATTTTCAAGTCGTACCAGCTTGTCCGAAACTTTTGTTCCTGGACAACTTCCGCCACCACGCCGTCCCTGCATTTTTTTTGCCTGCAGCAGATCTGGGAGGGGTACAGCGGCTGGGGTGGGCTGGTTGGAGCATGTCTGGTCTGTGGACAGCTGGCCAACCCCATCATCTATCTCTGTTGGCACTGCCTCATAGAGAACGCATGATGGTGGGCTGTTTTCGTCATTCCCTGGCGGTCTGATGGAGTGTTGTATGTCCATAACTCGCATGGCTCCTCACATGGCTCCCCTGTTTCCATGCTTCGAACAATATGTAAAAGGTTGCAAAAGCATTGCTGACATAAAGAGATCCATACACAGATACTGAATGTATACTTTATGGTCGTAAGAACCCAGCTGACACTTTGAACAGTTTGATACAATTCAACCTAGGGTGTTGAAAGATCCGTGCATGCTTACTTCGGAGACTGTGAGCTATCCGCGGCTGCTTTCCACTGCAAGACTGGCATCATTAGCAGGCAATGTTCCCAAGAACTTGTGAATTTTCCAGTAAAACTTCCATGGAACGGCTCCGGAACCTGTTGTTCGGTTCTTCGTGTGCCATCTAGTACGTAAAAAAATGAAAAAGGCATTCATAAAAAATGACAGAAGCCATAAAACATGCATGTGCAGACTGACATTGCAAAATTTTAGCTGTCATAGGGCATTATATGGGCGCTGACGCTTTCGAACTATTTATTGAAAACAGCGGACGCACACGACAAAAGTTTCGTGACTAGGTTGCTTGTATTGCATGCGCATTACCGAAACCCATGAGCTGACGGGAACATAACTGCACTACCGTTGCCCACATAATAGACGAGCACTGTTTTCATTTCGTTGCTTCAGAACACTCCGAACACAAAGTCCGAATTTGTTGCTGCTCTAAAAACGTTTTTGGTAGTATTTCCTATCTGCCGTGTAGGCGTGTACGGGCTTTCCGAAATGTTCACTGTATTTCCCTGAATGCACCACATTTCAGCGAACATCCCCTGAACAGGCTACATATACAGCTGACATCCTCCTCGCATAGACGCACACACACCTGTGCCTCGTGCACTACGCAACTCCCATTGCTACATAAGCGTGGAAGAACAAGACACATGCCTGTATTCGTTCCGCAGGTTTTCCATTTTAGAATCGACTTGCGCTCGCGTCTTCACAATTCTGCAGCTCGCCAACGCGGTTGTAATTGCTTGATATATTTTTCCACTTCTCTTTTGGCCGCGAAGACCGCCCAGGTTCTCCTCCCACAGCCTTATTATGTCTTCTCGTCAGTCCAAGCGGCGCGGGAAACGGGACGTTCCATTTTATTTTATCACGTGGAGTCCGTGAACACCGAGTGCACGTGAACGGCGTGCGAACGACGAACGGCCACCGTGCCACAACAAAAACAACCCAATCTCACGTGACTTTCGTATGCTTCACAGGTTGCCAACCTTTTGTGCAGCTTCGCTAACTCCAACGATCCTTGTGTTCTCAAAGATCGTTTACAATAAATCAAAAGGTTTCTTTTCGTAAAAGTGCTGATTGTACTTGAAAGCTATGTATAAATGTTTTTTTACGGGTTTAAACGTTTCAAATATGTTACTTACGCCAAGAAATGCGTACTCTCGACGCCGTGGCTTGCGAAGCTATGGCGTGGAGAGTACGCATTTTTCAGTCGAATGAGTTCTGGCGAACGCATTAAATAACGAATGGCATTAAGGCGAATGACATTTGATTTGCTCGTGTGGCAGGGGTATAAGACATATAGAGTCAGGTACCACGAGACAGACACGTTGTGCGTTGCGTTCGGAGAGGAGGAGGAAACGGCTGAACACTTCATACTTTTTTGTAAAGGGCTTCACCCTACAGTGGAAAGCAGCGGGGCTGATTTATCCAGAGCATTGGGGCTTAAGGACAGTGAAGGGAAACTAGATTTTAAGCGGGTAGAAGGACCCAAGCAAAGGTTATGTGATTGGTAGCTAAAATCAAGACAAGAGTAAAAACTTCACAAGTCGTGGCTAGGTGGCTTGAACCACCGCCCCATTTAAAGGGTTCAGCCTTATCCATCTATCCATCCATCCGTAGGGGAGGGGCTGAGTGGGCGAGGCCGGCGGAGGAGGGCTACCGTTTTGGCATGCGAGAAGAGAGGGAAAGGCGCGAAGATGCGGAAGTTCAAATTTTTTCTGCATATAACTCAGCTTCCACAAAACGCATTTTGAAAATTCTTGCTCGAGGATAATTATGAAGCAACTTCATTGAGAGCCCCTTTCTGGGATCCTTCAAAATGCATAATTAACTTACCAAGTATAATTTTGCTTCAGGCCAACGTTCAGAGCCCTGAGCTCTTTATTCTCATTCTGCAAGGCCGTGGTTTTCATTTGGAGCTTCTTGTTCTCTTCCTTTAAACCTGAAAGCTCCGAGCGAGCAACAAGTTCGTCGCTGGAACTGTCACTTTGCAGCAGCATGCGCTGCCGCTGCTTGAGAGTAGTCGACAATGTATGTCGTGGCCTCTGTGGTTTTACCTGCATGAATTGTAAAGCTTTTGTTAGCAAACTTTGAATACTGCAACGCTGTTAATATACTCGAGTATATTGGCCAGCTCACCAGTTCACTTTCACTGCTGGACTCCAAGATGACAGGTGGTAATGGAAACCGCTTCGTCTTCACGGCGTTCTCTGCTTTTTCGCGGCTTTTTCTGGAAATTTTACGATCGAGAAGCGTTGTAACAAAGGCAGTAAATACCACAAATCAGCAACAGCGATAACCTGCCTATACATCAGTGGCGTCGACGGAACGGATCTTTACAAATACAAATACAAATACAAAGTTCTTTCTACAGGCTACATAGCCTCTTCTCCTTGAGGTGGCCTGAGTGCCACCAAGCTGGTTGGGACAATTCCTGCCTCATAATGGTTCAGGATATCGATCATATGTATTTTGCACAAACCCAAAAGATGGTCAGGCACCCTGCTCATTTGACCATTGAGGGATAATAAAAAGTGTTCATTGTTCGATATCTTTGTGTCTAGCTCTTTGTTTATGTCATCAAGAAGTCTGTCTGTGTCATCTTTCTCGCGCTTAGTTTTTCGTGTTTTTTCGAGAGAAGAGGTTGGTGAATTGTGTAAAAAGGCAGTAGAAACATCTTGAGGAGAAGGCAAAGAAGGAAAAGATTGTGAAGAGGAAGAATGAGCTACAGAGCCTGAAAGATAAGTAGAAGTAGATGGAGCATAATTAATAGTGTTTGTTTGTGTGGTGTCTGTGTCGGTGTGATCTCCGTGAATCATGGGCAGAAGTATTTGCGAAGGGCTTTCTGAACATTGGCTAAGAATTTCTTGAGCCGAATCTTCATCCAAGTCGAGGTTGGTTGTCGTTCTGCAAAAGAACACACTTTAAATTTCACTTTGTTGCTTTGCAATTTGTGCGTTGAGTGAACAACTGTTTGATACATAATGCCTTTTTGTCATATGGACTTGTCTTCGCCAGGGCAACAGCTGAACATGTTGACTGACTTGTTTCCCTAACTCATGCCTACCAATTCTGCTGAAATTGTAAAAATGCAAATAAAGAAATTGGGATGGTACCTGTACTGACTGCCCTTTTATGGCAATGCAAGGCACTAGACGGAAGCATTGCATAATCAAGGAGTACTGGAGACATACGTGAAATTCTTAAGAAACATTTAAAAATATTATACAGCTACCTTATTCTTGCACAAGTACAAAATTGCCAATCAAGAAGGTCAGACAAGGAGACAGTGCCATGCCATTCACTGCATGCATAGAGTAAGTATTCAACCTTTACACTGGGAAGGCTTAAAAGATCAACGGCAAATATCTCAACTTTCGGTTTGTAGATGACATTCCACAACACTGGGGATGAATTGCAACAAATGAGTTACGACTTTAAAACGAAAAAATGTAAATCTAAGTCAATTACTCAATGGGTACCCCGATCACGAGAAGGAAATTTACAGCATGTAAGCATGGGTTGGAATGCATACGACAGACATTATGAAATCCTGACTGGGATTGTTAAAAAAAGTGTACAGTCATTGCATTCTACTGGTGCACACATATCGGGTAAGAATGTTGAGGTTAACAATGAAGCTGAAGTTAAGGGCTGTGCAAAGAGTGATGGAATGAAAACTGTTAGTAGGTGTAACATAAAAAGACAGGAAGAGCGTGATGTAAATCGGAGAGTAAGCTGAATAGCCAATATTCTAGTTTAAGATAAAAACTGCAGTTAGGCAGGCCATGCAATGCGTAGGGCATAGACTTACAGAATGGGTGGCGAGAGAAAGGCGCAGTCAAGGAAAGCAGAGAATGAGGTAATGAGATGAAATTAGGCAGTTTGCAGCTGCAAGTTGTAACCGCCTAGTGCAGCACGGGTAAGATCAGCTTTCGTCCTGCAGTAAAGATAATGGCAGATTATGTTGATGCTTGGGGATTGCTTGCACCAAGCAAGCGATCCCTGACAACAAATACAACTTGAAGCCTTGAACCTTGCTCTAAATGGTGCCTGGCATGATGAACAAAATGTGATGACTTTAGGCATTCATGCCGGGCATATCAAGTCAAGCATGGGCTTAAAGTTAAGATGCATTTCTTAATACAAGGGCAGCCGAGCTTGCTGCTCCTCTAAGTATATAAATATCAGTATATGAGTAAATAAAGCGCATTCATCCCCCCCCCACCTCCCCCCCCCAAAAAAAAGACAAGGTGTGCTCAGGGCAACCTCCCTCACTTTGCTGACTGCTCCAATTCTTTTCAATGTTCATGTGACCACCCGTCCTGTTTAGAGCCATAATGCATTAAAGATGATGCGTTCAGTGAAGATTTGTTTACTCACGGCCGCGGCTCCAGAGTGTCTCGCAGAAAAAGCATGTCATTGAAATGCTTCCACGAGGATGTGGGCTCTCCAGCTGCTGCTCCACTCTTCTTTTTGGCGTCCCTCAGCTTCTTGGCGAATGTGTCCCGCAGGTTGCGCCATCTTTTGCTGATTTTTACTATTTCCTCTGCAGAGAAAAGGCACAGTTGATACATTTTCTCTAAATCAAATCACATAGTAGTGCCACAGTAATACCAGCACCTAAATGTTGACATGCTATTCAATAAGTTGTCTATTTGACCTGCTACTGAAGTTTTCCTGAGCACAGAATGAACACAAAATTACAACTGATGCATCTGCCCTGTACTAAAGCTCCAATGAACATAATTATAGGGTTTCTGGCAAAACCATTAGAGAATGTAGCATGTTTGCGAGCTTCATGTTCTGCATAAGCTTGTGGCCAGCTCTGCATTTGATATTACTTTGCTATGTGAACATTCTTTCAGTGAGTGTATGTGACCGCTACCTTTTTCGGTATTTGGCCGGAATAATTTAACAATTCCACTCCCATGCCGTTATGCCGTTCCTTTTAGCGCTTCGCCAGTAGTCGGAGCGGAGCTCCGCCGGAATCATAGGCCGTGAAAAGAGTACGATACATTCGCGCGGAATAATAATAATAATAATAATAACCGGCTTATTAATAGGCTTATCTGCAACATCAACTAAATGAACGGTCTAAGCTACAGAATGGTCCTTGAAAACGAACGGACGGGTTTGCGAAACGCCAGAAACAGGCAGCGAACTTTCACGACACATGGCGATGAAATGACAATTATCTGCGCGGTTACACCACACACGCGCGCGCGCACACACTCACATAAATTGACCTCGTTGCTGGGCTACAGAATAGATGTTTGGTAGTTAAACACTGAGCACTCACCGTTCGTCCCTGCTAGTCCTAAGCTCTTGGCGACGGCAATCCAGCTTGCGGTGCGAAGTGTCGTGTTCCTGTAATCCACGCTTGCTTGGTCCCACAGCGCGCGGTGTCCGCGAACCAATGAAATTAAAACCTCATTTTCGTTGGCACGAACTTCGGCGGCGTTCATATTTCTTTTTGGTCCGACTAGCGCCGCTTCTGTCAAAGAAATAAAAAAATGGCGTCCCTTGAGCAGCAGGGCTGTCGGAGGTCGTGGGCTACGTCAAGTCGATGCCGCGCTGTCATTGGCTGCGGCCGTCCGACCGATGCGGCAGACGCACGACAATATTCAGCCGGTCGGTCGCACGCGCGGCGTGCGATGCGACGCCGCATGCGGCGGATTCTGTTGGGAAACCGTTGAGTGCGGCAGCCGATGCGAATGGTCGTACGACCGATCGCACGGAAAATCGCACCATGTGTCTCCCGCATAACGCGAAACTGCATTGCGGCGCCACCTGCCGCAACCGCGCCCATTGTCGAGGCTAACGGCACTTCCGCGCCAGGCATTCATTGCGCATGTCGCTCCTTGCTTCGCTATCAGGCATGCCGCATCCGCGCACTGCTGCTTTCTGTGTCCGTGTTCACTTCGCGCTACAATTCAAGATCATGTCGCATCGCTTGGTTCCCCGGGATGCGCTTTTAACTCACGTTATAGCCGCTGAATCGCTGTAGGACCGTCTCCGCGTGTCTGCGTCGGCTGCTGCGATGGTGGGCGGAGATTCTGAGTATCTTTTGCGCGGCAGGCTACGTTCTCTGAACAAATGTCGTCTTCCATGTCGCGTTGCTTCTACTGACAACGCGAGCATCGAGGCGCTGTCTTTGTGACCCACAATTCCTGTCCGTCCTTCACTGCTTCTGAAACCACAGTTTGTGTTGTAGCGTGTACTGCGACGATGCCGCCTCGCGTTCCGGAACACGAAAGAAGGTATATTGCACGCCTCTTCGTGGAACGCGTGCCCCAAAAAGAAATACGTCGCCTGACAGGAAGGTCTAAATCAGCTGTAGCGCGAGTGGTAAAAGCCTTCCGAGACGATAGAGGAAAGATTGCTGAGGCCCATCGCAGTGGAAGACCGAGGATATCTGACGAAGAAGAAGACAAACTGATTATTGCCGCTGTTGCCGCTGATCATTTCTTGAGCGCCAAAGAAATCAAATGAAAGCTCGGCCTTCATATGTCACGCGATACAATTAGGAGGCGCCTCTAAGAAGCGGGATTGCGAAATGGTGTCGCAGTTCAGAAGCCATTCTTAACAGAGAACCAACGAGCGCAGCGGCTGGAATTCGCTAGGGCGTACGAGCATTGGGGTGTTGAAGAATGGTGCCACGTCATCTTTACTGACGAATCCACGTTCTGCACCAGGTGGGACCAACATCAGAGTGTTTGGCGGTCTCTGAACTGCAGGTATGGCTGTTCACGTCTTTAACACAAAGTGTTTCGATATGAGATACGACTCTGTACTGCAAAACGAAGTGGAACCTGCATTTTGTCTTTGGCGAGCAGCTTACTAAGTCAATACTAAGCTGTCTAAGAGTAGTTTCTAAGGTTACTGTCTCAGTAAATACGCCCGCTGTATTTGTTTCATCAGCCCTCATAGAGAAATTTAGCAACTCAGCTAGCAGCATTCTCGTCACGCAGGCATTTTTTTTTAGTTGACATGTTTTTTCGTTGACATGTTTTTTGTTTTTTTTTCTTAAGAGCACCCAATTCTCAACAGGGCAAACAGTCATGATAGTTTAGAATAGTTTAGCTTTCCTTTTCACCCACCGAATTCTGCTAAGAAAGCCTATTGTCTGTGACGATAAATGTACTCGCCGCAGGTATGGTGCAGTTCATAACGGCAGTTTTTATGCGAAGCATATTACGAGAGCTCAACCCAGCTGCTCAGGCGCGGCGGTGTCGCCTTCAATGACCTTTGACTCCATGCCATACCACGTGACACCATGACGTCACGACAGAGAAGAAACGGGATTCCAATTCGCGCCGTCGCTCAACTCTCGCAAGAGGGGCTGGGTGGGAATCGAACCAGGGTCTCCGGAGTGTGAGACGGAGACGCTACCACTGAGCCACGAGCGGTACAAAAGCGCCTCTAGTGAATGCGGTGTTGCCTTAGAAGCGAGCTGTTTCTAAGGGTCAGGCGTGCGTCGCTTGCTCAGGCGCACATTTCGTTGCCGCGCCGAACGCTGCGTTGCTCGACGCTCACCGCGTCCAATGCGGGGCGCGTAGTCGCTGGCGGGTCGACGGGAACGATGTCGCGTTCCACTCTTGAAGGCGAAGCAGAGTAACGCATGAGTTGTTTCTTCGTCTAGCCGAACCAAATATAGCCAAGCAACAGCAGTTCAGCAGGCTAAACAGTGGTTCAACAACTAAAATAAAGGCTAGTATGCTTCGCATCCTGGGCTTAACCTTAGCAAAGCCACAGCCATTTTTTTTTCTCGTTCTTTTTAGATACCGACCGGAGTACGCGCAGTGTGTGCTGTCGAGTGGTCGGTGCAGCGTTGCCGTCCGGGGAGCCATCAGCAAAGATGGACTTGGCCCTTTAGTCCGCATCGATGAAACGTTTAATGCTCAGTCGTACTGCGACATCATCAAGGAAACCCTGGTGCCGTACGCCCTGAACGGCCCGTTCCCTGACGGGTTTTACTGGCTGCAGCACGACCGTAGCCCAGTGCATACTGCACGCCTTGCGGGAGCTACTCTCGACTCTTGCGGTGTGCTGCGTTTGCCATGGCCTCCAAGCCGCGCGGATGTCAATCCAATTGAGAATCTGTGGGGCATAATGAAAAGGCGCCTCGCTGCCCAAAGTCATCGCATCCCCAAACGCCCATGCTCTTTGGAGAGAAATCCAAGAGTCATGGGACGCACTAAGAGCAGAAACTGAGACTGTAAGGGCGTTGTATGCGTCAATGCCACAAAGAATTGCCGAAGTCATAGCTTCAGAAGGCCACTACACCGGCCACTAACTGGCACTCGCCCTAGAGTTTTCTACATGCTGTCTTGTATGCTTGCTTTTTCTGTTTCTCTCTCTCTCTCTGTCTGTGTGTGTGTGTGTGTGTGTGTGTGTGTGCGCGTGTGTGTGCGCGTGTGTGTGTGTGCGCGTGTGCGTGTGTGTGAGAGAGAGAGCAAAACATCCCAGTGTAAATCAGGGGCGTAGCCAGGGGGGGGGCTTATGGGGCTTCAGCCCCCCCCGAAATTTTTTCGTGCTGTCCACGCACCGCCGACCAAAGCGACCCCCGGCGCCGGAAATCACTCTGGATTTTGTCTAGAATGTCTTTTTGACGCTCGATAAGACATTTAACCGCGAAGATTGCAAACTCGGGCTGGATTTCGTGGCAACGCCCATACACCGGGAGTCACATAACGCCAAGCAGTCCCATCCGAGCACAAAGTTTCAAGGGCGCTTTGATGGTGAGCGGGCTCGCCGCGGCATCTCGCTGAGGCCACGGAATCTATGGAGCGCATGGATATCAATTGCGAAACTTTATTGGTATAAATCTCATAAGCTCTTGATGTGAAAGGCGCATTGACATTTCCAAAGTTGTGCTTTAGATTTTCAATTGCGGAACTTTGTGGGTTTAATGTTGTTATAAACATTTGACGCCAAAGGTCTATTGACTTTTCTAAAGTCTTACATCGGAACATACAACGAGACAAGCCAAATCAACACACTAGCAGACGAGTTGACAAAGTAGGCAGCGAGGTACAATGAGACGAAGCGTTGGGGTGGTTCATTTGTGCCGTCATGTCACATAAAAAAGATATCAACATTTTTTTTAACCTACGCCAGAACATCCATGTCAACACACTAAAGCCAGCCAAAGTGACTACGTTCTCATTTATTTTTCGTACTTTGACTTTTATTCGCGAAAACACAATGAGCCTCTTTTTTTTTTTTGTTCTCGCTACCCTACCAGCGGGCTGCCAGAGCCAGCCAGAGCGCATACGTTTTTCTCGTATGGCCCCGACCACCGTGCGATGCACTTCGGTGCGCGTTCGGTTTGCTCTGGCCGAGTGGATTTTCACCTGACAGAGTTTTGGACGCCTTCTGGCTAGCAGACGAGAAAAAAAAAAACAATGGTCGCTCGCCGCCATCACTGTGGGGACTCGAAGGATTGCACCGCATTCCTTGAGCGGAGCCTTTCCGGAAAATCTTGTTTCGCCGCTGTAGGATACTGAGCAGTATGCGTATGGTTCTCAGTGGACCAAGCGTCTCATGTTTTCTTCGGTATTCCTTCCGTAGCCCCATTAGGTGCCCGAAGTAGGCATTCGATTCTGGCCAACATACTTTCCTATGCGGTTTTTTTTCATTTCGGTGCCTCCGCCTCACAGAAAAAAATACATTATTGCAGCGCAGCGAATTGTCGCATGGTGAAAGTTCGATTTTGATACTTCTTTTGCGGAAAGTAATGGGCGACGGGACACTTCAGTTGCCGGATACGTTTATTATATTATTGCGAAAGCAATTATATGGACACTCCAGGCGCATTCCTGCCATCGCCCTGATGTTTCGTATAAAGTCCAAGGGTGATAACATCGTGACCACGCGCTGCATGCTGTATGTGCGAGTGAAAGCGTAGGAGGGGAGGTGGAATGGGTGAGCCGACGATGGTGGCTCAGTCTTGTGTGCGCAAAGGAGAAAAGCGGGGAGCAAGCGCGCCGCCTTCCGTCGCGCGCAATACATCGGGGGGAGTGGATGGAATGGGTGCGGAATCTAGGATTCTGTGAACCTATGATTGTGCAACATGTTTATTTGCCTTTTTTTGACGCATTATATACAGTTACTTCTTCTTACGTACATAGACTCATTGGAGACTTATACGTATACCTAAATATCTTGTTGCGAGGTTTTGTGTATACATGCAGTGAACTTTGTTTCCAGTGACACTTTTTGTCCTTTATCAAGCCGTATTTTCGCATTTGTATATCCCATTGTATCTTTGCATTTCTAATGTAAGAGGGCGAGTCAAATAAAAGTGAGCATACCCTAACCACGCAATAATGGTTCGGTTCACTATCTGCGAGGCATGCGCGTAGGAGAACGGCATGTCTCATTTACAAAAAGTGACACGCAGGTGTGAAGATAAATGTTCTTTAATGCTCTCATACTCTGGGTTAAATATGGTTGCGTCACATAATGGACACTTCAAAAGTTGAACAGCCCGGTGCCGCGAAGTTTTTTCACAGCTGAAGGTGTTTCCAAAACAGAAATTAATCACCATATGACTGCCGTGTACGTTGAACACTTCATTTCATTAAATAAATAAACCAATAAAGAAAGAAAGAAAGAAAGAAAGAAAGAAAGACTGTGAAGCGTTGGAGCAAACGGTTCAAAGGACATTGCAAAGGCATTCCAAGACCGGGCCAAAACCATCGTTTTGGCCCGGTCTTGGAAGTTACAGAAAGTTAAATCCTAGTGTCTGTTGGAAACAGAACTTCGATTTAGGGCCTGAATTTTGTTTAAAATATTTTGAAAAATTCGAAAGTTTGAAAAAATAGAAGCACGACGTTTACAAACTAATAGCTATGCATGAAGAACAGATATTGTGGTTCTGTAAATGGCATTTATTATAACAGTCAAAGCGAACAAATTTGTTATGTCAATTTGTATCTTACGTGAATTGGTTACGTTGTGTACAAGGGTTCTGCAAAAGCCGTATTTCCACAATACTAAATTTTTTTGAGATTCATGTGTAGCATATCTATTTTGTCCGCTGTAGATGTACTATTAGATGCAATTCACAGAATTGTGATATCATTTTTCATTGTTGAGTCACGGAGATTTATTCTTGATAGTTTCGTTTTCTGAAGATTTTCAATTTTGGCCAATTTTAAATAAATAATTGACCACCTAAATGAAAAATTCGAAACCAGTAGTCACTAGAATTAAACTTTTTCTTTTAAATGCAACAAACCTCCTCAAATTTGGTGAAGTGGTTGCAGGGAAAAACGAATTCCCCTGCTACATGTACTTAAATAGGAGCACCCGAGCTAAAGCTTCCTCTTAAGGAGGAGGCTGAGCTGCAACGTGCAGATGTGTGTGTATATATATATATATATATATATATATATATATATATATATATATATATATATATATGGATATATATATATATATATGTATTGGGCCAGTGGCGTAGCCCCCCCCCCGAACAAAATTTCTGGCTACGCCACTGGTGTAAATATATCCTTTTCACCACCATTGATTTGGTGCTTATTTTTCACATTTGCAAATGCTTTCTTGTAGCCTCACGCTCAGAATCAAACCCGGGCACGTAATTTATCCTATTTCACATCAGGTGCCACATTGGAGGTGTATGCATTCTACAGTTAAGCATGATGACACGATAAATTACCGCGGCAATCATTTTTTGCGGTAACAGAACGTGAGGACCCACGCACCGCGCGATGATACAAATGACTGTAGATAAAGATATGATCCAGATCACAGTGGACGACCTCCACGGGTATCCTCATAACTGAAGCGAAACTCGGACATGTCAAGCCAGGAAGGTGGCCAGGAATTGTTTTTCGGGAATGGGCTAAGATTTCCGCGCCAAGCAGTTGACGAGATTTATTGGGTGGCACATGCCCATCAAAGAAAGTGCACTGGAATAATGTTCCACGCTCATCTATCACGCTTCATGGGAGATAGCATTTATTCAGACAACAGCACGTTGCGCAAAAAGTATAAACCTCATGCAAGCGATTTCTCGCGCGACAGCGACAAGCGACGCGATGGAGATGGCTATCGCGTTCGCTCGTCGCCCAGATGACAAACTCCTGCGAGCGACCGCTTCTCGCGACGGCTTTCCAGTGTTGCTGGTATTAGAGGATCGAGTTAGCGCCAAACATGGTGTGGCACTTGCTACAATAATTTAAATTGATTTGTTTGGCTGTACAAAGCAACATAATGTATTTCTGAAGGTCTTGCAGTATGTTTTTTTTAATATCAAAATTCGGTAGTTCGCTCGATCCGTCTGCGACGCGCGGCGCGGCCAACGCCGCAAAACGCTGACCGCTTCCTCTTCCCGCCCGCGCTACCTGAAACCGCCGGTGTCATTTTGCTGCGCGAGCCTGCGAGCGTTTCTTTCTGTCCCCGCTGTTAAGTTTTCTGTGCGTGTGATGGAGCGGCGTGGAAAACTAGCTGCTTCACAGCTACTTTTGATAATGAAGAGGAAGCAGGCGCTGTCCCGCAGCCACTGGGTTCGGCCAGTCATGCAGCCTCTGAGGTACACGCTTCATTTTTGCTCCCAGGAATGCAGCAAAGTGATCAATTTCATCGTACTCCTTCTCCAGAATTTTGCTGATATTATCAATTTGTTCATCATATTTATCTTTCTTCTTTTTCTTTTTTGGAGGCCGCGGCTCCGGCACTTCAACATACACCTCAACAAGGCTCGAGGCCTCTGTTTCGTCACATGCACTGACCTCGTCATTAGCCTCGTCCCTGTACATCGCAGTGAAAATTTGTTGCGCTGACTCGTGGCCATTTGCGCTGGCACTTTGCCAATCCTCTGCAGGTGGAGCCGTGAGGTTTCCCGATGTCCTGGAGAAAACAATGTTGCATGTTTTATTAAGGTCTACTAAGCACTGCTTTCACCAGAAAAAGCTCAGTTGTCATGTGTGACTTATTAAACATTCCACACGCAAGGTCACTGCAAACATGATTGTCTGTGCATTTCTTTTATTTCTATGAACTTTTTTGTTCTTAATTAGCTGGTTTATACATGCACATATTTTTGCTGTCAGGCACAACATTCGTTGTAATGCTGGCATGATGCCACAGAAAAAATACCCACTATACGTACTGCAACTTTCTATTATGAAATTACGGTCTTCGTATCATGCTGTCCTTGAGAAAAAGAAGCCGCACGAAAAACATCCACTGTTTGCCCGCGTCGAGGCTGTTGTCTGTGGCCGCGCCGCTCTTTGCCTCGTCGCGACCTTTCAGCACACGGCGGAAAGTGTCCCGCAAGTTTTTCCACCAGGCTCTCACGTCAGAAACTGCGTGCAAAAAGAATGAGTACATAGCACCCACTGCAGTTCGCGCACATGCCACGATGAATGCAGCATTCGGTCTATACATGCATGCCTGCGGTTGTCACATGCAAGTTCAATGCGCCATAGGTCGCACTTCTTTTTAGCAATTACAGGGCCGCAATTTTGCAGTGGTGCCTTTTCCCTCGCTATTCTTTTTTCGCGCTTGGTTAAAAGTGGTGATCAAGCAGCGCTTCGCCCGCGTTTTATGAAAGGGCTGGATCAGCAGCATAGAATGCAGCAGAAGGGTTAGTCAAATTCTAAACCAAGTACACAATGTAAACAGCGACAAAGCACAACTCACCGGCCGCTCCGAGTTCCGCTGCTACACGCCGCCACGCTGCCTCGCATACGCCACGGGACTTGCAGTCTTTATGCTGCAAATCCCACAGGCAGCGCATCTTTTCAACTTTCACCAGCATCTATCAGACGCTCACTGAATTCGTTCTTGTTGTCCCCGTTCGCCATGCTCAACGTGGATGCTGCAGTACGCTCGACTCAGGGAGGCTGCATGCTCAGCTCATTGTTTTGTGTACCGAAAAGCGCGCGCGCGCGCGAAAGCAAACCGGTAGAACGTCACTAATGTACATCCTGTTCCGGCTGCCTACTATTGGCTAGTCGCTCATAGCACTTCCGGGCGACGAGCGACGGATTCTAGATTTGCAAAACCGAGCGATCGCGCGACAAGACCGAACGATCTGTTCAAGGGACGGCCCGATCCGTCGCGCGAACCCGTCGCTGTCGCGCACAAAATCGCGCTCATGGGGTTTAGCCTAAAGGCGCCGGTGAACTCCGTCCATCGCGCCAGCCATACGAGATTAGCTGCAATCCGCCTCTTTCATGTTCCTGTGCTGTCCTCTGACGCAAGCCGCTGGAAACGTTTTGGAAGGGTGTCGGGGATTTCGCCGGTTGACTTGTGTACCTGCGCCCATGTTGAGTGTGCGTCGGTTCTGCGGTTCGTCGATCGCGATTAATTATTAATGGTTTCTCCTGGGCAGCATGTCATTCACCCATCGAGTATAGTGGGTGAACAGACCCGAGTGCGCTGTTGTGGTAACAGCACGGCCGATAAAGGCACGCTGAGTTCCGTCTGCCAACGCGGCTGCCTCGAGTTCGTTGTCGCTGGTGTCTGCGATTGCACATTGCTTTTTCTATTCCTTTTGCACATTCACTAAACATTTCACATATTCAAGGAGCCTTCGACCGCAGCCTTCCACGTGGGATTGCCAAAACGGTGCATTTGTTTACCTCTACAGCTTCAGTTATTAAGTAAGCTTCGGTTATTGTAGAAACGGCGCATCGCTGATGTGAAATAATCTCAAAACGTAGCAAAACATGCAATTGAGTCTGTATGAGCGGCCGAGTCCCTTAAACAACTGCAACTGTAATCCAGACACATGTATAGTACGTGTTAACTGATTCTCGCTTTTGTTTAACCTCATCATACTTACAGTTTGCGCGTGCTGTAAAGTATTATTAGAGACAACTCTGCTCGGCATAAGTCCCCACTTATATGCCGTGTAGTTCTCTCGCACAAAGGCGGACGCCATCGCTGACATTATTGGCAACTGAGCGAGTTTATGCTGTATCGAATGCATTGTCTCTCCTTTCCTGTTTGACGCAGAGGTAAACAATGCTTCTTTGAAATTAAGAAATGTCAGCATAACAACACACACAGACCCACCATCTACGGGAATGCTACCGGCAGCTTTCGGGTACGATGACCAAAGTACAAGATGTTGGCACAGCGCTGTGTCGCCGCTTGCCGCTTATTGTGTACGTGCCGTGCGAAGTGAAGAGTAGTCATCAAATTGCTAAATGGCCGCAACCTAACTATAAGAGCGGTTTCCTTCGTCCTGACTGCTTATTGTTTAAGTCCAGCTCCATCGGTAGCGGGTGCACGAACTCGACGGGGTCAGACCTAGCCTAAACTTCGCTATATAAACAGGACAAACATTGACTCAAGCTTCATGTGCACGGCTTGAGAGGACAGAAGCTCGTGCATTTCAACTTCGAAGGCATGTCGACGCATTTTGAGCGCGAATAATTATATTTACAAGTGAATTAACTGCAGCTATCACGTTGTGGTTTCGACGGCTGATCAAGTAGAGTTCGGTCAAGCTATCACGGTCGTCACGCTGATTTTGTCGGTGCTGTCGACACGAAAGCCCGTCGCGCTATATGACAACTCGCACCCGTCGGTTGCGTCGTTGTCGGCCTATTGCGATCAAATGGTCTCAATGACACAGTGCTGAATAGTCGGCCAATCGTCGTCAGCGTCTTGTCCGTCTCGTATAGACCTTTCTTGTCCACGCTGTGGCAGCAGTGCATTCATGACCACAGAAAACTTCCGGTCATGCATTTTTGACAGTCAAGTTAGCCAAGAAAACAAGTATTTTGCGCATAGCTTACTGTAGGCACATATTCTTGATCTGTTGAGATATGAAGTGCGGCATGTGTTGATCTCAAGTATGGGCTTTTTTTGTTGAAAGGAACAATAATATTAGCTTGTAAAGCATTCCAACTTCACAGAGAAACTGATGCCCGCTGGAGGGTTCTGTAAATTGATAGGCTATTCTACTGTTGTGGTGTTGAACTCTTGTTCCAGAGGGCTTAACAGGAAGTCTTCTGGGAAGCCCGTTTGTAAGCATAAAAAAGTGTCTATAGACCAGTTGTTACCAGGCCTGAAAACAGTACATGATGTCAAGCACGCGCTGCTACCACCAGCAACAGTGGGCCGACGCTGCAAGAAGACTTCATCAGCAACGTATTTTTTTAAGTGTCGCCCAAGTGTAGCGCAGGGCTTCATCGATAAATTTGACAGCCGTCAATGCAAGGCGGTAACTACGTGGTTCACGGTGCAGTTCGGACCAAGCCCTGGCCCTTTTCTGTTTCAAAGTGGAGTTGCAGTCTTACGCACGTTTTCGGCACCGCACCGACTTCGAGCTACCAGTAGAGTTTCAACGCGATACGTGGCACGAGCGTTTGCAACAGCGCGCGTCAAAGAGCTTTTTTTTTTTCCTCGGGGTACTTTCTCCCGATATCTGGCCGCGCGGCCGTGCGCGCGCGTCCCTTCCAAAACGTTTCGCGACTAATCCGCTAGGGCAGGGCGCATGCGCCGTCGCGCCGTGAAAGAGTCGGATTACCACACGGTGCCTCAACGGCTTCTGCGAGTCCCATAAGCGCACCGCTACTGCATCCCGGGGAACCAAGCGATGCGACATGCCTGACAGCGATGAAAGGACAGACATGCGCAAAGAATGCCTGACGCGGAAGTGCCATTAGCCACGACACTGGGCGCGGTTGCGGCAGGTGGCGCCGCAACGCAGTTTCGCGTCGCTCCGCCACGCACTGGAGATCCCGCAAACTTTTGCTGCTGACTGTACATGACCTTGCTAGCAGCCCCATACGACAAAAAAAGGAAAAGCTATAAAGCCACACCACACAGAAAAATAGTGCCACATCCACCGCACATCTTGTATGGCCCCTAAATGGCCGCCACAAAGCCAATGTGCAGCATGCACAGTTTCGGATCTGTCGTTTGAAGAACAACTTTAACCGCAAATAATTCCTTATGTCAAAATGTAAAAAACACGTCTAAACAAAAAAGCTAAATTAAATAATGATTTGACTGCAGCAAATTATTTTAGTCGCATTACAAAACTACTCCGCCATAAACAGCACATGTTTGGCCCAAGCGAAGCCGCCGCTGGAAACAATGAGCACGAGAGACGAGCTTGGCGCGCATGGACGAAAAATGTTGGCGTGCAGTTAGCGCAGTCTGAATTCTTTCCGATGCCGTACCACGCTGCTAGCAGTCGCCCACTGCTTAAACAAGAACCGGCACTTTCGTCGGGATCTGCAGAGAGCAACCAAAAATGCATCCCACAGTACCGCCGTTATGAACGCCCGTCTCCAGCCAGCCGCCGACACACACAAAAAACCGTAGGTGATTAGGATTTTTTCGCTTCTGCTTGCGTGCTACGTTAGCGCTGCGATTGCCACTCAGCAATGTCTACTAGCAACACCTCTGCCATTCAGTCGAAAAGACGGAAGCTGTACCTCGCGCCTGACGCAGAATATATCTGCCTGCTCCTTTCTGTGTCCGTGTTTCACTTCGCGCTAGAAGCCAAAATCATGTTACCGTACCAACTCGCCCAACTGTCTATCCTTTTGCAGAATACAGTATGCCGCGGTCGACGAAATGGCGAGTGAACTTGCGACCGCCCCTCGTGTCACAGCCTGGTGGAAACGCAGCAACTGTTCCTGCAACTCCTACGGTTTCGACCGCGGATTGCCACTCCCGTGAGGCATGCAATTTTTCCAATGAGGACACCCTCGACCTACGTGCTGCAGCTACCCGTGCGACGAGCTGACGACCGGTACGTACGATCTTGTTTCGGAGCCATGTTTTTGTTAGTTATTTTTGTTAACACACTCTGCAGTCAAACAACCTCCACGGCAGCGACAACCTTCCGATTACAGTGATCGGCGCTTTGTGCGCAGATGAATACTTTGCAAGAACTGAACGCCAAAATCGCAATGAAAAATGAGAACGTGTAAGTATACTTTGAATATCACCTTCCAGCTACATCCCCTGTCTTCCAGCATATTTTGGCCTTTCCCAATGTTCAGTTTATCCTAAACATTATTTTCTATCTGAGGTGTCCTTGCTAATTTCTGACAACGCAATAAAGCACGCATAGAATCAACCTTGGCGTCACAGGGATTTTAGCAGTGATGGTTTTGTTTCCGTGCACACGTCTAGCGAAGAGATGTATCGACACCAAACTAATCATTCCTTGATGAGAGTGTCAGACATTTTTGCTGAAAGCACTCGGTGCACGGGCACGTTCGCGCTCGCTGCCTCGCGCAAGTTCATCACCTGACCAAAGCTTCGACTCGAAACTGGCTTCAAAGTCAGCTCCTTAAGGGCTAGAAGTAATATGTTTACCTTGCGTCCTTTGGTGCACGCAAAGACGTCCTTCTGCGTCATGTATGATTCCAGTGATGAAGAGAGCAGCTAGTCTAGCATTCCCGATGTTCCCACGTTGAATTCTATATTTTTTTTTCCAAGGTTAACGTTCTTTTTACTAAATGCATCTCTTCTACCCGTTTGCAGCACGGCTACCATCGCGTTCTTCGCCGAAATAGTTTCACGGAATGCTATTCTGCGACACCTGAGGCTGCCTTCGACGGACTCCCAATACTGCTCGTTAGCCACGATCCCAGTGGCCCACCAGCCGCACACCGACGCCGCAAAATGCATGGAGCCGCGGCTCACCGCTCTGCGCAAGCCGAACTCGGCGCTCCTCCATCTTTGCATTCACTTGCGGTGCTTCGGGGAAGCTGAGTGCTGCGCTTTCTTCGGCGCTCTCGCAGACGACACCCGGAACTTGGTCAGTCTATTCCATGATGCCCGTCGGCAGTGTTTCCAAAGTCCGCAGAACGATCAGACAGAGCGGCCTGTTTGATAGGGTTATCCCCTTACAAAAATTTTTAATGTGTTTTTTTAGAAAGTCTTTTGAACTTTCTCTATAGAACTCTATTGTGTTTATTTTGATTGCCTATAGAATTTTCTTATAGAGTTTCAAAAGTTATTTGGCCACCGCATTCTTATAGGAACTCTGAAGACACATTTCTATAGAACATTTCTATCGAGTTGCTTTAGAGATGCTAAAGACAAATTTCTATAGAACATTCCTACGTAGTTCCTTTAGAGATCCTAAAGACAAATTTCTATAGAACATTCCTACGTAGTTCCTTTAGAGATCCTAAAGACAAATTTCTATAGAACATTCCTACGTAGTTCCTTTAGAGATCCTAAAGACAAATTTCTATAGAACATTCCTACGTAGTTCCTTTAGAGATCTTATATACAAATTTCTATAGAACATTCCTACGTAGTTCCTTTAGAGATCCTAAAGACAGATTTCTATAGAACATTCCTACGTAGTTTATTTTGAGATCCTAAAGACAAATTTCTATAGAACATTCCTACATAGTTTCTTTAGAGATCCTAAAGACAAATTTCTATAGAACATTCCTACGTAGTTCCTTTAGAGATCCTAAAGACAAATTTCTATAGAACATTCCTACGTAGTTCCTTTTGAGATCCTAAAGACAAATTTCTATAGCATTCCTTTAATTTTGCTAAAAGCAAATTTTAATGGAAAATTCTATGCAGTTGCTTTGAAGACCCTATAAGGCAAATGTCTATAGAACCTATGTCTATAAGTATATTGCTCACTCTTTACCAAAGTTCTAGAGAATTGCACTGTAGCGTTTAGAGACCACAGTATATGAGCGCAAAAAAATTGGCACCACAACGAAGTGACTTGATTTAAACATTTATTGCACTGAAAGACTAGACCATATTGCACAAGACATGTCTTCTGCAGCAAATTAGGATGCACAAACATGCACACATAAACTGTAGCTGCCAATGCGCACCTCAGGTCAAGCTGGTGGTACTAGTGGTAAGAAAGAAATAACATTGCAAGACTCGACTAGAGTTGACACCTGAGAAAAAGAAGCTTGACGAAGACAAAAAAAGTTTAAAAAGCTTGTATTTTGTTAAAAGAAAATAAATTGAGATCAGACAACATTCCAAAATTAGGGTGGGAATAGAAACCAGACTAACGCGCGCAATGCCTAAGCAAAAACTTTGAAGTAATAGTCTTGTGGAAACCTGCAAGGTGGAGAGAAGTAAGTAATAAAGGGAAAATCAGACGTCCGCCTGTTCGTAGCAGTTGCTACAAGGGAAACCCATATGGGTTCAACGAAAGAAAAGCCTCGCAGTTGAAGAAAAATTTGTCCTGGTCCGGGACTTGAACCCGGGTCCACGGAAAGGTGGTGGTCCCGGGCTCGAGTCCCGGACCAGGACGAATTTTTCTTCAACTGCGAGGCTTTTCTTTCGTTCAACCCGTATGGGTTTCCTTTGTAGCAATTGCTATGAAGGAGTGAATTTTCCCTTTATTGCAAAAACTTTGCCAACCTTAGTATGGCATCAGATGCAACTAATAGAATAGTTATCTAGTTTTTTATTGAAGAGTTAAAGGTCGTAAACAATACAACTTCGTTTCTTGAAATTTTGACATTTCTTTTATTTGTATAAGTGTATTGCCTAATAAAATATGATTATGTTACTGCGCTGTCTGGATGTTTTTTCTTCCGTGTTTGAATGACATGTCTAGTTTGAAGTAACAATATTCCTTCCGGGAGGCCTGTAAGGTATGCATAATAAATAAATAAATAAATAAACAAACAAACAAACAAACAAACAAAACAAATTTTGCCTTAGCATTTCAGTTTACACCACCAGCCTGACCTGTACGGAGCGCTTCAGCTGCTGCTCTGACGCGAGCTACTTTACTTCCCGCGAAAGCAGCGACGACAGGCTACTTTTCAGCCTCATAGGGTCCGCCTGGAACTCTGCAACGGTGAAGCCTGCAAAATACAATTGAAATTATTTTTAAGAATATGCAATGAACATTCAGCACAAACATGCCATAAATATTTATATGTATATAGTTGTGGCACTATGCTAAGTTTCCTTTCAGTATTTCAGGAAATATTATGTACAAATTGTAACAATAAAGCAGCAGACCTCCCTGCCCACTCTGTAGCGAAGAAGGGCAGTTCTTAGACAATCACTTTTGAAAATACTTTTTCTTTCCAGAGATTTTGTGACACTAGCAATGAACCAATGCCCGTGGTGCTAACATGTCATTGCTAGTGACCTAAAAGTATCTCTAAACGCGATTATTGAACATGGCCCCAAGACAGCAACGCAGTCACACATTAATCCCATCTTCAAATGACAACACATTCCCGCTTATAACATAAGCAAGTAGGAACAACCATGAACTATGACTGCTACACAGATATCACACTATGCATAGCAAATGCATTTTTGGAAGACAAAGGGAATGACCTACTGGCTTCTATTGTTCAGTGGGTAAAAAAAATTATTGTTCCCTGTGCTGATGGCAATAGTTGGTATGCACTGCGCTTAACTACGCTAGTATTTAATTTCTCCTGTGGAGCTTCACACTTTGAGCAATCATGATAACCATACATGTAAGTATTCATTGCATGGGGCCAATAAGACCTTTATGATTGCAAAATAAGTTGGACAACTTCCAGTTTGTCATATTTGGAACATAGTCACAATGTCACTGTCACATAAGCAGGGACAATATATTTGTGCTTTTTGAGTTATTGAAATAATTACCAATTTCTAATCTAGGATCAGTGCATGCACATTAAGGAGTACTCTGAACTGAGTTATAAGTGCAGAAAATTTTAAATTCGGTAATCATTAAAATTGGTCCTTATTGCTACGTGGCATGTGAAAAATGGAAAAATAATTATGCTCAGGAATTACACAAATCTTAAAGTTTATTGCGTAGAAGTTCTATAGGCCAGGCAGAAGAAATAAGGTGCTTGAAACCACATACCGTAAAAACCCGCATATAATACGAGGTTTTTTCCTATTAGCGTCCCAAATTTTCACCTTGTACTATATGTGGATCCGAACAAAAATTTCAGTCAGAAATTTGGGCTAGAACTTTTGGTTCCGTTAATGCTGCGTGGCTATGACTTGACTGCCTTATTGCTGAGTGGCTACGGTTTCGCTTCCTTATTGCTGCATGGCTACAGCTTGGTTTCGTTATTGCTGTGTAACTACAGCATCGTTTCTTTATTGTTGAGTGTGCACCTGGGCAGCACACGTGCAAACCACACTTCCAGAGTTCATCTTTTTAATTCTGCACTAAAAGACCAAGAAAACAGTACTCGACTACCTTCTAGAGACAGGTTATTTTAGCCGCACAGGACATTGGCAACAGTGTGGCCAGAAGGCAGTTTGGCGTCGACAGAAGGAAGCCCTTTTCACGTGCAGGGAAACGCAAAGAAGCTTTCGCGACCCGAAAAGTGGGACATTACCTGAAATCAAACTCGCCCTGACGGAGTTCATACGCAAACAGTGAGCCGCGCATCTAGCTGTGAGCGTGGAGCTTATACAGGCAAAAGCTAAGTAGCTTGCTTGAGAAAAAAAAAGCTACCGCGCTCCACCATCAAAGCAAGCAAGCACTGGATTTATCGCTACACGTGCCTTGCTGGATTTTCCTTGCGTCGCCAAACTTCGATTTCGCAAAAGCTGCCCGAATCGTTCGAAGAGCTGTGGCTTTCCAGCACCACGTTATTTCACTGCGCATGTCCAAGAACTTCCAGCTAGGACAAATCAGCAATGCTGACCAAACGCCGGTTTATCTGGACATGCCATCACCCCTCAACGTGCACGACAAGGGCTCTAAACAAGTTTATGTCTGGTCCTCTGACCGTGAAAAAACACGAAGTTACCATCATGTCGTGCACGGCAGTCAGACACGAGCTCCTGCCCTATGTCGTCTTCAAGCGCAAGACAGTGCCTAAAGGTGAGGTCCTGCCAAAAAAATTTGCTCTTGAGATGCCATGAGAAAGGCTGGATAAACGAGAATCTTATGTTCGACTGGATAAAGTCCGTCTGGTGTAGGCGGCTCGGCGCACTGTTGTCGTTCCTGTCTATCTTTGTGCTAGACGCATTTCGTTGCCATTTGGCCAACTCAATGAAGAGGCTGTTGCGCCAATCCGGCACTGAACTCGTCGTTATCCCAGGTGGGATGTCGCAGCTGCAGCCTTTAGATGCTTGGGGGACAAGCCGTTCGAGGAAGCAGTCCAACGGTTTTACGCAGATTGGATGCGCGCAGGTGAGCCTGCAGTGACGCCGAGTGGCTCTGCTGAAGCGGGCTTCGCCAGCCACGCTACGCAAGTGGATTATGGATGCATGGGCCAGCATACCAGAGGACCTTGTGCGTTGCACATTCAAGAAGTGCAGCATCTTGAACACGCTCGATGGCACAGAGGATGAGTACCTCTGGGAAGACATGTCCGACAAGGAACTATCCGAAGAGAACGCAGCTGAGGAAGACAGTGACTGAAGTGCAGAGTGCAATTTAAATAAATTTTTTCCTCAGATTTTCCCAACTCGTATTATACGTGGACAAAAATTTCTTTTCCCATTTCGCGTCTCAAAAATTTCTCGTACTATATGCGAGTTCATACTATATGCGAGTTTTTACGGTAGTTGCAACAAACAAATTTATTATTGCTAGAAGTTGCAGAGAAATTAGTAAACAGATTGTTAGTTATTTTTGGAACAGAGAAGGTAACTGTGAAGTTTCAGCATCCTTAAGTAGTGAAATGTAGCAACTGTCAGCAATAAATTCTCTCTTTACTGCCTTTCCTTACCTCAAGTGGCAAACCTTCTTCCTCTTTAGATTTTATCGGCTAACTGATGCTTACCAATTGCAGTAGCGACACCTGTATGACTGGCAGTGTTTACAGCATCCATGTGCTGTGACATAGTTGCTAGCATGGACAGGACTATGGAAAAAGGGTGGGACAGGACAGAGCACTACTTCTTCAACAGTTCAAGAACTAGCGCTCTGGCCTGTCCCACCATTTTTCTGTAGTCTTGTTCGCGCTAGTACCTATGTCACAGCAAATGCACGAACACCAACTAGCCCAACTTTCCACGTTAATTACAGTATCCATGCACAGTGAACATTGGTTGAATGACACACTACAAATGATTTGAGGCAAAAATGTTGCACTAATATGGCTGCTCTCGTACAAGGAATATGCACATGCATTTACCATAAGTGCAGCGCAGTGGCTTGCACACATCTTAGTTTTCTTTTAAAGGGGTCCTGAACCACCACTCAGGCATGGTGAAATGAAGTCTGCAGATAGCATTTGCTGCTGTGAACATTTCAGCCAGGTTTTGCAGTCAGGTACGGCATGTGGAGCTCACAAGCGGAGTGCAAAGTCTTTGTCCTTTCAAATGCTCTCTTTTCAACAGAAGCCTGCTCGTCACTCTTTTCCGGACAACTTATTTTGTAATAAAGTGCCCAGAAAATGTGGCTGCTATTGGCTAATAACTGACATCAATCAAGAAGGGTGTTTGGATCAGTGCCCTTTTTCCTTTTGTTACTGAGAGAACTTATTGATTAATAAACAGGCTGGAGTAAGCAAAGATCTGCTTTTAAATTTTGATAATAATTACGCACTTCTGCAAGAAGCCGACCATTATCTGCTCACGTATGGATGGCTCCGGCCGCCCGCGTGGGAATTAAACTTTGGCTACCCTGCTTATTGGTGTCATGGCCATCAGCTTGGTCGGGTATCACTAATTTCAATTAGTTTGGAGCCTTCAACTAGCCTAGAACCACACAAAACTTGAGGTCAGAACATACGCACGCTTGCCAGCGCACTGTCACTTGTCGCAGCTCCTGGTTAGATGCCTTGGCAGACTTTGCACTTCAATATGCACAAGTTGGATTTGACCACTATCCGTTGATCAAGCTGCGGGCAAAGCCGGTCTGTAGCATGGCCGGACTGGACCACATGTGCACAAGCCCACACTGAAGCCCTGTCGTGCACGAAGCAAATGCTACCCACTACAGCTGCAGTGTGCTACGTAGCATAGACACTGTGGCCACTGTGAGAAGTTCACTGGCTGAGCGCACTTTCACTCAGTGATTTCGCTCAGTACCAATGCCATCATCTTACATTGACTATGCTTACTAACTAGGCTGTCTTTGGCCGTGACCTCAAAGATGTGCACATGCCAGCTTAGCCCATGGCTGGTGTGCACATATCTCGGAGGCCATGTTTCCTCACTGAGCTGGTGGCAATGACGTCGAAGTCAAAATGCATAGCGCTTTCACTGCTTCTGCTGCTCAGATTCATCGCTTGCTTGATCACGCGAAGTTGGTGTTGTAGAAGACATGGCACGCAATACCTGGAGCGAATATGGCAACAGACGGCAGCTATGCTCCGCCCTTACGTGGTGCAGTGGCTGATTTTGTACCAGACGATTGCTCGGTTTTATGCAGCAGATGACGCATGGTAATATGGCGGTGGCCGCCAGAGGGCGGCGCTTAGAGCCAGCAAGTTCTTGCTCATATTTTGGACAGAAATGTGCTTTTACTGCCCAGTTTTTAAATGTGTATAGCCATAACAGACCCTTCTATTACAATTTCTCGCGGAAAACTGCAAAATGTTAGGTGATCATGTCATGCCCCCTTTAAGGTCACCTGAAAAGGCTAGTGTGAGAGAACTGTGCCAGATAATAAATGTTGTACTTATTGGTGCAGTAATGCAAAAGAAAAATGGGAAGTGCATTGCAGATATGCACGCACCAGGGAATGAATAAAATTAATAATGGGAATTGATCAGCATGCACAAAGTATGGTCAGGAAGTTGTGTTGATGATGGAGCCTCATGGATACAGAGCATGTGCCCTCCTAAGGGGGGGAGCATAGCAGAGAGTTGCACCGAAGGATGCATTGCACATGTGCACATATGACTGCCTATCTCAGCACTTGCTGCTGTTATAAGGCGCTGATATAACGTGTAGTCAATGCTTGTTTGCTCACGCGAATCATAAAGGATCAAAATTAGGTCTGCAAATAAAAGCACATAATTTGTGCCAAATCATGAACTTACATACATACTGCTGACATACGTGCTCACAGTAAAATGGGAAAATGGCTTACCGATAATGGCATTCACTTTGACAGGGTCCAGGCATTCCCATTGAGGTGCAGAAGGATGCGCATTGGACCGCCGTCCAAACAGTGATTTCCCACGCAGCTCCTCTGCTGTGAACAGATGCCGCATGAGGCCTCTTGCAAACTTAGCAGGGGCCCCAGGGCGATTGCGGCGCAGTCCTTCAATTACTGCGTTGTCTACAACAACTCCGCCTCCGATGTCCATCTGCGAAAAATGCCGAACAGTGACAAAGCGCACACAAAATTAAACTTTGGCAATACAGCACCAATGCACATAAAGAACTGCCAAATTCCTATTTAAAGAATTATTCAGCTTACATTTTTTAACAAGATGGTTAACAGAAAACAGCAGTTATATGCCACATTACATTCCTTATTTTGCGAAGCCTTCTGAACAAGTTTAGAAGTCCAACAACTTTGTAATCGAAAGTTTTACAGAAGCCCATCTGGTCAGGATGAAACATGACAAAGAAAGACTTACACTGACCAAATAAAACTTTAAAGCAAGACGTTTCAGCTTCCAAGCCTCATAGGAAGGCTTTCCCAAGGCTTTCATATGGAAGCCAAACCGCCTTGAATTTAAAGTTTTCTATGGTCAGTGTACATCTTTCTTTATCATGTTTCATCCTGACCAGACAGGCTTTTATCGAACTCGTGACTACAAAGTTGTTGGACTTCTGAACTTGTTCACAAGTCCTTGTGAAATAAGGAACGTAATGTGGCATATAAATGCTGCTTTCTATTAAACATCTGTGTAAGCCCTAATATGGGGCTTGGAAGCCACAACATCTTGCTTTCAAGTTTTATTTAGTCAGTGTAGGTCTTTCTTTGTCATCCAACTTTATTGCCGAACTCTAGCAAAATTTGTTTTCACATTTCTCCTCTCACATTTCTAAACTGAGCCGATATGCCGTATGGAAGCTGAAATCCAAGAGCCTTAATCGGAAATCAAGCTGAATTAAATTACGGGGTTTTACGTGCCAAAACCACTTTCTGATTATGAGGCATGCCGTAGTGGAGGACTCCAGAAATTTCGACCACCCAGGGTTCTTTAACGTGCACCTAAATCTAAGTACACGAGTGTTTTCGCATTTCGCCCCCATCGAAATGCGGCCACCGTGGCCAGGATTCGATCCCGCGACCTCATGCTCAGCAGCCTAACACCATAGCCACTGAGCAACCACGGCAGGTTCAAGCTGAATTGTTGAAGCCATGTGTTGCATTTTAGCACAAGACTCCCAAGACAACTATGTAGTCATAGAAGGTGTCAACTGTAAGCATAACATGGATTTTCTGTCCAATCCCTTTCTTAAAAGGGAATGCGAGTGCATACCAAGAATTTTTTTAATGGTTATTCGAGTTATAGTGCTGAAAATTTGTACATATATGTAATATTATGTGCTTATTTTGAATATATAAGGTCATTTTCATCTATCTTCTTTGTTCAAGTTCTACGCAAGCTTCCCTTAATTATCTCCTGCTAAGGTTAGGGGCTACTGCGAGGTATCGAATTGAATCTGAAACTCGAAAAGGTGTTCTTTTGGCGAGTAACTTTGAAGTCTTGCAACTATTGTTCTAGGCAAGCCAAACCAATAAGGTTGGTCTAATTTCACTCTTGAATCATTCAGAAGGTATTGGTACCCTGTTCAGCAAAATTTCAGGAACTGGTATTCTGCAAATCTGAAAAAATTATGTAAGGAAGCTCGGATAAAACTAGAACCAGAGGACATAAACAAAAATAGGCTCCCCGCAGGAGCGTCTGCGTAAGCAGGCGTTTGGTGTGTTGCGACACCATGGACCCGAGCACACGAGGGTTGGACCCTCCCGCGTGTAGCCGTGCGCGGCTTAGCCGTGTCCGGGGAATAGGGGATCCTGGGGGTTGAGCCAATGCCGGGTGCTCGGACCTTTAAGGCCCCTCGGCGGCGGCAACACACCTCTTTGGCCTCGGCTTCACGTAGACGGCACCCCCGGACTGACCCACCCGGGGGAAATCGGTAGTTGCCTTTTCCTGTCTCTCTCTTCCTCCAGCCTTCGACTTTCTCTCACTTTCCATCTTTCCTGTCTTCTCCTTCCTTCCGCTTACTTCCAAATTTTCCAGGCAGCAAGGGTTAACCTTGTGTGAATAGCCAACCTAGGTTATCTCATATTTGGTTATAGTGATAACGTACAGCTGGCGTTTGCAGGACCTGTTCTTACAGTCCCTGTAGCGTCCCCTTGTAGGACTCCACGGTGGGTGGCTGGCGTTATTGCCGAAAACTCAATCCCTTTATGGCAACCTCTTTCCCTCCGCTTCCTGATCGGCCTCACAAAAGAGGGCGCACCGATGAAGTTTTCCAGTTCCTTGGACGTCAAAGACCAAACTTCCCACGTTACCATGTCATCCACTCCGATAAATCCGATCAACAAGTACGAAACATTTCCCCTTTTCTAGTTTCTAGGTCCTTAACTGATGTCCTTGGTCCAAGCTACAAGGTATCAAGGCTGGCAAGTGGTGATCTCCTGTTAGAGCTCCATGATCAGAAACAGTACGAAAAGTTGCCCAGTCTAGTATCATTTGGAGATGTTCCACTAACAGTGACTCCACACCGCACTCTCAACACCACCCGCGGCGTTGTCTCGGATGACGATTTGCTCCAGCTGACAGAGGCTGAGCTCCTGGAGGGCTTCAGCGATCAAAATGTTGTCAACGTGAGAAGAATTAAGATGAGAAGAGATGGAAAAGAAATTCAAACAAAGCACCTAATACTCACATTTGCTTCAAGTGTTCTGCCCGAATCTGTAGAGGCGGGGTACATCAAGCTCCGTGTCCGACTATGTGTGCCGAATCCCCTAAGATGTTTCAAATGCCAGCGTTTCGGCCACAGTTCGCAGAGCTGCCGGGGCCGCCAAACATGTGCGAAATGTAGTGCCCTTGAACACGCCACTGAAGCTTGTAATAACTCTTTTCACTGTGTAAACTGTGACGGGGATCACGCCGCGTACTCGCGGTCCTGTCCATCATGGAAAAAAGAAAAAGAAATAGTTACAATCAAAGTTAAGGAAAATATATCGTTCAAAGAGGCACGAAGGCGGGTATCATACCTGCCCAAGAAAACCTTTGCCGATGTGGCGCGTCAGGGGGCAGCGTCACAACGGCCTCCGGCGGCTGTCCGACCCTCAAGCAGTGAGTCGGCAGTTACGCCATCTGCCCCCGCGGCGGTTGCAGCTAGCGCTGCTCCGTCAACCGAGGAGAAGGGATCATCGACCCCGAAGGTGGGCGCAGCCGAGGCTGCCTCAACCTCCCAGGTCCCCTCCAGCGCTGGCAACGTCAAGCGCAGCCAAATCCCTCAGGGAACCCCATCGACCTCCGGGCTGGTGGGCGCAGGGGTGTTGCCCTCCAAGGCGGGACTCCCTCTGAAAACCTCTCTCTCGCAAGAGCGCTTGTACGGCGCCTCACACGAGGCAATGGACACTACACCTGACCCCAAGGCGCACCCAGCGCCTAAGGAGCGGCGAGGCTCCCTCGAACGCTCCAGAAAGAGTAGAACGCCCGTTACAGGGCCTCGAAAGAGCTCTAACTTAAGGCATCACCTCCGTTTCCATACACACAGCACTTATTTACCTTCAAAATGGCGATACAAATTATTCAATGGAACGTCAGAGGTCTTTTTAGGAACCTTGATGACGTGCAAGAGCTTATACAAAAACACAATCCAAATGTGCTGTGTCTACAGGAAACACATTTAAACCCACAACACACAAACTTTCTCCGACAGTATGTCAAGTTCCGCAAAGATCGCGATGATGCTGTCGTATCATCAGGCGGTGTTGCCATTTGTATTCATAAAAGTATCTCCTGTCAGAGTTTACAGCTACAAACCCTCCTTGAGGCAGTGGCGGTTCGAGCTGTTTTCCTAAACAAACTCATCACCATTAGCTCTCTTTACGTGCCCCCACACTACAAGTTAACGAAACACGAATTCCAATCCTTTATAGATCAATTGCCAGAACCTTATGTTCTTCTTGGCGATTTCAATGCGCACAGCTCCCTGTGGGGCGACTCTCGTATAGACGCGCGAGGACGTCTTGTTGAGCAGTTCCTTTTTTCTTCAGGTGCGTGCTTTCTGAATAAGAAGAAACCCACTTATTACTGTCTTGCAAACAATACCTTTTCTTCAATTGATCTGAGCATAGTTTCTCCGTCCATACTGCCTGAACTCGAATGGGAAGTTACAAATAATCCCTACGGAAGCGACCACTTCCCCATACAATTAAGAACACTTAAAGAAAATGAATATCTACCACAGGCTCCTAGGTGGAAGATTGACACAGCAGACTGGGAGGAATTCCGAAATTTAACTAGTATATCATGGGATGACATGTGTTCTTTAGAAATCGATGCTGCTGTGGAATTCTTCACAGCCTTCATAATGGATGCCGCATGTAAATGCATACGTGAAGTAAATGGCTCGGCATGCAAACGGCATGTCCCGTGGTGGAATGATGAATGTAGAGTCGCACGTAGGAATCAAAACAAGGCGTGGGGGTTGCTACGTGCTTCGCCCACTGCAGAGAATTTTGTTAACTTCAAGAAAGTTAAGTCTCAAGGCAAGAGAACCCGCCGACAGGCCAGAAGAGAGAGTTGGCAAAAGTTTTTATCGAACATCAACTCGTTTACAGATGAGGCGAAAGTCTGGAACCGCGTAAATAGAATTAGAGGGAGACAAACATATTCACTCCCTCTGGTAAACACACAGGGTGATACGCTGCAACATCAGGCAGACTCACTTGGCGAACACTTTGAGAGTGATGATGATGATGATGTGTGTTGTTTTGTGGCGCAAGGGCCAGGTTTGGCCAAAGAGCGCCATGACTGGTGGTAGTGTTAATGATATATTATGGAAGATGTGACTTGGCTGAAAAGTGGCCTAAAAATAGTCGCTGTAAATGCGTAAAATCTATGTACTATAAAATTATGGCGATGAATAATGACTAAGACTGTGAAGATTAAAATCCATCGTAAAAGAATGATGCATTGTTTAAAATATGCGAGACGTTGAATTTCTTACAGCACTACAGCCTCGCCAGAGCCCTTGAACCACAAGGGCTTAGAGGCATGTGCTTAATCAAAATAATTATCGCAGCAGCATCCTCTGAAGAGAGGAAGTGCTACGAACGTGTGGGGCTAATAACATGAAGCACAACATCTTCCAAAAAACCTAAGACAGCGTTGGTGTCAAAGAGTGGTTCTGGACCAAGTAACATAACAGGATGAAGGGGGATGTGGTGCCTGTATGCTAAGAGAAAGTGTTTTTTTCTTTCGGGTTCGGCTTCCCGACACTCCAGTAGGACGTGGAGGACGGTCAGCCTCTCCCCGCATCTACCACAGGTTGGTGGCTCGTTTCCCGTGAGTAAGAAGTTGTGTGTGCCAAAAGTGTGTCCTATTCTTAGACGGCAGAATAGGACATCTGTCCTGCGGGATTTTGTTACAGGAGGCCAGAAACCTAATTGTGGCTTTATTACATGCAGTTTATTATTTATTTCTTCGTCCCACATGCGTTGCCAGTGGTTTCGTAGTTTCCTTCTTAAGAAAGGCTTCAGGTCTGTGACAGGGACCGAAGCAGTAGAGTTAGCTGCATGCGATGAGATTGATGTGGCCATCTGGTCTGCTAGAACGTTTCCCTCGATCCCCCTATGTCCAGGCACCCAGCATATGATCACATGTTGGTTAGATACATATGCTTTGCACAGTGCGGAGTAGAGTTCAACAAATACTGGATTTTTGTGATTACAGAAAGACATCAAGGCCTTCACAACACTGAGGGAGTCCGTATATATAACCGATTTCGGGAGTTGTGATTTGTTTATATGCTTTACTGCCGAGAGCAGTGCGTAGGCCTCAGCCGTAAAGATACTAGTTTCCGGGTGCAGTACGTCGGATTCCGAGAAGGATGGACCGACGGCTGCATAGGACACACCGTCGTGTGACTTTGATGCGTCGGTGTAGAACTCCGTGCAGGAGTATTTGTGCTGGAGTTCCCGGAAATGCATCTTGATTTCAATCTCTGGAGCATGCTTTGTCACTTCCACGAAAGATATATCACATTGTATGAGCTGCCACTCCCAAGGAGGTAGCAGCTTGGCTGGATGCATTAGGCGAAGCTCAAGGAGTGGAACGTGCATTTCTTCACTAAGCTCCCTCACCCGTAGCGAGAAAGGCTTTCTTACAGAGGGGCGATTATGAAAAAGGGTAGTGCAGGTCATGTCATTGATGGTATTAAAACAGGGATGTTGGGGGTTTGAGTGGACTTTCAGAAAATATGTATGGCTGATGTATGATCTCTGTAGGTGGAGAGACCATTCATTTGATTCTACATATAGACTTTGTATGGGACTCGTTCTGAAAGCGCCAGTGGCCAATCGGATTCCTAGATGGTGGACTGGGTCTAGCATCCTTAGTGCGCTCGGGGCGGCAGAGTGATAGATCACGGCACCATAGTCTAATCGTGATCGAATGAGGCTCTTATAGATATTCATCAAACACTTTCTGTCACTACCCCATGTAGTCTGGGATAGGAGTTTGATTATGTTCATTGTTTTCAGACATTTTTCTTTAAGATATTTAATGTGGGGGACGAAAGTGAGTCTGTAGTCAAGTATGACACCTAGGAATTTGTGCTCTTTGCTGATAGGTATTCGTTGTCCACACAGTTCTAAGGAAGGATCCGGAACCAGGCCTCTCTTTCTTGTAAAAAGAACGCAAGAGCTTTTGTTAGGATTGATCTTAAATCCATTCTTGTCTGCCCACACTGAGACTTTGTTCAGGCCATGCTGTACCTGTCTCTCGCAGACTGCGAGGTTACAAGATTTGAAAGCTATTTGAATGTCGTCCACGTAGACAGAGTAAAAGATGGTGGGTGGTAGTGAAGCACGAAGCGTATTCATTTTCACGATAAATAGCGAGCAGCTGAGCACGCCTCCTTGGGGTACACCCGTTTCTTGCGTAAAAGGACGTGAGAGTGCATTGCCGACTTTTACCCGGAAGGTACGATTTGACAGATAGCTTTTTATTATATTAAGCATATTACCGTGGATGCCCATTTCTGACAAGTCTCTTAAGATTCCGTAACGCCACGTCGTATCGTACGCCTTCTCCATATCGAGGAATATGGATAAGAAGAATTGTTTGTGTACAAATGCGTCCCGGATATTTGCTTCTACACGTACAAGGTGGTCAGTTGTGGAGCGTCCTTCTCGGAAGCCGCACTGATAAGGATCAAGAATTTTGCTCTGTTCAAGGAAAAAGATGAGTCGCCGATTTATCATTTTTTCGAACACCTTACAAAGGCAACTTGTGAGGGCTATCGGGCGGTAACTTGCCACTGAGGAAGGGTCTCTGCCTTGTTTCAAAATAGGGACTACAATGGCTTCCTTCCACGCGGTTGGAAGGTACCCTGCATCCCAGATGGTGTTCAAAAGTGTGAGTAGTGTAAGTTGGGTGTCTTTATGTAAGTGTTTGATCATTTCATACATGATTCTGTCAGATCCCGGGGCAGAGCTCTTGCATGCGCTCAAGGCAGCTCTCAACTCGGCAATGCTAAAAGGACAATTGTATGGTTCATTCTGTTGACATTTTCTCATGAGTGGCTTCCGTTCTTCTATTTGTTTATATTTCAGAAAGGATTGCGAGTAATGGTTGGCACTTGACACGCTCTCAAAGTGCTCCCCAAGTGAGTCCGCCTGATCTTGTAGGGTATCGCCTTCTGTGTTTACCAAAGGGAGTGCATGTGCTTGTCGCCCTCTTATCCTATTGACCCTGTTCCAGGCTTTCGCCTCATCTCTGAACGAGTTAATACTTGATAGAAACTTCTGCCAACTTTCTCGTCTGGCCTGTCGGCGGGTTCGCCTGCCTTCGGATTTTACTTTTTTAAAGTTGACTAGATTTTCTGCAGTGGGAGAAGCGCGTAGCAACCCCCACGCCCTGTTCTGTTTTTTACGAGCGATCCTACAATCGTCGTTCCACCATGGGACACGCCGTTTGCAGGCCAAGCCTTTTACTTCTGATATGCATTTATATGCGACATCTATTATGAATGCTGTAAAAAACTCGACTGCTGCGTCAATTTCTAATGAAGACAGGTCAGCCCATGAGATACTAGTTAGAGATCGAAATTTCTCCCAATCAGCTGTCTCAATCTTCCACCTAGGAGCGTATGGTGGATATTCGTTTTCTTTATATGATCTTAGCAGTATAGGGAAGTGGTCGCTACCGTAAGGGTTGTCGGTAACTTCCCATTCAAGTTCAGGCAGTACAGACGGGGAGACTATACTGAGATCTATTGACGAAAAGGATCGGTTTGCAAGAGAGTAATATGTGGGCTCTTTTTTATTGAGAAGGCACGCTCCAGAAGAGAAAAGGAACTGTTCAACAAGGCGACCTCGCGCATCTATACGAGAGTCGCCCCACAGGGAGCTGTGCGCATTGAAATCGCCAAGAACAGCATAAGGTTCTGGCAATTGATCGATCAAGGAGTAAAATTCATGTTTGTTCAGTTGGTAATGCGGGGGTATGTAAAGGGAGCAAATGGTGATGAGTTTGTTTAGTAGGACAACTCGAACCGCCACTGCTTCAAGGGGCGTTTGTAGCTGTAAAGGTTGACATGCAATACTTCTATGAGTAAGAATCGCAACACCACCCGATGATGCGACGGCATCATCGCGATCTTTGCGAAACGTCAGATACGTGCGGAGAAAGTTTGTGTGTTTAGATTTTAAGTGAGTTTCCTGTAAACACAGCACTTTTGGATTATGTTTGTGGATGAGTTCTTGCAAATCATCAAGGTTTCTAAGGAGACCTCTGATGTTCCATTGGATGATTTGTGTATCCATGTTTAAGGTGAATTGGTGCTGTGTTTATGGAGACGGAGTGGATGCCCTATAGTACAGAGCCCTTTCGAGGCCCTGTAATAGGTGTTTTGTTCTTTCTGAAGCGTTCGAGCGATTCTCGACGCTCCTTAGGCGTTTGGTGCGCCTTGGGGTCAGGTGTAGTGTCCATTGCCTCGTGTGAGGCGCCGGACAAGCGCTCTTGCGAGCGAGAGGTTTTCAGAGGGAGTCCCGCCTTGGAGGGCAAGACCCCTGCGCCCACCAGCCCGGAGGTCGATGGGGTTTCCTGAGGGATTTGGCTGCGCTGGACGTTGCCAGCGCTGGAAGGGGCCTCGGAGGTTGGGGCAGCCTCGGCTGCACCCACCTTTGGGGTGGATGGTCCCTTCTCCTCGGTTGACGGAGCAGCGCTAGCTGCAACCGCCGCGGGGGCAGATGGCGTAACTGGCGACTCACTGCCTGTGGGTCTGACAGCCGCCGGAGGCCGTTGCGACGCTGCCCCCTTACGCGCCACATCGGCAAAGCTGCTCTTAGGCAGGTGTGACACCCGCCTACGTGCCTCCTTGAAAGATATGTTTTCTTTGACTTTGATTGTCACAATCTCTTTTTCTCTTTTCCAGGACGGGCAGGCGCGCGAGTATGCGGCGTGCTCGCCATCACAGTTGACACAGTGTGGAGTCTTCTGGCATGTTTCGGAGGAATGTTCAGTGTCACTACACTTGGCACATGTCAGCCGGCCTCGACAGTTCTGTGAACTGTGGCCGAACCTTTGGCACTTAAAGCATCTGAGAGGATTTGGCACGTATGGCCTAACACGAAGTTTGATATAACCGGCCTCGATGGACTCGGGGAGGACACTTGAACCGAACGTGAGTATAAGGTGTTTCGTGTTGATCTCTTTACCGTCTCGCCTGATCTTAATTCGCTTAACATTTATTACATTCTGTTCACTGAAGCCCTCCAGGAGTTCAGCTTCAGTGAGCTCTAGCATGTCATCGTCCGAGACAACGCCGCGGGTGGTGTTCATGGTACGGTGCGGAGTTACTGTTATTTGGGTTTCGCCAAATGAGACGAGTTTCGGCAGTTTCTCGTACTGCTTCTTATCGTGGAGCTCCAAGAGAAGATCACCACTTGTCATTCTCGACGCCTTATATCCTGTTCCAAAAACTTCAGTTAAAGACTTTGAAACAAGGAACGGTGAGATGTTACGCACTAGTTTGTCTGGGTTTTCTGAGTGGATCACATGATATCTAGGAAAGTTCTGGACTTGTCGTCCGAAAAACTGAAAGAGATCTTCGGTGCGCCCTCGTTTGTGAGGGCGATCAGGGAGTTTAGGAAAAGCGTTTTCCATGAGTACAGTAGGGTTTTCGGCCGCGATGCCGACCACCCACCATGGAGCCCAACAGGGGGACGTGACAGGAGTTCCTGCTAGAGAAACCCTGCCAACGCCAGCCGTACATCGCTGCTATAACCAAATACAGCATAACCAAGGCTGGCTAGCTACACAAGGTTAACCCTTGCCGCCGGGAAACTAGGAAGTGAGGAGAAGTAATGAGAAGACAGGAAAGATGAAAAAGACGAGAGAGAAAGACGAAGATTGGAGAGGAGGACAGGAAAAGGCGACTGCCGATTTCCCCCGGGTGGGTCAGTCCGGGGGTGCCGTCTACGTGAAGCCGAGGCCAAAGGGGTGTGTTGCCGCAACCGAGGGGCCGTAAAGGTCCAAACACCCGGCATTGGCTCAACCCCCAGGATCCCCTTTTCCCCGGACACGGCTAAGCCGCGCACGGCTACACGCGGGAGGATCCAACCCTCGTGTGCTCGGGTCCGTGGTGTCGCAACACACCAAACGCCTGCTTGCGCAGACGCCCCTGCGGGGACTTTGAGAGTGTGTCAAGTTCAAAACATTATTCGAAATCCTTCCTAAAGTATAAACAAATAGAAGAATGTAAGCCACTCAAAAGAAAATGTCTACAGAATGAATCGTACAACTGCCCTTTCAGTATTGCCGAGTTCAGAGCTGCCTTGAGCTCATGCAAGAGCTCTGCACCGGGATCAGACAGAATCATGTATGAAATGATCAAAAACCTACCCAGTGATACCCAAGTTACACTACTCACACTTTTCAACACCATTTGGACTGCAGGATACCTCCCAACTGCATGGAAAGAAGCCATTGTGGTTCCTGTTTTAAAACAAGGCAAAGATCCTTCCTTAGTGGCAAGTTACCGTCCGATCGCCCTCACGAGTTGCCTTTGTAAGGTATTTGAAAAAATGATTAATCGGCGACTCATCCGTTTCCTTGAAATGAGCAAAATGCTTGATCCGTATCAGTGCGGCTTCCGAGAAGGGCGGTCCACAACCGATCATCTCGTACGTGTTGAAGGAAATATCCGGGACGCATTTATACATAAACAGTTCTTCCTATCGATATTTCTCGATATGGAAAAAGCGTATGACACGACGTGGCGTTACGGAATCTTAAGAGACCTGTCAGAAATGGGCATCCACGGTAATATGCTTAATATAATAAAAAGCTATTTGTCAAATCGTACCTTCCGGGTAAAAGTCGGCAATGCACTCTCACGGCCTTTTACGCAAGAAACGGGTGTACCCCAAGGAGGCGTTCTCAGCTGCACGCTCTTTATCGTGAAGATGAACACGCTTCGTGCTTCATTACCACCCGCCATCTTTTACTCTGTCTACGTGGATGACATTCAAATAGCTTTCAAATCCTGTAACCTCGCAGTCTGCGAGAGACAGGTACAGCATGGTTTGAACAAGGTGTCAGGGTGGGCAGAGAAAAATGGATTCAAAATCAATCCTCACAAGAGTTCTTGTGTTTTGTTTACAAGGAAGAGAGGCCTGGTTCCAGATCCCTGCTTAGAAGTGTGTGGACAACAGATACCTGTAAACAAAGAACACAAATTTCTAGGTGTCATACTTGACTACAGACTGACTTTCGTCCCCCACATTAAACATCTTAAAGAAAAATGTCTGAAAACAATGAACATAATGAAACTTCTATCCCAGACTACGTGGGGTAGTGACAGGAAGTGTTTAATGAATCTATATAAAAGCCTCATTCGATCGCGACTAGACTATGGTGCCGTCATTTATCACTCTGCTGCCCCAAGCGCACTAAAGATGCTGGACCCTGTTCACCATCTGGGTATCCGTTTAGCCACAGGAGCTTTCAGAACGAGTCCCGTACAAAGTTTATATGCAGAATCGAATGAGTGGTCACTTCATATCCAGAGAACATACATGAGCCAAACATATTTTTTGAAAGTCCACTCTAATCCTCAACATCCGTGTTTTAATATCATTAACGATACGACATATGCTACACTATTTAATAATCGTCCTTCCGTAAGACAGCCTTTCTCGCTGCGTGTGAGGGAACTTAGTGACGAAATGCGTGTCCCAATCCTCGAGCTTTGCCCAATGCATCCAGCCAAGCTGCTACCTCCTTGGGAGTGGCAGCTGATACAATGTGATATATCCTTCATGCAAGTTACAAAACATGCTCCAGAGATTGAAATCCAAATGCATTTCCGGGAACTCCAGCACAAATACTCCTGCACGGAGTTCTTCACAGACGCATCGAAGTCACACGACGGGGTGTCCTATGCAGCCGTCGGCCCATCCTTCTCTGAAACCGATGTACTGCATCCGGAAACTAGTATCTTTACGGCTGAGGCTTACGCACTGCTGTCGGTCGCAAAGCATATAAATAAGTCAAAACTCCAGAAATCAGTTATATATACGGACTCCTTTAGTGTTGTGAAGGCCTTGATGTCTTTCTGTAGCCACAGAAATCCGGTAATTAATCAACTCTACTCCGCACTGTGTAAAGCATATATATCTAACCAACATGTGATTATATGCTGGGTACCTGGTCATAGGGGCATTGAGGGAAACGTACTAGCTGACCAGATGGCCACATCCATTTCATTGCATGCAGTTAGTCCTACTGCTTCGGTCCCTGTCACAGACCTGAAGCCTTTCTTAAGAAGGAAACTGCGAAAGCACTGGCAACGTATGTGGGACGCAGAAGTAAATAATAAACTGCACGTAATAAAGCCACAGTTAGGTTCCTGGCCCCCCGTAACAAAATCGCGGCGAACAGATGTCCTATTCTGTCGCCTCAGAATAGGACACACATTTGGCACGCATAACTATTTACTCACTGAAAATAATCCTCCAACCTGCGGTAGATGCGGGGAGAGGCTGACCGTCCTCCATGTCCTCCTGGAGTGTCGGGCAGCCGAATCCGAAAGAAGGAAACATTTTTCGCTAGCATACCGGCAGCACATCCCCCTACATCCCGTAATGCTACTCGGCCCAGAACCTTTATTTGACACCAACGCAGTCCTAAGTTTCCTGAAAGATGTTGTCCTGCATGTTTTTAGCCCCACATGTTCGTAGCGGGTCCTCTCTTCAGAGGATGGCGCTGTGATAGTTCTTTCGTGTAGCACGTGCCTCTAGGCCCTTGTGTTTCAAGGGCTCTGGCGAGGCAACAGTGCTCCAGACATTTTTACCATCTCATATATTTTCTATTCTGCATCATTCTTTTACGATGGATTTTAATGTTCATAGTATTCGTCATCTGTCATCGCCATAATTTTATAGCAAGTAGATTTTAGGCACTCTACAGCGACTATTTTTAGGCCACTTTACAGCCAAGTTACATCTTCCACAATACATCATCAACATCACCACTTGTCATGGCGCTCTTTGGCCAAGCCTGGCCCTTGCGCCACAAAACACCACATATCATCATCATCAAAATAGGCTGCATGTTCAAAGTAAGCTCGTCACATTACATATATCTACAAGTTTTCAGCCCCATATCTTAAAGATATCTTTTTTTTTAAACCCACCTCCCACCTAATGGGTCCTGAACTGCCCATCGAGGTTATTGAAGGAACGCAGTCCATGGATGGCATATGCTACTGTGAACATCTCAGCCAAATTTTTCAGTCGTGCGAGAGAGCAAGACACAATAAAGATCAAGACGAGCGGTGGTCACATGATCCCGGCTGTCGAGAAGATCCGAGTGCTGGGGATGCTGATTGAGCGCAAACGAGTCAACGGCGAGACGGTCAACCGTCTGGCGGCCAAAGTCACCACGGCCATCCACCTCATTAAGAGGGTGTCGCACAGAACAGCAGGCATGAAGGAAGAAAGCCTCACCCGGCTAGTGGAATCCTTCGCTATAAGCCACATTAGATACGTTGCTGCTTTCCACAACTGGAGGCAGTGCGAACGCAATAAGATCAATGCGCTCATACGCAAAGCGTACAAGGCTGCAGTCTGACTTCTCGACTGCACAAGCACCGACAAGTTCCTGGCCTTGGGAGTGCATAACACCCTGGAGGAAATCGCCGAGGCGCAGAGGACCGCTCAGCTCGCGCGGCTATCAGAAACAAGAACGGGCAGACAAGTGCTGCGTGACCTAGGCCTGGGACCAAAGGAAATGGGACCCGAAAATACAGAGGTGCCTGTACCGGACGCAATTAGTAGACGGCTACGGGTATGTCCGGTGCCAAGAAATATGAACCCTGAGTTCCACAAAGAGCGGCGGGCGGCGAGGGCCAAGGCGCTCATCGATCTCCATGCCAAAGACAGGGGTGCCGTGTTTGTGGACGCGGCAGAGTATCCCCATGACAGAAAGGCATTCGCCGCTGCAGTCGTCGGGGCATCGACCGGTGCAACTAGAACAGCGGCGAGTGTGCGGACTCGAGGGGCGCATCAAGCCGAGGAGGTGGCCATTGCTTTGGCCATCGCCGACCCCGAGTGCACGACTGTGCTCTGTGATTCTAGGACGGCAGTGAAAAATTACGCCAGAGCAAGGGTGTGTGGTGAAGCCGCGCGTGTGCTGCGTGTGGTCGATCTCGCGAGTGAAAGTCGGTGTGTGGTGATAAAGTGGTTTCCGGCCCACATGGGCAGTGATGTGTCGGATCGCGGCAACGCTAACCACAACGAGACGGCGAACGCGGCGGCGCGAGGACTAACCCACCGTGACGCTGCTACTACAGCCGACCCGTCGTGGTGGTGGGAAACCAAGGACAAAATGACTTCGTACAATGAAATTGTGAAATGGTACCGACTAGAGCGAAGGACTATGCCGCCACCTCATCCGGGCTTGACCCGTAAGGAGGCGGTTTTATACCGACAACTTCAAACGGGGTCGTTATTCACCCCGGTGCTGATGAGGCACGTGTGTCCAAGTGTTTATGAAAGTGATCTGTGTTGTGTGTGCCGAAAGGAAAGAGCCACTGCAGCTCACATCCTTTGGGACTGTGCTAAGAATCCGCATGAAGCTGCAACACTAACAACGATCCCGCCGCGGCTCGAGGCCGCAACGAGGTGCTATGACCAAGATATTCAAACCCAGGCCGTCCAGCAGATCTCGGCGGCCCTCGAAAGGCAACGACCGAGCGAAACCGGCGGGAGGCTGCCACCCCAAAGGAGGGGCAGGCGCGGTCGACCAAAGGGAATAGTGCGGCCGCGGCCGAAGTAGAGGCGCCACACGCCGCGAAGACGTCATGGCCGCGTCACGGTAACGCCTCCCTAACAGGGGAAGGCTAACCGTTCTGCAGGCGTTCAGAACAAAGTTTCGTCACTCACTCACTCACTCAGTCGTGCGCGGAGCATGTAGCTCACAAGTAGAGTGTGAAGTCAAATACTTTTCAAAAACTCTTTTCAAACGAGGCCTTTTCACCCACTTTGAAACTGTCACCAGCTTAAATATGCCGTCTGCTATTGGCTGATAGCTGATACCAATCAAGAAGAGTGTATCCGTCCGTTTCTTCCTACAGTTACAGTGTATATTTATTGAAGCACTTTATTAAACAAGCTCAAGTAAGCAAAAAGCTGGTTTTGAATTTTTATAAAAATTACATATATTTCTAGAGAAAACTGGCTATCTTCTGCTCATGCTCGGCTGCCACGGCCCACGCAAGAATTAAACTTTGACCACCTGCTTATGAGTGTCGTAGCTGCTGAGCCTCGCTAATTTCAATTAGCTTTGAACAAAACTAGCATCGAAGCAGGCAAAATTTAAGGTCAGACCACATGTATCCTTACCAGCGCACACCCCCTCCAGGCTGCTCCTGGCTAGATGACATGGGAGACAAGCTAATGACAACACTTCAGAATGCGCAAATTTGATGTGGCTATTATCCATTGGTCAAGCAGGTGAAGGGCAAAACTGGTTGGTCCGCACTATGCAGCGCAGCCAAACTGGAGAGGATGGGCACGGGCACACACTGGAGCCCTGTTGTGCACAAAGAAAATGCTACGCACGTCACACGTGGCTGATGGACTGGCCGAGTTGAAAATTGCTGCCAAGGTTACACATCAGCATCCTGCAAGGCTGAAACTGGGGACATTGAAGACTCCTACGCTCCCAACTTCTTGTGAGGCTGCAGCTACCTTAACTCCGGTGTGGCATTATTTTACCATAATGGAAAGCACTGGGCTAGAGTATATGAAATGCCTTGCGAGTGTGAAGCAAGGCATAACATGATGCACCATTAATGCGGAAAAACAAGCAGTGCTGCCTATGTCCTTTTTGCCACAAAGAACAGTTGCTTTCGTTCACATGTCTGATGAATTCTGTGCTGGCTGCCAACTCATATGCACTACTGTTAGGTTTTTCAGTGTAACTTTATGTAGCTAATGTTGACTACAACAAACTATATCGCGAATTTAAGGGAGTTTGTTACAATAATGTTCATCTGTAAAATTTCACATATATCATTATATGGTTAGACAACACATAGGAACTGGATTTTTGATTGCGACGTTAGACCAGATGTCGGGCCCTATATAGATGGCAGACAAATTTACAAAATCATACATTATACACACACTAAACATAGGTCTTACCTTTGGGCATGGCTTCACACTACACCCGATGACATCTTCCTCAATCATTTTTTTTAGCTTTTTCACCATCTTGTGGCATTCTAAACAAAAGAAGAAGAATTTGGCCTCATTCAAATGACGTAGAACTAAGGCGTAAATTTTGTAAAAGCTTTTGGTGGCAGCCTCACCATATGGCAAATAATGTGAAAAACAGTAAGAAAGCCTACCATGCAGTTCCTCCAATTCTTGATTCCTTCGCTTGAGGGCTGCCAACTCTTCCCTCAGCTGCTCACATGTGGTGCACACCTACAGTGGTTTATTGACAAACAATTCAAACATACTGTTTTATAGACTAACATGTAAAGCATGAAAAACAATGAAATATTTGGCTATGCTTCATGCATCATCACTTAACGAAAACTGCACTTTAGCTTCGTGTTAACCATGAGAAGGCATTATTTTGGAATACAGTTATGGAAAGTAACTTGGCTAATTCTGTTAATCATAGCATAAGAAGCCAAAAAACAATGACACCAACGACAATACAGGGGACATTACTTCTACTTACAGGGAATCCAGGTTAATAAGGACTGATAAAGAGTTTACAGGGCTCGGATCATGTTTGATTAGGGTTTATAATGGTCAGATCAAGTTTCATGACATTGACAGTGACACCAGGCTGTGTTGAGATGACCAAGTGGCACAATGCTTACGCATACTTAGGCAACTACCAGAGGAGTTTGTGCGTGAATTTTACATTTGGCGGGTGCAAGATATTGTAAAATCAAGTTCTGCACTGGAAGCAAAATAGAACAGACCTTGGTACTTTATGAAACGCTGTCTACACTTAAATGGCTCCTTAAAATATGGAGTATGAATATGCAAAGAGTTAGAAAAGACACCTATCTGAGCGTTCCGACTCAACTTTGCTGAATCTGACGCTTTCTGTCATTTTAGCAATTTCACGAGAAATACTTCATATGCGGAAACCAGTTACAATAGAACCTGGCATTAACACAATAAAAGCTTGTCTCACAATTCCCCAGCCACTTAATGTGAAGGCATCCCATTACAGTACTGATGCTGTGAAATGAACTAGAATTATAAGGTGTCCTAAGAGCAAAATTAGACAAAAACAAAAACCATGAGCAGAAAAGCTAAGATTTCGGTAAATTTTAGCTTACCTGAGTGTTTATTGTGAGCAGTGCAGTTATTTCAAACTTTTTTTTTCTCAAAAGAAATTTTTTTATGCAGATCTTTTGTACATTAACAGAGATAACTGTTTTCTACTTAATATTTTCTAATTATACGTTGCACTTTGCAAAGTATTAAAGTGCAATGAACATCCCAAAAAAATTTGCACAATAACCTTCAGTATGGGTCCATCTTAATAGCAATGCGCATCTATCAAGAGAGCCCCCCCCCCCCCCTTAAAGATCACACCCCCAGGACTTCAGAACTTCTTAGTTTTGGTTCATTGCACAGGTCAGTATCTCTCCCAAGCGATTGCCAAAAATATTTTTTATTACGGCAGGCTAAATTTATGTTACAACTGCTGGTGTGAGCCACTTTGTTTACAAACCAGAAAAAATGTTATTTTTTACAGGTTATACAACACTAGTTTTCCCAGAAGAATGTGCTCTCTAAGATAGGCTAATAATCAGCCTTCATACTCTTATTCAAAGCTTTTTTTTTTTCTAAACATGGTCTCATACCTTAACACAATCCATCATTACAACCTAATACAACACAACACTTTATTGAAGCCAAGCTAAGGAAGGACAATTTTGATTGCAGATGACTACTCATGGAATGTAATGTGGTAATATATGTAACACTGAAATCATACAAAAATATTTTCAGAACAAGTGCCGACCCTGCAACTAGAGTAATGTATTTTTGAAGCACTGCTATCAAGGTTACACAGCTTTGATGGGCGAAGTGAGTGTGACAGATGCACACACTGGCAAAAGCATTCTACACTGCGTGTCACTAAACCTTGCTGTGCAACAGCCTGCAAATGACACTAAATTTGCATGCCTGACTGTGGTATAACCTTAGTGATTACTCTGACGATTCCACCATCCGCTAAGGTCACACATAGAAACCGTAGCAGGCATTTGTTCTCAACTTACCTAACCTCCATGCATGCCAACGAAGAGATTGCACAGATGTGCTGTTTTTGAGTGCTGTCAAAATAAGCTAAAGTGACAAATAATTGGAATTCAAATCAGCATGAACATCAGTATGGAACAACAGTAAAAGAAGGATACAGATGCGGCCCTGACTAAGAAGACTTTTTTGCCACAACCGCGCAATATATACTTGCACAGTAAATAACAGAGGAAGGAAAAAACAATGATAAAGATAATAAAAGGAATAGTTCATTCAAACACTGTCACTGTAAGATGTACAGATTGTGTGCACAGACTTGCAAAGTCCAGAAACAAGAAAATCAATTTCTTTGTTAGATAAAGCAATCAAAAGCCTGCTGACACACATGAAGGAAGGCCATGTTGCCTAACCATCTCCAAATCCTTTAGAATTTCTCTGGTCAGCTGGTCCCAGTGACGTATCACAATGTCAATGCCGAAAGTCTGGTACACAGCCACAGTCTCGGCAGTGAATACAAAGGTTACCATATGTCACTGAGAATATGCTGCAGGCATGCTCCCTTAACCGCTTATTGAGACAACGGCCTGTTTGGCTGATATACCGCTTGCCGCAAACAGGGGCAGGGAATACATCACCGCTTCAAAGCAAGAGACGACATAATTGCAGTGTTTCATCTTGCAAGCTCGGTTTTATTTAGCACTTGGATTTACAGCCCTACACAACCTAAGTAGCCTTTAATCTGCAGAAAAAACATTACATCCACCAGCGACACATTTGAGGTTGTGTGCGATGCCATAGATGTGCAGAATGATGACAAAACTTCTTTTGTCTCGCCCCTTTGACGAGCTCAAGTGAGCATCCCAGGACTCATTTGTTTCTTTCAGCAGGCACTTGGCAAATGTCAAAACATAACAAAAGAACCCAGCCTTTATGAGGCGTTCCAGTTTGCTTCTTAAAGTTCAACAAGATGTTGAGATGGCAAGACTTTCGCAGGGCATTAGCGTAGCAAGTCTTCACAATGGCCCACTTTACAACCTTCGAGTGCATAGATCCAAAAGGGAGCAATGGCTTGTCAGGACGAGGCTGATATGCCCCAAGGGTGTGGATAGGACACAATGTTAATATTAAATCCAAGAATCTAATGGACCTACCCTCAGGAACTTCATGAATTAAAGCAAGCAGCGAAAGACAGTCTCAAAACTGTCAGAATGAGTCCTGGGATGCCCACTCAAGCTAGACAAAGGTGCGAGACAGAAGAAATTTTGTCATTGTTTTGTGCCTTCACGGCATGGCCTACAACTTCTGAAATATTGGCAGCATATGTAATGGTTTTTTTTTCTACACCTGAAAGGCTGGTTAGGTTGTGCAGGGCCGTAAACACAAGTGCGCAAGAAAACTGAGCTTGTAAGATGAAACACTGTAATCATTTCGTCCCTTGCTCTGAAGTTGTGGTATATATCCTACCCCTGCCATGCAGCAAGCGATAAAATGGCCGAACAGGCTGTTGTCTCAATGAGTGGCTAGGGGAGTACATCTACAACATACTCTTGGCAACATCTGGCCACCATGGTAGTCACTGCCAAGACTGTAGCTGCAAGCCTGACTTTCAGCGTTGTGATGTTTTAAAGCATCCCCAGGACCAGCTGACAGACGCTATTCTCGAGGCAACATGTACTAGCAGGCCTTCAATCGCTTTATCTAACAAAGAAATTTATTTTGTAATTTCTTGGCATTGCATGTTTGCACGTGCAATCTGTATTCAAGGAAAAATGGCACAAACAAACATGAACAAGATAGAAAAACTTCCATGTCTTTTTTTATTTTGTCCCCATTTATCTGCACCATTCTTCCTGAAGTATGGATTGCCAACATGCCCAACAGTCAGTACTTCTAAAGTAATTTATATGGCTTACAGTGATGGTGTATGATGGACTACTCATTTTACAATGTTTTTCATAGTTTTTTCTTTCTTTTTTTTTTGCTCTAGATTGTGCAAGTATATATTGCATGATTGGGTTCAAATAAACCTTTTTGTGAGTCAGTGCTGTGTCTGCCTCCTTTTCCTGGTCTTCCATCTTTTGCCATTTTAATTACCCTGCATGTAGTACCAACTCGCACAAGCACCTACTTTAGCAAATTTATAAAAAATGGGCACACTGCAGAACATCCTCAAACGAAGTTAAATTGTGGTGTTTGGTGTCCCTGACCTGCAACAGTGGATTAAGGGTAACTGCATTGGAGAACATATCTGGACCCCTTGTAGTACTTAAACGTGCACCCAAAGCTCGGCACACGACTATTTCACCATTCCCCGCTCCTGGGAGTGTGGCGGCTACATTCAGCAATCGAATCCCCGACCATGTGTTTACCAGCACAGCCACACTCGTGGTTCACCCTGAAACGTCCTATATTCGTCAACAGTGAAGCGGTCTGCAAATTTAATTCAGCAAATTCAGATAAAACCGCGGGTTAAATCAGCGAATAACAAAGATAAAACAACAGGTTAAATGATCACATGCTCAGTCTCTGGTTAGGCTAATGTTACTGTAACGCTGCCATGAATTGCATATTCGGAACAATATGTACCGTCATCGCTACAATGAATAAAACTGCACAAAGCCTTGCATTTACGGCTCTTAGATTGACACAGTTGCCAATAACAAAGTGCAAGCGCAATTCCGAGGTAACGCAATACGGTATTAGCACTCTACCACGCCACAACGCGTTAGGCAAAACAAAAAAATTACCGATTCTCCCTCATCCACACTGAAAGTGCCCGGTGCGTCGGACAAAAGGCAGCAGTCATCGGCGGCGGCGATGTCGCCTACGGCGGCTGCGGCGAGTCGCGCGCGCTTCTTTTATAGAGCGCGCAGCTTGCCTGCACAAAATATAGAATATGGCTTAAGTGGTGCAGAAGCAGTTGCGTTAAGCATTTATTAAAAAATGAAACATTGGCATCTCACCTAGGTCCAAAAGTTCAGCAGGGGCAGGCTCTTGGCCTTTCTCCCACGTTCACATCAGCACAGTGCCGCGTAGCTCTTCGATGGCGCTTTCGTCTGTGTATAAACGATATCCTATGGCCACGTCTATAATACAGCTTATGGGATATACGTCCCACTTTTGTTCTTCGGTCCACTTGATTAACACGTGGCTCATTTCGCTCATTTCGCTCGTGCTGCAAAGTGTCGGGTTAGAAAGTTAAGAATGCGAACATGCGAATGGCCCGCCTGGCGGCTGGCGAAGTCCAAACTTTACAGACTTGGATTGACCGCTGGCTATGGATTTAGGTTGTAAACATGGCGGTCATGACGTATATTGAGTTCCCAAAATCGGTTTTGGTTTGGCATTAACGTGGTCTTAGAGATCGGCATTCAACGCACGTTTTGCTGTCACCACCGTTTTCGTGCTTCACGTGGCCTCCGTGACGTCGGCTACACGTCATGTTCGTCAATGTTTACCTGCCGGCAGAAATATTGAAATTGTCGAACGCATCTGTCGAAATATTAGCATCTGTCGAACGCTATTGAAACAGTCGACGCAGATTGCTTGTTTCTAGGAGGCGACATTAAACTTCCCGGGCTCGATTGGTCCCGTAATGTCGAAGCAAACGGTAGAATATGCGTCAAGACAGGAAATGCTTGCCATATTCGCGCCCTTTTCACTGCATCAGTGCGTAGCACAGCCCACCCGCAGGAACAATATACTACCTGCTGTAATGCAGTCCACCCTGTTCATGCCCGGGATAAGCGATGAGGGTGTGTTAGGCGAAGTTCCAATAGACTACGTAAAAGTACCAAACAACGTTCCCAGGCCTATGTGTCACTACTACAAAGCCAAAACACGCGACATATATCTCGCACTCGATGAAAACTATGACGTGTTGAAACACTAGCTGAATCAAAGGACGTGCAAGAGTTGTGGAACATATTTAAATCGAAATTATTTGAACTGTGTGAACAATACGCGATGTCGTGTACACGGCGCAGTGAAAGCAAGCCGTGGTGCACTAAGGAAGCCAACAAATCCGCCATGCGCAGACAACGTGCTTGTACTGCTGATAACGCACACCCTCTTCCGCACACAAACATAACTTGATAATAGTAACGGCAAAAACGAAGGTCATTCTTACGCGGGCGAAAAAAAAATGTTTTCTTTCCATTCAATACTTACGACCAGTGGCGTAGCTAGGTCTTCTGTCACCCCCCGGGTGTAGCCGGCGGAAAGCGGGATGTCTTCAGACGTATATCAGGTATCTTCTTAACATCAGGATTGTACAGATATACGGTCCATCACAGATATGTACGGTCCATGCTAAGTACGCTCGTACAAGATGGGACCCATGGCTTCCAAACGACAAAAAAATTTAGAGTTAAAAATTTGGTGACAAGGTACCTCGTACCTCGGATGGGGCGCACTTGAAAATCGTAGGAAAAGAAACTGAGATTAGAAAGATTTTATAAAATATTGCATTGCAGAACAGGCATATAGAACGGGACATTATATATATATATATTCCGCCCACACTACATTTCTTCTCGAGTTGATCATATTATCAATAAAGCTAGGGAAATGAAATATGAACAATTTCAGGTTCGAATAATTACTGCCGTATATGTTACAATGACAGTTTCTAATGACGCCTTTTTCTTTTTTTGCTGCCGTGATCAGTGTGTGAGAATGTTTTGGTACTTTTTTTCACTCTGATGATGATGATATGTGGTGTTTAATGGCGCGAGGGCCAGTTTTGGCCAAAGAGCGCCATGACAGGTGGTGATGTTGACGATGTATTATGGAGATGTGACTTGGCTGTAAAGTGGCCTAAAAATAGTCGCTGTAAAGTGCGTAAAATCTACGTGCTATAAAATTATGGCGATGATTAATGACGAAGATTAAAATCCATCGTAGAAGAATGGTGCATTGTTTAAAATATGCGAGACGTTAAATTGCTTACAGCACTACAGCCTCGCCAGAGCCCTTGAACCACAAGGGCCTAGAGGCATGTGCTATTCAAAATAATGATCACAGCGACATCCTCTGAAGAGAGGAAGCGCTACGAACATGTGGGGCTAATAACATGCAATACAACATCTTTCAAAAAGCCTAGGATGGCAGTGGTGTCAAAGAGTGGTTCTGGACCAAGTAACATAACAGGATGAAGGGGGATCTGCTGCCGGTATGCTAAGAGAAAATGTTTCCTTCTTTCAGATTCGGCTTCCCGACACTCCAGTAGAACGTGGAGGACGGTCAGCCTCTCCCCGCATCTACCACAGGTTGGAGGCTCGTTTCCTGTGAGTAAAAAGTTATGTGTGCCAAAAGTGTGTCCTATTCTTAGACGGCAGAATAGGACATCTGTCCGGCGGGATTTTGTTACAGGAGGCCAGAAACCTAATTGTGGCTTTATTAAATGCAGTTTATTATTTATTTCTTCGTCCCACATGCGTTGCCAGTGGTTTCGTAGTTTCCTTCTTAAATAAGGCTTCAGGTCTGTGACAGGGACCGAAGCAGTAGAGTTAACTGCATGCAATGAGATTGATGTGGCCATCTGGTCGGCTAGAACGTTTCCCTCGATGCCCTTATGTCCAGGCACCCAGCATATGATGATGTGTGGTTTTTTGTGGCGCAAGGGCCAGGTTTGGCCAAAGAGCGCCATGACAGGTGGTAATGTTGATGATGTGTGGTTTTTTTTTTTTTTGTGGCGCAAGGGCCAGGTTTGGCCAAAGAGCGCCATGACAAGTTGTAATGTTGACGATGTATTATGGAAGATGTGACTTGGCTGTAAAGTGGCCTAAAAATATTCGCTGTAGAGTGCGTAAAATTAACTTGTTATAAAATTATGGCGATGACAGATGACGAATACTATGAACACTAAAATCCATCGTGAAAGAATGATGCAGAATAGAAAATATATGAGATGGTAAAAATGCCTGGAGCACTGTTGCCTCGCCAGAGCCCTTCAAACACAAGGGCCTAGAGGCACGTGCTACACGAAAGAACTATCGCAGCGCCATCCTCTGAAGAGAGGAGACGCTACGAACATGTTGGGCTAACAACATGCAACACAACATCTTTCAGATAACTTAGGACTGCGTTAGTGTCGAAGAGCGGTTCTGGGCCGAGTAACATTACAGGATGAAGGGGAATATGCTGCCGGTATGCTAACGGAAAATGTTTCTTTCTGTCAGATTCGGCTTTCCGACACTCCAGGAGGACATGGAGGACGGTCAGCCTCTCCCCGCATCTACCGCAAGTTGGAGGATCATTTTCAGTGAGTAAGAAGTTGTGTGTACCAAATGTGTGTCCTATTCTGAGGCGACAGAATAGGACATCTGTTCGCCGTGATTTTGTTACGGAGGGCCAAGAACCTAACTGTGGCTTTATCACGTGCAGTTTGTTATTTACTTCTACGCCCCACTTACGTTGCCAGTGGTTTCGCAGTTTCCTTCTTAAGAAAGGCTTCAGGTCCGTGACAGGGACCGAAGCAGTAGGACTGACTGTACGCAATGAAATGGATGTGGCCATCTGGTCTGCTAGAACGTTACCCTCGATGCCCCTATGTCCAGGCACCCAGCATATAATGACATGCTGGTTAGACATATACGCTCTACAGAGGACGGAATAGAGCTCAATAATTACGGGGTTTCTGTGTTTACAGTGTGACTTCAAGGCTTTTACCACGCTTAAGGAGTCTGTAAATAAAATTGTTTTTTGAACATTTGATTTTCTGATATGTTTCATAGCCGACAGTAGTGCATAGGCCTCAGCCGTAAATATGCTTGTTTCAGGGTGCAGTACACCGGATTCCGAGAAGGATGGGCCAATGGCTGCGTAGGACACCCCGGCATGCGACTTAGAAGCGTCCGTATAAAACTCTGTGCACGAATACTTGTACTGGAGCTCCAAGAAGTGCATTTTGATATGTGTCTCTGACGCATGTTTAGTGACCTGTACAAAGGATGTGTCACATTCTATCAGCTGCCACTCCCAGGGTGGTACTAGCTTAGCTGGAGGCATTAGGCGTTGGTCGAGAATTGGGACATCCATTTCCGTGCTAAGTTCTCTTGCACGCAGTGAGAAAGGACGTCTCACAGAGGGTCTGTTATGAAAAAGTGTTTCACATGTCAAGTCGTTAACGGTTGTGAAACACGGATGTTCCTTATTAGAGCGCACTTTCAGAAAATAGTTGAAGCTGATGTAAGTTCTCCGAAAATGGAGTGACCACTCATCGGACTCAACATACAAACTTTCAACAGGGCTTGTTCTAAATGCCCCAGTGGCCAGACGGATTCCCAGATGGTGTACGGGGTCTAACATCTTTAGCGCGCTCGGGGCGGCAGAGTGATACACTGCGGCTCCATAGTCTATTCGCGACCGAACTAGGCTCCTGTAAAGATTCAACAGGCACTTCCTGTCACTACCCCATGTTGTGTATGATAGGATTTTAAGTAGGTTCATTGTTTTTAGACATTTTTCTTTAACATGTTTTATGTGAGGAATGAAAGTGAGCCTAGAGTCAAGAATAACACCAAGGAATTTGTGTTCTTTGCTGACAGGAATTTGGTGTCCGCCCAGTTCTACACAAGGATCCAGGACCAGGCCTCTCTTTCTTGTGAAGAGAACACAAGCACTTTTGTGGGGGTTGACCTTAAATCCGTTTTCGTCTGCCCACTTGGAAACCTTGTTCAAGCCCTGCTGTACCTGTCTTTCGCATACTGTAAGGTTGCAGGATTTGAAGCCTATTTGTATATCATCTACGTATACGGAATAAAAAATGGCAGGTGGTAGTGAAGCACGTAGCGTGTTCATCTTTACGATAAAGAGAGTGCAGCTGAGCACGCCTCCCTGGGGTACACCAGTTTCTTGCGTAAAGGGACGTGAGAGTTCATTGCCGACTTTTACTCGGAAGGTACGATTTGTCAAATAGCTTTCAATTGTGTTCAGCATATTTCCACGGATGCCAATTGCCGACAGGTCTCGTAAGATCCCGTAACGCCATGCCGTGTCATATGCCTTCTCCATATCGAGGAATATCGATAGAAAAAACTGTTTATGTATAAAGGCATCGCGGATATTTCCTTCCATGCGCACAAGATGATCGGTTGTGGACCGCCCTTCTCGGAATCCACACTGATAAGGATCGAGTATATTGTTGAGCTCAAGGAAATGTATAAGTCTGCGATTTATCATTTTTTCAAAAAGCTTACACAGACAATTAGTTAGAGCTATCGGACGGTAACTAGCCGCCAAGGAAGGGTCTTTTCCCTGCTTTAGGACAGGAACCACAATCGCTTCTTTCCATGTGGATGGGAGGTACCCCGAAGCCCAAATAGTATTGTATAGTGTAAGAAGTGTAACTTGTGCGTCAGTATGTAGGTGCCTGATCATGTCATACATGACTCTGTCTGGTCCCGGTGCAGTGCTTTTACTTGTGTTCAAGGCAGCTCTCAACTCGGCAATACCGAAAGGCCGGTTATACTGTTCATTCTGCCTGGATTTCCGTATGATTGGCTGACGTTCTATTATTTCTTTATGCTTAAGAAAGGACTGGGAATAATTGATTGAGCTTGACACACGCTCAAAGTGCTCCCCTAGTGAATCTGCCTGGTCTTGCAGGGTTTCGCCTTGTGTGTTTACTAAAGGGAGGGAGTATGTTTGTCGCCCTCTTATTCTACTAACCCTGTTCCAGACATTGGCCTCATCTGTATACGAGTTGATACCTGTTAAAAAGTTCTGCCAGCTCTCTCTTCTGGCCTGTCGGCGGGTTCGCCTGCCTTGGGATTTAACTTTTTTAAAATTGATAAGATTCTTCGCAGTGGGGGAGGCGCGTAGCAACCCCCACGCTTTATTTTGTTTCTTACGAGCGATCCTACAATCATCGTTCCACCAGGGAACACGCCGTTTGCCTGCCAGTCCATTTACTTGTGATATACATTTAGTTGCGGCATCTATGATGAAGGCTGTAAAGTACTCCACAGCTGCATCGATTTCTAAAGAAGACATATCAGCCAGCGAGATGTTAGTAAGTGTTCGAAATTTCTCCCAGTCAGCTGTGTCTATCTTCCACCTAGGAGCTTGCGGAGGATATTCGTTTTCTTTAGATGTTCTTATCAGTATAGGGAAGTGGTCGCACCCGTAAGGATTGTTCGCGACTTCCCATTCGAGTTCGGGTAGTATGGACGGGGAAACTATGGTAAGATCTATTGAAGAAAAGGTTCTGTTTGCTAGGGAGTAATACGTGGGTTCCTTCTTATTGAGCAAGCAGGCACCTGAAGAAAAAAGGAACTGTTCAACAAGACGACCTCGCGCGTCTGTACGAGAGTCGCCCCACAGGGAGCTGTGCGCATTGAAATCGCCAAGAACAACATAGGGTTCTGGCAACTCGTCTATAAATGACTGGAATTCATGTTTGTTTAATTTGTAGTGTGGGGGTACGTAGATCGAGCTAATGGTGACGAGTTTATCCAGAAGAACAGCTCGAACCGCCACTGCTTCAAGGGGCGTTTGTAGCTGTAAAGGCTGACACGCAATACTTCTATGAGTAAGAATCGCAACACCACCCGATGATGCGATGGCATCATCGCGATCTTTGCGAAACGTAACATACGTACGGAGAAAGTTTGTGTGTTTAGATTTTAAGTGTGTTTCCTGTAAACACAGCACTTTTGGATTATGTTTGTGGATGATTTCCTGCACATCATCAAGGTTTCTAAGAAGACCTCTGACGTTCCACTGTATGATTTGTGTATCCATATTTAAAGTAAGTTGGTGCTGTGCTTACGGAAACGGCAGTGATGCCTTAGATTACAGAGCTCTTTCGAGGCCCTATAACCGGGGTTTTGCTCTTTCTGGAGCGTTCGAGTGAGCCTCGCCGCTCCTTCGGCGCTTGGTGCGCCTTGAGGTTAGGTGTGGTGTCCATTGCCTCGGGTGAGGCGCCGGACACGTGCTCTTGCGAGCGAGAAGTAACTAGAGAGGGTCCCGCCTTGGAGGGCAAGACCCTTGCGCCCACCAGCCCGGAGGTCGATGGGGCATTTTGAGGAATTTGGGAGCGCCGGCTGTTGCCAGCGCTAGAAGGGGCCGGGGAGGGTGGGGCAGCCTCGGCTGCACCCACCTTCGGGGTCGATGGCCGCGCCTGCTGGGTAGGCGGAGCAGCGCTAGCTGCAACCGCCGCGGGGGCAGATGGCGTAACTGCCGACTCACGGCTTGTGGGTCGGACAGCCGCCGGAGGCCGTTGTGACGCTGCCCCCTGACGCGCCACTTCGGCAAAGCTGGCCTTAGGAAGGTATGCAACCCGCCTGCGTGCCTCTTTGAATGATATGTTTTCTTTTACTTTGATTGTGACTATTTCTTTTTCTTTCTTCCAAGACGGGCATGACCGCGAGTATGCGGCATGCTCGCCATCACAGTTTACACAGTGGAAAGCATTCTCACAAGATTCAGAGGAGTGTTCGTGCGCGCTGCATTTCGCACAAGTTTGGCGGCCTCGGCAGCTCTGCGAACTGTGGCCAAAACGCTGACACTTGAAACATCGGAGGGGATTTGGCACGTATTGTCTTACACGGAGCTTGATGTACCCGGCCTCGATTGACTCGGGCAAGACACTTGAATTGAAGGTGAGTATTAGGTGTTTGGTCGCAAGTTCTTTTCCATCTCGCCTCATCTTAATTCTTTTGACATTTATAACATTCTGTTCGCTGAAGCCCTCCAAGAGCTCAGCCTCAGTGAGCTCCAGCAAATCATCGTCCGAGACAACGCCGCGGGAAGTGTTCATCGTGCGGTGCGGGGTTACAACTACTTGGGTCTCCCCAAATGATACTAGCTGTGGCAGCTTCTCAAATTGCTTCTGGTCGCGGAGCTCCAAGAGGAGGTCACCGCTAGCCATCCTTGACACCTTATATCCTGGGCCAAAAACTTCGGTAAGGGACTTAGATACTAGGAAAGGGGAGATTGTTCGTACTTGTTTAGCCGGTTTTTCTGCGTGGATTACATGAAAACGAGGAAAATTGTTGACTTGGCGTCCGAAAAACTGAAAGAACTCTTCGGTGCGCCCTCGTTTCTGAGGGCGATCAGGGAGTTTAGGAAAAGTGTTTTCCATGAGTACAGTAGGGTTTTCGGCCGCGATGCCGACCACCCACCATGGAGCCCAACAGGGGGACGTGACAGGAGTTCCTGCTAGAGAAACCCTGCCAACGCCAGCCGTACATCGCTGCTATAACCAAATACAGCATAACCAAGGCTGGCTAGCTACACAAGGTTAACCCTTGCCGCCGGGAAACTAGGAAGTGAGGAGAAGTAATGAGAAGACAGGAAAGATGAAAAAGACGAGAGAGAAAGACGAAGATTGGAGAGGAGGACAGGAAAAGGCGACTGCCGATTTCCCCCGGGTGGGTCAGTCCGGGGGTGCCGTCTATGTGAAGCAGAGGCCAAAGGGGTGTGTTGCCTCCGCCGGGGGGCCTTAAAGGTCCAAACACCCAGCATCAGCTCAACCCCCAGGATCCCCCTTTCCCCAGACACGGCTAAGCCGCGCACGGCTACACGCGGGAGGGTCCAACCCTCATGTGCTCGGGTCCGTGGTGTCGCAACGCACCAAACGCCTGCTGACGCAGACGCCCCTGCGGGGGGTGGTAATGTTGACGATGTATTATGGGAGATGTGACTTGGCTGTAAAGTGGCCTAAAAATATTCGCTGTAAAGTGCGTAAAATTAACTTGTTATAAAATTATGGCGATGACAGATGACGAATACTATGAAGACTAAAATCCATCGTGAAAGAATTATGCAGAATAGAAAATATATGAGATGGTAAAAATGCCTGGAGCACTGTTGCCTCGCCAGAGCCCTTGAAACACAAGGGCCTAGAGGCACGTGCTACACGAAAGAACTATCGCAGCGCCATCCTCTGAAGAGAGGAGACGCTACGAACATGTTGGGCTAACAACATGCAACACAACATCTTTCAGATAACTTAGGACTGCGTTAGTGTCGAAGAGCGGTTCTGGGCCGAGTAACATTACAGGATGAAGGGGAATATGCTGCCGGTATGCTAACGGAAAATGTTTCTTTCTGTCAGATTCGGCTTTCCTACACTCCAGGAGGACATGGAGGACGGTCAGCCTCTCCCCGCATCTACCGCAGGTTGGAGGATCATTTCCAGTGAGTAAGAAGTTGTGTGTACCAAATGTGTGTCCTATTCTGAGGCGACAGAATAGGACATCTGTTCGGCGTGATTTTGTTACGGAGGGCCAAGAACCTAACTGTGGCTTTATCACGTGCAGTTTGTTATTTACTTCTGCGTCCCACTTACGTTGCCAGTGATTTCGCAGTTTCCTTCTTAAGAAAGGCTTCAGGTCCGTGACAGGGACCGAAGCAGTAGGACTGACTGTATGCAATGAAATTGATGTGGCCATCTGGTCTGCTAGAACGTTACCCTCGATGCCCCTATGTCCAGGCACCCAGCATATAATGACATGCTGGTTAGACATATACGCTCTACAGAGGACGGAATAGAGCTCAATTATTACGGGGTTTCTGTGTTTACAGTGTGACTTCAAGGCTTTTACCACGCTTAAGGAGTCTGTAAATAAAATTGTTTTTTGAATATTTGATTTTCTGATATGTTTCACAGCCGACAGTAGTGCATGGGCCTCAGCCGTAAATATGCTTGTTTCAGGGTGCAGTACACCGGATTCCGAGAAGGATGGGCCAATGACTGCGTAGGACACCCCGGCATGTGACTTAGAAGCGTCTGTATAAAACTCAGTGCACGAGTACTTGTACTGGAGCTCCATGAAGTGCATTTTGATATGTGTCTCTGACGCATGTTTAGTGACCTGTACAAAGGATGTGTCACATTCTATCAACTGCCACTCCCAGGGTGGTACTAGCTTAGCTGGAGGCATTGATGATGATGATATGTGGTGTTTAATGGCGCAAGGGCCAGGTTTGGCCAATGAGCGCCATGACAAGTGGTGATGTTGACGATGTAATATGGAGATGTGACTTGGCTGTAAAGTGGCCTAAAAATTGTCGCTGTAAAGTGCGTAAAATCTACGTGCTATAAAATTATGGCGATGACTAATGACGAATACTCTAAACACTAAAATCCATCGTAGAATAATGATGCAAGATATAAAATATATAAGATGGTAAAATTACTTTGAGCACTGCTGCCTCGCCTGAGCCCTTGAACCACAAGGGCCTAGAGGCATGTGCTATTCAAAATAATGATCACAGCGACATCCTCTGAAGAGAGGAAGCGCTACGAACATGTGGGGCTAAAAACATGCAAGACAACATCTTTCAGAAAACTTAAGACTGCGTTAGTATCAAATAGAGGTTCCGGGCCGAGTAACATAACAGGATGAAGGGGGATGCGCTGCCGGTATGCTAAGGGAAAATGCTTCTTTCTTTCATGTTCGGCTTCCCGACACTCCAGGAGGACGTGGAGGACGGTCAGCCTCTCCCCGCATCTACCACAGGTTGGAGGCTCGTTTCCCGTGAGTAAAAAGTTATGTGTGCCAAAAGTGTGTCCTATTCTTAGACGGCAGAATAGGACATCTGTCCGGCGGGATTTTGTTGCAGGGGGCCAGAAACCTAATTGTGGCTTTATTACATGCAGTTTATTATTTATTTCTTTGTCCCACATACGTTGCCAGTGGCTTCGTAGTTTCCTTCTTAAGAAAGGCTTCAGGTCTGTGACAGGGACCGAAGCAGTAGGATTATCTGCATGCAATGAGATTGATGTGGCCATCTGGTCAGCTAGAACGTTTCCCTCGATGCCCCTATGTCCAGGCACCCAGCATATGATCACATGTTGGTTAGATATATATGATTTGCACAGTGCGGAGTGAAGTTCAATAACTACTGGATTTTTATGATTACAGAAAGACATCAAGGCCTTCACAACACTGAGGGAGTCCGTATATATCACTGATTTCGGGAGTTTTGATTTGTTTATATGCTTTACGGCCGACAGCAGGGCATAGGCCTCAGCCGTAAAGATATTAGTTTCCGGGTGCAGTACGTCGGATTCTGAGAAGGATGGACCGACGGCTGCATAGGACACCCCGTCGTGTGACTTTGATGCGTCTGTGTAGAACTCCGTGCAGGAGTATTTGTGCTGGAGTTCCCGGAAATGCATCTTGATTTCAATCTCTGGAGCATGCTTTGTGACTTCCACGAAAGATATATCACAATGTATGAGCTGCCACTCCCAAGGAGGTAGCAGCTTGGCTGGATGCATTAGGCGAAGCTCGAGGAGTGGAACGTGCATTTCTTCACTAAGCTCCCTCACACGCAGCGAGAAAGGCTGTCTTACGGAGGGACGATTGCGAAAGAGTGTAGCATATGTCATGTCATGAATGGTATTAAAACAGGGATGTTGAGGATTTGAGTGGACTTTCAGAAAATATGTATGGCTGATATAAGTTCTCTGTAGATGGAGGGACCATTCATTTGATTCCGCGTATAAGCTTTGAATCGGGCTCGTTCTGAAAGCACCAGTGGCCAGACGGATTCCTAGATGGTGGACCGGATCTAGCATCTTTAGCGCGCTTTGGGCTGCAGAGTGATAGATCACGGCACCATAGTCTAGTCGTGATCGAATGAGGCTCTTATAGATATTCATTAAACACTTTCTGTCACTACCCCACGTAGTCTGGGATAGAAGTTTGATTATGTTCATTGTTTTCAGACATTTTTCTTTAAGATATTTAATGTGGGAGACGAAAGTGAGTCTGTAGTCAAGGATGACACCTAGGAATTTGTGCTCTTTGCTGATAGGTATTCGTTGTCCACACACTTCTAAGGAAGGATCCGGAGCCAGGCCTCTCTTTCTTGTAAAGAGAACGCAAGAGCTTTTGTTAGGATTGATCTTAAATCCATTCTTGTCTGCCCACACTGAGACTTTATTCAGGCCATGCTGTACCTGTCTCTCGCAGACTGCGAGGTTACAAGATTTGAAAGCTATTTGAATGTCGTCCACGTAAACAGAGTAAAACATGGCGGGTGGTAAGGATGCACGAAGCGTGTTCATCTTCACGATAAAAAGCGTGCAGCTGAGCACGCCTCCTTGGGGTACGCCCGTTTCTTGGGTAAAAGGGCGTGAGAGTGCATTGCCGACTTTTACCCGGAAGGTACGATTTGACAGATAGCTTTTTATTATATTAAACATATTACCGTGGATGCCCATTTCTGACAAGTCTCTTAAGATTCCGTAACGCCACGTCGTATCGTACGCCTTCTCCATATCGAGGAATATGGATAAGAAGAATTGTTTGTGTACAAATGCGTCCCGGATATTTGCTTCTACACGTACAAGGTGGTCAGTTGTGGAGCGTCCTTCTCGGAAGCCGCACTGATAAGGATCAAGAATTTTGCTCTGTTCAAGGAAAAAGATGAGTCGCCGATTTATCATTTTTTCGAACACCTTACAAATGCAACTTGTGAGGGCTATCGGGCGGTAACTCGCCACTGAGGAAGGGTCTTTTCCTTGTTTCAAAACAGGGACCACAATGGCTTCCTTCCACGCAATTGGAAGGTGCCCTGCATCCCAGATGGTGTTGAAGAGTGTGAGTAGTGTGACTTTCGTATCATTGTGTAAATTTTTGAGCATTTCGTACATGATTCGATCCGATCCTGGTGCGGAGCTCTTGCATGCGCTCAAGGCAGCTCTCAATTCAGCAATACTAAAAGGACGGTTGTAAGGCTGATTTTCTCGATCTTTTGTTGTTAGTGGCTTACGTTCTTCTGTTTGTTTGTATTTGAGAAAGGGCTGTGTATAATTTGTTTCACTTGACACGCTCCCAAAATATTCCCCAAGTGAGTCTGCCTGGTCTTGCAGGGTATCGCCTTGTGTGTTTACCAGGGGGAGTGAATATGTTTCCCGCCCTCTAATCCTATTTACTCTGTTCCAAGCTTTGGCCTCATCCCTAAACGAGTTAATACTCGATAAAAACTTGTGCCAGCTTTCTCTTCTGGCCTGTCGGCGGGTTCGCCTGCCTTGGGATTTTACTTTTTTAAAGTTGACAAGATTCTCAGCGGTGGGAGAAGCTCGCAGCAACCCCCACGCCTTGTTCTGGTTCTTACGGGCGGTCCGACATTCACTGTTCCACCACGGTACACGTGGTTTGCATGCCAAACCACTTACTTCGGATATGCAATGTGATGCGGCATCTATTATGAATGCTGTAAGATAATCCACAGCAGCATCAATTTCTAAAGAAGATAGGTCAGCCCATGCGATGCTAGAGAGAGTTCGAAATTTCTGCCAGTCGGCTGTGTCTATCTTCCACCTAGGAGTTTGTGGAGGACATTCGTTTTCTTTAGATGTTCTTATCAGTATGGGGAAGTGGTCGCTCCCGTAAGGATTTTCCATAACTTCCCATTCGAGTTCAGGCAATATACACGGGGAAACTAGGCTGAGGTCAATTGATGAAAATGTTCTGTTGGCGAGAGAATAATATGTGGGTGCCTTCTTATTCAGCAGGCATACACCAGAAGAGAAGAGGAACTGTTCAACAAGACGACCTCGCGCATCTATACGAGAGTCGCCCCAAAGGCTGTTGTGCGCATTGAAATCCCCAAGTACAACGTACGGTTCTGGCAATTCATCTATGAAGGACTGAAATTCATGTTTGTTTAGATTGTAGTGTGGGGGTATATAAAGCGAGCAAATAGTGATGAGTTTGTTTAGCAGAACAGCTCGCACCGCCACTGCCTCAAGGGGCGTACGTAGCTGTAAAGATTGGCATGCTATACTTTTATGAGTGAGAATCGCCACACCACCCGATGATGCAACGGCATCATCGCGATCTTTGCGAAACGTAACATACGTACGGAGAAAGTTTGTGTGTTTGGATTTTAAGTGTGTTTCCTGTAGACACAGCACTTTTGGATTGTGTTTTTGAATGAGCTCTTGCACGTCATCAAGGTTTCTGAGAAGACCTCTGACGTTCCATTGAATAATTTGTGTATCCATATTGGGTGATAATATGTGCTGTGTGTACAGAAACAGAAGTAGTGTTTATGGAAATTGCTGTGATTAAATTACAGAGCCCTTTCGAGGCCCTGTAACGGGAGTTTTGCCCTTTCTGGAGCGTTCGAGTGAACCTCGCCGCTCCTTAGGCGCTTGGCGCCCCTGGAGGATAGGTGTAGTGTCCATTGCCTCTTGTGAGGCGCCGGACACCTGCTCTTGCGAGCGAGAAGTCACCAGGGAGAGTCTCGCCTTGGAGGGCAAGACCCCTGCGCCCACCAGCCCGGAGGTCGATGGGGTTCCCTGGGGGATTTGGCTGCGCCGGCCGTTGCCAGCGCTAGGAGGGACCTGGGAGGTTGAGGCAGCCTCGGCTGCACCCACCTTCGGGGTCGATGGCCCCTTTTCCTCGGTAGGCGGAGCAGCGCTAGCTGCAACCGCCGTGGGGGCAGACGGCGTAACTGCCGACTCACTGCGTGTGGGTCGGGCAGTCGCCGGAGACCGTTGTGACGCTGCCCCCTGACGCGCCACATCGGCAAAGGTTTTCTTGGGCAGGTATGATACCCGCCTCCGTGCCTCTCTGAAAGTTATGTTTTCCTTGACCTTGATTGTAACGATTTCCTTTTCTTTTTTCCAGGAAGGGCACGACCGCGAGTACGCGGCGTGCTCCCCATCGCAGTTTACACAGCAGAGAGCGTTCTCACAAGTTTCAGTGGTGTGTTCTGTGGCACTGCATTTAGCACAAGTTTGGCGGCCGCGGCAGCTCTGCGAGCTGTGGCCGAAGCGCTGACATTTGAAACAACGGAGTGGATTGGGCACGTAAGGCCTGACACGGAGCTTTATGTACCCGGCCTCGATTGATTCGGGCAGGACACTTGAATTGAATGTGAGAATTAGGTGTTTGGTCGCAATTTCCTTACCATCGCGCCTCATCTTTATTCTTTTCACATTAACAACATTTTGCTCATTGAAGCCCTCTAGGAGCTCTGCCTCTGTCAACTGAAGCAGGTCATCATCTGAGACAACGCCGCGTGTAGTGTTCATAGTGCGGTGCGGAGTCACTGTCACTTGAAAGTCTCCAAAAGACACTAGATTAGGTAGCTTTTCGTATTGTTTCAGGTCACGGAGCTCCAAAAGGAGATCTCCACTTGCCATCCTTGATGCCTTGTAACCTGAACCAAGAACCTCAGTTAAAGACTTCGAAACTAGATATGGGGAGATCGTGCGTACTTGTTTATCTGACTTTTCCGAATGAATTACGTGAAATCGTGGGAAGTTGGGTTTTTGTCGTCCAAAAAACTGAAATACGTCTTCGGTGCGCCCTCTTTTCTGAGGGCGATCTGGGAGGGTAGGGAAGGAACTAGCCATAGAATAATTTGATTTTCGGCAATAACGCCAACCACCCACCGTGGAGCCCTACTAGGGGACGTTACAGGGACTGTAAGAACAGGTCCTGCAAACGCCAGTTGTACGTTATCACTATAACCAAATATGAGATAACCTAGGTTGGTTATTCACACAAGGTTAACCCTTGCTGCCTGGAAAATTTGGAAGTAAACGGAAGCTAGGAGAAGACAGGAAAGATGAAAAGTGAGAAAAAGACGAAGACTGGAGGGAGAGAGAGACAGGAAAAGGCAACTACCGATTTCCCCCGGGTGGGTCAGTCCGGGGGTGCCGTCTACGTGAAGCCGAGGCCAAAGGGGTGTGTTGCCTCCGCCGGGGGGCCTTAAAGGTCCGAACACCCAGCATCGGCTCAACCCCCAGGATCCCCTTTTCCCCGGACACGGCTAAGCCACGCACGGTTAAACGCGGGAGGGTCCAACCCTCGTGTGCTCGGGTCCGTGGTGTCGCAACACACCAAACGCCTGCTTGCGCAGACGCCCCTGCGGGGTAGCTGGAGGCATTAGGCGTTGGTCGAGAACTGGGACATCCATTTCCGTGCTAAGTTCTCTTGCACGCAGTGAGAAAGGAAGTCTCACAGAGGGTCTGTTATGAAAAAGTGTCTCACATGTCAAGTCGTTAACGGTTGTGAAACACGGATGTTCCTTATTAGAGCGTACTTTCAGAAAATAGTTGAAGCTGATGTAAGTTCTCCGAAAATGGAGTGACCACTCATCGGACTCAACATACAAACTTTCAACAGGGCTTGTTCTAAATGCCCCAGTGGCCAGACGGATTCCCAGATGGTGTACGGGGTCTAACAGCTTTAGCGCGCTCGGGGCGGCAGAGTGATATACTGCGGCTCCATAGTCTATTCGCGACCGAACTAGGCTCCTGTAAAGATTCAACAGGCACTTCCTGTCGCTACCCCATGTTGTGTATGATAGGATTTTAAGTAGGTTCATTGTTTTTAGAGATTTTTCTTTAACATGTTTTATGTGAGGAATGAAAGTCAGCCTAGAGTCAAGAATAACACCAAGGAATTTGTGTTCTTTGCTGACAGGAATTTGTTGTCCGCCCAGTTCTACACAAGGATCTGGGAGCAGGCCTCTCTTTCTTGTGAAGAGAACACAAGAACTTTTATGGGGGTTGACCTTAAATCCGTTTTCGTCTGCCCACTTGGAAACCTTGTTCAAGCCCTGCTGTACCTGTCTTTCGCATACTGTGAAGTTGCAGGATTTGAAGCCTATTTGTATATCGTCTACGTATACGGAGTAAAAAATGGCAGGCGGTAGTGAAGCACGTAGCGTGTTCATCTTGACGATAAAGAGAGTGCAGCTGAGCACGCCTCCCTGGGGTACACCAGTTTCCTGCGTAAAGGGACGTGAGAGTTCATTGCCGACTTTTACCCGGAAGGTACGATTTGACAAATAGCTTTCAATTGTGTTCAGCAGATTTCCACGGATGCCAATTTCCGACAGGTCTCGCAAGATCCCGTAACGCCATGCCGTGTCATATGCCTTCTCCATATCGAGGAATATTGATAGAAAAAACTGTTTATGTATATAGGCATCACGGATATTTCCTTCCATGCGCACAAGATGATCGGTTGTGGACCGCCCTTCTCGGAATCCACACTGATAAGGATCGAGTATATTGTTGAGCTCAAGGAAATGTATAAGTCTGTGATTAATCATTTTTTCAAAAAGCTTACACAGACAATTAGTTAGAGCTATCGGACGGTAACTTGCCGCCAAGGAAGGGTCTTTTCCCTGCTTTAGAACAGGAACCACAATCGCTTCTTTCCATGTGGATGGGAGGTATCCCGAAGCCCAAATAGTATTGTATAGTGTAAGAAGTGTAATTTGTGCGTCTGTATGTAGGTGTCTGATCATGTCATACATGACTCTGTCTGGTCCCGGTGCAGTGCTTTTACATGTGTTCAAAGCAGCTCTCAACTCGGCAATACCGAAAGGCCGATTATACGGTTCATTCTGCCTAGACTTTCGTATGATTGGCTTACGCTCCACTATTTCTTTATGTTTAAGAAAGGATTGGGAATAGTGCGTTGAGCTCGACACTCGCTCAAAGTGCTCCCCAAGTGAGTCTGCCTGGTCTTTTAGTGTATCGCCTTGTGTGTTTACTAGAGGTAGTGAATATGTTTGTCGCCCTCTTATCCTAATTACCTTGTTCCAGACTTTGGCCTCATCTGTATAGGAATTTATACTCGATAAAAACTTCTCCCAACTTTCTCTTCTAGCCTGTCGGCGGGTTCTCCTGCCCTGGGACTTTATTTTCTTAAAGTTAATAAGATTCTCCGCAGTGGGAGACGCTCGTAGCAACCCCCACGCTTTGTTCTGTTTTTTACGAGCGATCCTACAATCGTCGTTCCACCACGGGACACGCCGTTTGTATGCCAAGCCATTTATTTCTGATATGCATTTAGATGCAATATCTATAATGAAGGCTGTGAGATACTGCACAGCAGCATCAATTCCTAAACAAGACATGTCATTCCATGAGATACTAGTTAAGTTTCCGAACTTCTCCCAGTCGGCTGTATCGATCTTCCACCTAGGAGCCTGTGGTAGACATTCTTTTTCTTTATGTGTTTTTAGCAGTATAGGGAAGTGGTCGCTTCCGTAAAGATTGTTGGTAACTTCCCATTCGAGTTCGAGTAGTATAGACGCGGAAACTATACTAAGATCTATTGACGAAAAGGTTCTGTTTGCAAGAGAGTAATATGTGGGTTCTTTCTTATTTAGTAGGCACGCACCAGACGAAAAAAGGAACTGTTCAACGAGACGGCCTCGCGCATCGATACGAGAGTCTCCCCACAGGCTGCTGTGCGCATTGAGATCGCCAAGAACAACATAGGGCTCTGGCAATTGATCTATCAAGGACTGAAATTCATGTTTGTTTAGTTGGTAATGCGGGGGTATGTAAAGCGAGCAAATAGTGATGAGTTTGTTTAGTAGGACAGCTCGAACCGCCACTGCTTCAAGGGGCGTTTGTAGCTGTAAAGGTTGGCAAGCTATACTTCTATGAGTGACTATGGCAACACCGCCCGATGATGCGACGGCATCATCGCGATCTTTGCGAAAAGTTAGATACTGTCGAAGAAAGTTTGTGTGTTTGTTTTTTAAATGTGTTTCCTGTAAACACAGCACTTTTGGATTGTGTTTTTGTATAAGTTCCTGCACATCATCAAGGTTTCTGAGAAGACCTCTGACGTTCCATTGAATTATTTGTGTATCCATATTGGAGGTCAGTAGGTGCTGTGTGTACAGAAAGAGAAGTAGTGATTATGGAAATTACAATGATTAAATTACAGAGCCTTTCGAGGCCCTGTAACGGGAGTTTTGCCCTTCCTGGAGCGTTCGAGGGAGCCTCGCCGCTCCTTAGGCGCTAGGTGCGCCTTGAGGATAGGTGTTGTGTCCATTGCCTCTTGTGAGGCGCCGGACACGTGCTCTTGCGAGCGAGAAGTTTTCAGAGAGAGTCCCGCCTTGGAGGGCAAGACCCCAGCGCCCACCAGCGCGGAGGTCGATGGGGCTCCCTGAGGAATTTGGCTGCGCCGGCTGTTGCCAGCGCTGGAAGGGGCCGGGGAGAGTGGGGCAGCCTCGGCTGCGCTCACCTTCGGGGTCGGTGGCCCCGTCTGCTGGGTAGACGGAGCAGCGCTAGCTGCAACCGCCGCGGGGGCAGATGGCGTGACTGCCGACTCACTGCTTGTGGGTCGGACAGCCACCGGAGGCCGTTGTGACGCTGCCCCCTGACGCGCCACTTCGGCAAAGCTTTTCTTTGGCAGGTATGCTACCCGCCTTCGTGCCTCTTTGAACGATATATTATCTTTTACTTTTATGGTTACAATTTCTTTTTCCTTCTTCCACGATGGGCACGACCGCGAGTACGCGGCGTGCTCCCCATCACAGTTTACACAGTGGAGAGCGTTCTCACAAGTTTCAGTGGTGTGTTCTGTGGCACTGCATTTAGCACAAGTTTGGCGGCCGCGGCAGCTCTGCGAGCTGTGGCCGAAGCGCTGACATTTGAAACATCGGAGTGGATTGGGCACGTAAGGCCTAACACGGAGCTTTATGTACCCGGCCTCGATTGACTCGGGCAAGATACTTGATCCAAAAGTAATTATTAGGTGCCTCGTCTGAATCTCTTTACCATCACGCCTCATCTTTATTCTTCTGACGTTGATCACATTTTGTTCGCTGAAGCCTTCCAGGAGTTCCGCTTCAGTCAGCTCAAGTAAATCATCATCTGACACAACACCACGGGTGGTGTTCATTGTACGGTGTGGGGTTACTGTAATGGGGGTCTCGCCAAATGACACTAGTTGCGGTAGTTTCTCGTATTGTTTTAGATCGCGGAGCTCCAAGAGGAGGTCGCCGCTTGCCATCCTCGACACCTTGTAACCTGGACCAAAAGCATCGGTCAGGGATTTTGAAACAAGGAATGGTGAAATGTTTCGGGCTACTTTGTTTGGCTTTTCAGCGTGAATAACGTGAAAGCGGGGAAAATTCTGGATTTGACGTCCAAAAAACTTGAAGACATCTTCGGTGCGCCCTCGTTTCTGAGGGCGATCAGCAAGGGAAGGGAAAGAAGTTTCCATGAAAAATTGTATATGTTCGGCAACAGCGCCGACCGCCCACCACGGAGCCCAACGAGGGAACGCGGCAGAGCTTGCATACAAGTCTGCACGACGCCAGTCGTACGCCGTCACTATAACCGAATATGGTGTACCCAAGGTTGGATAGCCACACAGGGTTAACCCTTGCCGCCAGGAGAAACGAAGTAAAAAGAAGAGAGAAGACGACAGGAAAGGTCAAAAAGTGAGAGATAAAGACGAAGATTTGAGGAGGGAGAGACAGGAAAAGGCGACTGCCGATGTCCTCCAGGTGGGTCAGTCTGGAGGTGCCGTCTATGTGAAGCAGAGGCCAAAGGGGTGTGTTGCCTCCGCCGGGGGGCCTTAAAGGTCCAAACACCCAGCATCGGCTCAACCCCCAGGATCCCCCTTTCCCCAGACACGGCTAAGCCGCGCACGGCTACACGCGGGAGGGTCCAACCCTCGTGTGCTCGGGTACGTGGTGGCGCAACACACCAAACGCCTGCTTACGCAGACGCCCCTGCGGGGAGGCACCCAGCATATGATCACATGTTGGTTAGATATATATGATTTGCACAGTGCGGAGTAAAGTTCAATAACTACTGGATTTTTATGATTACAGAAAGACATCAAGGCCTTCACAACACTGAGGGAGTCCGTATATATCACTGATTTCGGGAGTTGTGATTTGTTTATGTGCTTTACGGCCGACAGCAGGGCGTAGGCCTCAGCCGTAAATATACTAGTTTCCGGTTGCAGTACGTCGGATTCTGAGAAGGATGGACCGACGGCTGCATAGGACACCCCGTCGTGTGACTTTAGTTAGTTAGTTAAATGGGGTTTAATGGCGCAAAAGCTGCTGAGGCTATGCTGCGCCAAACACGAGGTGTTTTAAAATACAGTTTATAAAGTGAAAGACTGTGTTAATAATCTATATTTTATGTAAAAATCCAGTGTCGTCTAAAAATTTACGGACGTCACAAAATGGGACTAGTGGATCATCGCCCAAAATTAGAGCAGGGTGTAACGGTATGTGTTGTTCATATAATTTTTTCAAGAGTGCTCGTCTGTGTGTTTCAATCTGCGTACATGTGAGTAATATGTGCATAACTGTTAGTGGCTGTTGACATTTCTCGCATGTTGGTGTGTCTTCTTTCCTAAGTAGGTAATTGTGTGTGATGTGTGTGTGCCCGATGCGTAGTCGGCACAAAACTACTTCGATGAACCGCTCCTGATGATAGCATGACTTCCACTCCGCAACTATGGGTTTCGTGAGATGTAGCTTGTTGTCAGAACAACGGTCCCATTCGCGTTGCCATTTTACCGTTAGGGCTTTTCTAATTGCGCGGATGCTATCTTTGTATGGGAGTGTTGTGTTTGTAATGTCTTCGTGTGCTGCCATCAATGCATGTGTATCAGCTGCTTCGTTACCCGGTATCCCAACATGGCTTGGGACCCAGCAGAAACGAATTGACCTCCCGTATTCATTAAAAGCCACCATGTTTAAAATGTCTCCAATCAGGGGTTCACACTCAGATTTCAGATGTAGTGCCTTCAGTGTGCTTAAAGAATCTGTGTATATGACTGCATTTGTGTGTTTATAAGCGATAATTTTTTTCACTACAACCCATATGGCGAAAACTTCGGCCGTGAAAACAGAGGCGTGCTGTGGCAATCGAATACTTTTTCCCCAGTTTTCCGTTATGACCCCCACACCCACGTGTTCTTTCGTTTTGGAGCCATCAGTGTAATATTGCAGGTTATTTTTATATTTCTCCTGAAGTTCACGGAATTCTTGTGTAATGTGTTCGCGTGGGGTGTCTTTCTTCTTTAAATGTGTCATGTCCAGTCACATAATGGTTCAAAATCGCACCATGGGGGCAAACGCTGTGGCTTTCTAGCAACCTCGAGGACTTCGCAAGGAATGTCATAATCCCGGACATATTCCTCATATCGCAGGACAAGCGGTTTGATCATGTTCGGTTTATTTGTATAGTGTAGGCGTGAGTTGCATTGTGTGAGGATGTTGTAACATATGTGTTGTGGTGATGACTGAATTCTTAGTACGTAGGAAAAAGTGAGGAACGCTCTGCGGTGCTGTAAGGAGGGTTCATTACACTCGACGTATAAACTTGGAATAGGTGAAGTTCGGTAGGCACCACTTGCCAGTCGCAGTCCAAGGTTATGTACCGGGTCAAGTTGTTGGATGTAGGACTGTCTAGCTGAGCCGTAAACCACGGAGCCGTAGTCTAAAAGGCTACGCACAAGAGACCGGCAGACACGTAAAAGGCATGTTCGGTCGGAACCCCAGTGCTTATGAGACAGAATTTTAAGGATATTTAGAGCTTTATTTGCTTTAATCTTCAGTGCTTTTATGTGAGTTAGGAAGTTAAGTTTGGTGTCAAAGGTTACTCCTAAAAACTTATGATCTTGTTTCACCGGCAGTATGGTATCGTTCAATTTTAGGACTGGATCGCTGTGTAGCCCTCGTTTCTGAGAGAACGAAACAGTAACTGTTTTCTATGTGGAGAAACGGAAACCATTTTTATTAGCCCATTGTGTAAGTTTATTAATTGTTATCTGGAGCTGCCTCTCACAGGTTAGCAAATTTGAGGCACGGCAAGCCACTTGGAGATCGTCTACGTATAAGGAGTGCATAAGAGACGACGGTATGATCTTATTAACTGTATTCATTTTTACTATAAAAAGTGTCGTGCTGAGAACACAGCCTTGTGGAACACCATTTTCCTGTTTAAAAGTATGAGATAGTACTGAGCCCAGACGTACCTGAAATGTTCTATTACTCATAAAATCAGCTAGGCAGTTCAGCATTTTACCCCGGATGCCGAGGTCAGCCAGGTCTTTTAAAATTCCATATCTCCATGTGGTATCGTATGCTTTTTCTAAATCGAAGAAAACTGTTAGACAGTGTTGTTTCTGTAAAAATGCATATCGAATTTCATTTTCTAGACGGACAAGATGGTCAGTGGTTGAACAACCCTTTTTATATCCACACTGATGGGGGTCGATAAGGTTTCTTGATTCTAAAATAAATGAAAGTCTTATGTTGATGATGCTTTCATATGATTTTGCCAAACAGCTCGTGAGGGCAATGGGTCTGTAGCTGCTTGCGGATGTTGGAGATTTACCGGCTTTTAGAAACGGAACTACTATTGCTTTTTTCCACTCCTCGGGCATTATGCCAGATTCCCAGATTAAGTTAAAAAATTTAAGGAGAGCTTCTAGAGATGCCTGAGACAAATGAGCCAGCATGGCGTAGTGAATGCGGTCGTGACCTGGCGCTGTGTTTTTCCCTGCAGAAAGAACTCTGTTTATTTCTTGTTGTGTGAGGGGGGAATTGTATGGTTCATTTGATGCACCAGTTGTGGGCAGCTTCTGTTTTTCAGCAGACTGTTTGTATTGTAAAAATTCCTTTGTATAGTTCCCTGAACTGGATACATCACGAAAATGTTCTCCAAGTATATCTGCTTGTTCTTGTATTGTTGTTTGTGTGCCTGGGCTTGTAAGTAACGGTATTGTGTAAGATGAGTATTGTCCTCTAAATTTCCTCACCTGGTCCCACATTCGTTTCGATGTTACCGTACTATTAATTGAGGAGATGTATCTTTGCCATGATGATTTTTCAGCATGTCTTCGAATGAAACGTGATTTGGCTTTGGCTCGTTTAAAGTTTACCAGGTTGCTATAGGTGGGGTACCTCCGTAGGATTCCCCAGGCCTTATTTTGTTCTTTTTTAGCGTCGGTACACTCCTTCGTCCACCAGGGGTTTAGCTTTTTGTACACTATGCCCGATGTCAGGGGTATGGCCTTTTCTGCCGCACAGATTATAACCTCGGTGATTTTTTGATTAAGTTCGTCAATACTAAGCCCTGGCGAAAAGAGTTTCCACTTTCGCGTTTTCCATAAAAACCTGCCAGTCAGCGAGCTGTATTTTCCATCGGCGTGGTCTTGTTACTAATGTTTGCGGTGATGGTAGGAGTTTGATGAGAGCGGGTAAGTGATCGCTCCCATATGAGGTGTCGAGAGCTTCCCATTTAAAATCGGTAAAAAGAGAGGGCGAACAAAGAGCTAAATCTAAACAACTAAATGTGCGGGAAGTCGGTGAGAAATAAGTTGGCGCACCTGAGTTTAAAAGACAGATATCGTTTGACAGAATAAAATCTTCAATGAGTTGCCCTCTTTGGTCAGTTTTGACACTGCCCCAAAGAGTACAATGAGCGTTAAAATCTCCTACCAAGACAAATGGCTCCGGTAACTGATCTGTTAGATTTTCTAAGTCTTTGATTGTAAAATGTGTGTGGGGTGGAATATATAGTGAGCAAATGGTGATTGTTTTGTAGGATAGAATGGTGACAGCTATGGCCTCTAAAGATGTATTTAATGGGACATTTCGGGTAGGAGTGCCGCCCTGCACGACTATAGCCACTCCGCCTGCCAAACGGGTGGAACATTCGCGGTCCCTTCGGACAACGGTGAATCCTTTAAGAATTTGACTAGTTTTTGGACCGAGATTTGTTTCCTGAAGACATACAGCAACTGGTGAAAAGATGTTCATGATGTCTTTGATGTCACCTAGATTGTGCATGAGACCTCTACAATTCCAATGAATAATTAAAGCCCTTTTAAAATTAAAAGGTAAGAATTGGCACTACGGGATGAATAGAAGGTGAGGTGTTAGGTGACATGGATTTAAAAAGGCTTGTACAAATGAGCGATAACCTTTAGGTTATCGCTTTCTTGTTCTGAGTGGTTATTGGGATTTTGTCCCTTTTACTGCGCTCAAGAGAGCGCTTGTCCTTTGGTGTCAATGACACCGGGGTTTTTGTGTCGACCTCCATCGCTCTCTCTGAGGCGCTGGAGGATCGAGAGTTAGGCGCCGAGAGACGAGTCTCGGGCCTTGGGGTTCGCTTGATCTTAGGGCCCTGCGGGACTGGTGTCTGCAGGGCGTTCGAAGAGGATGGAGCAGCGTCGGCTGCTTCCATCACGGGGGCGGGAGGGGTCACTGCGGGACCACTGCGCGTGGGCTCGGAGGACTCCTGAAACCTCTGTGACGCTGCCCCCATCTGCGTCACATCGGCGTAACTTCTTTGTGGAAGGTACGATAGCCGCTTTCTGGCTTCATAGAAAGAGATTTTTTCTTTGACTGTTAGAGCAATTACTTCTTTTTCTTTTTTCCAGCAAGGGCAACTCCGTGAGTAAGCTGGGTGATCGCCCTTGCAATTTACACATTTTGCGGGAGCATTGCAGTTATCAGAAGGATGGTCATTGGCGCTACATTTCGCACATGTTTCTTTACCTCTGCATGATTGTGATCCATGCCCAAACCTCTGGCACTTGAAACACCGCCTCGGGTTCGGTATGTACGGCCTCACGTTGATTTTCAAATATCCTGCGTCGAGTGAACTAGGGACTGTGCTGCTACCAAATGTCAATATCACATGTTTTGTCGGAATCTGTTGGTCATTGCGTCGTATTGTGATTCTCTGTACCTTAATTACATTTTGCTCCTGAAATCCTTCGAGCAGCTCTTCGTCGCTGAGGTTCAGGAAGTCTTCTTCAGATATAACTCCTCTGCTTGTGTTGAGTGAGCGGTGTGGAGAGATTGTTACTTTGATGTCACCGATAGTGGTGAGTTCGGCGAGTTTATCTAGTTGGTCTTTTTTGGTCAGTTCAAGGAGGAGGTCTCCGCTAGCCATCTTCGAGGCTTTGTAACCACCTCCAATTGTGTTTGCTAGGCATTTCGAAACTGTGAATGGTGACAGTTTTCTTACGGTCGTGTTGCCTTCACTGTGAAGAACGTGGTATTTTGGAAATGAGTTGTCGGTTGGTTTTAAGAAGAACTGGAAAGTTGCTTCGGTGCGACCTCTTTTCAGAGGCCGATCTGAAAGTCGCGGGAACGCTTCTGCCATTGGATAGTTTGGAAATTCGGCAGCGGTGGTAGCCGCCCACCACCGAGCCCAACAAGGGGACGCTCCAGGTTCCAAAAAACCTGCAGACGCCAGCTATACACCGCCACTATAACCTAATGTATATACCCAAGGTTGAATATATGACACACGGTTAACCCTTGCCGCCAGGAAATACGGAAGTAATAAGAAGCGAAGAGAAGACAGGAAAGATGGGAAAGTGGGAGAGAAAGACGAAGATTGGAGAGGAGGACAGGAAAAGGCGACTGCCGATTTCCCCCGGGTGGGTCAGTCCGGGGGTGCCGTCTACGTGAAGCAGAGGCCAAAGGGGTGTGTTGCCTCCGCCGGGGGGCCTTAAAGGTCCGAACACCCGGCATCGGCTCAACCCCCAGGATCCCCCTTTCCCCGGACACGGCTAAGCCGCGCACGGCTACACGCGGGAGGGTCTAACCCTCGTGTGCTCGGGTCCGTGGTGTCGCAACACACCAAACGCCTGCTTGCGCAGGCGCCCCTGCGGGGTCGTGTGACTTTGATGCGTCTGTGTAGAACTCCGTGCAGGAGTATTTGTGCTGGAGTTCCCGGAAATGCATCTTGATTTCAATCTCTGGAGCATGCTTTGTGACTTCCACGAAAGATATATCACATTGTATGAGCTGCCACTCCCAAGGAGGTAGCAGCTTGGCTGGATGCATTAGGCGAAGCTCGAGCAGTGGAATGTGCATTTCTTCACTAAGCTCCCTCACACGCAGCGAGAAAGGCTGTCTTACGGAGGGATGATGATGATGATGATATGTGGTGTTTAATGGCGCAAGGGCCAGGTTTGGCCAAAGAGCGCCATGACAAGTGGTAATGTTGACGGTGTATTATGAAGATGTGACTTGGCTGTAAAGTGGCCTAAAAATATTCGCTGTAAAGTGCGTAAAATTAACGTGTTATAAAATTATGGCGATGACAGATGGTGAATACTATGAACATTAAAATCCATCGTAGAAGAATGATGCAAAGTAGAAAAATATAGGATGTTAAAATTACTTGGAGCACTGCTGCCTCGCCAGAGCCCTTGAGACACAAGGGCCTAGAGGCATGTGCGATACGAAAAAGCTATCGCAGCGGCATCCTCTGAAGAGAAGACCCGCTACGAACATGTGGGGCTAAAAACATGCAAAACAACATCTTTCAGAAAACTTAAGACTGCGTTGGTGTCAAATAAAGGTTCTGGGCCGAGTAACATAACAGGATGAAGGGGGATGTGCTGTCGGTATGCTAAGGGAAAATGTTTCTTTCTTTCATATTCGGCTTCCCGGCACTCCAGGAGGACGTGGAGGACGGTCAGCCTCTCCCCGCATCTACCGCAGGTTGGAGGATCATTTTCAGTGAGTAAATAGTTATGCGTGCCAAATGTGTGTCCTATTCTCAGACGACAGAATAGGACATCTGTTCGGCGTGATTTTGTTACAGAGGGCCAGAAACCTAATTTTGGCTTTATTACATGCAACTTATTATTTGTTTCCAGGTCCCACAATCGTTGCCAGTAGTTTCGCAGTTTCCTTCTTAAAAAAGGCTTCAGGTCTGTGACAGGGACCGCAGCGGTAGAATTAACAGTGTGTGATGCAATTGATGTGGCCATCTGGTCCGCTAGAACATTACCCTGGATGCCCCTATGGCCAGGCACCCAGCATATAATCACATGCTGGTTAGATACATATGCTTTACATAACATGGAATAGAGTTCGATTATAACAGGATTTTTGTGCTTACAGAACGATATCAAAGCCTTCACAACACTTAGGGAGTCCGTATATATGACTGATTTTTTGAGTTTTGATTTGCTAATATGCTTCACGGACGACAATACTGCGTAGGCCTCAGCCGTAAAGATACTAGTTTCTGGATGCAGTACGCCGGATTCCGAGAAGGATGGACCGACGGCTGCATAGGACACCCCGTCGTGTGACTTTGATGCGTCTGTGTAGAACTCCGTGCAGGAGTGTTTGTGCTGGAATTCACGGAAATGCATTTGGATTTCAATGTCTGAAGCGTGTTTTGTAACTTGCATGAAAGATACATCGCATTGTATGAGCTGCCACTCCCAAGGAGGTAGCAGCTTGGATGGATGCATTAGGGGGAGCTCGAGGAGTGGCACATGCATTTGATCACTAAGCTCCCTCACACGCAGCGAGAAAGGCTGTCTTAAGGAAGGACGATTACGAAACAGTGTAGCATATGTCATATCATTAATGGTATCAAAACAGGGATGTTCGCGATTAGAGTGTACTTTCAAAAAATATGTTTGGCTGATGTATGTTCTCTGGATATGGAGTGACCACTCATTCGATTCTGCATATAAACTTTGTACGGGACTCGTTCTGAAAGCTCCTGTGGCTAAGCGGATACCTAGATGGTGAACAGGGTCTAGCATCTTTAGCGCGCTCGGGGCGGCAGAGTTATATACCACGGCACCATAATCTAATCGTGACCGGATGAGGCTCTTATAGATATTCATTAGACACTTTCTGTCACTACCCCACGTAGTCTTAGATAGAAGTTTCATTAGGTTCATTGTTTTTAGGCATTTTTCTTTTAGATATTTAATGTGTGGTATGAAAGTGAGTCTATCGTCAAGTATAATACCTAGGAATTTGTGCTCCTTGTTTACAGGTATTTGGTGTCCACACAGTTCTAAGCAAGGATCCGGGATCAGGCCTCTCTTTCGTGTAAAAAGAACAACAGAACTTTTGTTAGGATTGATTTTAAATCCATTTTTCTCTGCCCACATTGACACTTTGTTCAGGCCATGCTGTACCTGTCTCTCGCAGACTGCGAGGTTACAAGATTTGAAGGCTATTTGAATGTCGTCCACGTAGACAGAGTAAAAGATAGCGGGTGGTAATGAAGCACGAAGCGTGTTCATCTTCACGATAAATATCGTGCAGCTGAGCACGCCTCCTTGGGGTACACCCGTTTCTTGCGTAAAAGGACGTGAGAGTGCATTGCCGACTTTTACCCGGAAGGTACGATTTGACAGATAGCTTTTTATTATATTAAACATATTACCGTGGATGCCCATTTCTGACAAGTCTCTTAAGATTCCGTAACGCCACGTCGTATCGTACGCCTTCTCCATATCGAGGAATATGGATAATAAGAATTGTTTGTGTACAAATGCGTCCCGGATATTTGCTTCTACACGTACAAGGTGATCAGTTGTGGAGCGTCCTTCTCGGAAGCCGCACTGATAAGGATCAAGAATTTTGCTCTGTTCAAGGAAAAAGATGAGTCGCCGATTTATCATTTTTTCGAATACCTTACAAAGGGAACTTGTGAGGGCTATCGGGCGGTAACTTGCCACTGAGGAAGGGTCTTTGCCTTGTTTCAAAACAGGGACTACAATGGCTTCCTTCCACGCGGTTGGAAGGTACCCTGCATCCCAGATGGTGTTGAAAAGTGTGAGTAGTGTAAGTTGGGTGTCTTTATGTAAGTTTTTGATCATTTCATACATGATTCTGTCAGATCCCGGGGCAGAGCTCTTGCATGCGCTCAAGGCAGCTCTCAACTCGGCAATGCTAAAAGGACAATTGTATGGTTCATTCTGTTGACATTTTCTCATGAGTGGCTTACATTCTTCTATTTGTTTATATTTCAGAAAGGATTGCGAGTAATGATTGGCACTTGACACGCTCTCAAAGTGCTCCCCAAGTGAGTCCGCCTGATCTTGTAGGGTATCGCCTTCTGTGTTTACCAAAGGGAGTGCATGTGCTTGTCGCCCTCTTATCCTATTGACCCTGTTCCAGGCTTTCGCCTCATCTCTGAACGAGTTAATACTTGATAGAAACTTCTGCCAACTTTCTCGTCTGGCCTGTCGGCGGGTTCGCCTGCCTTCGGATTTTACTTTTTTAAAGTTGACTAGATTTTCTGCAGTGGGAGAAGCGCGTAGCAACCCCCACGCCCTGTTCTGTTTTTTACGAGCGATCCTACAATCGTCGTTCCACCATGGGACACGCCGTTTGCAGGCCAAGCCTTTTACTTCTGATATGCATTTATATGCGACATCTATTATGAATGCTGTAAAAAACTCGACTGCAGCGTCAATTTCTAATGAAGACAGGTCAGCCCATGAGATACTAGTTAGAGATCGAAATTTCTCCCAATCAGCTGCCTCAATCTTCCACCTAGGAGCGTATGGTGGATATTCGTTTTCTTTATATGATCTTAGCAGTATAGGGAAGTGGTCGCTACCGTAAGGGTTGTCGGTAACTTCCCATTCGAGTTCAGGCAGTACAGACGGGGAGACTATACTGAGATCTATTGAAGAAAAGGATCGGTTTGCAAGAGAGTAATATGTGGGTTCTTTCTTGTTGAGAAGGCACGCTCCAGAAGAAAAAAGGAACCGTTCAACAAGGCGACCTCGCGCATCTATACGAGAGTCGCCCCACAGGGAGCTGTGCGCATTGCAATCGCCAAGAACAGCATAAGGTTCTGGCAATTGATCGATCAAGGAGTGAAATTCATGTTTGTTCAGTTGATAATGCGGGGGTATGTAAAGGGAGCAAATGGTGATGAGTTTGTTTAGTAGGACAACTCGAACCGCCACTGCTTCAAGGGGCGTTTGTAGCTGTAAAGGCTGACACGCAATACTTCTATGAGTAAGAATCGCAACACCACCCGATGATGCGATGGCATCATCGCGATCTTTGCGAAACGTAACATACGTACGGAGAAAGTTTGTGTGTTTAGATTTTAAGTGTGTTTCCTGTAAACACAGCACTTTTGGATTATGTTTGTGTATGATTTCCTGCACATCATCAAGGTTTCTAAGAAGACCTCTGACGTTCCACTGTATGATTTGTGTATCCATATTTAAAGTAAGTTGGTGCTGTGCTTACGGAAACGGCAGTGATGCCTTAGATTACAGAGCTCTTTCGAGGCCCTGTAACCGGAGTTTTGCTCTTTCTGGAGCGTTCGAGTGAGCCTCGCCGCTCCTTCGGCGCTTGGTGCGCCTTGAGGTTAGGTGTGGTGTCCATTGCCTCAGGTGAGGCGCCGGACACGTGCTCTTGCGAGCGAGAAGTAACTAGAGAGGGTCCCGCCTTGGAGGGCAAGACCCTTGCGCCCACCAGCCCGGAGGTCGATGGGGCATTTTGAGGAATTTGGGAGCGCCGGCTGTTGCCAGCGCTAGAAGGGGCGGGGGAGGGTGGGGCAGCCTCGGCTGCACCCACCTTCGGGGTCGATGGCCCCGTCTGCTGGGTAGGCGGAGCAGCGCTAGCTGCAACCGCCGCGGGGGCAGATGGCGTAACTGCCGACTCACGGCTTGTGGGTCGGACAGCCGCCGGAGGCCGTTGTGACGCTGCCCCCTGACGCGCCACTTCGGCAAAGCTGGCCTTAGGAAGGTATGCAACCCGCCTGCGTGCCTCTTTGAATGATATGTTTTCTTTTACTTTGATTGTGACTATTTCCTTTTCTTTCTTCCAAGACGGGCATGACCGCGAGTATGCGGCATGCTCGCCATCACAGTTTACACAGTGGAAAGCATTCTCACAAGATTCAGAGGAGTGTTCGTGCGCGCTGCATTTCGCACAAGTTTGGCGGCCTCGGCAGCTCTGCGAACTGTGGCCAAAACGCTGACACTTGAAACATCGGAGGGGATTTGGCACGTATGGTCTTACACGGAGCTTGATGTACCCGGCCTCGATTGACTCGGGCAAGACACTTGAATTGATGATGATGATGTGTGGTTTTTTGTGGCGCAAGGGCCAGGTTTGGCCAAAGAGCGCCATGACAAGTTGTAATGTTGACGATGTATTATGGAAGATGTGACTTGGCTGTAAAGTGGCCTAAAAATATTCGCTGTAGAGTGCGTAAAATTAACTTGTTATAAAATTATGGCGATGACAGATGAATACTATGAACACTAAAATCCATCGTGAAAGAATGATGCAGAATAGAAAATATATGAGATGGTAAAAATGCCTGGAGCACTGTTGCCTCGCCAGAGCCCTTCAAACACAAGGGCCTAGAGGCACGTGCTACACGAAAGAACTATCGCAGCGCCATCCTCTGAAGAGAGGAGACGCTACGAACATGTTGGGCTAACAACATGCAACACAACATCTTTCAGATAACTTAGGACTGCGTTAGTGTCGAAGAGCGGTTCTGGGCCGAGTAACATTACAGGATGAAGGGGAATATGCTGCCGGTATGCTAACGGAAAATGTTTCTTTCTGTCAGATTCGGCTTTCCGACACTCCAGGAGGACATGGAGGACGGTCAGCCTCTCCCCGCATCTACCGCAAGTTGGAGGATCATCTTCAGTGAGTAAGAAGTTGTGTGTACCAAATGTGTGTCCTATTCTGAGGCGACAGAATAGGACATCTGTTCGCCGTGATTTTGTTACGGAGGGCCAAGAACCTAACTGTGGCTTTATCACGTGCAGTTTGTTATTTACTTCTACGTCCCACTTACGTTGCCAGTGGTTTCGCAGTTTCCTTCTTAAGAAAGGCTTCAGGTCCGTGACAGGGACCGAAGCAGTAGGACTGACTGTATGCAATGAAATTGATGTGGCCATCTGGTCTGCTAGAACGTTACCCTCGATGCCCCTATGTCCAGGCACCCAGCATATAATGACATGCTGGTTAGACATATACGCTCTACAGAGGACGGAATAGAGCTCAATAATTACGGGGTTTCTGTGTTTACAGTGTGACTTCAAGGCTTTTACCACGCTTAAGGAGTCTGTAAATAAAATTGTTTTTTGAACATTTGATTTTCTGATATGTTTCATAGCCGACAGTAGTGCATAGGCCTCAGCCGTAAATATGCTTGTTTCAGGGTGCAGTACACCGGATTCCGAGAAGGATGGGCCAATGGCTGCGTAGGACACCCCGGCATGCGACTTAGAAGCGTCCGTATAAAACTCTGTGCACGAGTACTTGTACTGGAGCTCCAAGAAGTGCATTTTGATATGTGTCTCTGACGCATGTTTAGTGACCTGTACAAAGGATGTGTCACATTCTATCAGCTGCCACTCCCAGGGTGGTACTAGCTTAGCTGGAGGCATTAGGCGTTGGTCGAGAATTGGGACATCCATTTCCGTGCTAAGTTCTCTTGCACGCAGTGAGAAAGGACGTCTCACAGAGGGTCTGTTATGAAAAAGTGTTTCACATGTCAAGTCGTTAACGGTTGTGAAACACGGATGTTCCTTATTAGAGCGCACTTTCAGAAAATAGTTGAAGCTGATGTAAGTTCTCCGAAAATGGAGTGACCACTCATCGGACTCAACATACAAACTTTCAACAGGGCTTGTTCTAAATGCCCCAGTGGCCAGACGGATTCCCAGATGGTGTACGGGGTCTAACATCTTTAGCGCGCTCGGGGCGGCAGAGTGATACACTGCGGCTCCATAGTCTATTCGCGACCGAACTAGGCTCCTGTAAAGATTCAACAGGCACTTCCTGTCGCTACCCCATGTTGTGTATGATAGGATTTTAAGTAGGTTCATTGTTTTTAGACATTTTTCTTTAACATGTTTTATGTGAGGAATGAAAGTGAGCCTAGAGTCAAGAATAACACCAAGGAATTTGTGTTCTTTGCTGACAGGAATTTGGTGTCCGCCCAGTTCTACACAAGGATCTGGGACCAGGCCTCTCTTTCTTGTGAAGAGAACACAAGCACTTTTGTGGGGGTTGACCTTAAATCCGTTTTCGTCTGCCCACTTGGAAACCCTGTTCAAGCCCTGCTGTACCTGTCTTTCGCATACTGTAAGGTTGCAGGATTTGAAGCCTATTTGTATATCATCTACGTATATGGAATAAAAAATGGCAGGTGGTAGTGAAGCACGTAGCGTGTTCATCTTTACGATAAAGAGAGTGCAGCTGAGCACGCCTCCCTGGGGTACACCAGTTTCTTGCGTAAAGGGACGTGAGAGTTCATTGCCGACTTTTACTCGGAAGGTACGATTTGACAAATAGCTTTCAATTGTGTTCAGCATATTTCCACGGATGCCAATTGCCGACAGGTCTCGTAAGATCCCGTAACGCCATGCCGTGTCATATGCCTTCTCCATATCGAGGAATATCGATAGAAGAAACTGTTTATGTATAAAGGCATCGCGGATATTTCCTTCCATGCGCACAAGATGATCGGTTGTGGACCGCCCTTCTCGGAATCCACACTGATAAGGATCGAGTATATTGTTGAGCTCAAGGAAATGTATAAGTCTGCGATTTATCATTTTTTCAAAAAGCTTACACAGACAATTAGTTAGAGCTATCGGACGGTAACTAGCCGCCAAGGAAGGGTCTTTTCCCTGCTTTAGGACAGGAACCACAATCGCTTCTTTCCATGTGGATGGGAGGTATCCCGAAGCCCAAATAGTATTGTATAGTGTAAGAAGTGTAAATTGTGCGTCAGTATGTAGGTGCCTGATCATGTCATACATGACTCTGTCTGGTCCCGGTGCAGTGCTTTTACATGTGTTCAAGGCAGCTCTCAACTCGGCAATACCGAAAGGCTGGTTATACTGTTCATTCTGCCTGGATTTCCGTATGATTGGCTGACGTTCTATTATTTCTTTATGTTTAAGAAAGGACTGGGAATAATTGATTGAGCTTGACACACGCTCAAAGTGCTCCCCAAGTGAATCTGCCTGGTCTTGCAGGGTTTCGCCTTGTGTGTTTACTAAAGGGAGGGAGTATGTTTGTCGCCCTCTTATTCTACTAACCCTGTTCCAGACTTTCGCCTCATCTGTATACGAGTTGATACCTGTTAAAAAGTTCTGCCAGCTCTCTCTTCTGGCCTGTCGGCGGGTTCGCCTGCCTTGGGATTTTACTTTTTTAAAATTGATAAGATTCTCCGCAGTGGGGGAGGCGCGTAGCAACCCCCACGCTTTATTTTGTTTCTTACGAGCGATCCTACAATCATCGTTCCACCAGGGGACACGCCGTTTGCCTGCCAATCCATTTACTTGTGATATACATTTAGTTGCGGCATCTATGATGAAGGCTGTAAAGTACTCCACAGCTGCATCGATTTCTAAAGAAGACATATCAGCCAGCGAGATGTTAGTAAGTGTTCGGAATTTCTCCCAGTCGGCTGTATGTATCTTCCACCTAGGGGCTTGTGGAGGAAATTCATTTTCATTAGATGTTCTTAGCAGTACGGGGAAGTGATCACTCCCGTAAGGATTGCTCGTAACTTCCCATTCGAGTTCGGGCAGTATAGACGCGGAAACTATACTAAGATCTATTGACGAAAAGGTTCTGTTTGCAAGAGAGTAATATGTGGGTTCTTTCTTATTGAGAAGGCACGCACCGGAAGAAAAAAGGAACTGTTCAACGAGACGACCTCGCGCATCTATACGAGAGTCTCCCCACAAGGTGCTATGTGCATTGAAATCGCCAAGAACAACATAAGGTTCTGGCAATTGATCTACATAGGATTGAAATTCATGTTTCGGTAATTTGTAATGTGGGGGTATGTAAAGAGAGCTAATGGTGATGAGTTTGTTTAGGAGAACAGCTCGAACCGCCACTGCTTCGAGAGGCGTTTGTAGCTGTAAACGTTGACACGCAATGCTCTTATGGATAACAATGGCGACACCGCCCGATGATGCGACAGCATCATCGCGATCTTTGCGATAAGTTATGTACTGTCGGAGAAAGTTGGTGTGTTTGGGTTTTAAGTTTGTTTCTTGTAAACACAGCACTTTGGGATTGTGTTTGTGGATTAATTCTTGAACATCATCAAGGTTTCTAAGGAGACCTCTGACGTTCCACTGAATTATCTGTGTATCCATATTGGGAGATAATATGTGCTGTGTGTACAGAAACAGAAGTAGTGTTTATGGAAATTACAGTGATTAAATTACAGAGCCCTTTCGAGGCCCTGTAACGGGAGTTTTGCCCTTTCTGGAGCGTTCGAGTGAACCTCGCCGCTCCTTAGGCGCTTGGCGCCCCTGGAGGATAGGTGTAGTGTCCATTGCCTCTTGTGAGACGCCGGACACGTGCTCTTGCGAGCGAGAGGTTATCAGGGAGTGTCCCGCCTTGGAGGGCAAGACCGCTGCGCCCAACAGCCCGGAGGTCGTTGGGGCTCCCTGAGGGATTTGGCTGCGCCGGCCGTTGCCAGCGCTGGAAGGGACCTGGGAGGTTGAGGCAGCCTCGGCTGCGCCCACCTTCGGGATCGATGGTCCCTTCTCTACGGTTGGCGGAGCAGCGCTAGCTGCAACCGCCGCAGGGGCAGACGGCGTAACTGCCGACTCACTGTGTGTGGGTCGGACAGCCGCCGGAGGCCGTTGTGACGCTGCCCCCTGACGCGCCACTTCGGCAAAGCTTTTCTTGGGCAGGTATGAAACCCGCCTGCGTGCCTCTTTGAAAGTGATATTTTCCTTGACTTTAATTGTAACAATTTCCTTTTCTTTCTTCCAGGATGGGCACGACCGCGAGTACGCGGCGTGCTCCCCATCGCAGTTTACACAGCGGAGAGCGTTCTCACAGGTTTCGGTGGTGTGTTCTTTGGCACTGCATTTAGCACAAGTTTGGCGGCCTCGGCAGCTCTGCGAGCTGTGGCCGAAGCGCTGGCATTTGAAACATCGGAGCGGATTAGGCACGTAAGGCCTGACACGGAGCTTTATGTACCCGGCCTCGATCGATTCGGGCAGGACACTTGAATTGAAAGTGAGGATTAGGTGTTTGGTTGCAATTTCTTTACCATCGCGCCTCATCTTTATTCTTTTCACATTAACCACATTTTGCTCATTGAAGCCCTCTAGGAGCTCTGCCTCCGTCAGCTGAAGCAGGTCATCATCTGAGACAACGCCGCGTGAAGTGTTCATAGTGCGGTGCGGAGTCACTGTAACTTGAACGTCCCCAAATGACACGAGACTGGATAACTTCTCAAATTGTTTCAGATTCTGGAGCTCCAAGAGGAGATCTCCACTTGCCATCCTTGTTGCCTTGTAACCTTGACCAAGGGCCTCAGTTAAGGACTTTGAAACTAGAAATGGGGAGATTGTGCGTACTTGTGTGTCTGACTTTTCCGAGTGAATAACATGAAATCGTGGGAAGTTGGGTCTTTCACGACCAAGGAACTTGAAAACATCTTCGGTGCGCCCTCTTTTCTGAGGGCGATCAAGGAGGGGTGGGAAAGAATTTGCCATAGGAGAACTTAGTTTTCGGCAATAACGCCAGCCACCCACCATGGAGTCCTACAAGGGGACGCTACAGGGACTGTAAGAACAGGTCCTGTAAACGCCAGCCGTACGTCATCACTATAACCAAATATGAAATAACCTAGATTGGCTAATCACACAAGGTTAACCCTTGCTGCCTGGTAAATTTGGAAGTAAGCGGAAGGAAGGAGAAGACAGGAAAGATGAAAAGTGAGAGAAAGACGAAGGCTGGAGGGAGAGAGAGACAGGAAAAGGCAACTACCGATTTCCCCCGGGTGGGTCAGTCCGGGGGTGCCGTCTATGTGAAGCAGAGGCCAAAGGGGTGTGTTGCCTCCGCCGGGGGGCCATAAAGGTCCAATCACCCAGCATCAGCTCAACCCCCAGGATCCCCCTTTCCCCAGACACGGCTAAGCCGCGCACGGCTACACGCGGGAGGTTCCAACCCTCGTGTGCTCGGGTCCGTGGTGTCGCCACACACCAAACGCCTGCTTGCGCAGACGCCCCTGCGGGGGACACTTGAATTGAAGGTGAGTATTAGGTGTTTGGTCGCAAGTTCTTTTCCATCTCGCCTCATCTTAATTCTTTTGACATTTATAACATTCTGTTCGCTGAAGCCCTCCAAGAGCTCAGCCTCAGTGAGCTCCAGCAAATCATCGTCCGAGACAACGCCGCGGGAAGTGTTCATCGTGCGGTGCGGGGTTACAACTACTTGGGTCTCCCCAAATGATACTAGCTGTGGCAGCTTCTCAAATTGCTTCTGGTCGCGGAGCTCCAAGAGGAGGTCACCGCTAGCCATCCTTGACACCTTATATCCTGGGCCAAAAACTTCGGTAAGGGACTTAGATACTAGGAAAGGGGAGATTGTTCGTACTTGTTTAGCCGGTTTTTCTGCGTGGATTACATGAAAACGAGGAAAATTGTTGACTTGGCGTCCGAAAAACTGAAAGACCTCTTCGGTGCGCCCTCGTTTCTGAGGGCGATCAGGGAGTTTAGGAAAAGTGTTTTCCATGAGTACAGTAGGGTTTTCGGCCGCGATGCCGACCACCCACCATGGAGCCCAACAGGGGGACGTGACAGGAGTTCCTGCTAGAGAAACCCTGCCAACGCCAGCCGTACATCGCTGCTATAACCAAATACAGCATAACCAAGGCTGGCTAGCTACACAAGGTTAACCCTTGCCGCCGGGAAACTAGGAAGTGAGGAGAAGTAATGAGAAGACAGGAAAGATGAAAAAGACGAGAGAGAAAGACGAAGATTGGAGAGGAGGACAGGAAAAGGCGACTGCCGATTTCCCCCGGGTGGGTCAGTCCGGGGGTGCCGTCTACGTGAAGCCGAGGCCAAAGGGGTGTGTTGCCCCCGCCGAGGGGCCGTAAAGGTCCAAACACCCGGCATTGGCTCAACCACCAGGATCCCCTTTTCCCCGGACACGGCTAAGCCGCGCACGGCTACACGCGGGAGGGTCCAACCCTCGTGTGCTCGGGTCCGTGGTGTCGCAAGTCTTACGGAGGGACGATTGCGGAAGAGTGTAGCATATGTCATGTCATGAATGGTATTAAAACAGGGATGTTGAGGGTTGGAGTGGACTTTCAGAAAATATGTATGGCTGATGTATGTTCTCTGGATATGAAGAGGCCACTCATTCGATTCTGCATATAAACTTTGTATGGGACTCGTTCTGAATGCGCCAGTGGCCAGACGGATTCCTAGATGGTGGACCGGATCTAGCATCTTTAGCGCGCTCGGGGCTGCAGAATGATAGATCACGGCACCATAGTCTAGTCGTGATTGAATGAGGCTCTTATAGATATTCATTAAACACTTTCTGTCACTGCCCCATGTAGTCTGGGATAGAAGTTTGATTATGTTCATTGTTTTCAGACATTTTTCTTTAAGATATTTAATGTGGGGCACGAAAGTGAGTCTGTAGTCAAGTATGACACCTAGGAATTTGTGCTCTTTGCTGATAGGTATTCGTTGTCCACACAGTTCTAAGGAAGGATCCGGAACCAGGCCTCTCTTTCTTGTAAAAAGAACGCAAGAGCTTTTGTTAGGATTGATCTTAAATCCATTCTTGTCTGCCCACACTGAGACTTTATTCAGGCAATGCTGTACCTGTCTCTCGCAGACTGCGAGGTTACAAGATTTGAAAGCTAGTTGAATGTCGTCCACGTAGACAGAGTAAAAGATGGCGGGTGGTAAGGATGCACGAAGCGTGTTCATCTTTACGACAAAGAGCATGCAGCTGAGTACGCCACCCTGGGGTACCCCAGTTTCCTGTATAAATATACGCGACAGTGCAGGACCTATTTTCACTCGAAATGTACGGTTCTCTAGGTAGCTCTCTATAGTATTTAACATGTTCCCGCGGATACCTAGCGCGGAAAGATCGCGCAGGATTCCGTACCGCCAGGCTGTGTCGTACGCTTTTTCCATATCCAGAAATACAGATAAGAAAGATTGCTTGTGCACGAAGGCATCGCGAATGCTCGCTTCGATCCGCACAAGATGGTCGATTGTAGATCGCCCTTCGCGAAAACCACATTGAAATGGGTCAAGCATTTTACTGGACTCGAGGAGATGCACGAGACGGCGATTGATCATTTTTTCAAATACCTTACAGAGGCAACTTGTCAGGGCTATCGGGCGGTAACTTGCCACTGAGGAAGGATCTTTGCCTTGTTTCAAAACCGGGATCACAATGGCTTCTTTCCATGCAGTCGGGAAGTATCCCGCAGCCCAAATCGTGTTGAAAATTGTGACTAGTGTAACTTGGGTGTCTTTATGTAAGTGTTTGATCATTTCGTACATGATTCTGTCAGATCCCGGGGCAGAGCTCTTGCATGCGCTCAAGGCAGCTCTCAACTCGGCAATGCTAAAAGGACAATTGTATGGTTCATTCTGTTGGCATTTTCTCATGAGTTGTTTACATTCTTCTATTTGTTTATATTTCAGAAAGGATTGCGAGTAATGGTTGGCACTTGACACGCTCTCAAAGTGCTCCCCAAGTGAGTCCGCCTGATCTTGTAGGGTATCGCCTTCTGTGTTTACCAAAGGGAGTGCATGTGCTTGTCGCCCTTTTATCCTATTGACCCTGTTCCAGGCTTTCGCCTCATCTCTGAACGAGTTAATACTTGATAGAAACTTCTGCAACTTTCTCGTCTGGCCTGTCGGCGGGTTCGCCTGCCTTCGGATTTTACTTTTTTAAAGTTAATAAGATTTTCCGCAGTGGGGGAGGCGCGTAGCAACCCCCACGCTTTGTTCTGATTTTTGCGTGCGATCCTACAATCGTCGTTCCACCACGGAACACGCGGTTTGCACGACAGGCCATTTACTTGTGATATACATTTAGACGCAGCATCTATTATGAAGGCTGTAAAATATTCGACAGCAGCGTCAATTCCTAGCGAGGACATGTCATCCCACGAAATACAAGATAGAGTTCGGAATTTTTCCCAGTCGGCAGTGTCAATTTTCCACCAAGGAGTTTGTGGTGGATATTCCTTTACTTCTGGTGTTCTAAGCAGGATTGGGAAGTGGTCGCTTCCGTAAGGATTGTTCATAACTTCCCATACGAGTTCAGGCAGTATGCACGGGGAAACTAGGCTGAGGTCAATTGATGAAAATGTTCTGTTGGCGAGAGAATAATATGTGGGTGCCTTCTTATTCAGCAGGCATGCACCAGAAGAGAATAGGAACTGTTCAACAAGACGACCTCGCGCATCTATACGAGAGTCACCCCACAGGCTGTTGTGCACATTGAAGTCCCCGAGTACCACGTAAGGTTCTGGCAGTTCGTCTTTGAAGGACTGAAATTCATGTTTGCTTAGTTTGTAGTGTGGGGGTATATAAATTGAGCAAATAGTGATAAGTTTGTTTAGCAGAACAGCTCGCACTGCCACTGCTTCAAGGGGCGTTCGTAGCTGTAAAGGTTGACATGCTATACTTTTATGGGTGAGAATCGCCACACCACCGGATGATGCGACGGCATCATCGCGATCCTTGCGAAAACTTATGTACTGTCGGAGAAAGTTTGTGTGTTTGGATTTTAAGTGTGTTTCCTGTAAACACAGCACTTTGGGATTGTGTTGGTGGATGATTTCCTGCACATCATCAAGGTTTCTAAGAAGACCTCGGACATTCCACTGAATTATTTGTGTATCCATTTTAAAAGTAAGTTGGTGCTGTGTGTACGGAAACTGAAAGATGTCTTAGATTACAGAGCTCTTTCGAGGCCCTGTAATCGGGGTTTTGCCCTTTCTGGAGCGTTCGAGTGAGCCTCGCCGCTCCTTAGGCGCTTGGCGCGCCGTGAGGACATGTGTAGTGCCCATTGCCTCTTGGGAGGCGCTGGACACATGCTCTTGCGAGCGAGTTTTCTGTGAGGGTCCTGCCTCGGAAGGCAAGATCCCTGCGCCCACCAACCCGGAGGTCGATGGGGCTACCTGATGGATATGGCTGCGCCGGCTGTTGCCAGCGCTGGATGGGGCCGGGGAGGTTGGGGCAGCCTCGGCTGCGCCCACCTTCGGGGTCGATGGCCCCGTCTGCTGTGTTGGCGTAGCAGCGTTAGCTGCAGCCGCCGAGGGGGCGGATGGCGTCACTGCCGCCTCACTGGGTGTGGGTCGGACAGCCGCCGGAGGCCGTTGTGGCGCTGCCCCCTGACGCGCCACTTCGGCAAATGTGTTCTTAGGCAGGTATGCCACACGCCTACGTGCCTCCTTGAATGATATATTTTCTTTCACTTTGATCGTGACTATTTCTTTTTCTTTCTTCCAAGACGGGCATGACCGCGAGTATGCGGCATGCTCGCCATCACAATTTACACAGTGGAAAGCATTCTCACAAGCTTCAGAGGAGTGTTCGTGCGCGCTGCATTTCGCACAAGTTTGGCGGCCTCGGCAGCTCTGCGAACTGTGGCCAAAACGCTGGCACTTGAAACATCGGAGGGGATTTGGGATATACGGTCTTACACGGAGCTTGATGTACCCGGCCTCAATTGACTCGGGCAAGACACTTGAATTGAATGTGAGTATTAGGTGTTTGGTCGCAAGTTCCTTGCCATCTCGCCTCATCTTGATTCTTTTGACTTTTATAACATTTTGTTCGCTGAAGCCCTCCAAGAGTTCAGCCTCAGAGAGCTGCAGCAGATCATCGTCCGAGACAACGCCGCGGGAGGTATTCATCGTGCGGTGCGGGGTTACTACTATTTGGGTCTCCCCAAATGATACAAGTTTAGGCAGTTTCTCAAATTGTTTCTGATCGCGGAGCTCCAAGAGGAGGTCACCGCTAGCCATCCTCGATGCCTTATATCCTGGACCAAAAACTTCGGTAAGGGACTTCGATACAAGAAATGGAGAAATTGTTCGCACTGGTTTAGCTGGTGTTTCAGAATGGATAACGTGGAAACGAGGGAAATAATCTTTTTGCCGACCAAAAAATTTGAATACTTCATCGGTGCGCCCTCTTTTGTGAGGGCGATCAGGGAGTGGAGGGAAGGAGGTAGCCATAAACATATGTGAGATTTCGGCAGTAACGCCAGCCACCCACCGTGGAGTCCTACAAGGGGACGCTGCAGGACCTGTGAAACACGGCCTGCACACGCCAGCTGTACATTACTACTATAACCAAATATGAAATAACCAAGGTTGGCTATCCACACAGGGTTAACCCTTGCCGCCAGGAAAAAAGAAGTAAAAAGAAGAGAGGAGGAGACAGGAAAGGTGGAAAGTAAGAGAAAGACGAAGGTAATAGGGAGAGAGAGACAGGAAAAGGCAACTACCGATTTCCCCCGGGTGGGTCAGTCCGGGGGTGCCGTCTATGTGAAGCAGAGGCCAAAGGGGTGTGTTTCCTCCGCCGGGGGGCCTTAAAGGTCCAAACACCCAGCATCGGCTCAACCTCCAGGATCCCCCTTTCCCCAGACACGGCTAAGCCGCGCACGGCTACACGCGGGAGGGTCCAACCCTCGTGTGCTCGGGTCCGTGTTGTCGCAACACACCAAACGCCTGCTTGCGCAGACGCCCCTGCGGGGTTTTTTCACTCTTTTGACATGTATCTTATGTACTTTTTCAATTCGCCACCCTTGCATTGCGAATCACCCCCGCTTTAATGCCTTATTGGCGCTAATGAATGAATGAATGAATGAGATGTGCGGTCCACATTGCTTATAGGTATTTCAGTACTACAGACGAGATAGGGAAAATGACAGCCGTTTTAGGCTTCTTAAAAGACTGCGCATTAATTAAGAAAAAAAAAGAATTATCACACAAGATTTCGGTGTCTGCACTCCTTTAATTTTCGCTAAATGGGGTCCGCATGGTGCAGTGGACTAAGTTCTGTGTAGTTCGTTAACTTAAACACATTGTATCCCACTAATGCAATCTCATTTGCGCAGCAATGGATGTGTAAAGTCTTCTGGCATACTTTATTAAGTATAACGGCCGCTAAATTCATTATACAAATTTAAACTACAAATAAGTTTTCCTTCAGGGTAGGACCTTAGATGCGCAATTATTTTTCATTTCGTGATGTTTAACGGCACTGCGTCTGTGTGAAACACCGATGTCACATTAAAATCATCTGGCATTTAGGCTAATTGTTAAATTACATTCTGGCAGGCCTGAATAATTACCCAGCAAAATATTACATGTGATCCCTTCAGTGTATGTATATGCCAATAGGAAACATAAAATGACAGGCTTAATACCAACTAGATCGATCTGAACACAAATAGGACTAAGCCTGCTGTTCGAATGAAACCGGTCAAACAATACACCGTGGCCACCGCGTACATTGTACAACAACATAAGAATAATAAACAAAGGCAGCTTGTTTAGTGGCGCTGGTTGTTATCTAGCTTCAAAGAGCAGAAGGAGCGCACTTCATACATTTATCTCCGCTGTTGTAACGTTATAATCTCTGTGCCTGTAAATTTGAGTCGTTAGCTCTGTCTGGTTGAGGCTGGTTTGGCTGTCCACCCAATCCGTTCCGATCGAGTCGCGCGACCCATGTGCTAGCTATCCAAAATGCCGTATAAGAGAAAGTACGGACGGTATCTACAAGACCCAAGTTGCGAAGTACCACTGCGGTCGAAATATCGTTTCAAAAAAGCTGCAGAACGGGAAGACGACCAGGAAGATGGAGTTTCCGCTGCCAATGCTCTTTATCGCCATCCGCGGCAATCGGAGAGCGGCGTGTCGGCAGAGGCAGAAGTGCTCGAGGCTCAAAGGAATGAGTCCGCGTTGCATGAGCCGCCTAACGCGGCAGCATCTGATCAGGATGATGTGCTTTCTTCGTTGAGCCTTTCGTGTGACGAGACCGACAACAGCGGCGAGTCGGATGACGAGTCTTCGTCAGAATCGTCCAGCGGCGAAAGCTCCTCGGGCGGAAACGATGAAAGGACAGATCAGCAGGAACAGACAAAAATGGTAAGAATCTGCTTACACATATGCAGCACTTTGGTCACTCGTTTACTGTGCTTAATCCGTTTTCTTTCTGCAAGGTACCGCTTCTGGTTGCTATAACGGACAATTTCTTTTAGGCTTATCAAATAATGCCTTGTTTTTAAGCTGCTACTGCAATTCCCAAACGCTTTCGAAACTGACAAATATTGCAGTAGTAATTTTTGCCTACATTTATTTTTGCAGGATGATCCGCTGTACCCAGGTGCAAGAATAAGCAAAGCAGAAAGCGTTCTGCTCATCATGGCACACAGCCTGCGGCATTCGGCATCGAAGGAAGCCACGGAGAGTGTGCTAAAGCTTGTTGAGGCACACTTGCCTAATGGTACAGGATTCCCATCAACAAAGTATGCCTTTTTTAAAAACTTTAGTTATGGGGAAACAAAGAGCCAACATTTCTATTGCAATGAGTGCATGGCATATGTTGGGATGATTGAAGAAAATACCGTGGAAGTTGAATGTACTAATTGCAAAGCCAAGCTCCGTGTCAGTGTGTTGTTGGCGAATTTTTTTTATTTTTACACTTTAGATTTTGAAACTCAACTGAAACACATACTGGAAGAAAGAGGTAGCACACCTGGTAAGCCAATGCCATCTTTTGACATTAGTGACATAAGTGAGAGCCCAGGCTATCGGAAGCTCCCACTCAGTCCAGGAGACCTCACTGTCACTTTCAACACTGATGGGGTACCTTTGTACGAAAGCTCAGGCTACGGAATGTGGCCTTTGTTGCTGCAGGTGAATGAGCTTAAGTACAAAGACCGTGTGTCAAAGATTTTGCTTGCTGGCTTGTGGTTTGGGCAAAAAAGCCTGCTATGAACACCTTCTTGCTCCCTTTTGTGCAGACAATGAACAAATTGTCAAGGGAAGGCGTGACCTGGATAGATGGGCATGGTTCTGAAAGAACATCAAAAGTGTTTCCTGGGCCATGGGCTGTTGATAGCGTTGCTAGATACGAGGTCATGTCCATGACTCAGTTTAATGGGAAGCATGGATGTGCTTGGTGTGAAGATCCTGGACAGGTCGTAGAAAAAGGTAGAGGGCATTGTCGTGTATACCCTTCAAAGTCCTCCTCCAAAAGCCTCAGGACACATGACTCTTTCCTAAAGCATGCACAAAAAGCCAAAACTAGACCAAAGCAAGTGAGTTGTGGTGTCAAGGGATAGAGTGTCTTGACCATGCTTGCTTACTTTAGTTTCAGTTCTGGCTTTGCTGTCGATTATATGCATGCCGTGTGCTCAGGTTTTGTGAAGGCAACAACACTGCTTTGGCTAGAATCTGAAAAAAGCAGAGGCTTCAGAATTCGCCGTTGCGTGGAGGAGGTCAGCACTAAACTGATGGCAATGTCTCCAACATGGGAACTGTCGCGACTCTCTCGGCCTCTTTCAGAATCAAAGCGATGGAAATCCTCAGAATGGAGAAATTGGCTCTTATTTTATTCCCCCATCATTTTGCCGAGTTACATTCCTTCTAAAAATTTCAAAAATTGGATTAAATTTGTACAGTTGATGCCCTGTATGCTTGCTCCCAAAATTTCCTTGGAAATGATTAGCGTAATGAAAAATGAGATGCGAAAATTTTTGAAGGAATATGAATTGCTCTATGGCAAGGAGAACATGTCGTACAATGCTCATTTGCTCATTCATTTAGTCGACAGCGTTAAAGAATGGGGCCCACTCTGGGGTTACTCGCTGTATCCTTTTGAAGCAATGAATGGAAGATTAGGAAAATTTGTTTCTGGCACACGTTATGCAGGGCTGCAGATAATACATAAATTCTCCATTCTTTCTTCCCTGCCTATGCTTTGGCAGCAGGTATCTGCAGGAAAAAGAGGAGGTTCCATTGATAAGCACTTCCTAGACTTGTTGAAGGGCTACAGACTAAGACAGAGCTGTGTGCATGTGGATGGAATATTTTTGTATGGCAGGGGACAAAAACGCAATGGTAGGATACATTTCAAGAAAATGGGCTCAGGTCATTTTTCGTTTTGCACAGCAGATTTAGATAAGTCAAGGAGATGCAATTCTTTTGTAAAGTTGGGCTCTCTCTTTGGTCGAATATTGGACATCTCTGTTCCTTGTGAATGTGGTCAGCAAAGTTGTGTGTGCGCACCCCACAGAGCAGATGTTAGCCTTCACATTGAAATGTTTGAATCTACAGAAACTGTTTTGGCAGGTCGATACAGCTTCAACAGCTTAACATTTGTACAAGTTAAGCCATCTGGTAAACTTGCAACTGTAGAAGCATCTGGAGTAACAAAGTGCATGGCTCTTACATGTAATGCAACTACGTATCTGTGCAGTTTGTGTGACACTGTTGTACTGGAAGCTTCATGATTTAAATGTTGTCATTCCAAAGCAATGCAGTACTTAATAATGATGTGCATGTACCTTGTAATAATGAAGCACCAGAAAGCGATTTCAAGCATTGAATGCTTATAGACAGAGTAAGCTGTGTTTCAACTGTGTACTTGCTCTTGCGTAATTTCGCATGGTCAGCAGTAAGGTTATTATGGCGAAGCTGTCAAATGGAGGTTTATAGTGGTTTTCATGCAGTGAAGGTGAAAGCCGACATTGGCAAAAACAGGTGTGCGGTCTAACATGGTCAGTATCGAATGCCAAAGAACAGCCAGCAACGCAGCCTGCATTTGAGGTCTGAATTTGTTTTGAAATGCAATTATAAATCGTTTTAAAATATGTTACCTTGCACATCATCATCATCATCAGCCTGGTTACGCCCACTGCAGGGCAAAGGCCTCTCCCATACTTCTCCAACTACCCCGGTCATGCACTAATTGTAGCCATGTTGTCCCTGCAAACTTCCTAATCTCATCCGCCCACCTAACTTCCTGCCGTCCCCTGCTACGCTTCCCTTCCCTTAGAATCCAGTCCTTAATCACCCTTAATGACCATCGGTTATCTTCCGTCCTCATTACATGTCCTGCCCATGCCCATTTCTTTTTCTTGATTTCAACTAAGATGCCATTAAAGGGACACTAAAGTGAAAAATGATTTCTTCTGCATCAGTAAATTACCGTTCTACAACATCAAAAACACCACTCTTACAACGATGAGATGTTTGGTAAGCCAGAAAAAGCGCAAGAACGAAATACGGGTGGCGACGCCTACTTAAGTTCCCGCGCCTGGGGGCTATGACGTCTTGTATTTTGATAGCATCTTCTAGGGCCTACTAATTATATATAGCATTACAGATTGACTACATTGCGTTCTAAAAGAACCAAATATTAAACATGGCAAGTTTCGGGAACCTTTATTCAGCCAACGCGGCCCAAATGCGAAAACATACTTTGGTATCCCTGACGTCACACTGGTGTTTCGGCGCGAAATTCAAATACTGATACTTGGACCTTCATTTTCTCATCTAATAACCAAACTATTTTTTTGTGAAATGACTGCCTGCAGGGTTCTCAAACAATGTTTCATCATTCTAAACTGATTTATTGTTTCGCTTTAGTGTCCCTTCAACTCGCGTTTGTTCCCTCACCCAATCTGCTCTTTTGTTATCCCTTAATGTCACACCCATCATTCTTCTTTCCATTGTTTATTGGGCCGTCCTCAATTTAAGTAGAACCTTTTTCTTTAGCCTCCAGGTTTCTGCCCCGTACGTGAGTACTGGTAAGACAAAGCTGTTATACACTTTTAACGCGATAGCGTTAAGGAGCTCGTGTCGCAGAAAAGCCGGTGTCGTCGGCGTCGGTGTCGTCGTCGGTGTCGGCGTTTGCGGCGTTGACCGTGAGCGATAAATCACGGCAGGCGCTTCATAAATAAAAAGCAACTTCCAAGATTGGCCCGGTGGGAATCGAACCAGGGTCTCCGGAGTGTGAGACGGAGACGCTACCACTCAGCCACGAGTTCGATGCTTCCAAGCGGTGCAAACGCGCCTCTAGTGAATGCGGTGTTGCCTTCGAAACGAGCCGTGGAAAGTTATACTGCGGTGTATATCGGTAATTATGAACATGTAACGTACAGAAGTCACAATTACACGAGTTGCGAAGTGCGTTTCCGCTGCATTTCTTCTGCGCTTTCCGCACACGCAGAGCCATCTTGCGGCAAACACAGAAGACCCCCTCCTCTCAATGTACGGCGCTGCCCCGACAGGAGGCGCGCCGCGCGCGCATTGGGACCACTGCCAGACGCGTCGCGGGACTCCCTCTCCCCTGACGACGCTTCGCCGTGCTCCCGGTCCTTTCTTTAAATTACCATCTATCTCTCTGCCCGTGCCGATCGCGACGTTTGGCTGGCGTAGATCGTTTCCCCTCCGAGACACCGAGTTCTTTGGTTCGTTCCGTTCGCTCAGGCGCACGTTTCGTTGCCGCGCCGAACGCTGCGTTGCTCGACGCTCACCGCGTGATAGGTGGGCGCTAAGTCCGATGCGGGGCGCATCGTAAGTGATCGCTGTGCCGTAGCGCATTGTCTTATACCCCTTGGCGGGTTGACGGGAACGCTGTCGCGTCCCACTCTTGAAGGCGAAGCTTAAGCGTCCTCCAAATTTTTCTCTTGAGGGATAATGGCAACCTGCTGTTCATGATCTGAGAATTCCTGCCACACGCACCCCAGCTTAAAAATAGTGATTGAATTGCACTGGATGTAGTGAAGCATTTTCGAAGTCTTGGGTAGAGTTCATATAAGTGCAAAACAGAGCCCTAATTTAATTATGGGGTTTTACGTGCCAAAACCACTTTCTGATTATGAGGCACGCCGTAGTGGAGTACTCCGGAAATTTCAACCACCTGGGGTTCTTTAACGTGCGCCTAAATCTAAGTCCACGGGTGTTTTCACATTTCGCCCCCATCGAAATGCGGCCGCCGTGGCCGGGATTCCATCCCGCGACTTCGCGCTCCAAAACAGAGCCATAGAACTCCTGAATGGTGCAAGAACACTTTTATAAACCTTAGCTGTTATTGATGTAAGAGTTGCTCAGATTGGCAAGGCTTCTTTATTGATAGGATTTAACATCTCAACAGTGTTTGTTTTCTGTAGTGCTTAATGATAGTTTTAGGAGATGCCTGCAGGTTAATATGGACCACATCAGGCTCTTCAACTTGCACCCAGAGCTCCGCATACTAGAGTTCGCCTGTTAAACCCTCGAACTAGCCTTTTCACATTATTGTTATTCTTTTTCGCTATACTAAGGTACTATGTATGTTCAATGCCCCATTGTAGCACATAGACGTGCATCTCTGGTGTTCATTCAGCCACATTGTCAGCAAGCAAAATTACCGTATTTGCACAAATATATAAGAAAGCTTTAAAAAAATTTTCCATCCTCATTTATAGTTAAGTTACATGAATATAATGAATTTTTTTAAAAAATTCTGTTTTCTGTAGTGCTTAAACTATTTTTTGTTTAAATGCAGCATCACTTTGCATTGCAATTGTTATATGTATTCGTAGAACTTAAAAATTGCTGTTTGCCTTATAGTTCTGCTTGCATTATTTTTGTGCAAATACAGTACCTCAATTTGATCATGGCCCTACTTGCATAAGTCGCATATCCATTTCTATTAAGTTGCAGGAATATTTCTTTGCTTTTTCAAATTATTGGAGTGCTAATTTCATTAATTTATAGGGTTTTACGTGCCAAAACCACTTTCTGATTATGAGGCACTCCGTAGTGGAGGACTCCGGAAATTTCGACCACCTGGGGTTCTTTAACATGCACCTAAATCTAAGTACACGGGTGTTTTCGCATTTCACCCCCATCGAAATGCGGCTGCCGTGGCCGGGATTCGATCCCGCGACCTTGTGCTCAGCAGCCTAACACCATAGCCACTGAGCAACCACGGCAGGTATTATTGGAGTGCTACCTCATTCATTTAGATGTGTGCTTTTCTTTATTTTGTGTATGTGCAATTGTGAAATTTAGGCACAGTTGCTCAAACAATGAGGTTTCAAGGAAGTATTAAAATTTAAGGGGATAAACAGTGAGCAAAAAAAGGAAGCTTAAGCCCACATGGAGCCACTGTTGAGGCACAGTTGTTCAAGTGCTAGCAGTGCTTGTAGCATAACATGGCAAAACAGTTTGGTATAGATTATTACCGTGGTGCTAGTGGGAAACTGTAATTCATAGAACTGGGTACATCATATGATACTTAACTCGGTTTCAAATAGTCTTGTTAAGTCTTACTAACCTTGAGGTGCAAGACATGTCATAAGGTCTCGTCAGACCCAAAGCTTCTCTGGCCTTGCAAGCTTCATTTCTCAATTGTGATAAAGCAGCAGGATGAAGCGAAGGATAGAAAAAAGAAAAGATGGGACTTCAGCAACTCCCCACATTTAACAGGAGTTGCTCAGACATGCGATGCAGAAGCACTGCATGCGTAATGTAGGTGCAGTTAAGGCTTCGAGATATGGCAGTTTGTTTTAGTCACTTTCATTTCCATTTCGCTGTTATTTCTGTGTTTTAATTAAGCATGATTGATTTCCTCTGTGCTTTCTCTTGCTTCTTTTTTTCTTTATATGGTTGTGGTAGGTAAAAAATTGAGCCCCTTGAGTCCCCTTATTCATTTCAACTCTAGACTTTACTGTGACAGTGAAATTCTCTCCCACCCAAAATAACCAGAAGGAATGGTCAAGAATAGTGGTTATATGGTGGTTGTGGGTGCACAGAATTAAAAGCATGTTTGACATGCACAATATGTCCACACAATTTTTTTCTGTAGACTTGCCTTGCCAATGTATCGGGCACCTTGCCACTGTAAATGGGGTGAGCTACATACTATGTAAAAAATTTTGCGGTGGCGGCAGTATCTTGTCATAGCCACACACGCATCCACGTTTTTGTTTTCCTCCAACCACTTGATTCTTGGCACATCATCCGTTATGGTTATGTGCTGTGTAGCAGCTCATTATTGTAATCAATGCCATTTGTATTACCGGGATGAAAGATTGTGCACTACCACATTCTCAAGAACTTCTATGTGGTGCGTGCGTCAGCCTCATCCTCTAATGTAGCGCCTGTTATGATCCGCAGCTCACCATGCACAGATTTTTTTTTAACTTGGCTCATTCTTCTACTCGTTCTTCGGCTGCTTCAGCTAGATGTCATATTAGTAAGTCAGAGTTGGTCACTGGTGATGATCCTTTGCAAGAACTTATTGCTGGCGCCTGAAGTTGTCCATTACCTGCAAAATTCTTTTTGTTGCAACCTTTGCTCAGGAGTCAGGAGCTTTGGCACCATCTTGGCACAAAACTTTTTAATTAATGCTACTATTGTAACTGTCTTTCAGTGGTGGCTGAGCCCAAGGTAATTCATGCGATCAATGTTTTTATCTTTGCATGAGATGAAGTGACATTCCCGTCTTGTATTTTCCTTGAGACCTTGGCAGCCTTCCCGAAAATGCTGGGACCATTACAACGCAGCTATTTTCTTTGAGGTATCTTATCCATAGGCCTTTTGCAACATTTTATTTAATTCTGTTCCATTCTTGCCCAGTTTTACAAGAAATATTATTTTGATCTTTTCTTTCATACGTCTTTTTGAAGGTCTGCCTTGTCATACAGCAGTCCAATTCGTAGTAGAGGTCAACCAGTGTTTTCAATAGGAGAGGGCAAGATGAGGCAGGTGGTACTGCACTCTCTTCCACTTTTGTGTTGACTCACTGCATGAGTTTTTGGGGCAGACCTCACATATGGGCAGTGAGCTGACTAACTTTTCTTTTTTTCCAAAGAATTACGTCAATGAAACTACATCCACTTATAGGAATAACAGCAAGACTATATGACGGTTAAAGTCTATAGTTTGGGCATTACAACATGCACTTTCGGAGCACAATGAATGTCTTGCAACACAAGATGATAAGGGACGAAATACAAGGTGACACACATGGCCACTGATGGGTTTTGTGGACTTGGCATAAACATTGCAGAAAGTTATGACAGTGGCTGCTCATTGCATGCATAATGAGATTCTGTGGTTCAGTGTAGTTCTGGCTGTGGGATCGAATTTTTTTTCCTGCTTGCAAGGTGAATTCATGGGTTGTGGTTATTGCACTGCCGTTGTTTCTCAGGCTTACTGCTTCAAATTAAATGCTTTTTAATAGTTTTTTGCCCTGCCTGTAGATACTATCAACACAAAGATCCACTGTATAGCATAAGTATTATTTGCATAGCATATTTATTTCATCGTAAACACCTAGTAAAGCAGCTTTCATTTGTCATGTTGTAGGAACAGAAGGCGCACAAAGAATTGCCATTTATTAAACAGGTGACTGCGTTGATGTCACAGCTACCATTGTTGAGTGTATATGCCTGATGGCACTAGTCCAGTCTCTTCTTCCACCGCAGGCCAACGATATCGATGTGTACATGGCCGAAACGAACGTCTGGTGGTGTAACATGACTAGGCGCGCTCATAATGTGTTGATTGACCTTGGCGTGTTGGCACTGTATGCATGCCTGAGCCCAGCATCGAATGTCCCTGTTCATACGCAGCCACAGGTAGCGGGAAGTGACCAGACACATACTCCAGGGTGTGATAAGGAGTGTAGTGCGTCAAAAACTTGCTTGCCGAAATTGTTCGGGAATGTACGGTCCAGGATGACCCACAGACATGTCGCATATCACTGTGACGTTGAAGCCAGGCAGTTAGATATCTTCGAAGCGCAGAGAATCTTTCGCATTCTGGAGTGTTTGAAATTCACGGTCTGTGCGTTGAGGGGTAGCGAGGCGGACAAAGTCAGTGCCAGAACGACTTGCTTGGCCTGCATTTATATGAATCCATGAGAATGTCAGTCGGCACCACTGATATGCTGAATATCAGTAGTGGATTCGGAGATATATGCAAGCTGACTAATTTCGCGGGGAATGTGCGAGGAACTGTTGGAGGTAATAGCAGAAATGAGCGGTTTCTGGTTGGTGAGAATAAAGAACTGACGCCCTTCGAGATTGTGACTGAAGTGGCAGACTGCGAGGTGGAGTCCTAGCAATTTGCGATTGAAGGTGCTGTAGCGGGTTTCTTGCAATGTCAGCTTCCTTTAAAAGAAAGATATAGGCTGCCATTTCTTGCCAACCAGTAGTTGCAACACGGCGCCAACAGCTATGTCAGAGGCGTCTACCATAGCAGATCAGACATTGGAGCGTATGGTCGCAGATGTTCCAGTAGAGTAATGGTAGCAAGGGCATTCTTGGCAGAGATAAAAGCAGATTCAGCAGCATTAGTCCACAATATAGGCGTGCTAGCTCGTGGTGTGCAGAGGCTGCAAAATTGAAGCACAAGGAATGAAATGGCGATAGTAATTGATGAGGCCCAGAAAAGCCCATAATTACTTGGTGGAAGATGGACGTGGGAAATCCTTAATGGCTTGGACATCGGTGGGACCATGGATGGAGGCCATGCTCATCTACTCTGTGGCTCAGGAAATCGAGAGAGGCAATGCCACTCACTCTTCGGAATGTTTACAACCAGGCCATATTGACGGAGGCGTTCAAACACATTACGTAGGTCAGATTCGTGTTCCACAGCAGAGCGACTGAATACAAGAATGCCGTATAAATAGAAAAAGCAACAAGTCAGGCTTCAAAGTGCTTGATTGACGAACCGCTGAAATGTTTGAGTGGCATTACAAATGCCGAATGGCATGCGCACATAGTGAAACCTGCCAAAAGGGGTAATGATTGCGGTTTTTAGGAATGTCGGAAGGCTTTTACTAGATCCACCTTGCTAAATATGCAGCACCCATGAAGCGATGCAGTGAAATCGTGGATGTGAGGTATAGGGTACCTATAGGAAATTGTCACTTCTTTAAGGCATGGAATCGCCACACAGTCGCCAATCAGCCGTCGTCTTGGGCACCATGTGTAAAGCAGATGACCAAAGTTTAGTGGAAGGATGAACGAAGCTGAACTCGAGCATGTGTTCGAATTCTTGCTTTGAAATTTTCAGACGGTACGGTGCTAAGCAGTGAGGTCAGGCGTATATTGGTAGTCCTTTAGTCACGATGGGGTGTGTGACGTTGTGCACTATTAGACGATCTGGCGAGGGTGGTTTGAACAGCTCTGGAAATTCCAGCAGGATGGTGGACCACGGTTTTGGTACCGGGTGATTTCTTGTACACAACTCAAAGGTTGTGCAGACATGGTGATACCTTGTACGGATGGGTTTGTTGAGGAGTCAAGAAGGCGGCAGTTGCGAAGGTCGACGATAAGGTTAAACTTCCACAGAAAATCAGCACTGATCAGCCTGCAGACGTCAGCAACGCTAAATAGCCATGGAAAAGGGCGTCGTAGACCAAGGTCAAGAGTGACAGATTTCTGGCCGTACATTTTAATGTTGGAACCCTTGATGGCAGTGAGAAAAGACTTGTCATGGTGATGTCTCCTATCGTCTCGAAAAGTAGGGGGAATGACACAAATTTCTCCACCAGTGTCTACAAGATAGCGAACTTTCATGACAGGGTCGGTGATGTAGAAGAGATGGCTTGATGTAGAGCCAGTAGCACTAGCCGTCATCAGTGACTGGCCCAACCATTTCCCGGGAAGCTGTAAGGCGGACTGCACTGCAGTACGCTGGACTGCGTTGATGTCGTGGTTACCATTGTTGAGCCTGTATGCCTGATGACGCTAGTCCAGTCTCTTTTTCCACCATGTCGCTCTGAGTACTGTCCACTACATCGTCAATTGGTGTTATATCTATTTTGAGGGGAAACAAACCACATTTATTATTGGTTAATTACTATGAATTTGAAGTTTTTTTGTAGTTGGTAAATAAAGCTGTAATGAATATGATCAGGTGATGGTCTCTGCAGATAACTTTTTAGTGGCATACCTATCAAATGGACATTAATGTGTGTTATGTTGTGTGCACCCTTTCATTTACTGTTATTGCATTGTTCATTTTGCTGCACTTTGTACATCTCTTATTCAAAATTGAACTCTGCATGTTTTAATCTGTGTGTCAACCAGCAGTTACACTGGCTGGTACACAACCTGCGTGTACCTGTGGTTGTAACCGTGATTTTAAATGGTTGCATGCATCAGGTGACTTTTCTGTGCCATTTTCACAAGAAGCACATGTTGACGGAGTGATTCATTAATTGCCAAGTGAAATTGTGTAACCCTTCACAGTGTCTTCTTCAATGCTGTATTGAATTTTTATGTTCCTGATGAAAATTCTTGTATATTTACATTATCTGCTGATGCGTTTCTTTGTAATGATATTGCGCTGTGTGTTATGCATGTGTGCTCCTTTATTTTAATATGTTACGCGTGCCTTTGTTCCATAGTGCTAAAAAAGTTTATCTTTTAGCTTTGACAAGACGTATACTTGCTGTTATGTGTATGTAGGAGGTTTATTTTCCTGTTTACCTCTATATTGCTAGTACTCTTTTGAAGGACACAGTTCAAATAATTTTTAGTGAACTTAGTTTTTAGAAACCTCTACAATGTTTTTACAGCTAGATATGTGGTTCCATTCCAAGTTTCTCAGACCACCATATTTGCTCGAACGTAATGTTTTCCCCAAACATGTTTGGTATAAGAATGTGCCTCGTGTTATATTTGGGCTCTCGACACAAATATAAAGCACAGTCAGAGAAGACAGTTGGGCTGGTTGGTGCTTATTACAGACTTCAGACATCATTAACTAATGTGAAAAGGACAATGAATGACAGTGACTAGCACATAGGACAAAATGCTAGTACTAATAGTTCCCTGTCGACTTGCCTCTGGAGCCACCTGAGCACATGAGTGCTTTGAAACTGTGCAGTGCACGAGTGCCTACGACAATGATCAGCCAGATGGCCACCAGCCGCTAAGGCACTGACGGCTACCCTATGTTCCCTCGAGCGGTTGTTTAAACACCAACCCGTTTGGCCAACATGGCATTTGCCGCAGGATAGGGCAATTATGTGAACAATAGCCACATGGCAGTCAACAAAGCATGTGGCATGCATTTTCAAGCAGGCATTAGTACATTGACCTTTATTCACCATGTGGCACAATCTCGATACCTTTTGTGGTGCTAAGAAAACGACTGGAACACTGCACTTTCCTGCTACTTCCTTGAGGCGGTGCGGTGTCCATGTATGGCACCGGCACCAGGTTGCTCTCATAGCCTAAGGGACTGTCGGTGTTGCTGGACCTAATAATGAGGTCCTGAACTACTGGCATTGTTGTGTCTCCAGTGAACCTGGCACTACGCAGTTGACTAGCCTGGCGTTGCACGCTACAGGCCACCTGGTGCTCACAGGATTTTTGCTAAGCAGATTTTTTGTTTGCATTCTTGCCTGTGTGCTCCTTGCTCCCATTTGTTGTCCTTTTCACGCTAGTTAATGATGTCTGAAGTCTGAATATAAAACCCCCTTTTCCTCTTTCTTAATGGCAACCTTGAGCCAGGTGGTTCATTTATTTCAATACCTTCAGGGCCCATAAGGCATTGTAGAAGGGAGTGGTAACAATAAACAATTAAAAAAAACAGCAAATATCAGGTAACATATTCGAGCACATTTTTAATGTCACCTGGATCCATAATAGATACAGTGGAGGTGGGCAAGTGGTTCCAATCATTACAAGTTTGAGGAATGAAAGAATGGAAGTGTTGGTTAGTGTGGCAACGAGGAACAAACACTTTATGACTATGGTCGATACGAGATGATATGAATGAAGGATGGGAAAGTAATTCTTGCTTAAGACAAAGGTTGTGGTAGTAAATCTTATGAGATAAGGAGAGACATGCTATTTTCCTGCATAAGGAAAGGACCAAAACACTGGATAGATGGGAGCAATTAGAGAAAATAAAGCGTGCGCTACAGTTTTTTACAGCTGCAAGGTGACTTAAGACTTTCAGTAAATGGATCCCACACAGCTGATGTATATTCTAGTTTGGAACGAACTAAAGGCTTATAAAGAAGGGGCCATTGAAGAACTACAGCGCAGGTACCCAAGCATACAGTCAGCATTATTGACGGTACAATTAATGTGTGGTTGCCAAGACAAGTTAGAATTAATGTGGACCCTTAAGTATTTGCTAGTAGTCACTTCTTCGAGATGGAAACCATTCATGCTATACTTACAAGTGTTAGTAGAACGTTTACGAGAAATTTTCATCCGTTTGCACTTAGTTGCCTTGTTTCATTCTCTATTTGTTACACTAATTGGTGGTGTCATGCAGACGTGTCAAATGAACAGACTTTCAAGTCGTGCAGAGGTTTCACTGGGCCATTTGTTAAAGGCTTTGCCATATTTGATTGCATTGCAAGCATTCGTAAAGTGCTGCCTCCCAATTAACTTTGGTGGGTATCATGAAATATGATGCTACTGCTCTAGCTGACTAACAAAGAAACTTGTCATCCCGGCCCTGCGAAAGAGGACATCCAGCAGCGAAGCTGTTGAAAGCTACCGCTACAAGTGCATAGGAAGGTATGATTGCTTCAGGGCTTTAGAGTAATGGTAGCAGTGCTATTTTAGAGTAATGGTAGGAATGCGAGTAATCATAATTTTGGCAGCACACTGCTGCCCGTAGCGGAGCTGCAACAACTTTAAAATCAGTTGCTAGGCTGGTTATTTTATATATGAAAAGCTAGGGACGTCACACCCCAAGTCGCAAGCTGGCGTCGCCACGGCAGCTTGTGCAACAGTAATTTTTACAGGGAGATGTATACAGGGATCGCTACATGCTTTGCACTGCTATCACGAGTGTTATCGTCAATTATGTGGTTCAGATGCCTTTTTTTGAGCTTATTGTGTATTGAAAAGTATCCCGTTCTGTATATGTGATTCCAAATAATGTATGCACTGTTCGCTGCACTTTGCCCAGTGCTTGTAGCTCTGCTGCCTTATGGGGGTATGAGCCATTGATGATGAGCTTCAGCACGCTATTTTATATGTTGTATATGTAATTCCAAAGAATGTAACCACTGTTTGCTTCACTTTGCTGAGTGCTTGTACCTCTGCCTTATGGGGCTATGAGCCATTGCATATTTTGCTTGCTTGAGCCATTGATGATGATAGTTTTTGTCGGTGAACCCGAAAGAATCATATATGGCTGGGATGCTAGCCATATGCAGCTTCGCTGTAAAACATCAGTACTCCTCCTGTCACTATGCGATGGCAATTCACAGCAACAATGAATAAAGCCCTGTGGGCATCTGCTTTTATGTGTTTCTCGTTCATTTCTGGCATCTATTTACATTGCAATCGTAATGCAATGTGAATGCAAATTTTGCATAAGAAATGTTTTCCCAGATAGTAGTGGTTCCTAATAGTGCACTACTGCACACATTCATGCTTAAATAAGGTTGTAGAGAAACATCTGGCATTTGCTGATAGGCTGAAGTGCTGCACACAAGTTACTGTAGAAAACATGATTGTCCTGATCTCTACCCCATGCCTTTAGATATCATGTTTACTAAAATATGTGGCATTGCAATTATTGATTTTAAATGACACTAATAAGCTCAAGACTAAAGTGTTGTTCTTTAGGTGCAAAACTTTTTACAGCTGTATTGAACTGTACCTAAAAAGCATTAGTTCTGGCAAGTAAAAAACCTAATATGCACTCTAAAGCCACTGAAAACGACAGTTTCAAAGGAAGATGTAAACTTGGAAGTGAAGAGCAGTAGTTGAACAAAGAATGTTGCTGAAGCCATTGTTTCGACAAGGAGACTAGTCCCTGACAGAGACAAGTCCCTTTTTCGAAATGTTGGCTTCAGTGAAATTTTTAGTTTGACTGTGCTATCACTAAAGCTACCAAGTGTTGTTTAACTGTATACTGTTTGTATGCAAGAATCAGTCTTTAGTACAATATTTTGAACGCTATACATTTGTGCTATAAACTTGCAAACAATTGTGTACCATACAGAGGTCTTACTGAAATTTCTGCACGAATTGCTTATGGTAATAAAATTTAATGCTTCATTAATTAGGATTGAAGTAGATTTCTACGAACAATGCACTACCTTTATCGATAGCTGGTTCCCCTGACTTAAAAGCACGAAAAGTGTTGCGTAGACCAAAGCATTTAATTGTCTTTGGGATTGAACTGTCACATTCAGACTGCCCTGCATCTTTCAGGAGGGGTACCTCCACTCTAGGAATGGTTGATTAATGCTTAATCATTCATCATTTTAGCTTTTAACCGGTGAATCGCTTTTGATGCAGGGTTTTCATCAGTTAATTTATTAATATAAATTTTTTCTGAGCACTTAAGAAGGTTGAAAAACAGTTAGTTTGAGAGGTGGAACCTAGTTATATATACTAGTGCATAAAATTTGATAACGAATAATCTTTAATTCAATAAAGGCTAAATAGAATTTGCACTAGTGGCCTTTGAAAAGATAAACAATATATGTTATAAGATGGAACTTGGAACAGAATTAAATGATATACATGGCACAAGTGAATCCTTGTATGTTACAGTTAAACAAGAAATAAGAAAAATGGCAAAAGTGAAAGGTGAAGTCCAACTAAAATATGCAAGAAACTGCAATATACACAGGGGAGAAGAAAATTATTGGTTTAGGATTTTAAGCCACATGCTCTTTTCTACAGAATGAAGAATCGTCAATTGGCTGGGTTGTTCGGGTGAAACCGACAGCTTCTTTAAATGGCCACGCAATCAGCATGCGAGAATAGACGCTCAATCCGAAGCTGTAGATTTGCTGGAATTGACATGAACTCCATCGCTATGTTAAATACACACTCCAAGCTGGTGCGAATGCTATGCCATGTCTGTAGTGGGCTGAGAGTATGTGGCACCACGATCAACGACATGGCTTGCTATAGTATGCCTTGAATTGTGAGGACATTTCAAGCTTTCCGGCTTCAGGCGTTGTGGTGGTGTGTGAGGGAAGAGAGGGGAAGCAGTCGGCTCGACATCATTTGGGACTCGCAAAAACAGTTGACAGTCATTCTATCACAACCGCACAGTCAATGCTCGTGCTCCGTCATTCTATGATTTCAACATTTTGATGCCACTCCTGTCAAACTCTAGAAAACAATTAATCGAACACGTTCAGTTGATTGAAGTCGATTAAATGAAAGGTGGACATTGAAGATTAATCGTTTCGTGGGACACTTTTGTTCAATTAATCGTTCATCGATAAATACCAATGCACTTGCTTTTCCCAGAAGCAGAGTGCGTGCACTACTTCAAGGTGGAGTAAGTTAAAAGGAAGCAGGATGCAAGTATATGGGGGGGGGGGGGGGCTGTGGCAGAAGATGCATGAAAATGACTGAACGCAGATGTGAGGTGTACAGATGTAGCCTTTAAGCAGCTTCATATATCTGCCGATTAACTCACGAGCTTTTTAGCATTTCCAAACTTGGGCTTCTACTACTTTACGCATTGTGCACCAATTATTGCTGTAAATAAATTGTGATATTGAGAAAATGTTTATAGGTGTTGAACGATGGGTACGGTGTCTAATTCTGCCTAAAGTACTCTATTGCAAAAACCAGCGTCTTCCAGTGCCTTCCAGTGTGAAACCAGCGCGTTTTTTGGCACTGGATCGCACTGGGTACGCTGGCGCTCGCTGGGACTCACTCGGACACCACTGAGAACGCAGGATAAGAGCTGGGTCACACTGGAAGAGACGCTGGTTCCATTGCCATGACGCTGGGGCGCCCCGGTTTGTGCTGTACAGGCGCTGGTTCGCACTGGAAACTGCGCTGGTTGTGTGGGTGCCGCGCTGGTTCCAGTACGCAAGGATGAGCGCTGCTGAATATTAAATGCTTCATACAATTTCATCGCTTGATACTAGTCTCTTGTCCTAAATAACGCTATATCTTGGGGTCATTTTTCGTGTCGCAGCATGGAATGAAGGTGCGCGAGCTGCCTTGTTTATTCCTGCACATTTAACACTGAAGATCGCTTTCGTTTTTTGAATTTTCCCTTTCGACAGGGCGGATAGCTAAATTCTTGAACGAAACCAGGCAAACGCAGAGGACGCCGCGTTTCATATGACTGGGAGTTGTCGCAGTGTTGTGGAGGGCATGAAATCCAGAAGTCGTTCAGACGCGCTCGAACGGACCCCGAATTTGAAGCCTACCGCGGATTTATATTATCTCATCGATAGCAAAGCTGAGGCAATTCGTGCGCTTCCACTTTCCCTATTGTACTAAATAGAGTTCTGAGGCTCAAATACACACATATTAGCTTTCGCCAGCTACCCGCGCCGAGATCGATTCCCACCGAAGCTTAGGCGTAGCATATCCACCGAGTCCGTCTGCACGCTATCGGCGCGTCTAGGTCCAGGAATCAAGAAGTCTGACAAGGATAAATCACTCTATATTTCAGATATCGCATCGGTGTTTTTAAATAAACAATTTCTTCATGTCTACAGTGCCAGCACAAGAAGGAGCGCCGATGTGACGCGTCATAAACACAGGTGTATGTGCTGTCGCCGAAGGCTCCCAGCACTAGCCTGCGCTTCTCTGACGAAGATATATATGACTAGACAGACGTGTAGACTGAAAGGCATCACGAACTAAGAAAACGTAGCATATCCCTCACGTGAAGAACAAGAAACTGCTATCGAAATCGGCAGTAACAGCCCATACAGCGTCCCGGGTCGGCGGTTCATTTAGGACTTTTTTCGAAGTTAAAATACCAATCGCTAGTGAAAATCGATGTTAAGGCACTTCCGAGCACACTATTGAATACGGACAGGAGATTTTTGTTTGTGGTACAGGCGTGAGTTGTAGTTGCTGGGCGATAGTGCATCTACCATGTCTGTGCGAGACTTCTCTATGTGAAACTAAAACTGCTTCTCGATTTTGGCATGTTAAATATTTCGCTCGAATTCGCCTGCGGGCGTGGCGTAGCGGTAATGAGCCGGGCTTGGGATCTGTAGTTGCGACGATCGAATCCTGGTCCGAGCGTATTTATTTTTACATTTTTTTTTATTGTACTGAAACGCTCTCTGTTGCTTTCTGTATTCAAAAAATATATACGGTGTCCAGGCACCGCGTATTTAACGCGCTAGAGCTGTTTTTTTGCACCAGTAGCCAGTGCCTCCCAGTACGACGCGCCTGCCCAGCGCCCCATTCATCCAGCGCGCGGCACTGTGCGCATAATCCGGCGATGCACTGGGTACTGTTTATAAAGTGAAAATATAGAGCCGTTCTTAAACAGGCCGCACTTTAGCTTGTTTAATGTCCTATAAACGTTCCTTTATAGAACTCAGTACATATGTCATATGATGGCACATTTTTAGAACGGGAATGGAAAGCCAGTCTAGAGACAGGCCGCATTAGAAGTTCTGAAAACGTTCTATAAACATTTTTCTATAGAATTTGGTACATAAGATGTCAATACGACCTCTATAGAGCTTTTATGGAGGGTGGATGTAGAGCCATTCCATAGACAGGCCGCATTAGAAGTTCTGAAAAGGTTCTATAAACATTTTTCTATAGAATTTGGTACATAAGATGTCAATACGACCTCTATAGAATATTCATGGAGGGTGAATGGAGAGTCAGTCTATAGACAAGCCGCATTAGAAGTGTTAAAAACTTTCTACAGACATTATTTTATAGAATATTGCACATATGATGACAATAAACCCTCTATAGACCACTTATAGAGGGTGAATGGAGAGTCAGTCTAAAGACAAGCCGCATTAGAAGTGCTAAAAATTTTCTATAAACACTATTTTATAGAATTTAGTACATATGATATCAATACACTCTCTATAGAACATTTATAGAGAGCGAATGGAGAGCCATTCTATAGACAAGCCGCATTAGAAGTGTTAAAAATTTTCTATAAACACTATTTTATAGAATTTAGTACATATGATATCAATACACTCTCTATAGAACATTTATAGAGAGCGAATGGAGAGCCATTCTATAGACAAGCCGCATTAGAAGTGTTAAAAATTTTCTATAAACACTATTTTATAGAATTTAGTACATATGATATCAATACACTCTCTATAGAACATTTATAGAGAGCGAATGGAGAGACATTCTATAGACAGGTCGCGTTAGAAGTTTTAAAGACATTCTATAAAAGTTACTTTATAGAATTTAGTACATATGATATCAATACACTCTCTATAGAACATTTATAGAGAGCGAATGGAGAGACATTCTATAGACAGGTCGCGTTAGAAGTTTTAAAGACATTCTATAAAAATTACTTTATAGAATTCAGTACATAGGACGTCAATACACCCTCTATTGCACATGTATTGTGTGTGAAATGACTTGTTTCTAAAGACAGGTTTCTATAGACTTCTTATAGAGATTCTATGCAGACGACTCTATAGATCGCGAGTTCCTATAGAGTCCCTTTTGACTCCATAGGAACTCATTAGGAGTTCTAAAGGAACTCTAAACCCATTTTCATAAGGGTCATCACCGACCATCACGTGAACCTCGCGGACGTGGCAGTGTTGCCTCACTGCCCAGAAATCGGTAGCGTAACCATCGCGTCGAGCCACTTCCTCTTCGAGGTAGTGAACCTGGAGCCACTTTGCTCGGTGTTTGAAGTGCTCAGTCGCTGCGAATACGTGACGTCACTTTGTGTTGGAGGCGGGCATTTCGATCGCTCGGCATTCAAGACAATTCTGCACCCGCGGACGCTGTCACAGAACTGGATTATTGTTGGACCGAAGTGCCAGAAGAGGAGTACAGGAAAGTTGAAACCGAACTTTTGTCGGAGCTGGCCTCCAACCCAAATCTCGTCAAAGTGAGCGTCGACGGAGCGATCTTGTTCGGCGACGGCTTTAACCTCCTCTCGGATGGATTTCGCAGCAGTCGGAACCTCGGCAAATTTCGCCTAATTCCAAGCTGTATTACTGGGGAGATTCACGACGGCGAGTGTGCTTGGCATCTAGTCCAGCGGTGGACTGAAGCACGCAACTCCAGGAACACCGAGCTAGCTGGAATTCAGGTACCGTACAAAGTTGCTGGTTTCGTTCTTTTTCTAATTAAGGGAAAATATTTAGCTTAGCGTAGACAGTACGTAATATTGCAGATCACATCCGCATTTATGATTCCCACTTCCTTTAAAGCTGCGTCAAAAGATACTGCCATAAATTCAAAAGAATGCTTATATAAATATAATATCATAAAGCCAATCCTATACAACTGGCTAGAAGATCACGCAGAAAAATGATAGGGCTTGTTGATATTTAGCTGCAACTGCTGCGAAACTAAGAAGAGTCAACCGTGCAAGCGATATTTAAACGACGACGACAAGAGACAGCAGCGACTGACAACTTCAGCTGTCCCGGACTGCAAGCTGTCACAGTCCTTTGTCATGTTCGACGGTTGTTGTCGCCCAATAAAATTTCCCCTCTCTCCCGTAGGCGAACGCGGGCATAGCTTCCACCGGCCACCTTAATGTTAATGTCAGGCTGCCAGCTTCAACCCAAATTCCGTCCGCGTTACTTATTCTCAGGTTACATCATTAAATGTTGAGTGATGAAATCAGCCGTCGCTTAGTCTCACCTGACGCTGAGAAAAACGGAACATGTTCATGTTGATCAATTCTTTTTATGTATTTTTTTCTGGGCGATACGCACAGTCGCGGATCTCTCTGTGCACGCAGGAATGCACCACAAGGAACGAGGCCCTCCTTCGGGTGGCAGTTCATTTTGTTCTCGGCGAGCAAGATGTCGAGGGCACTCGAGCCATCGAGCTGGTCCACGACCACCCGAGAGTCCTTGAACAAGTCAGGAAATGTACTGCTGCAAGAAAGAGCCAAGCCATGAAGATGATCGCGAGCGCCCTGTTGCGTGTCCGCCGCTGCAACGTCCAGGACTTCATGTGACTGACCGGAGTCGTCGAGGGTGAGGTGCGGTGCCTGGACCAACCCATAGTCAAGCTCCAGGTTTCCGACCAAAACGATGATTGCTGGCTACACATCCGCAAGTTCCCAAGCATAAACGACGTTGTGGAAGTTTAAGGACGTCTGGACGACAGCAAGTTCGAGTGGCTTTTCTCATCTACTGGGTATGGAAAGGCTCGCTAATTACATTATGGCGGAGTGTACGAATGTAATCCATGGAAATATCGTATTCGAGGCAACTTCAGCATATTTCAGCGCTAGCTGTGCGAGAGTGACTGATTATTCCTTGAGGTGCTACCTAAAATTATGTAAGTGCGCACTTTTCTAGTGACCTACGTTAATGCATCCAGTATGGCCAAACTTCCCATTGGTAGTAACGTTGACGGCGAACTATTCGTTTCGAAACTTTGGATAATGCTTGGATCGGTAACGTCCGGGGCACTAGTGAGCATGGTGTGGCCTGGTTTATATTTTTATGCCTAGGTCCGACACCTTTAAGCATGTTGCTAATTCTAGCAAAATGTTTAAAGAGGCGCCCTAATGGATTTTTATTCTGTTCTATTCGCAGGTGTATTATTTTTAGCTATCAAACGTCATCGTGAGATGTGTTCTACCGGAATCTGCCTCCCACATTACAGCGTAGCTGCATATGGCTAGGTTCTGGAAAATATTGCGTGCGTTCAACGACCCGTGTGCAACGATAATTTCCCGACGTGCCTTGCGTCGAGCGACGATTCGCCAGCGCACCGATGGCGTCAGACTATAAACTGTAAATGCGCATTTATAGGCCTACGTTATCTTTGCGCCTCTCTGCTGTGACGTCAGCATCGGCGAACGACCGTCTCCAGTGACGTGGTGCGCGCGGTGGAGACATTCTTTCGCAGAGCGCACACTGCGCATGTGCAATGCTTCCAGCGATTGCCGTGACGTGGTGCTAACAGTGCCGTCGGCCACGCACTCGCTTGTGCAGCCAAACTGTGCCCATCGCTGTACCTCCAAGAGCCACATCGAAACGTCCCTGGCGGACGTGTTTGGTTGGGTGACTCTCAGTGACGCTACATCCATCGTCATTGTAGGAGATTTCAACTTAGGCCTATCCAGACCCGATGGAAAGTGACTGATCTCCTTCATGTTAGAAAAGTTTAGAGTGAGGTGTTCCAGTGAAGTGAATGTGCCAACCACGCGTGTAGCCGGTCGTGCATCGATCTAACCTTCGGCAAGAATGTGGCTAGTGTGCAAGTGCAACCGTCTGCAACATAAGTGGTTTTTATAAGGTTTCTCACAAAAAGCTACTTTCCAGAAATAATAGCACAATAACATGACAGAATTGCTAATTGGATTTCAGCATACTTGAGTAACCGTCAACAATATGTCACTTTTCCTCACCATTCATCTCAGTCTCTTTCTGTTGACTCTGGTGTCCCTCAGGGTTCGGAGCTTGGGCCACTTCTATTCATCATTTATATAAACGACATCGTAGAAGACATTCCGTTTCATATTAAATTATACGCGGATGATTGCGTGCTCTACTAAGAAATTAAAACCATATCAGATCAAACAAAACTGAACGAGGCCTTCCAAAAGATTACTGAATGGTGTCATGCCTGGCAGATATCGACAAATTTTCAAAAAGCCGTTCACATGAGAATAACCCGCAAGAAAAATCCCCTCATATCCCAATATTCTTTTGCTGACAATATCCTTTTCGAAGTTGCAAATACAAATATCTAGTATTATGGATTACTAACGACCTTGACGGCACCAAACACATTGATGAGGTTATAAGCAATGCTAACCGTGAACTTTTTTTTTTCTTAGGCGAGCCCTAAAACTCCACATCCAGAGTCCGGCTCCTAGCCTGAAGATCGGTTGTCCTTCCAATATTAGGTTATGCGGCGATAATTTGGGATCCGTTTACTAAAACGAACATTAATAAAATTGAAAAAGTACAAAAAGCAGTTCGTTTTGTTTACAGTAACTATGGACGCACATGAGTACCTGATCTGTTAAATAAGGCAGGTTTGTCATGCGTAACCGACAGAAATAGCGCTTCGCGACTTAAGTTTTTATACCATATAATCGAAGGTCATTTAAGATTAATATTGACAGACTAATATCCTTCTCTTCAGATTACACTACAAGAAAACGTCATAATCTCACAATCACCCCTTTTCGTCAGCGTAATAACAGCTTTAAATATTCATTTTTTTTTCAAGAACAGTAACGGAATGGAATCGGCTTACTAACGATGAAGTACGACAGCAATCTCTGACGTCATTCACCAGAAGCCTCAGTGTCCATTAACATCTGTTTTCTGTTGTATTCATTCCTGCTGCCCATATAGTTACTAATTTCTAATTCTTATCAACTTCATGTCCCTTACATGCTGTATTACTCTATTACTCAACATTTTATATGTTCCTGAATAATTGGGCCTTGCCATAAGCCTTACTGTGCTGCTATGTCTACTCCTATGTTGCACTGCCATCATTGAACTTTGTTCTCTCCAATGCTAATCTTTTTGTTTGTTCACTAATCATTTGCTACCTGTGGTCTTTGTGGCTATATGGTAAATATTTGATCCCTGCTTGTATCTCTACGCCCACGCTGCGAAAATCCCTTCCTGGGATCGCAGTATTACTAAACAAATAAAATAGACATCAGAGCTTTGCATTCACTGGTGCTGCTTCGGGGAAGCAGAGTGCTGCACTTTCTTCGGCGTTTTCGTAGACGACACCCCGAATTTGGTCACGGTCCATTTCATGACGCCCATCGGCAGTGTTCACAAAGTCTGCAGAACGATCAGAGAGAACGGCTTGTCCAATAGGGTTATCATCACCGACCATCACGTGAACCTTGCCGTCGTGGTAGTTTTGCCCTACTGCCCAGAAATCAGGGGCGTAAACATCGAGCCATTTTCTCGTCGAGAATGTGAACCTGGAGCCAATCCTACCCCTGCAGCAATCAACGGGGAGCAGAGCGCGTGTCCCTGTAGAACTGCCCTGCCGCTGGAAAGATTGACGACAGTTTAGGAAACTATTCATGCTGTGCGCATAATTCCATTTTTGGGGAACCAGTGCAGGTCTGTGCAGTGACGACACCTCTTGAGCAGAGGAAAGTGTGAAGGTACAGGAAGTAAGGGAGAGACAGACAATGGACAGGCAACAGTTTCGTTGCCTTTCCATTCCTTACTTTCAATTCAGTTGTGCTGTTTTCTGCTGAATTCATTAACAAAGCCGCTCAAATGCGCAATCCTCTGTTGCTTCTTCGCTACGTTTGCAACCTTTTGTGTCCAGGGGGTGCACCTCTTGCCAGTGGTTGGGATAGACGAAGCGATGCCTTTCTCGTGTATTTTTATTGTATTTTTTCCCTCTGCTTCTTAATGATGATTTCGCAATTGACAGCTATTTAGCAGCCTTAGGAAGAAGGCCTAGCTCTCTAATGACAAAGCTACATGACTTTGTCTGTCCCTGATTGACGCTGTTCATGTTGTTAGATATGGAGCTGTTTCCTGCGATTACTTCGAGTTCCCCAAACCACTTCGAAACGCAGCACAGCTAATTGAGGAATGCAGAAGCAGGAAAGCACATTCCAGAGGAGCACCAGACAAGTGCAAACAAGTTTGCAGCCAACAAGGTCGTACGCCGCTGGGATTAGAAGGGGTCCTCGGACAATAGAGCCCAATCGTCCCCCTTCGCCTTTGAAGAAGGCATTAGCCACCACTGCGGAGCCGAGCCACCGGGAGCAGGTGGGCCCTTGTGCAATGGAGCATGAGCGCCCCCCTCCTTCTCCTCGTTAGAAGTGCATTGCCAGTCTGCGAGGCAAGACCGCAGAGAGCCGCCAGGTGTGACACCGCGACACGGGCGCCAACAATTGGCCGAAAATGGCGTCATCTGAGCGGACTCTCCTATTGGTCAAACATGACGCGACTTCCAGTGCTCGAAGGGCTTAAAAGAAGCGTTCGAGAGAGACCAGAATAGTCCCTGATTCCCTGATTCACCTCTCTCGAACTTCTTGCCGCGGGCCGCAGCGTCCGAGTTGCTGCGGGCCCGTAATGACTGTACGACTGTTACTTGTCGCTCACCTCCCTGTACATAATGTAAAATAAACCACTCCCAAGTTTGGTTTTCATCCTGAAGTCCGGCCTTCAACCCCTACAATGTGCACCTTTCACTGCTTCCTTTCTTCCACCCCCTCCCCCTGCTTTTTCGTGAGCGCTGCACAAATCACAAGATGAAAACTACGGCTTCTTTGTGTGCCTTATTTAACGTTACACGATGGACTTGGGTTTATGTCCACCAGGTGCGTTTCAGGGCTGCTAACTGCGGATTATCCCATTACCTGTAGTTACCTTTTTCTCAGTGCAGACATATGGGGGCTAAGGTTTGTCACCCTGACTGCGCATCTCTGAACGACGGTTGCCGCATAAGAAAGAAAAAAAGAATGGCCTCATTGCGGTACACGGCACGGAGTCATTCACGTAGCACATTTACGGCCCACGTCAGTCCCGACAGTATTCAGCTCAAATCTTCGTACCTGGCCTTTAGGGAGCCTAGCATGTGAAGCGACGTATACTTTTAAAACATTTTCCACCAGTGTGTTCGTGTTTTGAAAACAATGTATATTTCAATTGCCTTTTGTATCACGTATTAGTTCATTTGAATTGTCGATGCTCTTTTGCCTAGCTCTATGTCGCGATTTCCATTTCTTTTCGTGTGATATTTTTCTTCTCTCGTAGAAAAAGTAGACTTAGATTCTCCTGATAGAAAAGTGTTATTGCTTGGCTTGTACACATACCTGCGTGGAAAGCGTGCAGAAAAGCGTTAACGGCCCAATGGCTTCGATGATTGTTAACACATAAATGGAAAAAATGGCTCAAAACAGAAAACAATGCCAGCTTGTTCCTTCTGCTTAAATAAAATATTTTGCAATGCATCGGTTGCCTCACTTCTGTCGTCTACGTTGTGGGATAGTCGTGGCGGTGAATTCACGACTGTCAGACGCCATCCGGAGTAACAGATTCCTACTTGCTTCGTTTGGCGTGCATGTTGCTGACGATGCAGGATTTCTAATAGTGCCGAGATTCTCTTCTAGCGGCACCGATGGCAACACTTCTCATAACCTGCCTCCCCTGGCCGCTCAAGTCCAAGCTCCTGAACTACGACCTCAACAATGCTTGAACAAGGAATGATTCTGAAGATAGTTTCGACGAGGGGACTTCGTCATATCAATATAGCAGGATTGGCGTCTTGGTTGGACAAGGCCATTCACGCTCCATTGCTCAAACGGAGACATTTCTCTTTGTCGAAACGATGGTTTCGGAAAGCTCTCTTGCCCTGCTGATCATTTCAAGTCTTCATCTTACTGCGAACTTCCGTCTTGTTCTTAAAGTAAAACACAAGACCAACGGCGATATTCACAAAAAGCACCTGCGCTCGCATTGTTCTTGAGAGCGAATGCCAGCCAATCCTGATGCCAGACTTGTTTCGGCCGATCTTGTTTCGCAGCCATGTTTTTGTTAGTTAATTTTGTTAACTCACTCTGCATTCAAACAACCTCCACGGCAGCGGCAACCTTCGGATTACAGTGATCGGCGCTTTGTGCGCAGATGAATACCTTGGAAGAACTGAACGCCAACATCGCAATGAAAAATGACAACTTGTAAGTATACTTTGAATGTTACATTCCAACTACATCCCCTGTCTTCCAGCATACTATGGCCTTTCCCAAAGTGCAGTTTATACTAAACATTATTTTCTATCTGAGTGTTCTTGCTAATTTCTGAGAACGCAATAAAGCACGCACAGAATCAACAATGGCGTCATAGGGATTTTAGCAGTGATTGTTTTGCTTCAGTGCGCACGCCTAGCGAAGAGATGTATCGACACCAAACTAATCATTCCTTGATGAGAGTGTCAGACATTTCTGCTGAAAGCACTCGGTGCACGGGCACAATCGTGCTGGCTGCCTCGCGCAAGTTCATCACGTAACCAAACCTTGGACTCGAAACTGGCTTCAAAGTCAGCTCCTTAAGGGCTAGAAGTATGTTTACCTTCCGTCCTTTGGTGCACGCAAAGACATCCTTCTGCGTCATGTATGATTCTAGTAATGAAGAGAGCAGCTAGTATAGCATTCGCGATGTTCCGACGTTGAATTCTATTTTTTTTTCTTCCAAGGCTAACGTTCTTTTTACTAAATGCATCTCTTCTACCCGTTTGCAGCATGGCTACCATCGCATTCTTCGCCGAAATAGTTTCACAGAATGCTATTCTGCGACGCCTGTGGCTGCCTCGACGGACTCCCAATACTGCTCGTTAGCCACGATCCCAGTGGCCCACCAGCCGCACACCGACGCCGCAAAATACTTGGAGCCGCGGCTCACCGCTCTGCGCAAGTCGAACTCGGCGCTCGTCGAGCTTTGCTTTCACTTGAAGGTGCTTCGGGGAAGCAGTGTGCTGCGCTTGCTTCGGCGCTCTCGCAGACAATGACACCCTCAACTTGGCCACAGTCTGTTCCATGATGCCCATCGGCAGTGTTTCCGAAGTCCGCAGAACGATCAGAGAGAGCGGTCTGTTTGATAGCGTTATCATCCCCCGACCATCACGTGAACCTCGCGGACGTGGCAGTGTTGCCCCACTGCCCAGAAATCGGTAGCGTAACCATCGCGTCGAGCCACTTCCTCTTCGAGGTAGTGAACCTGGAGCCACTTTCCTCGCTGTTTGAAGTGCTCAGTCGCTGCGAACACGTGACGTAAATTTGTGTTGGATGCGGGCATTTCGATCGCTCGGCATTCTCCGTCTGGGCAGCGTGCATTGAAGACAATTCTGCACTCGCGGATGTTGTCACAGAACTGGATTATTGTTGGACCGAAGTGCCAGAAGAGGAGTATAGGGAAGTTGAAACCGAACTTTTCTCGGCGCTGGCCACCAACCCAAATCTCGTCAACGTGAGCGTCGACGGAGCGATCTTGTGCGGCGACGGCTTTAACCGTCTCTCGGATGGCTTTCCCAACAGTCGGAGCCTCGCCAAATTTCGCCTAATTCCAAGCTGTATTACTGGTGAGATTCACGACGACGAGTGTGCTTGGCACCCAGTCCAGCGGTAGGATGAAGCAAGCAACTCCAGGAACATCGGGCTAGCTGGAATTCGGGTACCGTACAACGTTGCTGGTTTCGTTCTTTTTCTAATTAAGGGCAAATGTTTAGCTTAGCGTATACAGTACGTAAAATTGCGGATCACAGCCACATTTATGATTCCCACTTCCTTTAAAGCTGCGTCGAAAGATGCTGCCATATATTCAAAAGAATGCTTATATAAATAGCAATCCTAACGCCAATTCTATACAACTGGCTAGATGATCACGCGGAAAAAATGATAGGGCTTGTTGATATTTAGCTGCAACTACTGCGAAACTAAGAAGAATCAACCGTGCAAGCGATATTTAAACGACGACGACAAGCGAGCAGCGAGTGACAACTTCAGTTGTCCCGGACTGCGAGCTGTCACAGTAGTTTCTCATGTACGACCGTTGCCGCCCAATAAAATTTCCCCTCTCTCCCGTAGGCGAACGCGGGCATAGCTTCCACCGGCCACCTTAATGTTAATGTCAGGCTGCCAGCTTCAATGAAAATTCCGCCCGCGTTACTTATTCTCAGGTTACAACATTAAATATTGAGTGATAAAATCAGCCATCGCTTAGTCTTATCTGACGCTGAGAAAGACGGAGCATGTTCATGCTGATAAATTTTTTTGTGTATTTTTTTTTCTGGGCAATACGCACAGGCGCGAATCCCTGTGTGCACGCAGGAATGCACCACAAGGAACGAGTCCCTCGTTCGGGCGGCAGTTCATTTTGTTCTCGGCGAGCAAGATGATGTCGAGGGCGCTCGAGCCATCGAGCTGGTCCACGACCACCCGAGAGTCCTTGAACAAGTCCGGAAATGTGCTGCTGCAACCAAGAGCGAAGCCACAAAGATGATCGCGAGCGCCCTCTTGCGCGTCCGTCGCTGCAACGTCCAGGACTTCATGTGACTGACCGGAGTCGTCGAGGGTGAGGTGCGGTGCCTGGACCAACCCATAGCCAAGCTCCAGATTTCCGACCAAAACGATGATTGCTGGCTACACATCCGCAAGTTCCCAAGCATAAACGACGTTGTGGAAGTTTAGGACGTCTGGACGAGAGAAAGTTCGAGTGGCTTTTCTCATCTACTGGGCATGAAAAGGCTCGCTAATTACATTATGGCGGAGTGTACGAATGTAATCCATGGAAATATCATATTCGAGGCAACTTCAGCATATTTCAGCGCTAGCTGTGCGAGAGTGACTGATTATTCCTTGAGGTGCTACCTAAAATTATGTAAGTGCGCACTTTTCTAGTGACCTACGTTAATGCATCCAGTATGGCCAAACTTCCCATTGGTAGTAACGTTGACGGCGAACTATTCGTTTCGAAACTTTGGATAATGCTTGGATCGGTAAGGTCCGGGGCACTAGTGAGCATGGTGTGGCCTGGTTTATATTTTTATGCCTAGGTCCGACACCTTTAAGCATGTTGCTAATTCTAGCAAAATGTTTAAAGAGGCGCCCTAATGGATTTTTTTATTCTGTTCTATTCGCAGGTGTATTATTTTTAGCTATCAAACGTCATCGTGAGATGTGTTCTACCGGAATCTGCCTCCCACATTACAGCGTAGCTGCATATGGCTAGGTTCTGGAAAATATTGCGTGCGTTCAACGAGCCGTGTGCAACGATAATTTCCCGACGTGCCTTGCGTCGAGCGACGATTCGCCAGCGCACCGATGGCGTCAGACTATATAAACTATATGCGCATTTATAGGCCTACGTTATCTTTGCGCCTCTCTGCTGTGACGTCAGCATCGGCAAACGAGCGTCTGCAGTGACGTGGTGCACGCGGTGGCAATATTCTTTCGCAGAGCGCACACTGCGCATGTGCAATGCTTCCAGCGATTGCCGTGACGCGGCGCTAACAGTGCCGTCAGCCACGCACTCGCTTGTTCAGCCAAACTCTGCGCATCGCTGTACCTCCAAGAGCGACATCGAAACGTCCCTGGCGGACGTGTTTGGTTGGGTGACTCTCAGTGACGCTACTTCCATCGCCATTGTAGGAGATTTCAACTTAGGCCTATCCAGACGCGATGGAAAGTGACTGATCTCCTTTATGTTGGAAAAGTTTTGAGATAATATAGATAGATAATATAGGTAGATGGAAAGTTTAGAGATAATAGTTTAGAACGATAATTTTCCGACGCGCCTGGCGTCGAGCGACGATTCGCCCGCGCACCGATGACATCAGAGTATAAACTGTAAATGCGCATTTATAGGCCTACGTTATGTCTGTGCCTCTCTACTGTGACGTCAGCATCGGCGAACGAGCGTCTCCAGTGACGTGGTGCGCGCGGTGGAAGTATTCTTTCGCAGAGCGCACACTACGCATGTGCAATGCTTCCAGCGGTTGCCGTGACGCGGCGCTAACAGCGCCGTCAGCCACGCACTCGCTTGTTCAGCCGAACTGTGCGCATCGCTGTACCTCCAAGAGCGACATTGAAACGTCCCTGGCGGACGTGTTTGGTTGGGTGACTCTCAGTGACACTACATCCATCGTCATTGTAGGAGATTTCAACTTAGGCCTATCCAGACCCGATGGAAAGTGACTGATCTCCTTTATGTTGGAAAAGTTATGAGATAATATAGATAGATAATATAGATAGATGGAAAGTTTAGAGATAATAGTTTAGAACGATGATTTTCCGACGCGCCTGGCGTCGAGCGACGATTCGCCCGCGCACCGATGACGTCAGAGTATAAACTGTAAATGCGCATTTATAGGCCTACGTTATGTATGTGCCTCTCTACTGTGACGTCAGCATCGGCGAACGAGCGTCTCCAGTGACGTGGTGCGCGCGGTGGAAGTATTCTTTCGCAGAGCGCACACTGCGCATGTGCAATGCTTCCAGCGGTTGCCGTGACGCGGCGCTAACAGCGCCGTCGGCCACGCACTCGCTTGTGCAGCCAAACTGTGCCCATCGCTGTACCTCCAAGAGCGACATCGAAACGTCCCTGGCGGACGTGTTTGGTTGGGTGACTCTCAGTGACGCTACATCCATCGTCATTGTAAGAGATCTCAACTTAGGCCTATCCAGACCCGATGGAAAGTTACTGATCTCCATGTTGGAAAAGTTTAGACTGAGGTATTACAGTGAATTGAATGTGCCAACCACGCGTGTAACCGGTCGCGTATCGATCTAACCTTCGGCAAGAATGTGGCTAGTGTGCAAGTGTAACCGACTGCAACATAAGTTTTTTTTATAAGGTTTCTCACAAAAAGCTACTTTCCAGAAATATTAGCACAATAAAAAAATGACAGGATTGCGAACTGGATTTCAGCATACTTGAGTAACCGTCAACAATATGTCACTTTTCCTCACCATTCATCTCAGTCTCTTTCTGTTGACTCTGGTGTCCCTCAGGGTTCGGAGCTTGGGCCACTTCTATTCATCATTTAAATAAACGACATCGTAAAAGACATTCCGTTTCATATTAAATTATACGCGGATGATTGCGTGCTCTACTAAGAAATTAAAACCATATCAGATCAAACAAAACGGAACGAGGCCTTCCAAAAGATTACTGAATGGTGTGATGCCTGGCAGATATCGACAAATTTTCAAAAAACCGTTCACATGAGAATAACCCGCAAGAAAAATCCCCTCATATTCCAATATTCTTTTGCTGACAATATCCTTTCCCAAGTTGCAAACACAAATATCTAGGATTATGGATTACTAACGACCTTGGCGGGATTAAACACATTGATGACGTTATAAGCAATGCTAACCGTGAATTTTTTTAGGCTAGCCCTAAAACTCTCCACATTCAGAGTCCGGCTCCTAGCCTAAAAATCGGTTGTCCTTCCAATATTAGGTTTTTTATAAACTTGGGATCAATTTACTAAAACGAACACTAATAAAATTGAAAAAGTGCAAGAAGCAGTTCGTTCTGTTCACAATAAGTGAGGACGCACATCAGTACCTGATCTGTTAAATAAGGCAGGTTTGACATCTGTAACCGACAGAAATCGCGCTTCCGGCGCATAATTCCATTTTGGGGGGACCAGTGCAGGTCTGTGCAGTGATGATACCTCTTGAACAGAGGAAAGTGCGAAGGTACAGGAAGTAAGGGAGAGACAGTCAATGGACAGACAACAGTGTCGTTGCCTCTCCATTCCTTACTTTCAATTCAGTTGTGCTGTTTTCTGCTCAATTCAGGAAGGAACTAGCTCAAATGCGCAATCATCTGGTGCTTCTTCGCTACGTGTGCACACCTTTGTGCCCAGGGGATGCGCCTCTTGCCAGTGGTTGGGACAGACGAAGCGATGCCTTTTTCGTGTATTTTTTATTGTATTTTTTTCCTCTGCTTCTTGATGATTTCGCAATTGACACAGCTTCTATTTAGCAGCCTTAGGAAGAAGACCTAGCTCCATTGACAAAGATTTATATTGTTCCGGATTGCTTTTGTTTATTAGCGAATAATCCACGCGGGGACATCCCTGAGTAATGAATGAGCGATTCAAGGAGTTTGCGGTGTTTGCAGGCTTGAGAACCAACCACTGCCCAAAAAAACCATGAAGAAAAAGAAAAAAGTAAAGCTACATGACTGTCTGTCCCTGATTGACCCTGTTCATGTGCTCTTTTCACTGCTTCCCTTGTTCCGCCCGCTCCCCATGCTTTTTCGTGAGCGGTGCACAAATCACGAGATGAAAACTATGGCTTCTTTGTGTGCCTTATTGAACGTTACACGACGGACTTGGGTTTATGTCCACCAGAGGCATTTCAGGGCTACTAATTGCGGATTATCCGATTATTTGTAAGTACCGTTTTCTCAGTGCAGACATACGGTCGCTAGCGTTTTTAACCCTGACTGCGCATCTCTGAACGACGGGTGCCGCATAAGAAAGAAAAAAAGAATGGCCTCATTGCGGTACACGGCACGGAGTCATTCACGTAGCACATTTACGGCCCACGTCAGTCCCGACAGTATTCAGCTCGAACCTTCGTACCTGGCCTATAGGGAGCCTAGCATGTGAAGCGACGTATACTTTTAAAACATTTTACACCAGTCTCTTCGTGTTTTGAAAACAATGTATATTTCAATTGCCTTTTGTATCACGTATTAGTTCATTTGAATTGTCGATGCTCTTTTGCCTAGCTCTATGTCGCGATTTCCATTTCTTTTCGTGTGATATTTTTCTTCTCTCGTAGAAAAAGTAGACCTAGATTCTCCTGATAGAAAAGTGTTATTGCTTGCCTTGTACACATACCTGCGTGGAAAATGTGCAGACAAGCGTTAATGTGCCAATGGATTCGATGATTGTTAACACATAAATGGAAAAATTGACTCAAAACAGAAAACAATGCCAGCGTGTTCCTTCTGCTTAAATAAAATATTTTGCAATGCATCGGTTGCCTCACTTCTGTTTTCTGTGTTGTGGGACAGTCGTGGCGGTGAATTCACGACTGTCAGACGCCATCCGGAGTAGCAGATTCCTACTTGCTTCGTTTGGCGTGCATGTTACTGACGACGCAGGATTCCTAGTAGTGCCGAGGTTCTCTTCTAGCGGCACCGATGGCAACACTTCTCATAACCTGCCTCCCCTGGCCGCTCAAGTCCAAGCTCCTAAACTACGACCTCAACAATGCTTGAACAAGGAATGATTCTGAAGATAGTTTCAACGAGGGGACTTCGTCATATCAATATAGCAGGATTGGCGTCTTGGTTGGACAAGGCCATTCACGCTCCATTGCTCAAACGGAGACATTTCTCTTTGTCGAAACGATGACTTCGGAAAGCTCTCTTGCCCTGCTGATCATTTCAAGTCCTCATCTTACTGCGAACTTCCGTCTTGTTCTTAAAGTAAAACACGAGACCAACGGCGATATTCACAAAAAGCACCTGCGCTCGAATTGTTCTTAAGAGCGAATGCCAGCCAATCCTGATGCCAGACTTGTTTCGGCCGATCTTGTTTCGGAGCCATGTTTTTGTTAGTTTTGTTAACTCACTCTGCAGTCAAACAACCTCCACGGCAGCGGCAACCTTCGGATTACAGTGATCGGCGCTTTGTGCGCAGATGAATACTTTGGAAGAACTGAACGCCAACATCGCAATGAAAAATGAGAACTTGTAAGTATACTTTGAATAATACATTACAACTACAGGCCCTGTCTTCCAGCATATTTTGGCCTTTCCCAATGTTCAGTGTATACTAAACATTATTTTCTATCTGAGTGTTCTTGCTAATTTCTGAGAACGCAAAAAGCACGCATAGAATCAGCCTCGGCGTCATATGGATTTTAGCAGTGATTGTTTTGTTTCAGTACGCACGTCAAGCGAAGAGATGTATCGACAACAAACTAATCATTCCTTGATGAGAGTGTCAGACATTTCTGCTGAAGGCACTCGGTGCACGGGCACGTTCTTGCTCGCTTCCTCGCGCAAGTTTATGACCTGACCAAAGCGTGGACTCAAAACTGGCTTCAAAGTCAGCTCCTTAAGGGCTAGAAGTAGTATGTTTATCTTCCATCCTTTGGTGCACGCAAAGACGTCCTTCTGCGTCATGTATGATTCCAGTAATGAAGAGAGCAGCTAGTCTAGCATTCCCGATGTTCCCACGTTGAATTCTATATTTTTTTTCTTCCAAAGTTAACGTTCTTTTTACTAAATGCATCTCTTCTACCCGTTTGCAACATGGCTACCATCGCGTTCTTTTCCGAAATAGTTTCACGGAATGCTATTCTGCGACGCCTGTGGCTGCCTTCGACGGACTCCCAATACTGCTCGTTAGCCACGATCCCAGTGGCCCACCAGCCGCACTCCGACGCCGCAAAATACATGGAGCCGTGGCTCACCGCTCTGCGCAAGCCGAACTCGGCGCTCGTCGAACTTTGCATTCACTTGCGGTGCTTCGGGGAAGCAGAGTGCTCCGCTTTCTTCGGCGCTCTCGCAGACAACTACACCCTGAACTTGGTCACAGTCTATTCCACGATGCCCATCGGCAGTGTTTCCAAAGTCCGCAGAACGATCAGAGAGAGCGGCCTGTTTGATAGGGTTATCATCCCCGACCATCACGTGAAACTCGCGGACGTGGCAGTGTTGCCCCACTGCCCAGAAATCGGTAGCGTAACCATCGCGTCGAGCCACTTCCTCTTCGAGATAGTGAACCTGGAGCCACTTTGCTCGGTGTTTGAAGTGCTCAGTCGCTGCGAACACGTGTCGTAAATTTGTGTTGGATGCGGGCATTTCGATCGCTCGGCATTCTCCGTCTTGGCAGTGTGCATTCGAGACAATTCTGCGCGCGCGGACGTTGTCACAGAACTGGATTATTGTTGGACCGAAGTGCCAGAAGAGGAGTATAGGGAAGTTGAAACCGAACTTTTGTCGGCGCTGGCCACCAACCCAAATCTCGTCAACGTGAGCGTCGACGGAGCGATCTTGTGCGGCGACGGCTTTAACCGTCTCTCGGATGGCTTTCCCAACAGTCGGAACCTCGCCAAATTTCGCCTAATTCCAAGCTGTATTACTGGTGAGATTCACGACGACGAGTGTGCTTGGCACCCAGTCCAGCGGTAGGATGAAGCAAGCAACTCCAGGAACATCGGGCTAGCTGGAATTCGGGTACCGTACAACGTTGCTGGTTTCGTTCTTTTTCTAATTAAGGGCAAATGTTTAGCTTAGCGTATACAGTACGTAAAATTGCGGATCACAGCCACATTTATGATTCCCACTTCCTTTAAAGCTGCGTCAAAAGATGCTGCCATAAATTCAAAAGACTGCTTATATAAATTGCAATCCTAACGCCAATTCTATACAACTGGCTAGAAGATCACGCGGAAAAAATAGGGCTTGTTGATATTTAGCTGCAACTACTGCGAAACTAAGAAGAATCAACCGTGCAAGCGATATTTAAACGACGACGACAAGCGACAGCAGCGAGTGACAACTTCAGTTGTCCCGGACTGCGAGCTGTCACAGTAGTTTGTCTTGTACGACCGTTATCGCCCAATAAAATTTCCCCTCTCTCCCGTAGGCGAACGCGGGCATAGCTTCCACCGGCCACCTCAATGTTAATGTCAGGCTGCCAGCTTCAATCAAAATTCCGCCCGCGTTACTTATTCTCAGGTTACATCTTTAAATGTTGAGTGATAAAATCAGCCGTCGCTTAGTCTCATCTGACGCTGAGAAAAACGGAACATGTTCATGCTGATCAATTCTTTTTGTGTATTGTTTTTTTTGGGCAATACGCACAGGCGCGAATCTCTGTGCACGCAGGAATGCACCACAAGGAACGAGGCCCTCGTTCGGGCGGTAGTTCATTTTGTTCTCGGCGAGCAAGATGATGTCGAGGGCACTCGAGCCATCGAGCTGGTCCACGACCACCCGAGAGTCCTTGAACAAGTCAGGAAATGTACTGCTGCCACCAAGAGCGAAGCCATGAAGATTATCGCGATCGCCCTGTTGCGCGTCCGCCGCTGCAACGTCCAGGACTTAATGCGACTGATCGGAGTCGTCAAGGGTGAAGTGCGGTGCCTGGACCAACCCATAGTCAAGCTCCAGATTTCCGACCAAAACGATGATTGCTGGCTACACTTCCGCAAGTTCGCAAGGATAAACAACGTTGTGGAAGTTTAAGGACGTCTGGACGAGAGTAAGTTCGAGTGGCTTTTCTCATCTACTGGGTATGGAAAGGCTCGCTCATTACAATATGGCGGAGTGTACGAATGGAATTCATGAAAATATCGTATTCGAGGCAACTTCAGCATATTTCTTTCTTTCTTTCTTTCTTTCTTCATTCATTCAAGACAATCCTTACAGAATCCTTTCATCCTTACAGGTCCTTTCAGCGCTAGCTGTGCGAAAGTGACCTATTATTTCTTAAGGTGATTCCTAAAATTATGTAGGTGCGCACTTTCCCAGTGACCCAAGTTAATGCATCCAGTATGGCCAAACTTCCCATTGGTAGTAACGCTGAAGGCGGACTATTCGTTTCGAAAGTTTGGATAATGCTTGGATCGGTAAGGTCCGGGGCACTAGTGAGCATGGTGTGGCCTTGTTTATATTTGTATCCCTAGGTCCGACACCTTTAAGCATGTTGCTAATTCTAGGAAAATGTTTAAAGAGGCGCCCCAATGGATTTTTATTCTGTTCTATTCGCAGGTGTATTATTTTTAGCTATCAAACGTCATCGTGAGATGCGTTCTACCGGAATCTGCCTCCCAAACTACAGCGTAGCTGCATATGGCTAGGTTCTGGAAAATATTGCGTGCGTTCAGCGAGCCGTGTAAAACGATAATTTTCCGACGCGCCTGGTGTCGAGCGACGATTCGCCCGCGCACCGATGACGTCAGACTGCAAACTGTAAATGCGCATTTATAGGCCTACGTTATGTTTGCGCCTCTCTGCTGTGACGTCAGCATCGGCGAACGAGCGTCTCCAGTGACGTGGTGCGCGCGGAGGAAATATTCTTTCGCAGAGCGCACACTGCGCATGTGCAATGCTTCCAGTGATTGCCGTGACGCGGCGTTAGCAGCGCCGTCGGCCACGCACTCGCTTGTTCAGCCGAACTCTGTTCCGCCGCTTGTTCAGCCAAGAGCGACATCGAAACGTCGCTGGCGGATGTGTTTGGTTGGGTGACCCTCAGTGACGCCTCATCCGTCGTCATTGTAGGAGATTTCAACTTAGGCCTACCCAGACCCGATGGAAAGTGATTGATCTCCTTCATGTTGGAAAAGTTTAGAGTGAGGTGGTTGCAGCGAAGTACATCTGCCAACCACGCGTGTAACAGGTCGCGTATCGATCTAACCTTCGGCAAGAATGTGGCTCGTGTGCAAGTGCAACCGACTACAACATAAGTTTTTTTTATAAAATTTCTCACAAAAAGCTAGTTTCCAGAAATAATAGCACAATAAAAAATGACAGGCTTGCTAATAGGATTTCAGAATACTTATATTGTTCACGGTTACACGTCACTTTTCGTCTTCATTCATCTCAGTTTTTCTGTTGACTTTGGCGTCCCTCAGGGCTCGGTGCTTGGGCCACTTCTATTCGTCATTTATATAAACGACATCATAAAAGACATTCCAGTTCATATTAAATTATACGCGGGTGATTGCGTGCTCCACTGAGAAATTAAAACCATATCAGATCAAACAAAACTGAACGAGGCCTTCCAAAAGATTACTGAATGGTGTGATTCCTGGCAGATACAGTCAAACTCTCAAGAAATTGTTTACATGAGAATAACCCGCAAAAATTCCCCTCATATTCCAATATTCTTTGCTGACAATATCCTTTCCGAAGTTGCAACTACAATTATCTAGGATTATGGATTACTAACCACCTTGACGGGACTAAACACGTTGATGAGGTTATAAGCAATGCTAACCGTGAGCTTTTTTTTAGGCGAGTCCTAAATCTCGCCGCATCCAGAGTCCGGCTCCTAGCCTAAAAATCGGTTGTCCTTACAATATTAGGTTATGCGGCGATAATTTGGGATCCATTTGTTAAAACGAACATTAATAAAATTGAAAAAGTACAAAAAGCAGTTCGTTTTGTTTACAATAACTATGGACGCACATCAGTACCTGATCAGTACCTGCATTTTGGCAGCGGCGACAGTGCAGCCAATTCGGCGACAATGCAGCCAATATTCTGACCGTTCTTGTACATTACAGGCCCTGTGTTCAAAGCTTCATTTGGATTTTAACCAGCAACTGTGCCGGCCGTATTCTGCCTGAACTTTGGATTTCCCGCGCCTGCTGGTTATCAAGAATATCGTATTGCAACGTGCCGTTTATCAACGACGAACAGCGACATAGCGGCGGATCTGTGCTTCGCATCGGGGGCGTACCGTCAGGCACGCAGCTCGCATTTTGGCAGCGGCGACAGTGCAGGCAGCACGTCTGACCATTCTTCTTGTACATTGCGGGTTGATAACTCTCGTGCACTATATGCACGCTTCTCGCTCTTTATTTTTTTTCTTTTTTTACTGTCGCCGCTGCCACCCATTGTGTTTTGTGCCATTCTTCTGATACTTTGAGTTGCAAGCATGCCTAAGTGTTACACTTGCCGAGACGTACTGAATCATGACAAGAATGTTATTACATGCAGCATTTGTGAATTTAGCTTTCATGGCGCAGTCTGTTCGGGCATGACAGAAGAAGCATTTGCGTCCAAACGCGATACTAAGAGGAAGATCTGGAAGTGTGAGGCTTGCAGGCCGGGCGGTACGAAGGGCAATGCACCTACTGTAGAACTGTTGGGAGATGCCGAAATCAAACACATGATAGTAGACATGAGCAAGAAGATAACCACTCTCCTCCCTTTAACTGAAAAGTCGGAGAAGTGGAAAGGCTAGCTCAACTGCTATCTGATAAGTTTGATAACATTCAGGAACGTCTAAACAAGCACGAGAACGAGATAAAATGCACTCTTGGACGAGTTGATAAAATTGAGAAAGCCTGTAATGTTAAAAGTCTTGCCCAGCTACAGCTTGACCTTGACGACCTTGAATGGCGCAGTAGGCGCTTGAATATAGAAATCCACGGAATACCTGAGGAAGAGGGGGAGGACCTTCCATCTAAAGTCAATGATGTCACTACAAAGTTGGGTGTTGATAGACTTGGTCGTGCAGACATTTCTGCCCTTCACAGGATGGCATCCAAGTCGGGCAAGATACGGGGAGTGATCGTTCGCTTTGTGCACCAGGACACACCTCACATCTGGCTGGGGAGGAGGAAGGCTCTCCGACAGTCTAATGAGGGCCTCTATATAACTGAGAACATGACTAGGCATGCAAGACTTCTCCTTGGGATAGCAAGAGCATGGGCTACAAGGGTTGGGTATGATTATGCATGGCACTCGAACGGCAAAGTCCTGGTGCGCCGAAAGAATGGGGAACCAGCTGCAGTCATCAGGGGTGAGGACGACTTGACTGCCCTGTGCGACTGACCTATTTTGTCGACGTATCTGCTTGTGTAACGTATTACACGACTTGCAATGGATTCCTTAGGATGTATTACACTCACTGAATTAGTCCGAGAATTCGATAAGCACAGTGCTTTTCTTCGGTGCTTTCACTTAAATGTGCAATCCATTGGAAACAAGGTCGCGGAACTTGAATGTCTTTTCGAGAGGATGAATCACTGCTTTGATGTTAGTATGTTAACAGAAACCTGGCAATCAGATGACTTGGATGTTTTTCAAGTTCCCGAGATGAAAACGTTCTTTGTGCGTAGGCTAACCCGACGGGGTGGAGGCGTTTCTTTGTTAGTCAATAGTTCTTTTAAAGCAGTTCTAGTTGACGAGTTTGCTTGTGTAACTGCTGATTACGAAGTAGTGTGTGTTCTTTTTAGCAATGTCGTCACTGTTTCCTGTTATCGTCCTCCAGATGGCAACATGCGTTCTTTTCTTGTTTTCTTAGATAACTTGCTTACATTTGTAAATGAAAATCAGTATAATATTGTCATCGGCGGAGACTGCAATATAGATATGAATTGCGATAATGTAAAAAAACTTGAGTTCGAAAATTTGCTTTCATGTTATAACTATGCAAACGTAGTAAATATTCCTACAAGGGTTACCATGTGCTCGCAGAACATTATTGATTTGTTTATGACAAATTATTATAAGTCCTTGGTTACAACAGGAGTGCTTTCGTAACCAATCAGCGACCATAGGCCAATATGCTGCTGTATTAAGACCGACAGTCCAAGAGTGCACACTGATGTTGCTTCTGGTTTCAAGCGTGTCTCGCAAACGGCTCTGGATGCTTTCTACTTGGATATAACTAACGTGTGTTGGGACAATATTTTTCACTCTACTGATGCCAATGTGGCTTGTGATACTTTTTTTAGTTGTTTTTCGGCAGTATACAAAAAACACTTCATCTACAAACGACTAGAAATAGTGAAAGGCTGTCGAAAGCCATGGATGACACGTGAGCTTTTGAACGAGATTGACAAAAAAGATCGTTTATTTAAGAAGTTTATGCGCACGCGTAAAGAAGTAGACCGAAGTGCATTGAAGCGGTTTAGAAATGCCTTAGATAAAGAACTCAAAAAAATCAAAGGGAATGTATTACTTTGATCTATTTTCTTCCTGTTCTAAATGAACAGATGTATTATGGAACAAGTTGAATTCACTTATAAGACGGAGCGACAGGAAGGAACCGGTGACAGAAGTCTTGCAAGGTGGGGGAACAGTCAGTGGTGACCGTATGGTCAACGTGTTTAACAACTATTTCGTGCAACGAGATATTGACACTGGGCCACGTGCATCCTACACAGCTCTAGATCCTCAAAAAATACATTTTTTTTGGAAGCAACAGTAGAACATGAAGTTAGCGCTGTTGGCGTTAAAAAACAGCCGAAGTTGCGATGCTGATGGGCTGCAAGTAAGGCCAGTAAAATGCGTAATAAATAAAATTGCTCCTGTGCTGACATATATATAACTTATGTATTTTAACTGGTATTTTTCCATCCAAAATGCAAGTGGCTAGTGTAGTGGCTTTATATAAGAAAGGAGACAAAAAAGTCGTCTCGAATTATAGACCAGTGTCGATACTGCCTGCATTTTCTATAGGTTTCGAGAAAATAATCTATAATCGACTATATCCTTTCTGTAACAAGCACGTGATAACGAAATGCCAGCACGGATTTATAAAAAATCGTTCAACAGAACTAGCTCTTCTCGACCAGAAAGAATATATATTGGAGAAATTTGAACAAAAACAATTTGTTCTTGGTGTTTTTGTTGATTTTACGCAAGCCTTTGATTACATAAATCATAAAATTTTATTTGACAAATTAAGTCACTATGGCATTCGTGGGCTTCCCCTGATGCTTCTGAAAAGTTATCTTTCGGAAAGACGTCAGTTTGTGTCAATGAATGAAATGGTATCTGACAGAAAGCAAATAATCTCAGGAGTACCGCAGGGTAGCATTCTCGGGCCTTTGATCTTTAATTTATATATAAATGACATAGTCCATATATCTTCAGAAGGTAAATTTATAATTTATGCTGACGACACTAGCATATTTGTTTCGTCGTCATCAGATGCCGAACTTTTTCATAAAGGTAATGCCATTTTAGAGGAACTAAGCACGTGGGCAGATAATAACCAATTAAGGATAAATGCAAAGAAAACAAAGGCTGTGATGTTTCATTCTATAGGCAGGAAGGTTTCAGTAGTACGTAACCTAGTTTATCGCTACTCAGAGATAGAGCTAGTTAGGTTTATTAAAGTACTTTTTGTGCATTTTTCAGAATCACTGCAGTGGGATGAGCGTATCAATGCGATATTACAAAAGTTAGGTGCAATAAATGGAATTCTGAACAGAAACCGCTACTTAATTCCGAAGTCAATAAAATTGTTAATCTATAACACCCCCTTCGCTTCCTATCTAAACTATTGTCATTTGGTCTGGGGGTATTGGAACCTCAGCGCTGACGCCCGTTGTTGCAATCGGACCGCTGGCACGAGTTGTTGCAACTGGGTCGCAAGCCACAATGGGTAGCGTTGGCCTGGCGGCCTGGAGCAACACTGGAAGCATTCGAAGGTCCCGCCAAAGCATGAGTCGACTGCTAACAGAACAACTTGTTTATTTTAGCATCGCAAAAGAGCGGCCGGTGAGGTCGACCGAAGTGGAGAGACGGGAGAGCACGCTTCTCGACGGAAGAATTCGGAGCCTCTCTCCTGGCGTCCGGGGGCAGCTGCTTTTATACTCTCGGAGTTGAGGGCAAGAGGGAACGTCACGGGACGAGGCCACGTGACAGCCGGGCACGTACAAGCTGAGAGACATGTTGACACGAGTGTAGTGACGCATCAGCCGGGCCGGCGCCGGTCAGACCTCCTCGCTTCACACTGGGGGAGCTCCTCTCCCCGGCTGCCGCGCCCCGACAAGCGTGGGCACACACACACGCGCGCACACACGAAGACACGCGGCACTGAAACATGCCTGGGCGCGCTTGGCGGGGAGGCGTTGCGGCAGCTCCGAACGGGCCAAAATGTCCGCCGCTTTGAACGAAGCCCCGGCGTCCGTTGCATCCGCGCCGGCTATAGACCTTTGCACTGAGGCTTCCATGGGCGCCACCATATTTAGACTACTGGCGCCGTCTAGCGTCTGCTTGGCGGCGACGCCATATTGGACTGTCGTTGATCAGCCTCCGCCGGCGTATCGCTGCTGTTGCGATCAACGAGCAGGGCTAAAAACGTTTGTTGCTTTCCACATCTGTGTTTCTCCGTGTCTCTCCGTGTCTTCGGCTTTCACAGAGTCGTCTTGCCACTTTCGTGCTATTCCGATCAGTGTCGAGAGGCATCGGCTACACATCGAGACGAAAACGTTCCTGCTGGCAGCGGCGGTACGACTACGCGCGACGGCCGGATGGCGCCGGCAAGCGTCAGCTCAGCGCTGCTGCTTTCACCGACGATTCTCTGTGGCTTAATTCTCCTCAGCGTCGCTCCTCGCTCAGCGTCCAAGTATCACCAGTGTTGAGAGGTGTCGGTTTAGCATTATTAAGGCGAATACATTCCTGTTGTGAGCACCCGTGGCTGTGAATCAGTCCGTGCGATTGCGGAATGGCGTCGACATCAGCCACTGTCGGCTTGCCGCCAGATTCTCAAGCACCCGTCGATATCGGAGGTAAGTAATTGTTTAGGCCACCTAGTCACGGCTAAGTGTGCGCAGTTCATGACGTTGAATGCAGTCAACATCGTGCCGTGCAATGGTACCATTCGAAATGCGGATAGTGCACCGAGGATCTTTTAAATTTGTGCGAGACAGTAACGACTGGCTTTCGAAGCTTTGTCATTGCATGATACTCATTCGCGATGAGCTGCTGGAATCTATGCTCGCAAAAAGCGATCAGGATCCTGTTTTGCCCACTGTGTGTGGCGCCTAAGGAAACTGCTCTAATTTGTTGTATGTTACAAATTACTTGGTGGTTTAAATACAGGAAAAAGCGAAGGTGTGCATTCGCTAGCGAAAACGCTAGCTTGTGCCTACGGGATAAGTGCTTGGTTTCTAGGTAGCCGATTACGTACATTACGTACCGGATGCATTTCCGTGCTGTAAGGTAATTCACCAAAGCTATAAAAACACACTTATGCGTTTAATGTCGATCGGCCGTCCATTCCTCGCTTATGTGCAGAGAGCGCGCGAAACTGTATTCAGGCTGTGGATGCAAGTTCTCCCGAACACCGCTGACCGGATAGCATACGCGCTTACTCAAGGTAAACTGCCAACGCAGGGAAACGTCGAGTACAGTTACCTGGCGTATATGCCTTCCTTCATAAGGCATGATGTACTGTTACTTTTAAGGGCACGCAGATGAGATTCTTAGATGTTAACGTCAGCCGAATTATCACTCGATTGTTTTTGTGTGCTAGTGTGCACGTTTGCATGCGTGCGCGTGCTTCCCTGCATCCAAATTGGCTTCTCTGTGAGCACTCTTTTGTGTATTCTTGTATTAAAGACTGAAACCGACTAAAATTGCATACATTTGTTTTGGTTTGTTTCAGACAATAGCACATACAGCCACCCAAATGGAGTCACTGCTTGGTGTGAAGACATACGGGAGTGGCCAAATGTGAATGCGGCAGATATTATATTTTACCTCGTGAACTCCAAGGCATGTGATTTTCAACAGATCAAAAACTTCAGGGCCCTCGAGTCCTATAACTACGTGCAAAGTGGGTGGGTGGGGAAAGTTTTCACTCACAAGATCTCGAGTGACTTATGTTACGTGAAGGGCACGGTAAGCCCTTCTCAGTCCCTGAATGCAACACCAAGGACTGCTTGGGCGTGCGTGAAACAATGCGGAGAAGTTGTCACAGCCGGATGCACTTGCATGGCCGGGCTAGGAAAAGCCTGTAGCCACGTCGGTGCAATCTTATGGAAAATAGAAATGGCTGTGGCAAAAGGCTATACTACAACTTCTTGCACAGACAGGGCTGCATTGTGGAACAGTGGCACAAAACGCAATGTTGAACCAGCCACGCTTGAAGAAATAACTTTCAAGGTGCAGAAGCAGGTTGTGGATGATCCCCCCCCAAAGCGGCAAAGACCATCATTTGTGCCAATGACCCGAGAAGAAATCCGCAAATTTCATGCTGAGTCACCGTTTCCATACCTATTTGATACCCCAGGTAAATATAATTGACTATATCCTAAATAGCTTTAACATTTCCTCAAATTACTATCATTCTTTGGCATGTCTCTAGACAGTCCTACAAATAAAAGGCTAGAGCACTGCTGAGTGATGCTCAAAAAGACAAAAGTGCAAGCATTAGACCTTAGATCCATGTTTTGAGCTCCTTTTTTTGAGCTCCTGGTGTATTTCCTCCATCACTGAAGCTGAACACTGACAGCACGCTAAGCTTTGGTAGAGTTGCTGGTTCAGTTCTAGACCGATGTCTGTGGTGTGAAAACAGTTAAGCTTCTTTCAGGACTGTTATGTAAATGAATGCTTCCACTAGTTTCATTTTAACGTAATACGGCAGGAGAAACATGCACTTCACTGCAAGCTAAGAAGTACAAAACACTAGTAGAACAATGTGTAAAAGGTGTGAATTAAGCCTGAAGCGTTGGTTCATTAAAAATTAGTTTCGGGGGAAAGACACTCAAACTAGTTCACTGTCCCATGCCTTGAGAGACAGGATGGAGAGGGAGGGAAAGGAAGACAGAAAGGGGGCTGTAGTGTAAGGCTGCAGAATAATTTCAGCCACACAGATATGTTTATGTGCATGAACAATGCATAGCACATAGGTGCCTTTTTACAATTGCGGTTTGCGCCCTGCCGCGGTGGCTCAGTGGTTATGGTACTCGGCTGCTGACCCAAAATATGCGGGTTCGATCCCAGCTGCATTTCGATAGAGGCGAAATGTTGAGGCCCATGTACTGTGCGATGTCAGTACACGTTAAAGAACCCCAGGTGGCCGAAATTATCCGGAGCCCTCCACTATGGCGCCTCTCATAGCCTGAGTCGCTTTGGGACGTTAAACCCCATAAGCCAACCAATCAATCCTAGCTCACCTTTCGTTTGTTTTAAGGCTTAACCTGCAAGGGGATGAAACATGTTGTACATAATTGATTTGTGATGTCTTATATTTTATGCAGGCACTCTTCTCTATGAGACGTTCCATCCAAGCATGCAGCGGCAAGTGCCTCCACCACCAGCCAATGATGGGAATGAGCATGGCGACCACGGAAACGAAAGCTGTGTGGTGTGCACTACATTTTATGAAAAGTATGTGGCATTGTCACCCCGTGGTGCTGAGGTGCTTCAGTCAGAAACTGCAAGCCAAGCAACGCCACTGTGGTTTTTTTCGCGGAAGCTACGTTTGACTGCCTCAAATGTCAACAAGGTACCGAAAAGAGAGACTACGGGATGCGAGAAAGCAGCCATGAGGATGCTTTCCACCAGCTTTTCTGGCAATGCTGCCACCAAGTATGGCAAACAGATGGAGCCTGTTGCCCGAAAGCAGTTTTCAAAAAAGACTGGGCTTACTGTAAACCAAATAGGAACAGTGGTGAACACTGAGCTGCCGTGGCTTTCAGCTAGTCCGGATGGAATTATTGAAGGAATGGATGCCATTCTTGAAATCAAATGTCCCAACATGAATGACTGTGTGCCACTTATCAGTAGTGGCAAGTATGATGTGCGGCTAAACAAAGATGCCGAACTTGTACTTCAAGAGAGTGGGCCAAATGGCTATTACAGCCAGGTCCAGTTTCAGATGCTCTGCACCAAGACCCAGATATGCTTTTTTTATGTATGGAGTGTGGAAAATGATGTCATTGTTCAAGTGCCTTTTGATCCCAAGTATGTGTCGCAGACTTTACCACGGCTGAAAAAATTCTATTTTTCAGAGCTACTTCCTCGCTTGTTAGATTTACACACCAGTGGCAAAATGGATATACTTCATCGATATAAGCATATTTGCTCATTATAGTTGAATTCACGCACTTATCGACATTCCTATTATTAGTGAGAAGCTTTGCCGCAATTTGAACAAAGTGACCGTTCCCCTTACCTCTCTTTCTCTGCGTACGGCAACCTCGCATCGAATTCAGCCTTCAACGTCGTGCACAGCATGGGTTGTCATTCAAAGCGTTATGTATGTTATAGAATTTGTCGTCCTACCTCGTTCCTCACACGACGTTATTCTTGGATGGAATTTCCTATCTGTCAATCAAGCTCTTATCGACTGCGCTCGTGCCGAACTTACGTTATCAGTGCCGTGCTTCGACCCTGACGACCATTTTTCTCCTAAAGTTGTTGCCGCCTCTGACATCGATATCGCACCTTGCTCCGCCGCTCTGGTTCCTGTGTCATGTAACTCTGCTGCGAACTCATCTGTTCTGTTTACACCGTCGGCCACTTGTGTGCGCCGCCGGAACTTTCTGCTTCCGTTTGCTGTCGTCACTTTTTGCGACGGTTCTGCTGCCCTTTACGTCTGCAATCCGTCCGCCTGCCCATCATCTCTACTCCGCGGCGAGTGCCTGGGTACAGCTGAAGCTTTCGATAGCGTTCTCCCGGCCACCATGTTTGGTGATACGGCATCACTTCCGATTTGTTCCGTCACTAATCCCGGCGCGACTGATGCCCCTGCAGACGTCTTCGCTCGTGCCGTCAACGCAGAACTCACACCTGCGCAGCAAACAGAAATCATCAAACTCCTCCAACGTTTTCGTTCCTCATTTGACATTGACCAACCATCCTTGGGTCGAGCATCCGCAGTCGTTCACCGTATCGACACCGGTCAACAAACACCATTGCGCCAGCGTCCCTATCGTGTGTCGGCTGCTGAACGCCGTATCATCGACCAGCACGTTGACGACATGCTGGAGCGTGGCATCATCCAGCCCTCCAACAGTCCCTGGGCATCTCCGGTTGTCCTCGTTAAAAAAAAGGATGGCTCTATTCGGTTCTGCGTAGACTATCGCCGTCTTATCCGAATAACGCGCAAAGATGTCTATCCTCTGCCGCGCATAGACGATGCCTTGGACTGTCTGCAGGGAGCGGAATTCTCTTCGTCGCTGGATTTGCGGTCCGGGTACTAGCAAGTGCCAATGGCAGAGGCCGATCATCAAAAGACGGCCTTCGTAACGCCTGATGGGCTATATAAATTTACTGTCGTGCCGTACGGCCTCTGCAACGCGCCTGCCACTTTCGAGCGAATGATGGACACCATTCTTCGAGGGCTGAAGTGGAAAACGTGCCTCTGTTATTTAGATGATATTGTGGTTTCTTTCTACCGACTTTGCATCACACCTCAACCGCCTCGAGCAAGTATTTGCGTGCCTCTCCACTGCAGGACTCCAACTAAATTTGAAGAAATGCCACTTCGGCGCTCGTACGCTTACTATTCTCGGCCATGTAGTTTCAAAAGATGGTATCCTTCCGGACCCCACTAAACTTAACGCCGTATCCGAGTTCCCTAAACCAACCACCATGAAAGAGCTTCACAGCTTCATCGGCCTGTGCTCATATTTCCGACGCTTTGTCCGTAACTTTGCCTCTGTCATTGCCCCCTTGACGCAGCTTCTCACCGGCAGTTCTGACCTATCAGCCTGGTCCTCGGCGTGCGACGACGCATTCCAAGAACTACGACGCGTTCTCACCTCGCCTCCAGTACTGCGACACTTCGATCCCTCTGCCCCAACTGAGATCCATACGGACGCTAGTGGTGTCGGGCTCGGCGCTGTTCTCGCACAACGCAAGGATGGCTTCGAAGAGTACGTCGTCGCGTATGCCAGCCGCACCCTTACCAAAGCCGAGGCGAACTACTCGGTTACTGAGAAGGAATGTCTGGCCATCATTTGGGCTATCGGCAAATTTCGTCCTTATGTGTACGGGCGTCCATTTGACATCGTGACCGACCATCATGCCCTATGCTAATTATCTTCACTAAAAGATCCAACTGGTCGGCTTGCCCGTTGGGCATTGCGCCTACAAGAGTACGACATCCGCGTTGTTTACCGCTCAGGCCGAAAGCATTAAGACGCCGACGCTCAATCCCGGTCACCCCTGCCCTATGGTCCTGTCCATTCGTCTATCTCTACCTGCGGTGCCTTCGCCCTCAACATTTCCGACATGCCATCAGAGCAGCGCAAAGACCCATGGATTTCTTCGCTTATTGACTTCCTGTCCAGCCAGTCGCCAGCACCGATCTCTCGGACGCTTCGTTGCCAAGCCACGCACTTCATCATTCGGGATAACCTGCTGTACCGCCGCAACAATTCCAGCAGCCGTAAGTGGTTGCTTGTTATACCCCGACACCTCCGCTCCGACATCTGCGCCACGTTCCACGACGACCCACAATGCGGCCACGCTGGTGTATTAAAGACATACTCTCGCCTCCAGCTTCGGTACTACTGGCGCGGTATGTACCGTTTCGTTTGCCAGTATGTTTGGTCATGCCACATATGCCACCGACGCAAGACGCCACCTCAACATGCCACCGGCGCCTTGCAACCTTTACCATGCCCCGCACGCGCGTTCGACCGCGTCGGCATTGACCTATACGGTCCGCTTCCCAACACTCCAAGCGGCAACCGCTGGGTTATTGTTGCTATCGACCACCTCACGCGGTACGCTGAAACTTCAGCCCTAGCATCTGTCACAGCAAAAGACGTCACCAGTTTTCTCCTTCAAAATCTGATTTTACGCCATGGAGCACCTCGAGAATTACTGAGCGACCGCGGTCGCGTTTTTCTCTCAGACGTCATTGCAGCTTTGCTAAAGGAGTGTCGCATCATTCACCGCACTACCACAGCATATCATCCTCAAACTAATGGGATGACAGAACGTTTGAACCGCACCCTTGGTGACATGATGGCCATGTATGTTTCATCTGACCACTCGAATTGGGATCGCATTCTACCTTTCGTCACCTACGCTTACAATACCGCCACGCAAAGCACCACTGGGTTCTCCCCTTTCTTTCTTCTTTACGGACACGAACCTTCATGCACTATGGACACGATTCTACCTTACCGGCCAGATGCTTCGGAGTGGACGACTGTTTCTAGAGCGGCTGCTTACGCCGAAGAATGTTGCCAGCTCGCTCGTTCGTTCACATCCCAGGACCAGTGGCGTCAAAAGCTTCGCCACGATTCATCCACTACGGCTAGGTGCTTTGCGCCTGGCTCGCTGGTCTGTTTGTGGGTGCCCTCTACTCCTCCAGGCCTTTCCTCCAAGCTGCTCTCCAAGTACCACGGTCCTTATCGGGTACTCAAACAAACATCCGCGGTCAACTACCTCATCGAGCCACTCGAAACGCCTTCCGACCAGCGTCGTCGGGGCCAGGAAATTGTCCACGTCTGCCGGCTGAACCAGTGCCATGACCCACCTGTGATCTCCTGTCCTTGAGTCGCCAGGATAGCTACTCTTTCGGTGGGGAGCGATTGTACTGAAGGCACTGGGCAGTGGGCATGGTGCTGGTGCATGAGAAGACGACGAGAAGTGCTTGCTTACCCGTTACGATATAGCGCCGACCTGTTTAAGCCTAGCGCTACAACCTATAACTAGTGACCCTTCTGCTAGGCGAACACCCCCGTTGCAATGCACATTGTCGTAGCAAGTGTAAAACCAGGCATCATCATATTCAGCTTGATCACGCCCACTGCAGGGCAAAGGCCTCTGTTGTATCACTCCAATTAATCCGGTCCTGTGCTATTCGCGACCATGTTATCCTCACAAACTTCTTAATCTCATCTGCCCATCCAATTTTCTGCCGCCCCTGCTACGCTTGCCTTCTCTTGGAATCCAGTCAGTTTAAGGACCGTTTATATTGCCTTCTCATTACATGCCCTGCCCATGTCCATTTGTTCTTTATTTTGATGAGGATGTCATTGACTCGCATTTGTTCTTTGACCAGCTAAGCCCTCTTTTTGTCCCTTAACGTTACACCTATCATTTTTCTTTCCGTGGCTCGCTGTGTAGTCCTCAATTTAAGTTGAACCCTTTTGGTAAGCCTCCAGGGTTCGGCCCCATAGGTGAGCACCGGTAAGAAGCAGCTGTTATATAATTTCTTCTTGAGGGATATTGGTAAACTGCCATTCATAAAACCAGGCATGTGGGGACATATATATTCTTTAAGTGTCAGACTATCACTTCAGTTATTTTTTTCGTTCGAGGAAAGTGACAGTCACAACCCACATTGTACACTCACACACTTTTGCAGGCCGTGCTTAATTTGTGATGTGTTTCACCAAGTTTCGTCTTTTTGCAGCAAGGAAATGCTCTTCCCTTTTATGGCATCATTTCGATATTAATTGCCATTATCAAGTGTGTCCACTGCAGGACAAAGGCATATCCCACAAATCAATCCTATGCTATGCCAGCTGCAGCCAATTTACCCGTGCAAACTTCCTAATCCCATCTGCCTGATTATCTGCCTAACCCTGCTACCATTCACTTCTCTTAGACTGCTATATCTCTAAGGGAACATTGATCGTGTTGCCTTGGAATCACATGCCATGCCCATTTTTTTCTTGGTTGAGCTAGGGTACCATTATCTCGTGTTCGTTCCTGAACCACTCTGCTCTCTTCCTGTCTCTTAATGTTGCCCCCTATAATTTTCCTTTTCACAGCTCAATGCGTTGTCCATTTTGCTAGCATCCACATTTCTGCCTCAGAAGCGAGTACAGGTAAAGTACAGCTATTATAAATGTTCCTCTCAAAGCATACTCGTAATCTGCTGTTCGTGATCAGAGTGTCTCCTAAGTTCACTCCATATCATTCTTATTGTTTATTTCGCTCACATGGTCCGAATATGCGGTCATTACCTGCCATAAGTACACATACTCTCTTTACCACTTCCAATGTTTTGCAGGAAAGTAAACTGTGGTTCCGTTTAGAGGGTGTTGAAGATTACTTTAGTCTTCTACATAATAATATTTAGAGTCACCAGTTTGCTTAGCCTGTCTAGCTTCTCAGTCACGTTCTGCAATCCATACCTGCCAACCTGGCGAGATAAAAAAATCGGGAGACTTTATTTGCGGCAATGGAGGGGGTGGGCCATTCACTGCTCTAACGTCCGGTGGGACCAGGGGGGGGAAGGGGAGGGAGGGGTTGTTCAATCTTTCAAGCAGTGTTCGACGAGTCCTTTTGCAGGGACCTTGCAGTAGCAGACTTTGCTCGCTTCAAAACTTTGACGGAGTAGCTCTGCTCGAAACATGGTCCAGACTGATGGCCCTTCTCTAGCAGCAGGTTTTGGAGGGTTGTGTTGCACTGATGAGTGGAATTCGGTCCTAGTTTTTCGCACCGTGCTAAAAACCCTCTCACACTCTGCATTGCTGTGCGGTATCTCGAGTAAATTCAGCATCACCTTGGCAACTCGGTGAAACATCTGTTTTCCGTTAGTATTTTTCATTTTTTCCATTCATAGACCACTGCACATCGCACCTTTCTTCATTCAGAATGTCCTCTGGAAAACTGTACGCTTGTAGTGTTGCAAACTCGGCTTCAAGAGCATCTAAAGCATCTTCAGCAGATTTATTGGAATCTCGGGGCAGCAGCTGAGGGAAACTCTGAATAAAGTAACAAGGACTCGAGAGCGATGCCTCTCAAATAAATTTTAGGTTGGCCACCTCCGTATTCTTCAGAGTTGCATTTTCAAGTCGGAATATGTTCCTCATGAAATCGCACACAGTGATAAAGTAAGAGCGGACACAAGTTAAAAATTGATCTGATCATGTGAACTAAGTTTCGCTAACAATGCTGCTGTACCGAACTGTACCCAATGACCAGATCACTGTCTGCCTTCTGATTGCGGATATCTTGATATAGAACTTCAAGCGGAGAAGGAGCAACCTTTACAGCAGTTGGCAAGGCAAACCTAGTCAAAAGCTCAGTGAGGAGTTTGAGCAGAACCGACTGCAGAATATGTATTTGAGGTGCCTGTGACTGTAGCTGGCAATTGGCTTTCTCAAAAAGCGAAATCACACTTTAAAAAAAAATCCAAAAGCCAAGTTAATGTCGGAGGTCAAAAAATGAAGCAGCCTTTCACGAGTCGGAACAATTTCTTGTCTTGCAGACTCTGTTAACATTTTGGCTTCTTTTGTAGCTGGGGCATCCTTCTCGGTTGGTGCTTTACGCCTGCGACTGGCTTCGTTGGACTTTGCACCTCCTGATGATTCAGGCCTACGAGGAATCTGATAAGACTTTAAAATGGATGGGTGCTGCTTCTTTGATTTGATTTCTTTGAGAGGTTTAACCAGAGGTTGCCACTGGTCAAGAATTCTTATCAGGCACTTGCCTAGTCACAACAAGTCGGTACATGCTTCAACATTTTTTGCATTTCTACATTGTGCATCTCTTGAAATTCAGACAGCTTGTCCTGGCGTTGAGAGCTTTTCTCCAAGTAATAAAAGATGTCCACAAGAACCTCGCCAAACTTAGCCGGCAAGCACGTGGCTCCTTCTCAGCAGCAAGGTTAATTAGATGGTATGGGCAGCCAATCACAACCAAGTTTTCTTGTTCCTCCTTTAAGACTGCGGCGATGCCGTCTTTTTTCCCTAGCATAACATTTGCGTTGTCGGCACAAGACGCAATGCAGTTTGACACAGGCACGTCAAAGGTTTCCATTGCCTTCAACACGACGTTCCTGATTTTTCGTCCCGTCGCCTCCCCATGGAGTTCCTGAATTCTGAATAACCTACTTTCAATGCGCGAGCATTCCTCGACGTAGTACGTCCCCACAATCGGGTACAGCTGTGCAGTAGTGTTGTTGCTGCCGTCGACCGCAACAGCAAAAGCACAATGCTTGATGGTCTTCAGCATCGTGCTCTGCACCTCTGATGCCATTTCTCCTACAATTGCGCTTGCCTTCGTACGTCCGCATCCATAATGCTTCGCCTCGTCGCATTTCGGAAACATTTTCCGTAGAAGAGGCCCGACGTGGTCGCTGACACTAAGGGGCAGGTTGTGTTCGACGAGGATTCCCGTAAACAGGCCCTCCGCACGTATGACACTGTCATCGCAGTTGTTCCGAAGGAAGTTCACCATGTTGCCTTGCTGCTCAGCGTTGCGAACATACCTTTGATGCTTCGCCGTGGAAACACGAAGTTTCACGTCGCCTTTGCCACCGTGCGACACGATGGCATCGCATCCACATGTGCAAAATGCAAAATGTTTTCTTGATGCCAAAAAGAACGGAAATTTGGAAGTATATGACAGTAAAAAACTTCTGCAGATACCTTTTCTTGGGCTTTGGTAGCACCATGGTATCAGGCACACAATAACTTTACACGCTGCGCCGCACACAGACGGCATAGCCAACACTAATCACACACTGTGACACATACGTAGCAATAACAAGATGCACAATGGAAGAAGGCATGCACAGGCATACATGAAATGCAAGAGCGACATTGGCTCTGGCTTTGGTTGGCCTTCTAAGCACCGTAATTGGCTGCTTAATTGATGATACCGATGGTGCTAGCGCAGCCGTTGTTGGTGATGCCGACTATTACGATGTGGCTGGAGATTCCGCGGTGCCGGTTTTGCAAAAACCATTATTGCGCGAACAGAGACCGCTTTTCGGGAGATATCATGCAGTGATCGTACAATTGGAAAGTTCAGTAAAAAATCGGGAGTCTCCTGGGCGAATTTTCAAGCAGAAGGTTGCATTGGAAGTGCTGTCCTTAACAAATGAAATGCAAAGAAAACAGACAATCTTAAGGAGGCCAATATAATAGCTACTGGAAAATTAATAGAAGCTACTTTTGTTAGCAGTTCCACCCGCCGGTCCACATGCCGTGAAGCTGACAGCCCAATATTAATTATTCAGTCTGCCCGAGTTGAATTCTTGTTTTACTGTTCGCGTTTCTTTTGTTGAACACCGTACAGTAAGGTACCATGACAGTTCACTCGGTACCAGTACATTCACATAAGCTGCTTCACAAATATAGCAAAATAAGTGTTTATAGTCGAGCCTGTCAATGAACTGATGTAAGGAACTGTGAAATGATTACTTCAGGTTTTAGAAGAAATTAGCTGCGTTAAAGGTTTTTGAACCATGTGCAAACAAGATAAAATTCTCACACCAGTGCCCAGTATGTTGGCGTGTATGGTGCCCATTGCAGTCATGCATAAAGTTCACTTTATACGAAACAAAAATGTGTACCAATTACTTAACACAAGGACAAATCAGTGAATTCCTTTTCAGTCATTTATGCCTTTATGCCTTTTTGCCTTGCTAATGAAGTTATGTGCAGATATTCTGACAAATTATTGAGCATCTTAGTTGATGCCAACTGTGTTTTTGTACATTTCCTCCTCTCTGACAAATGTACCGTAATTTGTGTGCCTTTGTTGCTCAATTGTATAGACGAGCTTCATGCTCAACTTTCAAATGTTGGCGAAGGTCCCTGGCACATTGAGACTAGGACTGCTGTTCACAGGGGTGCCCTGAAACTGAAGTTGGAAAATTAGATTCTAGTGTAACAGAGTGATGAAAATACCGTATTTACTCGCGTATAACCCGCCCTTGCATATAACCCGCACCCCTAACTTTGAACCCCATGAAATAAAAAAAAATATCCTCGCGTATAACCCGCACACTTACCTGAAAAAATGAGGACTAGGAAGTTACAACTGAGAAAACAGTCACCATTTTAGTTTTCAAAACAAATATATTTGAAGACGACTGCCGCAACGTTGTCAGTGCTGTCGTTCAATTGTCAATCGTCGCCACTCTCACTGCTGCCGTCTGAGGCTTCATCGCCGCTCTCAAAGACGTAATCATCTTCGGTACCATCTAGGCTGTTGCTTATGGCACACTTCTTGAAACTCTTGCGTACCATGTCGGCCGGGATCATCCCCCATGCATCTACGATCCACTGGCACAGCAGTGCAATATCTGGCCTTCGCACGCGTCCCGTCGGCGTAAGGGCGTAAAGGCCATCGGCCATCCACTGGGCATATAGCCGCTTCACGTGAGCCTTGAAAGGCTTATTGATGCACACGTCGAGTGGTTGGAGCATGGAAGTCATGCCGCCAGGTATTACGACAAGGTCTGTGCCGTTGTCAGCGAGGCGAGCTTTCACCGCGTCAGTGCAGTGGCCTCGGAACGAATCCAGCACCAGCATCGAACGGCGTGCCAACAAGGCACCTGGTCTTTTTTCCCAGATTGCTTGAATCCAGTCAATGACGAGGTCACTGTTCATCCACGAGTTATCTTCCACTCGCACAACAATTCCTGGGGGAAGTGGTGTACTCGGTAGAGTCTTGCGCTTGAATATTACATACGGGCGCAGTTTGGTGCCGTCGGCCAAAGCACACAACATCACTGTGCAGCGCAGCTTGGTGTTGCCGCCAGTCAGCACACTAACAGATTTTGCGCCCTTTTTTTCCAGGGTCGTGTCCATAGGCATCTCGAAATATACTGGCGTTTGGTCAGCATTTCCCAGCTGAGATAGCAAGTAGTTGCGCTCTTTCCTCAGTCCGATGACGTAACGTTGAAAGTTGAGCAGCTTCTCCTCGTAAGCGTCGGGAAGCCGCTGGCACATGGTAGTTCGCCGCCGCATCGAAAATCCATGCCTGGCCATAAAGCGCTGCAGCCATCCGCGGCTCGCATGAAACTCGCGTGGAATGTGCATTTCCCGGGCCAGCTTCAGGGCTTGCATCTGCGCCATCTCTGTAGACACAGCGTGGCCACGACTCCTCTGCTCCTCGATGAATTTTGCAAGCTGCGTCTCGAGGTGAGGGTACGCGCCAGTCTTCGGGCCGCGAAACGCTCGCCTGTCCTTGTTCGCAGCTTCGAGAGAGTCTTTTTTCTTCCGCCAGTCGCGAATGCAAGATTCGTCGACATCGTTCTTTCTCGCAGCAGCTCTGTTGCCGATTTGTTCAGCAGCGGCGACGATCCTGAGTTTCTCCTTCGCCGTGAATGATTGCCGCCGAGACACACTCATGATGCCTAGACAAGGCTGGCGAACTGTGCAAACTGGGCGTACAAGAAACGGCACCTTACTCAAGGCCCATCAACGTCTGAACAAAGCGTATGCAAAGCATGCGAAACGCGTGGCTGGCGTGGGACTAAACAGACTATGGATGTGGATCTGGCTGTGACCTGCGTTGGCCTCTTGTTGGCTGGATGGATGGATCATAGTGGCTTAGCCCTTTGTAACGGTGGTGGCTTGCGCCCCCTAGCCTAGGATTCCCCCCTTTTTTTTCCCCCGTAATTTTGTTCGTATTGTGAACTGTAATTTGTCCCTCTTTTATAGACTCACTCGTCCCTAGCCCCTTTTGCACCAATCTTCCAACCTACTCTTTGTCACCACTACCCTTCTCTCATCCACACGTCCGTCCTCCCCTGCAAATCCCAGGGCACCCTCTATATCTATCGCCGCGTCTTCGGCAATGTCCGGACGAAGTGTTCTGCACCGCAAAACGATAAGCTCCATGGTCTCCACTTCCACGTGGTCTTCTTTCAGTCCATACTGGCCTTCGGTGGTCAAAAGGTTGGTGCAATATTAATATGCACTGCAACACACGTTGATGTCGATGGGGATGCGGACTCTGCACGGCAGGCCGCGCGTTGCCGTGAAGCCGACCCGCCGAGCCCCCCTTCTCCGGAATATTCGCGTATTACCCGCACCCCCACTTTTTAAACACATTTTTTCAATTTTTGGTGCGGGTTATATGCGAGTAAATACGGTATATGTATACTCGAGGTGCTTCTTGATAAAAAAGGAACTGGAGCAAACCTTCAAAATAAAGCACTTTATTGCAAAGTACCACAACTGCACTATTTTTACTGTGAAGCTGACAGCATTGTTCCTTCAACTCTCTGAATTTAACAGGATGTGAAGCAAACTACTCCTTTAAATGTCTCACACTGTGCCAATGGAAATTTCTTTGCAAGTGAAGGGCAAAAAAAAACCATTGCAACCAACGATAACAGACCCTATACTTCAGTTGATCCAGCAGGAAGTGATGTACAGAAAGTTATGCTTTTTATTGGTATTCTATAGGCCATTTCATCGAGCGAGGAGGATAGGGCGCGCGGAGGGCCTTTCCTCCTCTCTGGCTTGGGCGATCCGGCGCGGCGCTGCTTGAAAGTATTGCTGTCGCGTGCTGCGGAACGATTTCGAGATGTTTTAGATCTTACTTTGTGAAATTTACGCCATGTCCGTTCATATGAGCTCGTCAGGGGAGATTTTCCGCGCATCGGTAACTACAGTAGGCTGAAATATCTTTTCGGGGCACAAAAATCTGACGCGTTTTATCAGCCGCGGTGTACGCACATTATCAGTCGCGGAGTGTGTATGTGTTGTGAACTATTTTGCATATATCGGTTTAAATTCGACAAAGAGAACCGGTGTCTCTGTATTAGCCGCATGAAATGGTAAATCTGTTCAATATCTGATCGCTTGGAGTAGGGAGTAAAACATAAAGCTTATAAGAGCGCATGCTCGTGCACGGCCAACCTATGGCAACCACGAAACATCTAAGCGGCGGGCGCAATCAAATATTTGTGATGCACCGGCATCGTTCTCGCGCATTTCAAGTCTAGTACGCTTCAAATTACCATATGTCTACGCTAGCCTTCCTGCATGAGGCCGATGGCGCTGCTCAAGACAGCGATCACTGCGGTTGGTGAACCAGCACAGTACATATGTAAGCTGTGCGCTTCGACATTGCCTTTTTGGCCTGCATACAGCCATAATATATGAGGGATCGCATAAAAAGAATGCGATGCCTATTTTTGAGGACAAAATTTCCGTAATGCGTGTGAGTGCATCGTTGGGAAAGGAATGAACACAACCGAAAAAGAAACTCGGTTATCATCCTCTTTCTCGAAAAAGCAAGAGAAAACGGGCTAACGCCGCAATAGGGCCTCGCATAGTCACGCCGCACAACGTTCATAAATATATAACCGCTGATGCGATATGCTTGGACAGTAAAGTTTCGTTCGTTCTCCGTCCTCACTTCACCGTTGGAACTTGAAGCTTATCGGACGATGATCGGCAGTTGTTGGTCAAACGCAGGCAGGAAACGATGAGGTCAGATGTACAAGAAATATTTATACGTGAACTTTTCTATATACATGGCAGGTAAAACAAATACATTACAAACTTGAACAATTGAGAAACAAAGTCTCACTCTTCTACTGTCTCAATGACTGTTAGAGCCCAGACTCGTTTTAACGTACATAGTACGGAGGCTCACTGATCTATCAGCAATCCTGATTTCAGCCAAGTCTGAGGGACAGCATGTCGTCCCGATTTTTATAGCCCAAATATACAAAGAAAAAAGGCGGTAGGGCCGTTGGCCCGTCCCACAGGTTCAGTTGCCAATCAGAGTCAACCGTTTGTTAAGCCACAACCCACAGGGATGGGCTTACTCTTAAAAATAAACATATTGGAAAACAAAGCTCTTTTCCTTCTTCGCCAAAACTCCGTTGCCCTCTCATTTCTCCGTAGTGAGTGACCGGCTCAGCAAAACACGCCAGGCCCGAACAAGTTATCGCTAGACCGTTTCAAATGCCAACGGCGTCTAGGCTGCAAATGTCTCGGAAGCAGGGGCACCGGCACCACGAAGTGCCGCTGTACTCAAAGTTTGGCCGTCTGGGAGACGGATGACCCTCCTTGTCCTTCAAACTTATTGTCTACAAGACAAAGTTCTTTGAGTGCGTGTTTCCAAGACGCCGTCGTGCGAATGCACTCTTTACGTGTGCACCGCATTCCTACAGCGTGCACGGTAAGCTGGTCTTAGACACCACGCAGGCAGTCGCACCCAACAACAAGGCTGGCGATTACGTTCTGGACGCGTAGAGGATTAGGTCCATGCTCACTGCATGCGGCACGGAGTCAGAGTTGCTAAGTCCTTCTTAACCTCGGCGGCGCCTCCAATTAGTCAGGGACTCGGGCGCCAGACCCACAATACCTTTTGTACAGCGGTTCGTTTCAAGGCTGGTCTGTGTGACCCGTCGGCGGACTGCCAACATCGTGCGCACAATACTGACTTCCAGGAATCGGCACACGCCCGCCTGGCACCTGCCGCGACGCGTCACCCAACCCCGCGCGTTGCCTGTGACCCCACATAACACAGCAACTGTCGCCCCGCTGATATGGGGGGAAGTGAACCCCCTCTCTATACACAAAGCACGAGGCCGATTCGTGAGACTTAAGAACCCGAACAATCAGAGCGACCTTACATGGACCATGCGGTATATAGAAAAAAGATATATGTAATCCAGCACCTACCACTGCTTGAGACGCTCGTGCAGTTCGTAAACAGTCCCTTTGCTGGACAAGCGTAATTCGGACTGTAAGGTATGTTGCTATCACTTGCCAAAACTATTTTATTCAGGGCGGAAACCTCATTCATCGAACCAAGTAATCACGCAATGTAACCTGCAGCGAACAGTTTGAACGCTTGTCAAAGTATAACATCACAGCTCCTATCGTAGTAGAAAGGTGTCCACGCTCACGCCGTTACGATCGTCGCGTATGTTTCATGGCTCCTAAAGCGCAGCATAGAAATAGAGGATAATACTACAATAAGGTCACGTTAGTGACTGGAACATTCAGAAATACACAATTCATCTCCGAGGCTGATTGTAGGCTCAAATATGCGCGCACACATGGCGCTGCGTGTTCCGCTCACCTCAACGCCAGCATAAACTCCGGCCATGACGCATTAAACCACTTCAGCACGTCTCACAGAACCATTTACCACGTAGAAAACGCACGTTATACTAAACAGACCGCATGACCGCGAAAACAAACGCCAGAACCTGCCGCCGAGCGTATACCTGCCATGCGAAAGACCGCTTTCACCCAAGCCAGTATGGCGCTGCTCATAGGCGGTGCCACTGCGTTCACAATATGGCGGCGCCTACGAAAAAACGGTCTATATAATTCCTTGATTTCCTTGTCTATTTTATGTTTTCTGGTTACTAGACACCCTGTTGAATGAGAGCAGGTTTAAGGTTGCATAACCCTGCACAAATAAAAACCATATCGCTAATTGTTTGTTTTGATTTGATTGGGAGTGCCTGTTTGAAGATTCTGTAGGTCTTGATCCGGTTGATTGCACGTTCCACATGAATGCGGACAGATGCAATGCGCCTTGTGGTGGTGACCTTTTCAGTCAACTGCTTTTTTCCTGCAAAACAAAATGTGACATTGTATTTGCTGAAAACTATGCCAGTTGCATCAAAAAATACCTTTCGTGAAGGCTGGCGTGTTTAGCCGGACACCTTGCACAAGTAGCTCGTCGTCAAGGGAGAAACCTCGGTCCGCCATTACTTCATCACCTCTCATGAAGTAATCTCCAATGCCACTCTCCCTTGTGATGAGCTTGTCCGAAGCACGTCCACCATATGCCTTAGATACGAACATGATGTGCCCTTTAGGGGCAATAGCCACGAGGAACTTTATAGTGTTGTGTGCTTTATAGCTACTAAACGTCTGTGCCCTGGCCATTAGCTTCTTTGGGCGCTGCAACATAACTTCAGTGCAATCAAGAATGCACGTTGTGGAACCATATCCACTCTCCGTGAAGGACGCTGGCATGCTGTCCTTGATGTCTTCTCTTGGCAACCAATTGACAACCCACTTCATTACTTTGCACAGCACTTGAAACATGTAGCGAATGTTGTTCCCCACAGCAGAAACTGACATCTGGAAAATTCTCCCTAAATGTCCGTACAGAAGACCAAGACGAAGCCTCATAAGGCACATCATTAGCTGGTCAGCACGTGACAATATGCTTGCCTTTTTGGCCAATGTCGACACTGCTTTCACAAGGTTGTTGAAAGCTGTTTGCGAGATGCCCGTATAAAACAAAATGTCATCAGCAGAAAGCTTCTCCACAAATGAAGTTTTGTGTAGCGCAATCTTGGGAAGTTGCGCATAACAGTGGTCCTCATAGTTCACATTCTCCCACTGTGTTGACTTGTGTTTTTGAACCTAAAAAAATAAAAGGTAGGATGTCAGAGTCAAGGCACCAAGCTTTGTGTTTTGAGTCGTTCAACCATACTCAGAAGAGCTGAATGCAAGCGATTAGAATCTTAGTGAACAGTAAATCGGAGCATGGTTGAAACGCATGCACTTGTGTTCTAAGCCAGGTGGTCTTTAATGTTTGTGTGGTCTCTCGCACTACAACCTGAAGTAAATCAGTTCTGAAATGGCTATACGCACATGGCATATTTTGGTGTGTTACTCCACATCCATTCCACAACTTAGGAAATTTTAGTTCAATGTTAAGGGCAAATAAACATGGTACATTGAAATGTTTACTTTTTACAGCAAATTTTTTTTTTGCAAGCAGCAGGCATGGTTCTTAGGAACCAGTGTGTGTGACAAAGGAATTGTGCAAAGTTTTTGTTTTTGGTACGTGTAGGCTGCACTGAAATCTGACAAAAGTTGCACGAGCTTTTGCGCACCACATTACTGTTGAAGAGTGTTAAATGTAACAGTCGGTCACTTTTACATTTAGCAGATGGGACCATTAACAAAAATGGTTGTGAAGACACTACATTATCTAAATGATGTCAGTTAAGTGTGGCAAGCAATGTTTCACTCACACTGCTTGTACACTGTACTTGAGGTCTTGCGGTGATATTGGAGTCAGCAGCAGCCATGGTCTGTGTTGTCTGAAGTCACATTTGATACATGAATGCTTAACCACCATTATAAAACAAACAAATATGAATGAAATGGTGCAATTTTCCCCCTCACCTTGTCATGGTGTGTTGGTGGCAATCCTGCTTCAGCACTAATGCTGGTACTAGGTGTTTGTACCATCTGAAATAAGTAAAACAGCGAGTTTTTCGTCTGTAGGAACAGAGAACTTGTTATTACTGTCACAACACAGAAATATGGCCCATGTGAAATATAGCCCCCAAATCTGGGAGTGCAAGTGGATTCATGCAGCCATTACTGAACTCACTCTGGCTGCCTCGAAGCACGCCTTTGTCTGTGGTATACAGGCAACAGAACTGCCCTTTGTCTGTGTAACCTGAAAGTAATCAGCATGATATGAGGACCTTGCAGTAAAAAAAATTGCTTTTCATAGTACAGTGTAAGGATAAAAATTCTGCGGATTCTAGACTGTCAAGTCGGCATTAAGTATGCTGTGTGTTAAGCTGTGCCTACTCAGGTCCTTCCTCAGGAGACAAAGTATTGTATGTTTGCGTACTACCACAGTGTAATGAAGTCATGCAGATTCACATGTTTAACTGCAGTTACTGTTATACACTGACAGTTCTGACCGTGGCTGCTCCTTTCTTTTTTTCTTTCAACCTGTCTTCATATCCCTGTAAAGTGCAATGGTAATAAATATATATTTTTGCCACACTTGTTCGATCATCATCATTATCTTGCCCAGCCAAACTACACTTCCTGCAGGGCACAGACCTTTCCAACTTCTCTCCACTTAACACTGTACTGTGCCAGCTATGGCAAACTCGTACCCATAAGCTTCTCAGTGTCATCTGCCCACCTGACTTTCTGCTGCCCCCTGCCATGCATGCATTGCTTATCTTGAAATCCAGGGCGATACTCGTAATGACGAACAGTTTCTTACCTTCGCATTACATGCCCTACCCACACCCATTTCTTAGTCTTGATTTTTGATTAACTAGGATGTCATTAATTAGTTCTTGATCACTCTGCTCTCATCCTGTCTCTTAAGGCTGCATGTATCATTTTCCTTTCCATAGCTCAGAGCATTGTCCTCAGTTTGGGTGCAACAAGGCTCCGTTAGCCTCAATGTTTCTGCCCCATAGGTGAGTACCGGTAAGGTACACCTGTTACATAATTTCCTCTAGTGCCATTCATGATCGGATAGCACCTGCCATATGCACTCCAGCCCACTCGTAGTCTTCAATTTTGCTGTCATGATTTGGACCTGCAGACACATCCTGCCCTAATTAAATCAACCTTGTCACTTCCAATGCTTTCGCTAGCCACCGTAAACTCATTTCCTGCTGGGGCTGCGGAACACCAATTTTCTGTATATTTATACCGATCATTCTGCTTTGCCTGTGTCGTCAATCGTGCTTTGCAATTCATCTTCTGCATTACTTAGCAAGGCAATGTAATTGGCAATATCATAGATTACTAAATCATTCTCCATTACTTTTATCCCTAGCCCAAGCATTTAAATATGTCTGGTAAACATGTATAAAAAATTGGGAATATTTTGTACACCTCTCTGCCTGATACCCTGCTTTTTTTTTGTGGAATTTTGTGACTTTCTTTGTGGACGACTACGGTGACTACCGGTGCAGCTGTTGTGGATACTCATGCTTTCATGTGCTAATTAGCACACTTCATAATGGTAAAAACAACAAACAAGTACACAGCACTTAACGATAAGGACTGGTTTCTGCTTTGAGGTAGAAAAGTAATGCAGCTTTGAGCCATACAATAAGAACCAATTGCATGGCTTCATTGGTCATCCTTTTTTTTTTCAAGCGTTATGTTATTGTAGTTGAGCAAACTATTAGCTGCAGTGCAGATACAGTAACAACATCCTCAACGATTTTATCTGTGGCAATTAAAAAAATCACTGGAGCCAAAGTCAACGTCATTAATGTAGTCCTCAGAAATGAATTAAACAGAGTATGAACTCAGGCGATTGTGTACAATATGGCAAGTCATAAATTAGCTAGGGCATTCACTTTAGATCCCATTACAAAATCTTAGTACGTGCAAGCGCTGTACAGAGCAAAGTTTGGCCTGCCTTGTTTCGGAAAATTCTCGTTGCAGGCAGCAGCGCAGATCTTATGAGCGGTTTAACGTCCCAAAACCGCGCATGCATTGCGAGGGACGCCATAGCGGAGGGATGTGGTTTATTTCTACCATACGACTTAGCACAACAGTGGCCTCCATCGATACGCGGCCGCTACGGACGAGATTCGATTCCACGTCCTTGGGCACAGCAGTCAAACGACATGGCCAGTTAGTCACCTCGGCGAGTCCAGTGGCACAGAAGCCATTTGAATTTTACAGCATTGTTAATAAACTGTGGGCACATACCTCGGATAAAGCAGCAGAGCAAAGCAGTTGCAAGCCAGCATTGCAACTGTCATTGCTGTGTTGTACCTGCGAAAAATGCATTTCGATATGTGTAGTACTTGAAGATGAACATAAACAGATATCAAACGCGCTTCGGCGCGTTTCGAAAAATCAGCACAACAGTCAAACGATATGGCCAGTTAGTCACCTCGGCGAGTCCAGTGGCACAAAGCCATCTGAATTTTACAGCATTGTTAATAAACCGTGGGCACATACCTCGGATAAAGCAGCAGAGCAAAGCAGTTGCAAGCCAGCATTGCAACTGTCATTGCTTTGTTGTACCTGCGAAAAATGCATTTCGATATGTGTAGTACTTGAAGATGAACATAAACAGATATCAAACGCGCTTCGGCGCGTTTCGAAAAATCAGTCTGACAGTCGCGCATACATTCGTCAGAGGAGGACTGGGAGACGGGGCCGCCTGTGGCACAAGGTTTTCTTTTGCTCTCTGGAAATGAAAGGGGAACGCTTATTACCGATGTTATCGCGAACACAACGTGCGAGCCTACCTTCTTCGGCACTTGGACGTCTTGTTTCGTGATGCGCCGCCACCCCTTCAAGACCTACGATTAATTAGAAAACGACCACTGTCATCGCGCTTGCCCATAACTTGACCTTGTTGGCTCATATTTGCATATTTATAGCCCATCTAAACGTTAGGGGCTGACGATGGAGACCCACACAGCGCATCTTACCTTCCTCGCGTATCCGAGCTGAAGCATTGGCTCTGGATTCTCAGATGTCCGCTTCCCGTCGACAAAATGAACCGAGCAGACGCGCGACGACTCCGTAGGGACGAATCCCTTACGATTTACAGCGCTAATCCAGCGATGCTTCAGTACCGCGTCGGCAGGAAACCGATGCAACAGGTACATGTTGCAGCCGCAGTCCTCTTGCAGAACATTGTGCGTGCTGCACTGTACTTTTCTTGCTGCATTGCGCTTCTTTTGGTTGTTCGAACAACCGTACACACAGTGCTGCCCGGACGTTTGCATAGCCTGTGCGGATAAGCTTAAAATCGCGAGAACTTGGTGCAGTCAATGCAGGAACAACGTGCATGCAGCGTGCGTGACAGTCCAGCAAGAGAGGGCAACTATGAGACGCTAGCTACTCTCGCTACCGGGGGCCTAATATCCGTTTCCGAGTCTCTGGTTCGAGGCTTCCGGTGCAAAGGTCTATACCGCGCGTCGTAGGTGAAACGTAACAGGGGACTACTACGCAAATTTCTCGCGGCTATTAGTCATGCAAAAAAGAATTTTGAGAATAATGGAGAATGTGCGAGAAAGTAGAGTACAACACACATATGAGCATAAATTCTTGCGTGAATATCGCCTTAACTGTGACTGCCATAATTCTATCTTGATGGGTTTGGTGAATCTCCATTTGAAGGAAGCATCATATGCCACTAGAACAACAGAAATATGGAATGTTCCATATTGTCACACTGGCTATAGTCGGCAAATGCTCCAAAACAAACTTCCACGTCTACTAATTGAGTTTAATAAAAAACAAATCGATATTCGCGAAGCAACATTATCTGACTTGTACACATTCTTTCTAGCCTAACATTGACCACTAGAGCTGTATACGATTGCTATTTAATTATATTGTTTGAATGTCACTATTACTAAGCGTACATTGTTATGAAATGTGCTGCCATTCGATGCTGAGGTGAAGTATGTTAACGCATGATGCCCTACGCAGGACAGTAACTAATGTGTTGAATTTTATGGTTTTGCCAAGGTTTATGGCAATGTTGTGCTTAATATGATGGTTTTGTAAAAGTGTACGACCATGTGAACAGGACGTGTGTGCCTCTGCTGTTGTCTTTGCCAGCGTGGGGGCGAAGGACTCCCTCAAGCCATCCTTGAATGACTTTTCCCTTCGCCTCCCATCACATGTATATGTGATAAACCAATAAAGAATCAATCAATCAATCTGTTAAATAAGGCAGGTTTGACATCTGTAACCGACAGAAATCGCGCTTCCCGACTTAAGTTCTTATACCAATTAATCGAAGGTCATTGAAGATGAATATTGACGGACTAATATCCTTCTGTTCAGATTACACTACAAGACAACGTCGTCATCTCACAATCACCCCTTTTCGTCAGCGTAATAACAGCTTTAAATATTCATTTTTTCCACGAACAGTAACGGAATGGAATCGGCTTACTAACGATGAAATACTACAGCAATCTCTGACGTCATTCACCAGAAGCCTGAGTGTCCATTAACATCTATTTTCTGTTGTATTCATTCCTGCCCATATAATTACTAATTTCTTATTCTTGCCAACTTTATGCCCCTTACATGCTGTATTACTGTATTACTCAATATTTTATATGTTCCTGAAGAATTAGGATTTGCCATAAACCTTACTGTGCTGCTATGTCTACTCATATGTTGCACTGCCATCATTGAACTTTGTTCTCTCCAATGCTAATCATTTTTGTTCGTTTACTAATCATTTGCGGCCTGTGTTCTTTCTGGCATTTTGTAAATATTTGATCCCTGCTTGTATCTATCTGTACGCCCACGCTGCGAAAATCTCTTCCTGGGATTGCAGTATCACTAAACAAATAAAATAGACATCAGAGAGCTTTGCATTCACTGGTGCTGCTTCGGGGAAGCAGAGTGCTGCACTTTCTTCGGCGTTGTCGCAGACGACGCCCTGAATTTGGTCACGGTCCATTCCATGACGCCCACCGGCAGTGTTCACGAAGTCTGCTGAACGATCAGAGAGAACGGCTTGTCCGATAGGGTTAAGAAGGACCTGGCACACTATTCTCCCGGAACCTTGCCGAGAGCGATTGCGCGTTGACGAAACTCACTATGCAGTCAAACAACCTCCACGGCAGCGGCAGCGACAACCTTCCGATTACAGTGATCGGTGCTTTGTGCGCACATGAATACTTTGGAAGAACTGAACGCCAACATCGCAATGCAAAGTGAGAACTTGTAAGTATATTTTAAATATTACATTCCAACTGCATCCCTTGTCTTCCAGCATATTTTGGCCTTTCCGAATGTTCAGTTTATCCTAAACAATATTTTCCATCTGAGTGTTCTTGCTAATTTCAGAGAACGCAATAAGGCACGTATAGAATCAGCCTTGGCGTCATAAGGATTTTATCAGTGATTCTTTTGTTTCAGTGCGCAAGTCTAGCGAAGAGATGTATCGACAACAATTTAATCATTCCTTGATGAGAGTGTCAAACATTTCTGCTGAAGGCACTCGGTGCACGGGCACGATCCTGTTCGCTGCCTCGCGCAAGTTCATCACCTGACCAAAGCTTAGACTCGAAACTGGCTTCAAAGTCAGCTCCTTACGGGCTAGAAGTAACATGTTTACCTTCCGTCCTTTGGTTCACGCAAAGACACCCTTCTGCGTCATGTATGTGTCCAGTGTTGAAGAGAGCAGCTAGTCTAGCATTCCCGATGTTCCCACGTTAAATTCTGTATTTTTTTCTTCCAACGTTAACGTTCTTTTACTAAATGCATCTGTTCTACCCGTTTGCAGCATGGCTACCATCGCGTTCTTCGCCGAAATAGTTTCACGGAATGCTATTCTGCGACGCCTGAGGCTGCCTTCGACGGACTCCCAATACTGCTCGTTAGCCACGATCCCAGTGGCCCACCAGCCGCACCCCGACGCCGCAAAATTCATGGAGCCGCGGCTCACCGCTCTGCGCAAGCCGAACTCGGCGCTCATCGAGCTTTGCATTCACTTGTACTGTTTCAGGGAAGCAGAGTGTTGCGCTTTCTTCGGCGCTCTCGCAGACGACACCCGGAACTTGGTCCCAGTCTATTCCATGATGCCCATCGGCAGTGTTTCCGAAGTCCGCAGAACGATCAGAGAGAGCGGTCTGTTTGATAGCGTTATCATCCCCCGACCATCACGTGAACCTCGCGGACGTGGCAGTGTTGCCCCACTGCCCAGAAATCGGTAGCGTAACCATCGCGTCGAGCCACTTCCTCTTCGAGGTAGTGAACCTGGAGCCACTTTGCTCGGTGTTTGAAGTGCTCAGTCGCTGCGAACACGTGACGTAAATTTGTGTTGGATGCGGGCATTTCGATCGCTCGGCATTGTCCGTCATTCTCGACATTCAAGACAATTCTGCGCTCGCGGACGTTGTCACAGAACTGGATTATTGTTGGACCGAAGTGCCAGAAGAGGAGTATAGGGAAGTTGAAACCGAACTGTTGTCGGCGCTGGCCTCCAAGCCAAATCTCGTCAAAGTGAGCGTCGACGGAGCGATCTTGTGCGGCGACGGCTTTAACCTCCTCTCCGATGGCTTTCGCAGCAGTCGGAACCTCGTCAAATTTCGCCTAATTCCAAGCTGCATTACTGGTGAAATTCACGACGGCGAGTGTGCTTGGCATCTAGACCAGCGGTGGACTGAAGCAAGCAACTCCAGGAACATCGGGCTAGCTGGAATTCAGGTACCGTACAACGATGCTGGTTTCGTTTTTTCTAATTAAGGGCAAATATTTAGCTTAGCGTAGACAGTACCTAAAATTGCAGATCACAGCCGCATTTATGATTCCCACTTCCTTTAAAGCTGCGTCAAAAGATGCTGCCCTAAATTCCAAAGAATGCTTACATAAATTACAATCCTAATGCCAATTCTATACAACTGGCTAGAAGATCACGCAGAAAAAGTGACAGGGCTTGTTGACATTTAGCTGCAACTACTGCGAAACAAAGAAGAATCAACCGAGCAAGCGATATTTAAACGATGACGACAAGCGACAGCAGTGAGTGACAACTTCAGCTGTCCCGGACTGCGAGCTGTCACAGTCGTTTGTCATGTTCGACGGTTGTTGTCGCCCAATAAAATTTCTCCTCTCCCGTAGGCGAACGCGGGCATAGCTTCCACCGGCCACCTTAATGTTAATGTCAGGCTGCCAGCTTCAACCCAAATTCCGCCCGCGTTACTTATTCTCAGGTTACATCATTAAATGTTGAGTGATGAAATCAGCCGTCGCTTAGTCTCACCTAACGCTGAGAAATACGGAACATGTTCATGCTGATCAATTCTTTTTGTGTATTTTTTTTTCTGGGCAATACGCACAGTCGCGAATCTCTGTGCACGCAAGAATGCACCACAAGGAACGAGTCCCTCGTTCGGGCGGCAGTTCATTTTGTTCTCGGCGAGCAAGATGATGTCGAGGGCGCTCGAGCCATCGAGCTGGTCCACGACCACCCGAGAGTCCTTGAACAAGTCAGGAAATGTGGTGCTGCAACCAAGAGCGAAGCCATTAGGATGATCGCGAGCGCCCTGTTGCGCGTCCACTGCTGCAACGTCCAGGACTTCATGTGACTGATCGGAGTCGTCGAGGGTGAGGTGCGGTGCCTGGACCAACCCATAGTCAAGCTCCAGCTTTCCGACCATAACGATGATTGCTGGCTGCGCATCCGCAAGTTCCCAAGGATAGACGACGTTGTGGAAGTTTAAGGACGTCTGGACGAGAGTAAGTTCGAGTGGCTTTTCTCATCTACTGGGTATGGAAAGGCTCGCTCGTTACAATATAGCGGAGTGTACGAATGTAATCCATGAAAACATCGTATTCGAGGCAACTTCAGCATATTTCAGAGCTAGCTGTGCGAGAGTGACTGATTATTTCTTGAGGTGATACCTAAAATTATGTAAGTGCGCGCTTTTCCAGTGACCTACGTTAATGCATCCAGTATGGCCAAACTTCCCATTGGTAGTAACGTTGACGGCGAACTATTCGTTTCGAAAGTTTGGATAATGCTTGGATCGGTAAGGTCCGGGGCACTAGTGAGCATGGTGTGGCCTTGTTTATATTTGTATCCCTAGGTCCCACACCTTTAGGCATGTTGCTAATTCTAGCAAAATGTTTAAAGAGGCGCCCTAATGGATTTTTATTCTGTTCTATTCTAGCTGTTCTGTTCTAGCTATCAAACGTCATCGTGAGATGTGTTCTACCGGAATCTGCCTCCCACATTACAGCGTAGCTGCATATGGCTAGGTTCTGGAATATATTGCGTGCGTTCAACGAGCCGTGTAGAACGATAATTTTCCGACGCGCCTAGCGTCGAGCGACGATTCGCCCGCGCACCCATGACGTCAGACTATAAACTGTAAATGCGCATTTATAGGCCTACGTTATGTTTGCGCCTCTCTGCTGTGACGTCAGCATCAGCGAATGAGCCTCTGCAGTGACGTGGTGCGCGCGGTGGAAATCTTTCGCAGAGCGCACACTGCGCATGTGCAATGCTTCCAGCGGTTGCCGTGACGCGGCGCTAACAGTGCCGTCGGCCACGCACTCGCTTGTTCAGCCGAACTCTGCGCATCGCTGTACCTCCAAGAGCGACATCGAAGCGTCCCTGGCGGACGTGTTTGGTTGGGTGACTCTCAGTGACGTTACATCCATCGTCATTGTAGGAGATTTCAACTTAGGCCTATCCAGACCCGATGGAAAGTGACTGATCTCCTTTATGTTGGAAAAGTTTAGAGATAATATATAGATAGATAATATAGATAATATAGATAGATGGAAAGTTTAGAGATAATAGTTTAGAACGATAATTTTCCGACGCGCCTGGCGTCGAGCGACGATTCGCCCGCGCACCGATGACGTCAGACTATATACTGTAAATGCGTATATATAGGCCTACGTTACGTTTGCGCCTCTCTGCTGTGACGTCAGCATCGGCGAACGAGCGTCTCCAGTGACGTGGTGCGCGCGGTGGAAATATTCTTTCGCAGAGCGCACACTGCGCATGTGCAATGCTTCCAGCGGTTGCCGTGACGCGGCGCTAACAGCGCCGTCGGCCACGCACTCGCTTGTTCAGCCAAACTGTGCGCATCGCTGTACCTCCAAGAGCGACATCGAAACGTCCCTGGCGTACGTGTTTGGTTGGGTGACTCTCAGTGACGCTACATCCATCGTCATTGTAAGAGATCTCAACTTAGGTCTATCCAGACCCGATGGAAAGTGACTGATCTCCATGTTGGAAAAGTTTATACTGAGGTATTGCAGTGAATTGAATGTGCCAACCACGCGTGTAACCGGTCGCGTATCGATCTAACCTTCGGCAAGAATGTGGCTAGTGTGCAAGTGCAACCGACTGCAACATAGGTTTTTTTTATAAGGTTTCTCACAAAAAGCTACTTTCCAGAAATATTAGCACAATAAAAAATGACAGGATTGCTAATTCGATTTCAGCATTCTAGAGTAACCGTCAACGACATGTCGCTTTTCGTGATCATTCATCTCAGTCTCTTTCTGTTGACTGGCGTCCCTCAGGGTTCGGTGCTTGGGCCACTTGTATTCAGTTATATAAACGACATCGTAAAAGACATTCCACTTCATATTAAATTATACGCGGATGATTGCGTGCTCTACTAAGAAATTAAAACTATATCAGATCAAACAAAACTGAACGACGCCTTTCAAAAGATTACTGAATTGTGTGATGCCTGGCAAATACAGACAAATTTTCAAAAAACCGTTTACATGAGAATAACCCGCAAGAAAAATCCCCTCATATTCCAATATTCTTTTGCTGACAATATCCTTTCCGAAGTTGCAAACACAAATATCTAGGATTATCGATTACTAACGACCTTGACGGGACTAAACACATTGATGAGGTTATAAGCAATGCTAACCGTGAATTGTTTTAGGCGAGCCCTAAAATTCTCCCCGTTCAGAGTCCGGCTCCTAGCCTAAAAATCGGTTGTCCTTCCAATATTACGTTATGCGCCGATAACTTCGAATCCATTTACTAAACCGAGCAATATTAAAATTGAAAAAGTACAAAAAGCAGTTCGTTTTGTTTACAATAACTAAGGACGCACATGAGTACCTGATCTGTTAAGGCAGGTTTGACATCTGTAACCGACAGAAATCGCGCTTCCGGCGCATAATTCCATTTTTGGGGGACCAGTGCAGGTCTGTGCAGTGACGACACCTCTTGAGCAGAGGAAAGTGCGAAGGCGAAGGTACAGAAAGTAAGGGAGAGACAGACAATGGACAGGCAACAGTGTCTTTGCCTCTCCATTCCTTACTTTCAATTCAGTTGTGCTGTTTTCTGCTGAATTTAGGAAGGAACTAGCCCAAATGCGCAATCATCTGATGCTTCTTCGCTACGTGTGCACACCTTTGTGTCCAGGGGATGCGCCTCTTGCCAGTGGTTGGGATAGACGAAGCGATGCCTTCCTCGCGTATTTTTTATTGTATTTTTTTCCTTGATTCCTTATTTTTTCCTTGATGATTTCGCAATTGACACAGCTTCTATTTAGCAGCCTTACGAAGACGGCCTAGCTCTCTAATGACAAAGCTACATGACTTCGTCTGTCCCTGATGACGCTGTTCATGTGCACTTTTCACTGCCGCCCTTCTTCCGCCCCCTCCCCCTGCTTTTTCGTGAGCGCTGCACAAATCACAAGATGAAAACTACGGCTTCTTTGTGTGCCTTATTGAACGTTACACGACGGACTTGGGTTGATGTCCACCAGGTGCATTTCAGGGCTGCTAATTGCGGATTATTCGATTACCTGTAATTACCTTTTTCTCAGTGCAGACATATGGTGGCTAACGTTTGTAACCCTGACTGCGCATCTCTGAACGACGGGTGCCGCATAAGAAAGAAAAAAGCACAGCCTCATTGCGGTACACGGCACGAAGTCATTCACGTAGCACATTTACGGCCCACGTCAGTCCCGAGAGTATTCATCTCAAATCTTCGTACCTGGCCTTTAGGGAGCCTAGCATGTGAAGCGACGTATACTTTTAAAACATTTTACACCAGTGTGTTCGTGTTTTGAAAACAATGTATATTTCAATTGCCTTTTGTATCACGTATTAGTTCATTTGAATTGTCGATGCTCTTTTGCCTAGCTCTATGTCGCGATTTCCATTTCTTTTCGTGTGATATTTTTCTTCTCTCCTACAAAAAGTACACCTAGATTCTCCTGATAGAAGAGTGTTATTGCTTGGCTTGTACACATGCATACGTGGGAAACGTGCAGACAAGCGTTAATGTGCCAATGGCTTCGATGATTGTTAACACATAAATGGAAAAATTGACTAAAAACAGAAAACAATGCCAACGTGTTAATTCTGCTTAAATAAAATATTTTGCAATGCATCGGTTGCCTCACTTCTGTTGTCTACGTTGTGGGATAGTCGTGGCGGTGAATTGACGACTGTCAGGCGCCATCCTGAGTAGCAGATTCCTACTTGCTTCATTTAGCGTGCGTGTTGCTCACGATGCAGGATTTCTAATAGTGCCGAGATTCTCTTCTAGCGTCACCGATGGCAACACTTCTCATAACCTGCCTCCCCTGGCCGCTCAAGTCCAAGCTCCTAAACTACGACCTCAACAATGCTTGAACAAGGAATGATTCTGAAGATAGTTTCAACGAGGGGACTTCATCATATCAATATAGCAGGATTGGCGTCTTGGTTGGACAAGGCCATTCACGCTCCATTGCTCAAACAGAGACATTTCTCTTTGTCGAAACGATGGCTTCAGAAAGCTCTCTTGCCCTGCTGATCATTTCAAGTCTTCATCTTACTGCGAACCTCCGTCTTCTTAAAGTAAAACACTGTCTAAGACCAACGGCCGTATTCACAAAAAGCACCTGCGCTCGAATTGTCCTTGAGAGCGAATGCCAGCCAATCCTGATGCCAGACTTGTTAGTGAAAGAGGCCGAGCAGTGGCAAAGAGTGCTTATAAACGAAAGGATTTGGTCGTTCGGCTCCGGTTATTTTCTTCGTCCGCAGAGCGCGAACATGTCGTTTTTGAAACAAACTTTGCTCTCAGCAGAGCTTTGCCTGCAGCAACCAGGATCGAAGCAATGAAGCAGTACGTTATGTCGGATTCGTTTTTCTAATTCTTTCGCTTCTAGTCCTGGTACAGTCCTGTGAAGCAGTGCTGCCCATCTTGAGGTGTTGAACTTATAGTCCTCCGGGACCCCACCCGGCTCGCAATCTTAAGAAGAAACATCCTCAACGGAACGGGGAAACGCTTGCAGCGAGAGCAAGGGCACCGAGTTGTATTCCATCTATGGTGATGACTCCTGTGACGACCAATTCGAGATTGCCTTTCGTCGCAAGGCCCCCCCCCCCAAAAAAAAAAGAATTCCCAAGTTATCTTCCGCGTCGTGTATGCCCACGTTGAAGACCGAGCCTAGCGCTGACCGCATAAATCTTGTTCGTGCCAGAACGCTCTACAAATATTGTGCGTAACCTGAATACGTAAGTAATTGTGTCGAATCGGTTAAATTTGTTAATGATTGGTTCCAAGAGACTTGCACGATGCACGTTTCCTGAACCTAGCAGCAGTCATGAAAGCTAACAGAAGAAGCATTGGGATAATTGGACCGCTCGCCGCAGGAGCATCTGCGTCAGCATGCGACTGGTGCCTTGCGACAACACGTACCCAAGCACATAGGGGCCGGGCCGCGTTTAACCGTCAGCGGCCTAGCCAGGTGCGGGGAAAAGGTGATCTTGGGGGTTCAGGCGATGGCAGCTATTTGGACCTTATAAGACCCTCTACCGAGGAAACAAGCCCCTTTGGCTTCCGTTTCACGTAGACGGCACCTCCAGACTGACCCATCCGGAGGGAACTAGTAGTTGGCTTTTCCTGTCCTGATCTCCAACCTTCGTATTTGTATTTTCATCTCTTTTATTTACTTCCGTTTTTCCAAGAAACAAGGGCTAACCTGAGTGGAACAACCAGCTTTGGTTGTACATATTTAGTTATAGCGAAAACGTAGTTGGCGCTCGCAAGATCTGCTTCTCACGAGTACTGCGGTGCCCGTTGTTGGGTTCCACGGTGGGCGACTGGCGTTACTGCCGAACTTAGCCATCATACTTACGGACAATCCATTCCAAAAACTATGATCGCCCTCAGAAACGAGCGAGCACCGAAGGAAACTCAATTTTTTGGCAAACAAAAGCAAAACCTCCCCCAATTCCATCGACGTGATCCATTCTGGTAGACCTGGAAATGACTGTCTGGATGATCTCACCCTTCTTCGTTTAAGCATTCTTGAAGACCTAGTGCAGGCTGTAAATAACGAAGATGACGAGCGGTGATCTTTTGCGATTTCGGGCTAAGAAACAACATCCAAAGCTGCCTAACCTAGTGTCGTTCGGGGACATATCCCAGCTACAGTATCGGCGCACCACACCATGAATACCAACCGTAGTGTTGTCTCCGATGAGGACTTGATAGAACTGACTGGAGCTGAATTATTACAAGGCTGGAGCGTGCAGAATGACGTCAGTGTTAAAACAATCAAGATGAGGCGTGACGAGAAAGATCAACACCAATCACCTAATCCTTACTTTTGGGTCAAGTGCTAGAGAGTATTGAGGTAGGGTACGTCAAAATCCGGGTTAGGTTAGGCCGTTCGTATGTCCGAAATCATGTGCGATACTTAAAGTGTCAGTGGTTCCGCCACAGTTCCGAACACTGCGGAGGCCAACAGACATGTTCTAAATGTAGCGCCCGTGATCATAGATCCGAAACATGCAAAAACACTGCACATGTCAACTGTGCTTGCGAACATGCCACACCTGGCGGTCCTGTCTGTCGTGAAAGAAATAAAAAAAATCACCGACCACTTCGATACTCCCCAATGCGAAATTTGAGCGCAGCTCTATGAGTGGCTTAATTAAATGTAATTATATTATGGGGAGGAATAAAATTCTGTATTGGGGGGGGGGGGATCGCGGCAGCAGCGAGCGAATTGACCTTCATGCATCTCTCGCTTCAACGCAAACGGAACGTCGAAAGCACAGGGCATACGAAGCTACCGGCACTACGCGCACTCTGCAAACATCGCAGATTGCTTTGAAGATGAGGCCCGCACGGGCGCGCATTTTGGCTCCGTCGCAGATCGCTTTCAAGATGATAGTAATCTTAAGAAAGGAAAGACGCTTGATTCTGCAACCCGTGAGGGACCACGGAGAAGCGTCTTCAGGGGAGACGGAGTGGGAAGTGAAAGATGACAGAGAAAGAGGGAGGATGTAACCTAATTAATAGGCTCCACTATGCGCGACAGGTGGCAGTCGACAGTAAAGTGGCCAGCATTGTAGCGGGCGCTCGCAGGTTGCCTATTCCAGTGGAATTTATAAACTCCAGTAGGCTTCGCAGCACAGGGACCCGGTGACACACCGCACACAACAGGACAGTCTCTGTGGCCGATGGAAGGCCGTGGCGTCGGTAAGTACCGATCAATATGGAGCGTTCGCGCTTTCAAGGCAAGTTCCGGCAACGCGTCCCTACGGCGTCCGCCAAACACTTCTACTACGGCGTGCGCGATTCGCGTGGCCGGCGCCGTAGTAGACGCCGCGGTTGTCTCCACTCTGTTATGGAGCTGCAGGCGAGGAGGGCATCGAGGCACCCTAGCAGCCGCCGGAGAACGCCCCTCCTCCCTCGCGTGACCCCCCTGACTCACGCGCGACAGGAGGGCACGCATCCGGGCCGCGTTCATCGCACGTGAATTTGAACCGCGTTCGCCGCCGCCGCCGCCGACGGGATGAAGAGCTGAATCACTCGCTAGACTCGGCTGCAACGAATCGCCCCCATTGTAGCAGCTCATCGGCGGCGGCGTGGTCCCGTGGCTACGAGGCACGCTTGCTTTCTGCGGCCAATCCAATCCTTTCTAACGCCAACGCTAGCCAACGTGCTGCGCAGCCCGCTCCGTTCAGGCAGCTTGTAAGCGGACCGTGTTTGTCGCTCCGCTAGCCCGCTTGCGGCTAAGCGGAGGGCGCATGCGCATTCGCGCTTCCGCTCGGCTTAGCAGCTGAGCGGAACGTACAAACGCCAAACTAAAACACTCTAGTGTTGCGCTGCTGAACTTAGTCACTGGTTCCTTACTGCCACTGCGGTCATACGCATACGGGGGCGAAAATCAAGAACGTTCGTGTACTTAGGTGCCCGTTAAAGAACCATTGGTCAAACTTAATCCGGAGTCTCTCACTATGCGGAATGCATCATAACCACAACGCGGTTTTCACGAGCGAAACCCCAGAATTTACTCGTTCTTTTTCACTGTCGAAACGTAGACTACAGCCCGAGTTGCGCCCACTCTTGTTCCCACCCTTTCTTATTGGACCACTGTCGAACAATTGAGTAGGTATTAGAAAGATGACCCGATCCGCCTCGTTGCGTGTGGGAAGTGGCCACTCGCACTTCGGGGTGACTACAGTCACGCCGTCATCTATGCTTCGCTGCCGCACGCGCAGTTGTGGCCGGCGACAACGGTTACAACATTTCAGCCACACTTGACGTCGACACACTCACGCGAGAATGGTGTGATTGTTGCGAGGCAGGAGGCATGCTCGGTATTGTAGTCGATGTGCCGACAGCTCGGGCTATAGGTGGAGCTGGTGCTCTCACGCCACTATTGCGCTGTCGATTTAGACACATAAAAGAACACATTTTATGGAAGACACGAAGGAAGCTTGTGCATGCACGTGCAGAGCATTTTTCTTTTTACATTCGAACGCGCGAATAACTTGTTTCGTATTAATCTTGAAGTGCGTTTTGTCCTCGCCGAAGTCGTCCAGAACTTGATGTATCCTAAAACCAACCCGCCTGGCAATACGTGGACGGTGCACGTTAGACATAGCTTCTAGAGGTTTGCAAAAGAAAAAAAATGGCTGTGGCTTAGCTAAGGTTAAGCCCAGGATGCGAAGCATACTAGCCTTTATTTTAACGCGACAGCGTTAAGGAGCTCGTGTCGCAGAAAAGCCGGTGTCGTCGGCGTCGGCTCAGGCGTTGTTAGATATGGAGCTGTTTCCTGCGATTACTTCGAGTTCCCCAAACCACTTCAAGTCACAGCACAGCTAATTGAGGAATGCCGAAGCAGGAAAGCACATTCCAGAGGAGCGGCCGAGCAAACAAGTTTAAGGCAACAAGTTCACGTGCCAACAAGTTCGTGCGCCGCCGGGATTAGCAGGTGGGCCTCCGACAATGGAGCATGAGCAGCCCTCCCCTTCTCCTCGTTAGAAGTGCATTGCCAGTCTGCGAGGCAAGACCACAGAAAGCCGCCAGGTGTGACACCGCGACACGGGCGCCTACCATTGGCTGAAAGTGGCGTCATCGGAGCGGACTCTCCCATTGGTCAAACATGACGTGACTTACAGTGCTCGAAGGGTTTATAAGAAGCCTTCCAGAGAGACCTGAGCATTCTGGGACATGCCCTGATTCACCTCTCTCGAACTTCTTGCCGCGGGCCGCAGCGTCCGAGTTGCTGCCGGCCCGTAATGACTGTACGACTGTTAATTGACGCTCACCTCCCTGTACATAATGTAGAATAAAACCTCCCAAGTTTGGTTTCCATCCCGAAGTCCGTCCTCCAAACCCTACAGCGTGCGGCGCTTGCTCAGGCGCACATTTCGTTGTCGCACCGAACGCTGCGTTGCTCGACGCTCACCGCGTCCGATGCGGGGCACGTAGTCGCTGCGCCGTAGCAAAGCCACCTAGAAACAGTCTCTGTAGCACGCCGCAACCTTCGCTTCTCATTCCAACGAGCAGCTCTATACCAGGAGGCATCTCACCTCGTGAGTGTCTAGCAGAGGCAAGCGCAGCTGCTCATATACCGCCGCGACGCCGCGAGCGACGGCGCGAGTTGGAGCCCCGTTTCTCCTCTGTCGTGACGTCACGGTGTCACGTGGTATTGAAGGCGACACCGCCGCGCCTGAGAAGCTGGGTTGAGCTCTAGTAATATGCTTCGCATAAAATGTAGGAGATAACCGACATCGCCCTGGAGAATAACCACATTTTAGTGAACGAGAGTCTAGCATACATAAAGTAGCCCACGTCCATAAGGCACCCTCAGCTACGCTTATTTCTTTTTTTTATGCGAAGCATATTACGAGAGCTCAACCCAGCTCCTCAGGCGCAGCGGTGTCGCCTTCAATACCACGTGACACCGTGACGTCACGACAGAGGAGAAACGGGGCTCCAACTCGCGCCGTCGCTCGCGGCGTCGCGGCGGTATATAAGCAGCTGCGCTTGCCTCTGCTAGACACTCACGAGGTGAGATGCCTCCTGGAGACAGAGCTGCTCGTTGGAATGAGAAGCGAAGGTTGCGGCGTGCTACAGAGACTGATTTTCTAGGTGGCTTTGGCTCAACTCTTGCAAGATGGGCTGGGTGGGAATCGAACCAGGGTCTCCGGAGTGTGAGACGAAGACGCTACCACTGAGCCACGAGTACGATGCTTCAAAGCGGCACAAAAGCGCCTCTAGTGAATGCGGTGTTGCCTTAGAAACGAGCTGTTTCTAAGGCTCAGGCGTGCGTTGCTTGCTCAGGCGCACATTTCGTTGCCGCGCCGAACGCTGCGTTGCTCGACGCTCACCGCGTCCAATGCGGGGAGCGTAGTCGCTGCGCCGTAGCCCATTGTCCTACACCCCTTGGCGGGTCGACGGGAACGCTGTCGCGTTCCACTCTTGAAGGCGAAGCAGAGTAACGCATGAGTTGTTTCTTCGTCTAGCCGAACCAAATATAGCCAAGCAACAGCAGTTCACCAGGCTAAACAGTGGTTCAACAACTAAAATAAAGGCTAGTATGCTTCGCATCCTGGGCTTAACCTTAGCTAAGCCACAGCCATTTTTTTTTGACGAGGCGTTGAATCTAGATGTGTGTAATTAAATACAAAGAAACTCGAACGTAACCTAGGAGAAAGCAGAATTTTTTTTTTTATAGGCCAAGGCGGGAGCTGTCATTCAGGAGCGCCGAAGAACACGAAGGGTTGAAGCCGTAAAACAACGGTCGGAGTTGAATTTTTGTGGCAACTCTGGGCACCGAGTGAAGGAGGCCAGTTTTAACGCGACAGCGTTAAAGGTCCCGTGACGCAAAATATCTCATGTCGTCGTCGGATGACACTGGGCGAAAACTCATTCCGAACCAAAACCACGCAGGCCCTCCGCGTGGCGCAGAGCCGTTACTGAACTAACTGAATTCCTCAAAGTTTTATACGTCAGAAAAATCGTAAGGTACAACCTAAGCACAACATACAGACACGAGCGTCGGAGGTTAATTTGAACGTAACGCAAAACACAATTCTGTTACTCGGAAACTCAAACACAAACCCCTTTACCGAGCGGCGCGGCCCGGTCTGTTCCTTGCGACAACACCAGCGCGCTCGCGTCCGCGCATGCGCAAGAAAGCTGCGTTTGCCGGGAATTGTGACAAGCAGCCAGGGATCGTTGATATATCTATCGCGCTCCACTCTTAAAGGCGAAGCTTTAGTGCCCGCCAATTTTTTTTTACTTTTTTAGCTGTACCAAATGATCACGTGGGTGTCTTCACTATGTTCACAAAGGCTGTCGGACCGCGGCAATGTTCCTGTAAGAGAGAAGTCTTTCTAAAGTGCGTTTCTCCTGCGGTATGACGAACACGCTGTTGCATCTCTCTCCCAGAGACCGCGATGTCGAACGAAACGAGCAAGAAGAGCGAGCGACGTCACCGCCACCACCGCCCGAAGAAGACGACGAGCGACGCTCCGGCCACGTTGCCAGTCACCGTCGCGGCTACGACGGCTGGCTCGTCCCAGCCGAGCCCCGCGATCCCTGAGTGGCCTGGTCAGCCCCGTCTTGGGAGTGCAGTCGCCCGTCGTCCGCATGCCTTCGTCGGCGGAGAGTTCCATCAACGGGCAGCCGGCGACGTCTTCGGGAAGTGCCACTCTCGGAGAACGGGCGTCGCCCGGCGGTGGCAGCAGCGGACACCCGTCTCAGGGAGGACAAGTGCCTGTGGCGGCGACGTCGACTTCATCCGGCACCACCGCCGCGGTAAGAAGGCGGCAGTGTACGGCGCAGGGATGAGATGCTTAATGGAAGGGGGAGTTGAAAATATTGGATAAAGGACAGCGCAGTAACTGTCTCTCTTCGGAGAGGACGCCTCGACTGCGCTGCACAGTGGAGAATGGGGGAGGAAACAGGGGTGAGGGGGAGAGCAGCAGCAGCCGAAACGCCGCAGACGTGAGGGGAGGTGACCTTAATTAAAGACGGTCAGGAAGGGCGACGTCCTCGGCTAAGGTAAGAAAATAGCGGAGGAGGTTTGTGAGGCTTGGTCAATTGGTGCTTTTATGGTTACAAAATGTTGACCGTTCTCTCTCTCATATATATATATATATATATATATATATATATATATATATATATATATATATATATATATATATATATATATATATATATAGTTTTAGGTTTTTTCATCTCGCAGTGCTATATTTAACGAGCTTCTTCTATATGTTTATTGTATTTCGCAGTTTTATTCCATTTACTCTACTTAATTTATACCTTTCCTTAATACTTTGACCATCACTTTGACTATGTTCTCTATTCGTTCCCCTTTCGCAACCAACAACTCGCATTATTACGATTGTGTGTTGTTCGTGTCACCTGCATATATGCAATAGTTACATATGCTGTGTTTGTACCTATTCTATTGTATTACTTCTATGCATTTGTATACGACTGCACTGTTAATTTATTGTCGTATTCTTGCAATCAATCATATTCACACTACTATAGCTCGGATAGGTTGCTCAGATAGGTTCGACTATGGCATATTCAGGCCCACCGCCACGGCAGGTGGTGTAAGCTGCTTGCGAATCCGTATAAACGTGGTACGTACAATGAGCTGAATCCTGCCTTTCTTCCATACTAGACACCGCAAGGTATTATTGCCGCGAGCTCTAAGTTAGCAACGCCATTATCGGTAGACACGCGTGCGACAGTGGTGACAGTCGACTTATCGTCATGGCGAGCTACAGCTGCACCATGTTCAGAATGGGCAGCGTCAGCGCAAAGCCGTACGACCGCATCACGAGCAAGTGTGCTGGGTAGCGTGGCACGGCGCTTTGCAGCCGCTTTACGTCGGGGTGCATTGGCTGCGCTAGTGTTCTTTGCGAAAGGCTTCCCATCAGCCTAGTCAATCAGTTCCCACGGCGGAGCAAGGGATGGGAGTGGATCGAGGTTTGTCTGTGGAGTGGCCCAATGTCTGTAGGATTTGGCGACCAGCCGTCGTCGTGGCGAGACGGACACACTGGGCTTGCAATTGCTGCTCCGCCAAATCCCGCAAGGCATTGACCCGACTATACATGCATGCAAGTCGGCGATGAGTGGCCAATGTCCGTAGGATTTAGCGACCAGCCGTCGTCGTGGCGAGACGGACACACTGGGCTTGCAATTGCTGCTCCGCCAAATCCCGCAAGGCATTGACCCGACTATACATGCATGTAAGTCGGCGATGGCCGTATATCGGGGTATCGGTATATCGGGAGTAATATTCGGTCCTACCTCAAAGAAGTTTTTCCCAGCCATGTTTTCTGCGCTGAGGGTGAAGAAGGGGTTGGGGACCGGTATCGCCGGAAACTCTTGTCAAGACTTTTCTGCCATCCTGGTGTCAGCGGGGGCAATGCCTGCAGCAGATTCCTACTCCGCCATGCAGGCGTCAGCGGTGGGCGTATCCGCGCTGTCATTACGACCTTCCGTGCCTGCTTTGCAAGTTGAAGCGCCGAAATTGCTGTTCCTCGGTGACGAAGACCACGGTGGTGGTGTCGCTTCCATTTTCGATCGGGGCGTACACACCCCAAAAAATTGCGGGCAGAAACAACGATATCTCGGGAGCGATAGGAACGTGCGTCCGACCGGTTCCGGCTCAAAAGTCGCTTCTCACTATTAGGAAGCGCACTTCTGACGTCACGTTATTCTATTGGTTATCAGAATTTGCCGCCGAGTATCGCGACACCGTCACCGGTGCTGACGGAAGTGGGCGTCGCGATCACGGCTGTTTCGGCCACCGGCACCGTGGAGGCGCTGTACGCGTCGTGGCAATCAACCCCCTCTATTCTGGAAAGCAGCGACACCCTCCTCCTCGAGCGCTCTTTTCTCCTCAATGCTCCTCGGGTTTCACTCTCCCACGGGCGGGCGCGTTGCACACGGCACTCCTTTCGGTCCAGCCGCCGCTGGGCGCCGCGGAAGCGTAATAAATGCGCGCGCTTGTTCTTTCAGTCGTTTGAAGCGTTATTGTGGAATAATTAATTCTCATAATGACACTGATAGGACTATGGTAAACTTCCGATAGATCGTGCTGACGAATATTTAAAAGATAGACTGCAAGGTAAACTAGTGAAAGTACGCTAAAATATGACCATCGTTAAGCGGCTTGCTCTCCATGGCCGTGCGGATAGGGTGGCTAGTCACTATAGCACTGCTTTGGCCATCCATGGCGCGGCGGAGCACGGTATGCGGGAAACTTGGGCAGCGCAGACAACTAATGCGTTCCTTTCACATGCGTAGCTCCTAAGAAAGCTTCAAAAATCTTAAACATAAAAAAATCTCCACCCAAGCACTCCCTACAGATGATTAACCAGCGAAGCTGAAACTTGCGGCCCCGGTGTTTATCACTGGGTTAATCCCGATGGTTCATTAAACGACGCCTTGGCAGGCTGCCAGATCCCCGGTACGCAGTTGCTGTTTGCGCTCGGCTGCACGAGCCTGTTCTTGTGCCCGGGCTGTAGCATCGGCACGCCGTAGACGAGCTCGTTTCCGGTTCTGTTCGCGGCGTTGCTGATCGAAAGCTGCCTGCTCCTAAAGAATACACATGACGCGTGGCCTACTCGGAGTCGGAAAGAAACTGCTGCGCGCGCGCTCGGCTGCAACGGAGAGCAACGACGTCACTACTGGCACAGCTAATCCAACGCCACCTTCACCAGCACGCCTTTTCGCTCCTATCCACGACGTCCTGTTACCTGGCCCGACTGCCATAGAATCTAATGGGAACCCGCCGTGGTTGCTTAGTGGCTATGGTGTTGGGCTGCTGAGCACGAAGTCGTGGGATCGAATCCCGACCACGGCGGCCAGATTTCGATGGGGTAAAACACCCGTGTACCTAGATTTAGGTGCATGTGAAAGAACCTCAGGTGGTGGAAATTTCTGGAGTACCCCACTACGGCGTGACTCATAATCAGACAGTGGTTTTCGCACGTGAAACTCCATAATTCTTTTTTTTATCTAATGGTAATGCTCCCCAGTAAGCAACAGGGATTATGACGTCACCGCTTTGATCACACCAGCCTTGTAAATGGAAATTTCGGGCGAGGTAGCGTAACGTCATGGATCGGAGTAAACAGGTGTTGTTCTATCGAGGTGGTGCTGGCTAATAACGCGCCTCTTCCTTTTCTATTCTCGCGCATGCGCATGGGGTTGCGCAGAAGGGGTTTTCGGCGTTCAGGCGACCGACAGACAGACAGACGGATGGACGGACGAATCGGCTAGCCATATACAGCTTCGCTTTCATAAGCAAGAACATGCATAATGGTTCTTTACAATAGTAAATCTACCTTTATCGAGAGCACCGAAAGCACTTGAGCCAATGCTAGACGCATTCTGGGCTTGCGCGAGGAGTCATTAATGTAAACAATGCATGCGCTTGAACTTCGCTTACGACGTTTCACAATAAACCAACAGCATGCAACATGCACATTTTACCAGAATTAAGGAATGCGCATGGCTCGAATTCTAGGACAGGCCACGAATTAAGCCCCTCAGTTATGCGATGTATGTCGCGTTGTTGGCTGCCTACTGCACAGTGGATGCCGACATAACCTTTAGCAACGGTTAAGTGATATTTGTTTTTGTCATTCGGAACATCACAAACTGAAGGATGGGCGCCTACAGCACGCGTTTGAAAAATTAGGCCATATTTTCCAATTCATCCATAAGAACTTAACATCATTTAGTTTGAGAGGATACAATTTCGTAAGCGCAATTTTTTTTCGTCAAGCTATTCAACGCCGGTGTTCCAGAATTTTCGACACTTACCTCTACGGAACTGTCGATCCTATAGGGATGTCAGTACTATCAATGAATGAAAAAAAAACACTTCAGATATTTGTAGGCGTTACTAAGCATTGGCGACTGCTAGCGGATTCGCCAAAAGAAAATAAAATGCTCTCGGACACTAGCCTAGGAGTGGTTATTGCGACCTGAAAGCTTTTTTTCCCCTTATTGGTGAACATAAGTTTATGAGACAAATGCAGCTCCCAAGAGCACGCGAGTAAGATTGTAATGAACCCGAAATTTAACTCCCAGTAAATATGTGCGCGATGTACTTTGCCCAGTGAACTAACACCATGCATGAAAGTTCACTTCACTGGTTATAACAGGCAGGTATTCTTCCGGCAAACGAAGCTGACCTAACTTGCAAAACACACGTGGGCCGTGGCAGCGCGATCAACCCGTAGCCCGCGAATGGCGGCCGGAAAAAAGTAAAAATAGCTAGAACTTTTTGAAAATAACATAACATAGAAATTTTGAGCGTAATTTGAACATTTTGAACCTAACATTACTCATTTATTGTCTTGATGGGTGGTGATCGTGACGGAAGGTACGAACTCATTTATTGTCTTGATCGGTGGTCATTATTTCACTCGCCACTGCAATCGCATTCTTTGATAACGTCAAATCGATGCACGTACGCCGCCGGGTGGTCGGTTGGGCCGGATCGTTGTGGCATCGCTAGCGATATGTCTGCAACACGGAACGCGTCAACCGCTCCCTTTTTCGGTACCGACACATCCACATTGAAATCACCGACAACGACAACAGGGATAGTGTCATCGCAGCTAATTAACGCAAAGTGAGTAGCCATGAACTTTACGGGACTATGAGTCATTGCATTTTTTTGCCTGCTTTCGCGTGTATTAGTCATCGCTCACGGAGGTTTGAGCTGTTCTTTATGTTGCGTGCGTGATTAGAAAGAATTTAAGCACTGTTCGTTTCACTTTCCTGAGTGCTTGTAGCCTCTGCCTTGAGGGGCTATGCGCCTTTGCATTTTTTGCTTGCTTACGGGAGCATGAATGCTTACGGGGGAATGAGTCATTGATGACGATGGTCTTTGTTCACGGTGAACACAAATGCATGGAACCCCATAGCCATATACAGCTTCGCAGTCACAAGTTTGGTGACGTTGCCCTCACGTGATAGGGCGGTATTGCGCGCCGCAGCCAGTCAGCGCGCGAGGAATGCCGTAGTGGCGACAGCGAGGAGTAAAGAGGAGTACAGTGGTGCTGGTGAGGATGCGGCGGCCAGGATGTAAGAGTGTCGCTACTTTCCCGAATAAAGGGGTTTCACGTGGGAAGAGCGCCAACGCGGTTATTTTTCGTGTCGCCACACAATCTTGCCGCTCTTCTGAGCACCCTACATTAAGGCTCTTTCAGGGCGCTGTTAATTGTCTAGTGCGGTTAGGTGGTAGACACATTTTCGTTGTAGAGCCCGAAAGAACAGGCGCGCGACTGTCACATTCACGAAAACATATTGTTCTATGCTTCTTACCATTGTCTACAGCTTCCTAACTGACACTTTTAAAACTATAACAATTCACTTACCAGTTAGGAAATTAATCCTAACTATATCAGTATTCGAATGTCACCAATAAGGATATTACCGCCGGATGATCAACTCGGTTGCGTAGCTGCTTCAATTTGTTCGCGTAAAGGTGTCCGAATTCTAAATCATCCTAATGCATGGTAGCTGGGCGACGCTATGCAAAGCAGCATCTATATGCTGAGAGGCACGGGCTGTGTCATCCGGTAACGTCCTCCCACGTCGCGCGCTGTCAAGTGTCCGGCTCGGCAAAAAATTGGCTGAGGCTTAGCTTGGTTAAGCCTAGTCAGATGCGAAGCATATTGGTGGCTAAACTTGGTAAGTAACTTGTCGCCGAGCCGCATACTGAGCACGTTGCTTGGCCAGACGTTCTTCCCGCTCTTCATCAATCTCTGTAGCACGCCGCAACCTTCGCTTCTCATTCCAACGAGCAGCTCTCTCTCCAGGAGGCATCTCACCTCGTGAGTGTCTAGCAGAGGCAAGCGCAGCTCCTTATATACCGCCGCGACGCCGCGAGCGACGGCGCGAGTTGGAGCCCCGTTTCTCCTCTGTCGTGACGTCACGGTGTAACGTGGTATTGAAGGCGACACCGCCGCGCCTGAGGAGCTGGGTTGAGCTCTAGTAATATGCGTCGCATAAAAAGAGTATTGACGGCATGATTGTGCGCAGGTGCAAAGACCGAACGGCGACGGTGAAGCGCACCCAGCAGCGGCAGCAGTCCGAACGCGGCTCGACGCAGGCGAAGAACCCTGCGATGCAAAGCGGCGTCACCTCGGCGTCGTCCTCCGCGGTCGCTGCAGCCCGGTCGGGCATCGGCCACGAACCCACCGAGCCGGCTTCGGACAAAGACCGCGAACGAAGCACCGGTCGAGCACCCACTGGTTACTCGCACACCGGCCAAACGGGTCGATTCGAGCCGAGCAGAGGGACCGGCGTGTTGAATACAGCAACGGGAACTATGGGCAAAGCGACTTCGACGCGTGATCCGACAGCCGGAGTTGTGGGCCGCGTGCAGCAGGTTGGAAAAAAATTTTCTTTGATAGTTTTGTTGGTCTTTAAAGAAGTGTTGGCGTGACAATTTCAAGTTCTTTCTCTCTCTCTCTCTCTATTTACGGTAAATAGAGTTACGAACCCTCTAAGCCCAGAAAAAGCACTAACAAGCGGCAGCACGCCCTTAGTAATTCTTTACTATGTTTATTTCAGCGAACCACGGCACGAATTCGCAAAAAAAAACATCTTACGCGAGAAATGTTTGTAGGAGAAAATTTCAATTCGATCATCCATGAACTTATTGTCATTGACGGCAATGACGAAGAACACTTAAGGAGGAGCTTTGTGAATCTGGCCCTGCAGCTTTGCTTTCGGTGCCGAAGAGGTGGATTAGTAGTGACGTCATGATACGCTGGCTCGCTCCACTCCAGCGATCGCTGCATCTGCGAGAAGCGCTGCAAGAAACACGCAGCGCAGTCTTAGTAATGGCGCGTTCGAGTGGGAGTTCAGCAGCAGATGCGCCGAGGCAGCTTGCGGGGACGTGACCTCATGTTCTGCCTCTGGAACATGCAACATTTTATGTAATTCGCTCGGTGAAATGACGAAATAATATTAGGCACCCACATACAACAACTCTATCCTCGGAGAACAGATGCGAACGGCGACTGATGGAGGTAGTACAATGCTCCGGTGTAGTTTTGGTGCCAATTCTCGCTTTTGGCATTTTTTATTATTTCGTCATTTCACCGAGCGAATTACATAAAATTGGTTCAAGAACGAAAGAAAAAAGCTAACTTTAATCAAAAAAGAACCTTCCAGTCAAGCAGCCACCACATGCCAACAAGGGGGACCTCGAGTTTAGAAGTACCAGACGTGAAGAAAACTTCCACAAACTTCCAATGTAATAGACATTTCAAAAACATTAAGTGAAAATGAAATAGGCGCACTCAGCAAGGGCCTAAACTTTTGTCCCACGAACCACACAATAAATAAATTCGAGCTTCACAAGGGCCTCTCATAATTCTCCCGACGAATGCGTATCAGACACTTTTTCGCACACACACCAGACACCGGGACGACACCACTTAGAGCCCAATCCACTTGAGCTCCCGAACCAGAACAAGCCATAGAACTTCACATATACCTTAAAACTGACACTAAAGAAATTATAAGCCAATCCAAGACATGTAAGAGACCTAAAAACATAACTGCTTCGGAGAGTTATATCATTTCAAATCTTAGTTGCCGGAATGACATTGTTATTAAGAAGAAGATAAGGGTGGAAGTATAGTTATTTGGCCAGTAGAAAAATACAAGCACGAGGCTTACAAACAACTAAACAACCCAGAACATTACCGTAAGCTAGATGACGATCCGACATTATCCTACACAGTGACAATTACCAACAGGCTGAAATCACTTTTGGCTGATGAATTGATAACACCGTCAGAATACAAATTTCTTGAACCAAAGAACAAAACTGCCGAGAATTTTTACCTCCTTCCAAAAGTTCATAAAATTCCATCCGCTGAACTATATACTGCTATTATCCCAGGTGGCCCGGTAGTATCAAATAACACCCCGACAGGGAGCATCTCCACATTCCTTAACCACTTCCTCGGTGTCTTGCCAAAAGCACTTCCATCATTTGTACGAGATACGTCCCACCCGCTGAGAATTATAGAGGACATTAATACTAAAGGCACACTACCCCACAACACAATTCTCGCAACACTAGACGTCACGGCCCTGTACACCAACATTTCGATCACTGATGGTTTATCTTCAATAAAACAAATGCTGTCTAAACACAATGCAGAACACGCTACTGAAGTCTACTTCTCTCTCCTTGAATTAGTTCTAACACATAACTACTTCGAATTTGACGAGAGTTACTACCTACAGATACATGGTACAAGCATGCGTACGCCTTTTGCACCAACCTACGCGAACATATTTATGGGGATTCTAGAAACAGATTTCCTATCGCGCTGCACTGACAAGCCCCACACATACCTACGATACATAGACGACATACTCATAATATGGGGAACTGGTCAAGGCAGTCTAGATAAATATGTAGCATTTCTAAACTCTCTTCACCCAACAATAAAATTCGCATCAGAATCCATCAGTGAGCACATAAACTTTCTGGACACAAAAATATACTCTGTGTAGGAAACCTTCTGACAAACAACTGTACCTAGAATATACGAGCCACCATCCCAGACATTGCAAACAAGGTATCTTTAAAGGCCAAGCCACACGACCACGTCGCATTTGCGTTGAAAACCAAGACTACATAGATATACCCGATCACTTTAAAGGGCCCCTGAAACGGTTCGGACAAATTTTGTAGGCTCGTAGGGTACAGCTTAAGTAGAACATTCGCACCACAATTTAAGTGAAGCGTTACGTATTAATGGAGCTGCAAGCGATTAGAAGTTACCCTCCTCCCTAGCTATGCTTTTCCTCCTCAACTCGCTCGCCGAGCGAGCGGCGCTAAGCTCCGCCTTCACTGGTTCAGCGTCACGATGCAACGTCACATCGTTCACTTCCGGTTGTTTAGGAGCACGCCCCCTCCCGCGCGAGACCTCTCCGCTAGCCGCTTGGCCGTCGACCGAGAGCTATCGAAGCAGCGTGCGTTGCGAGCATTCTGTCGTAGCGCCGAACGTGTCCGGTACTCCGCTAAAAACAGGCAAGCTGGTCATTTCGGCAAATGACTGGAGGCATAAACTCAAGCTGATGAAGGAACTTCAGCGTAGACGTACGTGAGCAGCCTGATCGGTCTGCACGGTCCAGACACTTGCTGGCGCAGCGCTTAACCAGTCAAACAAAGCGCTAATATTGCTCTAACCAAGTGTAAAGCATTTTAAACATTTATGAATCAATGTGTTGATGATTACACTCCTGCGAAAAATACACACCAGCAGCAAAGAATACACTTCGTTGCTGCTACTGTGTATGGTTGAGCTCTGTGCCACCAGGAGGCTGCACCGTGCAGACCGTTCACATTTGCCCTTCTGCTCATCTCGTGGCTCATCCTGGCACAGTCAAGCGGCCAGACCCTGTCCCCTTGCACTTGTGTTTGCCCTAATACTGGACTCGCGGTTTGCAAGTCGCTAGGTTTACAGTCCACAAGGCAACAAAGTCGAATCATAGTGCTCGCGAAAAGACTGAGACCGACTCTGACCGCCGAGCTCTCGTCAAAATGGAGTACGTTGTAACAGAAGCAGACGACACTTGCTGTGTGCCGGAAGTGCTGAAGTGTACTAAAAAACTATTCTTGTGTATTCTCTTTAAGTTATTTTCTTTTTACAAAAACAAAGTAACTAACATTCCAACTATTACGAGCATCATTTGTTCCCCATAAAGTTGGAAAAATTATCGACCACGCGCCCTGGTCAGCCAATCAGATAGCTCGCCCATGTGACGTAATATGGGTTATTTGCATCATATGGGTAGGGGCGGCTTAAAATTCCGCCGAGCAGTGCGCTGCGATCGGCAGCGATGTGTATTTTTAAAACCTTATAATAAATTACACGCTTTACGCAGAGCACTTAGATGCATCAATTAATGATCAGAAGAACCTACTCTAACGACTCAGTACGTTTGTAGAAAATCGCCAAAATCGTTTCAGGGTCCCTTTAAAGGAACCCTATCAGACAGGACCCACCCAAACAGTGTCCTTCAAATAGCCTACACTGCTGCAACCAAACTTGATCGAGCCGAGGTCCTCAAGCCCCACCCGAGAATCACAAGAACAACAACGCCTCTTCTTACTACTAAATTCTCAAACGCACTCCCAAACGTGAATAACATCCTCAGTAAATACTACCCAATTCTCACCAGCAACCAGAAACTTGAAGATTTTTCCCGACCCGCCCAGAGTAGCCTACAGACGCAACACTAATGTTAAAGATATTCTTGTGCATGCCAAACTAAAGACAAAGAGGAAGTTGGGAACCAGTCCCTGTGGCCGCCCCAGGTGCTCTACATGCAAACATATTCAATATACTACTACAGTAAAGAGTACAGCGTCGAATTACGCACACAAGGTAACTTCGGCTTTCACCTGCACATCAAGCAACGCAATCTATTGTCTAGAATGCGCTGCTTGTAGCAAACAATGCATAGGTGACACTGGACAACAAATTCATAAAAGACTCAACGGTCACTGCGTGGGCACAAAACACAATTTACCTAAAGCAGTAGCCAGCCACATTAATGAACATGGTCATATATTTCACAAAGCAAGGCTCTATATACTGCAAACAAATTTCCGTTCACCTCGCGAAAGGAAATATACGGAATCGTACCTAATACACAAGTTTAATTGCCTACACCCGACGGGAATTGATTTGGCACGTGGCAACGTAGAATCTTTAAAAGCGGTAACTTAAATCTGAAATTATCATATCATCAACCAAGAAAGAAAACATATTATGCCACCAGCTAACCTTAATTCTCAACCTTACCTACTCTTCCATTTCGAACATTTTTTCCTGCCTACTACTCAATTTATTACACTCTTTCAGATTTTTATGTTTATATGAACTGTACGACCCCCTTTTTCCCATGTACACTTGCCCACGCCCGCTTCTGGGCACGTCACCCTCCTATTTGTTATTCCGGTTTCGGTTCCCCCCTTTCTTTTCCTTTTTATATATATATATATATATATATATATATATATATATATATATATATATATATATATATATATATATTGCCACCTGGTGTTTTGAGCCAGCGCTGCGTGCCCAGCAAAAACGGTGATTGAAGACGACGAAGTCAAGGATCTTGCGCCAGCTGGTGAACCGTCCTCCTTGTGTCTGACATTTTCGTGTCTGGCTGCTGATCCTGCTGCTTATTCTTGCCTTAGCACGTGACAAACTGGTGGAGGTGCGGGGTAGGTTGCCTCAAAGCTTGCGAATATGACATATGTGGGCTGTCATGTCTTAGCGGTCGAGCTTCTGTTTTGAAGGGTGGTTCTTTTAGCGCATGCTGAACTTCGTCACGGAGAACGCTGGACAAGGAGCTGAGCGTCGGCTGTGAAGGTACCGACAGTTTCTGGAGTTCTTCGCGGATCACGGAACGAATGAGCTCTCGAAAGAAATCGACGTGGCCCCCGAGAGCTCCGAAGAAGCTCGTTCGTGAGGCAGCGTTCACTTGGCGTTTGTATGATGGTGCCCGCTGCCAAAGCGTCTGTTCCATGGTGACCGCCTCGGAACGAAACTCTGACACAGTCTTGGGAGGACTGCGCACGAGACCGCCGAACAGGTGCTCTTTCACTCCGCGCATCAGGAACCGCACCTTCTTTTCCTCCGACATGCTGGGGTCGGCTCGTCGAAAGAGACGCGTCATGTCCTCGACGTACATTGCGACACTCTCGTTCGGCATTTGGATACGGGACTGGAGATCACGCTCAGCTCGCTCTCGGCGATCAGGGCTCGCATATTTCTCAAGAATCCGCCTTTTGAATTCTGCCCATGAAGTTAAGGCATCTGCACGGTTCTCGTACCATACACGTGCGCCATCGTTAAGGCTGAAATAGACATTTTTCAGCTTGTCTGCGTCATCCCACTTGTTGAACGCGGCAACATGTTCATAGTGCAACAGCCAATCTTCAACGTCCTCATGTATGGCGCCGTGGAAGGGATTCGGCGTTCGCGGATTGAGTAGCATACAATGAATCGGCGTTGTGCCTTCCATACCGGTTGGGGTGGTCGGAGCTGCCATTTTCTCTGGGAGGAGTCCAAACTCAGGGGCTTGTCCACGGATCCTTCTGCTGGCGCGGTGTGCAGGCGTAACCACCGGTACGGGGCTGGAGCTCCTGCTGCCCGGAGGGATTTGGTGCATAGATTAGATTACCCCGCACCTCCACCAGTTCCACCTCCACCTCGGAGCTATCCTGGTGCAACGACAAGACGGCACTGAACGAGTTATAGCCTACGCGAGCCGCACTCTGTCACGCCCAGAGTCCAATTATTCCACCACAGAGAAGGAGTGCCTCGCGGTTATTTGGGCTACCACAAAGTTTAGGCCGTATCTCTACGGGCGGCCATTTAAAGTTGTGACCGACCATCACGCTTTCTGCTGGTTGACCAACCTCCGAGACCCTTCTGGACGATTGGCACGTTGGAGTCTGCGACTCCAGGAATTAAACATCGCCATCGTGTACAATTCAGGCAGGAAACATGAAGATGCTGACACGTTATCACGGGCACCTATTAAATCTCCGAATCCTGACGAGGAAGACGACAGCGCCATTCTGGGAGCCCTCAGCGGGCCGGATCTGCTCGCTAAACAGCGATCGGACGCTGAGTTAAGACCCGTCATCGATCACTTAGAAGGCGGCATCGCGTCCATTCCTCGCCCACTTTCGCGACGGTTGTCGTCATTTTGCCTACGAGGGGGCATCTTATACAAAAGAAACACAGGTGCCGGCGACAAACCACATCTGCTAGTAGTACCTCAAGCCCTTCGCGACGACATCCTATTAGCCTGCCACGACGAGCCGACATCTGGCCACTTGGGCTACTCAAGGACTCTGGACAGGGTACGGCAACTGTACTACTGGCCTAGACTGACTGCTTGCGTCAAACGCTACGTGAAAGGATGCCGTGAATGCCAGCGCCGCAAGTCACCACCCTGCAAGCCTGCAGGCCTTCTACAACCCATCGACCCTCCGCGTACGCCGTTTGATCAAGTTGGAATGGACCTTCTTGGACCATTTCCCTTGTCTTCCTCCGGCAATAGGTGGATCATTGTCGCAACTGACTACTTGACGCGTTACGCTGAGACGAAGGCACTACCACGCGGGACAGCATCTGAAGTTGCCCAGTTTTTTATGCATCACATTGTGCTTCGGCACGGCGCACCGTCATTCATCATCACTGACCGAGGGACGGCATTTACGGCGAAGCTTCTGGATGACATCTTCAAGCTGAGCTACACGAGTCATCGAAAGGCCACTGCATACCACCCTCAGACTAACGGCTTGACAGAAAGACTAAACAAAACACTGGCAGACATGCTCGCTATGTACGTGGATGTGCAGCACAAGACGTGGGACGAAATCCTACCGTACGTAACGTTTGCGTACAACACTGCCACGCAGGAAACTACACGCTTCCCGCCATTCCGCCTCGTTTATGGTCGAGATGTCCAAACTATGCTAGACGCCATGATGCCATATGAAGATACCGACCAGCTCGACCAGTTAGCTCCTGACGTCGAGGAGTACATTCAGCGCGCCGAGGAAGCGCGTCAACTGGCCCGCGTGCACATAAGACAGCAGCAGTGTACCGATGCAATAAGGTACAATCTCCACCACAGACAAGTGACCTATGAGCCTGGTGACCAAGTTTGGGTTTGGACACCCATTAGACGGCGAGGCCTCAGCGAGAAACTCCTCAGCAAGTACTTCGGACCATACACAGTACTAAGGCGTGTAAGCGCCGTGAACTATGAAGTGATCCCAGATGGAGACCTGCCGTCGTCCAAGCGCTGTTTACCACGCGCAGAGACTGTACATGTGGTCCGCCTCAAGCCGTATTTTACACGGTGAAGTGTACTAGTGAAACAACCTTTTTTTTCGCTGTCGTCGCGTCTTCCTCCAAAGAACTGTGAAGCGTTTTTTTTTTTGTTCCCGACCACAGAACACATTTTTCCGTGTGCATTTCCCTATGTGTGCTAGCGCGTCCCCCCCCCGCACTTTTTTTGTCTTACCTAATTTGTGTAGTTCCCCGCAGGGGCGTCTGCGCAAGCAGGCGTTTGGTGTGTTGCGACACCACGGACCCGAGCACATGGGGGTTGGACCCTCCCGCGTGTAGCCGTGCGCGGCTTAGCCGTGTCTGGGGAAAAGGGGATCCTGGGGGTTGAGCCGATGCTGGGTGCTTGGACCTTTAAGGCCCCCCGGCGGAGGCAACACACCCCTTTGGCCTCTGCTTCACATAGACGGCACCCCCGGACTGACCCACCCGGGGGAAATCGGCAGTCGCCTTTTCCTGTCTCTCTCTTCGCACACCTTCGTCTTTCCCTCTCACTTTTAGTCTTTCCTGTCCTCTTTTTCTTCTGATAACTTCCAACTTTCCTGGCGGCTAGGGTTAACCTGGTGTGCTATGACCTACCTTGGTTATAACATATGTGGTTATAGCGATGACGTACAGTTGGCATGGCAGGGCTTGTTTCACCACATACCTTGCCTTGTCCCCTTGTTGGGCTCGGTGGTGGGTGACTGGCGTCGTCGCTGAATACTCAACATATCTCATGGGAACTTCCAACCCTTTTTCAACCGATCGTCCCTCTAAAAGGGGGCGCACCGATGCTACATTTCAATTTTCTCTCAAAGCCACTCAGACATTCCCGAAATTTCACGTTGTTCACAGTGAAAAACCTGACAAGAAGGCAAGAACGATTTCACCATTCGTTGTGACGAAGTATCTCACAGAGACCATTGGAGGCGGTTATAAAATCACCAAGCTGGCCAGTGGCGACTTATTACTCGAATTGAAAGACAAAACACAACATGACAAGCTAACGAACCTTGTAGAACTTGGAGACATCCCCGTCAGTGTAACAGCACACCGAACCATGAATTCGTCCAAAGGCGTAATTTCTGACATTGACTTAATGGACTTGACCGAAGAAGAACTCCTGGAAGGATGGAAGGACGAAAACGTCATAAACGTACAAAGAATAAAGATCAGACGGGACAACAAAGAGCTGCCAACTAAGCACCTGATAGTTACCTTTGGCTCTAGCACATTACCAGAGACATTAGAAACTGGATATATCAAAATCAGAGTACGACCGTACATCCCCAACCCGCGACGTTGTTTTAAATGCCAGAGGTTTGGCCACGCTTCCCAGAGCTGCCGAGGGCGGCTAACATGTGCGAAATGCGGCATCAACGATCATTCTGCAGATGACTGTAAGGCTGAGCCCCGTTGTAGCAATTGTAATGGTGGCCACCCTGCATACTCTCGAACATGCGAAGTCTGGAAAAAAGAAAAAGAAATAATTGCGATAAAGGTAAAAGAAAACATAACTTTCAGAGAAGCAAGACAACGCATCTCATCAACATTTACACAGACCGCATCTTTCGCCGAAGTGGTACGTCGGGGGGCAGCACCACAACGGCACTTGGCGGACGCCAGCACCACGCATAGCGAGCGTGCTGCAACGCCACCCGCCCCCACGGTGGGAGCAGCGAAGGCTGCCCTACCTCTCCCCAATTTGACCACAGTGGAGGCCTCTGCTAGTGCTGGCACCAGTCAGCCCAGCTCCGAGGCCAAGAAAAACCCACCAACCACCAGGATGGTGGGCTCCAAGGCCTTGTCTTCCGAGACAAGGCTTTCACGTAAAACACACCGCTCGCAAGAGCGGCTGTCCAGTGCCTCTCAAGAGGCCATGGACACAACACCGAGTCAGAAGGCGCAGTTGACGCCTAAGGAGCGGCGCGACTTTGTCGACCGCTCCAGGAAAGACAAAACTCCAATTACAGGGCCTCAAAAGGGCGCTGTGAGCTAAATCAAGTTCTCTTTGACACATAGCACAACATTTATTTTAATATGGATACACTAATTATTCAATGGAATATCAGAGGCCTGCTTTGCAACCTCGATGATATCCAGGAACTCCTTAAAGAACTAACTCCAAAAGTGCTGTGTGTCCAAGAGACTCATTTGAAATCTAATCATAAAAACTTCCTACGTCAGTATGTTATTTTTCGGAAGGATCGCGATGATGCCCTCGCATCATCCGGCGGCGTAGCCATCATAGCTGACAAATCTATAGCCTGTCAACACCTACGGCTACGAACACCCCTTGAGGCAGTGGCCGTTCGTGCTGTACTTTTAAATAAACTGATAACCATTTGCTCTTTATACATACCGCCGCATTTTCAGCTTCACAAACAAGAATTCCAAACATTAATAGATCAGTTACCCGAACCCTATCTTGTGCTTGGAGATTTAAATGCACACAGCAACCTATGGGGCGACTCGCGCTGCGACGCGAGAGGTCGCCTGATTGAACAATTCCTTTTTTCTTCAGGGGCATGTCTTTTGAATGGGAAGGAGCCCACGTATTACAATCTGGCAAACAAAACATACTCCTCAATAGATCTTAGCATTGCATCTCCAACTCTTCTACCCCACTTTAAATGGAAAGTTATTAAAAACCCTTACGGGAGTGACCATTTCCCTGTAGCTCTATGCACACCAATGTCTAATGAATGTCCCCCACAATTACCTCGCTGGAAAAATGACTCAGCTGACTGGGAAAAGTTCAAAAATCTTGCTACTTTATCCTGGGACGACATGTGTGCTTTAAGCATAGACGCTGCGATTCAATATTTTACGGTTTTTCTCCTTGACACCTCCTCCAAATGTATCCCTGTAACAAGTGGATTGTCCACAAAACGCCGTCTTCCGTGGTGGAATGATGAGTGTCGAAAAGCGCGAAAGAAGCAAAACAAGGCATGGGCTTTACTTCGGGATTCTCCGACGGCAGAAAATCTAGTTAATTTCAAGCAGGTCAAATCCCAGGGTCGGAGAACGCGGCGACAAGCTAGAAGAGAGAGTTGGAGAAAGTATATATCGGGAATTAACTCATACACTGATGAAACAAAGGTTTGGAACAGAGTGAATAGAATAAACGGTCGACAGCCTTACTCGTTGCCTTTGGTGAATACTCAAGGCGACAGCATGGAAGACCAGGCGAACTTTCTTGGCGCACATTTCGAACAGATATCCAGCTCGTCGCACTATTCTGAAACATTCCAAAGGTACAAAAAGCAAATAGAAGGAAAACCACTAGACCGGAAAAGCACAAAATGCGAGGCATACAATAGACCTTTTTGCATGGCAGAGTTTCAGGCAGCCCTAAACAGCTGCAACAAATCTGCCCCCGGTTCTGACCGCATCTTATATGAAATGCTAAAACATCTGCCGCCTGAAACACAAAAAACACTTCTTTGTCTTTACAATTCTATATGGTCGTCCGGCCAAATTCCCTCTGCTTGGAAAGAGGCCATCATAATTCCTATATTGAAATCGGGTAAGGACCCTTCTTTGGCAAATAGTTATAGGCCGATAGCTTTGACGAGCTGCTTATGCAAAGTTTTTGAGAAGATAGTAAACAGTCGCCTGGTACATTATCTAGAAATTAACAAGAAATTAGATCCATATCAATGTGGTTTTAGAGAAAGCAGATCGACGACAGATCAGCTTGTACGCATGGAAATGTACATCAGGGAAGCGTTTGTTCACAAACAGCTTGTGTTATCAGTGTTTCTTGACATGGAGAAGGCGTATGATACTACGTGGCGCTTCGGGATCCTTCGGGATCTTTCTGCAATGGGCATTCGCGGCAACCTCCTAAGAATAATTGAAAGCTATCTCTCTGACAGGACATTTCGTGTTAGAGTTGGCAACGTGCAGTCTCGACCATTTTTGCAGGAGACAGGTGTACCGCAGGGTGGAGTACTGAGCTGTACGTTATTTATTGTTAAAATGAACTCCCTCCACACCGTATTGCCTCGCACACTCTTCTACTCCGTCTATGTGGACGATGTACAGATAGGGTTCAGGTCATGCAATACTAGCATTTGCGAGAGGCAGCTACAACTTGGCTTGAATAGACTCTCAAGGTGGGCGGACGAGAATGGTTTTAAGTTGAACCCCCAAAAAAGCACATGTGTCTTATTCTCAAACAGGAGAGGTGTACTGCCACAACCAGACATTAACCTTAATGGAGAAAGACTAACTGTTAGTCATGAACACAAATTCTTAGGTATTATCCTGGACACAAAGCTTAACTTCATTCCCCACTTAAAATATCTTAAAGAAAAATGCCTGAAGACCATGAACCTCCTCAAGCTGCTCTCTCGAACAACTTGGGGCAGTGACAGGAAGTGTCTCCTTAGCCTGTACAAGAGTCTCGTACAATCACGCCTCGACTACGGAGCCGTGGTGTACCACTCCGCAACAGAGACTGCGCTAAAGATTCTCGACCCAGTCCACAACCTCGGTATACGACTGGCAACAGGCGCCTTCAGAACGAGCCCTGTTGAAAGTCTCTACGTTGAGTCCAACGAATGGTCCTTACATCTGCGAAGAATATTCTTAAGTTTATCATACTATTCTACGGTAAAATCAGACCCCGAACATCCATGCCATTCCATCGTTAGCGACCTGCGCGCTGCCAGACTTTACAGTAACCGCCCACGTATTAGAACCCCTTTGAGCCTACGCTTGGAAGCAATGGTAGACGAAACAGACATCCATCTCCCAGAAAATATCCTGCCTCCCACTCGCCTTCCACCGCCTTGGGAATGGCAGACCATGGACTGCGATATCTCGTTTGTCGAAATAACAAAACATGCACCTGAGGCACACATACGATCACACTTCCTCGAACTCCAAGCGAAGTACTGCTGTGCCGAATATTATACAGATGCTTCCAGGTCATCTGCTGGTGTTGCGTATGGAGCTCTTGGGCCATTTTTTTCCACCTCGGATTCTCTAAATCCTAACACAAGTATTTTCACGGCTGAGGCGTACGCGATACTCTCAGCTGTAAAACATATCAGACAAAGTAATCTCAATAAGGCCATCATTTTCACAGATTCATTAAGCGTAGTAAGAGCCTTAATGAGTTTACGAAAACATAAGAACCCTGTTTTTAATGAACTATACACACAACTATGCCTAGCATTAATGTACAGCCAGAACATCATCCTATGTTGGGTACCTGGCCATAGGGGCATAAAAGGCAATGTAGCTGCTGACGAAAGTGCAACGTCAGTCACCTTTAATGAAACGGATATGAATAAACCTATATCAGCAAAAGAACTTAAGCCCTTCTTACGCAACAAACTGAGGAAGTACTGGCAGGACCAATGGGATAATGCAGTATTGAATAAGCTACACGTTATTAAGCCAAAATTAGGGAACTGGATAACTGAAAGAACAACAAGACATAAAGAAGTGCTTCTGTGTAGATTAAGAATAGGACATACGTACGCCACTCACTCCTACCTTCTGACGGGAAGCGAACCTCCGACATGTAGCAAATGTGGCAAGAGCCTTACAGTTATCCATGTTCTTATACAATGCACTGAAATAGAGGCAGAAAGAAAAAAGCACTTTCCCTCTGCTTATATCCAACACATACCGTTACATCCAGCATTTTTTCTTAGCAATGAACCCCTTTTTACTTTTCAATCACTATTCAACTTTTTATTTGAAACTGACACCCTAAATGTGATTTGGCCAGGCTACTTGTAGCGCGGCCTCCACCTGGAGGTCGTAGCTGCAATGAAAACATTCTCTAGAGCACCTGCCTCCCAGTCCTTGATTTCAAGGCTTTGCTGAGGCACTAGTGCTACAGATTACATAATTTACTGACCATCTCCATCTTGTGAAACATCTGTTGTCACCGCGGAAACGATCAATCACAGTCATTTTTTATATCATGTATATACTTGTATTTTACGCACTTTAGAGTAAATAAATTTTAGGCCCTTTTACAGCCACATCGCACCACATGCATATACTCAGCTTTTTAGCGAATATTTTAGGCCACTATACAGCCGTGTTTCATTACTCCCCGCAATTAACACCCATATATCATTCAGAAGTACAGACCATCGACTTGGCGCTCTTTGGCCACATCTGGCCCTTGCGCCAAAAAACCCTACTAATCAATCATCAATAATTTGTGTAGTTTCCATGTACGTTTTGTGTTTGAGCATCGAGTCGATGCTCCGTTGGGAGGGGAAATAATGCCACCTGGTGTTTTGAGCCAGCGCTGCGTGCCCAGCAAAAACGGTGATTGAAGACGACGAAGTCAAGGATCTTGCGCCAGCTGGTGAACCGTCCTCCTTGTGTCTGACATTTTCGTGTCTGGCTGCTGATCCTGCTGCTTATTCTTGCCTTAGCGCGTGACAATATATATATATATTTTTCTCTGTGGCTATGGTGTTGGGCTGCTGAGCACGAGGACGCGGGATCGAATCCCGGCCGCGGCGGCCGCATTTCGATGGGGGCGAAATGCGAAAACACCCGTGTACTTAGATTTAGGTGCACGTTAAAGAACCCCAGATGGTCGACATTTCCGGAGTCCTCCACTACAGCGTGCCTCATAATCAAAAAGCGGTTTTGGCACGTAAAACCCCATAATTAAAAAAAAACTTGAAGCATTAGCAGTGGCGTAGCAACCGGGGGAGCCGGGGGGGCGTGGGCCCCGGGTGCAAGGGGCCAGTGGGGGGGAGGGGGGTGTCATATACGTCTGAAGACACCCGGAACTTGTGGATATCCTCGCCTTCCTCGTCTACAACCGGGGTAGGGGTGGAGGGGGAGGTGACAGAAGACCTATGAACCCCGGGTGCCAGACGACCTAGCTACGCCACTGATGCCGCCGCCTACCGATGCAACCGAGCCTTCGCCGCGGTAGCGGCCTCGTCGTCGCAACGGATTTTAAACGCCGCCACGGTACGCACACGTGACCCCGAGGTGACGGAGCAAGTGGCCATAGCCCTGGCAATGCTCGACCAATGCTCGACGATAAGCGAAATACAATATTCAGCGACTCGAGACCGGCTATCAAAGCGTTCGAGAGAGGAGTCGTCTCCGATCAGGCGTTACGCGTCCTCCACGGCGCTGATCCGAGCTCCCTCAAACATCCCACCGTCATCTGGTTTCCCGCCCACCTGGGTCGGATCCCAGGCGCCCCGCCCAACCTCAACGAGACAGCCCACGACGCTGCGCGCGCGCTTACCAATCGCACCGTCACCCCCGGCCAACCGCGTCTCGATGAGTTGGAGGCGAACAGGGACGCTCCAGTAACGTACAGGGAAATCACGAAACACTTGGGACGACGTCTCTTTCCGCCCCCGCACCCCAAACTGAATAGGCCGCAGGCGCTAACGCTACGCTTGTTACAGACACATACTTATCCAAACCCGGCCACCTTACACATCATCTACCCGGACGTGTACCCCGACGATGCGTGCCCCTCGTGCGGAGTCATGGCGACACTCGCACACGTGCTCTGGGAGTGCAGAAACGCTCCGCCCGATTCTACCTCCGACAAGTGGGAGAAAACCATACGAAGCCCGCTCCTACAAGACCAGCAATGGGCCATCCAGCAGGCTCGCGCAGTGGCCGCCAGGTACTCCCTGTCAGTGCCTGCGTGGGAGACGCCCACTGCGCGCTGACGTGAGTCCTGCAGGACTTTTATTAAAGTTTCTCCAATCCAATTTACTAGCACAAAAATTTGAAATGCAAAATAGACTAATTGACAAATATTCAGCAATTCAGTTTTTACCTATTCACCACATGACACATGTTGCAATTTACAAATTCTAGCCGGGAAGTTCGCAAGGCGGATTCACTTGGAATGAATTCTTAGGACGATACCAGTCCCGAAATATTAATGCCCGAACTTTGCGGAGAAATGCATCGACGCACCAGTTGCTTTTCTGCTTCGTTTAATGTATAAAACGACACTTTGTTCAGAAAGGAAGTGGGACGACAGTGCATCGTTACGGCAAGTTGGACGGCGCGTATCTCGTAGATGGTGTCACCCAAACAATTATTTTCAAGTGGATACGTCTTGCTGTCTCAACCGGCTGCCGCACGATGCGTTTCTCGGCGCATGCAACGGCGCGCCGCGCATTTCGGAGGCCACGCGCATGCTTCGCGGCGGCGCCGCTAGGTGTCACGGAGTGTTCGTAAGGAAGCCCGAGGGAGGAGGAGTCCCGCTGCAGTACACGCCTCACGCATGCCTCATTTCGACGGTGGCGACAGGTCGTGTCGCTATTTCTCATCAATGCTAAGCGCATTACCGTTGCCAGACATCATGAGACGGGTTGTCCCAAATTTTTTCTTGTGCTACCGAACAACATAGCTTGCCCCCAGCCATGCCGCAGCTGAGAAGTTGTTTGCTGAATCCGCCGTTTCGCACTGCGCTGTGGCGCGACTTTAGGGGGCTCCACGAGAAACAAACTGAACGGCGTCGGGGCTCCGCGCCGCGGGACGTATAGAGGCGCTGCATGAGGCGAGCTGAAATGGTTTCGTGCACTTGTCAGTCGTTGCGGTAATTTTCGTTTTGTGCGACTGGATCCTTCCTGGGCAGGGCACCGAGGCCGGCAACGACCCTGGCGCGACGTTCAAATGCAGCTTGTCGAAATCTGATGGCGGGCTTTCGTGCGGCTACGCTGACAAAACCGGTCGCCGTGCGATGTGCCCCTGAACGAATGCACGGCACCGTAACGCGATTGCCACAGCGCTTACGCCTGCATCCCTATTATTATTACTTAGTCGTGCGCAATATGAATCCAAACTCATCTCGGAAGTTGGTATGCGCGAACATGAGCACTTGCCAACCGCCCACATCAACTCCGAGCTACGCTCAATTCCGCTCAGCCGAGAGATGAAAGAGCGAACGCGGAACGCAGCGAAGGGTGAAAGACGGAGATATATCAAAGAGCGTGCGAGGAGGAAAGCGGAGGAGGAGGGTATGGCGAAAGCGTGAGAAGGAAAGTGTAGTGCTGTGCAAGACGAGCTCTGCGGCGACGACCACTACGAGATGGCGCCAGAGAAGCGCGCCATCGTCTGTTCACCGATGGCATGCGGCGAGCGCGTTCACCGATACCATAACTGGAAACAAAGCGCTGCATGAGCGGAGGTCTGTCTGCGGCGGCTGCTATGAATTGAGCCCACGCGGCACCCACGAGCTACCTCTCGCGATCTACCGGTTAGCGAGGCAGTCGCACCACACTTCGCTCCATTTGCAATGCGCCGCGCGAGACAGGTAGTCCGCACCAGCCAATATATCGTGAAATAAAAACGCATATACAGCGGCGCTCAAATTTCGCATCCGTGAGTATTGTAATCATATGTGAATTTTTTACGTGTTTTTACTCTTTGCGCCGTCGGCCATTTTTGGTACCACATTTCGGTCACACCGATGGATTTTCGCGACAAGCCCGACTAGGTGCGGACGTTGGGTACCAGCATCGCAAAGAAAATAATATGCTTTCGCACGATATTTTGTGGTTGGCGCTGTCAAGCCGTCTGTCACTTTTTTGGTCGAGCCCCTGTGCGATGCGATGCAATGCCGTGCACGTTCATGGTTGTCTTACACTTAGTTTTACAAGGAAAGACAAAAGGCAGAATGCTTCGGAAGTGTTCTATAAATGGGAGAGCTCAAAACATATGCAGAGGCTCGAAGGCCGGGCTGAAGACCCCCCCCCCCCCGCTCCCCCGTCACCCCTGTTTCCGAGGATCTGGAGCGCGGAAGCCCTGTCCACTCTCACTTTTGAAACCCCTGGACGATCCTACAGTTGGTGTGGATGTTTGGTTTGCCCTGCTTAAGGATAACGGAAGATGAAGGCGGGGATGGGGATGGTGCTCAAGCCCTTCCTGCACCTCCGCTTAAGCAGCCCCTTATATACAAGGAGCTTCGTATAAAAATGGAGCTTAAGGCAACTATCGCCATATTCTCATGACTGCAGGGTCACTGTGTACCAGAATGGTCAACGGGTCTAGTTAGTTTACTTGAATCTTGGCTGTTGTTTTAGAACACGAAAGACGGAAAATGAAATGGGAAAACCACAGGACAAGGCGCACTGTGGCATTGTCGGTAGCACCCTTGGTGGTGATGCCTTCCGGCAAGCCCACAAAGGAACCAAGAGATTTTGGACACCTTTGTCAAAAACTGACGCTGCTTGAAGTCTTCGTTTGTTTGCAGGAAGCTTTCTGGAATAGCCCAAGTGCCACAGAATCCACCTTTCGTTGAAGATGTCAATACCATCGCAACTTTCTCGCAGCAATGCGTCTTCACAGTGCCGCTCTTGCTAGAAATGACTTTTACGAAAGCTTACACTCCTTCATCCTTAGAATAGCTTACGCACAGATGTGTGGCGCGTGAACCAGTGAAGAGACAGTTGAACGCGTGTTGTGTTTTTGTACTCGTTATGACGTCGAGCGCGACATTCTTCGAGCTAGAGCATCGTGTATGTACTCAACCCGAGCTGGTCGAATCAGAAGTCGAGCTGGTCCAATGCCGACTCTACCTCGTTTGCAAGCATATTTCCGTGTAGGGCGCGTGAGTTAATCCACCACTTGCAAGTGGTTTGACCTAAATCGCCTCGACGCTGGCTGAGTCCGACCTGAGCACAGCGTTGAATGTGTGCATCCGACGACTGGCTTTCCGCAGCCGACTTGGCCAAACATCGGGTACATGATAATGTAGCTTCTGTTAAACCGCCTGGACTCTTGACCCTAGGCGTATAATTATTGGTCAATAACCTCATGCGTCGCACTCTCACAAGGCAAGACAATTGTTACAATTGTTGTTGGGCTAGTTGTTTCATTGTAGCAGCAAATGGCGCCACAGAGCACAAGGAGCGAAGAAAAGTATCGTCCCTGTCTCCTTTCTTGCCCCTCTCTAGCGCCTTTTGCTGCCGTTATTACAACTTCCGAAATCGACTGTCCTCAGTGATCAGCGATTATCGCTCAGAGCGTGCGCACAACTACATAGGACGTTTCCTCCTCCGTTTCTCCCTCGCTCAAGTGCAGAGGCGGTACTACTTTATCTGTTCCGAACCCTTGTGAAGCACGGCTACGAATGAGAATCAGAATTATTATTATTTTATTTATTATAAATGACCCCGTGTTTTGTGCTTAGACCCCACCCCCCCTTCCTCCCTTCTTCTGTAATCACATGAAGCCCTTGAAAGCAGGTTACTTTAATTTCGCCGACACCTATGAGAGGTAACGCAACAGGAGAAGCAGCAATAAATGCAACAACTGCATGCACGTTCCTTTTTCCATTTCTTTCTCTCTCCCTATTGTAGTTTCCCCTGTTTCTAACCTTCAATAATAAGACAGGACGAAAAGCTCTATGGGTATAACACATTGCGCATAAAATTGAACTGGCGCCACTGGCACTCTCTAAAGCAGCTCATATAGCCACCATTTTTCTTTTCTCTCGCCCTTCTTTCTTTCGCTACGCGGCCCACTATTCCGCATCGACTAATCGAAAAAAAAAACACTTCATTGTTTACTAGAGCCTTCGGTTTGTCCTTAGGCCCTACGTGCCGAAATTCGTCCTTGCCGCTATAACTATGCTTATGCACAAGGTCCTTAAGTGCACGACAAAATCATCTTAGAAGACACAGGACTGTGTGTATCACTCTGCGTTGCAAAACAACTGTACCGCGCTTGAAGAACGAAACGAGCAGTTAACAAGAAGTGCGCATATTTACAGATCACAATCCAACGTAGCCTAGAGCAAAGTAATTCCTGACTCACCGTAGTCCACCTGGTCATTGAGTTTTCCGAGAAGTACCACCGAGTACACTCTAACCACCATTCTTCACGCAGTTCATGGCCTTCGAAGTCGAGCGGCGCGCGCGAACCTCGGAGGCAATGTACCACTTCGTCTACTGCGCAGCGACGCCGCTAGAGGCGCCACGACCCGTGTTGTGTTATCTTTCAAAGGTTGTCGAATCAGAGGCCGGTTGGGATTGAATGTAATTTGGTGGTGAGTCGCACGTCTCTCGGCGCTTTAGCACCATGGCGGAATGGTAAGCATTCTTCTTTCTGTGTAAAGTACTAAGTTGTAAGTGAATTTCGCAGCGCCGAAAGTAACGAAAGAGTATATTTTTCTGTAAAGCAATATGGCCATTCTAGCGCACTCAATTCACTCACTCAAGGCATATGCTCCGTCCCCAACCAGCAATCAGCTGGTTGAAATCACGGCTAGCTACAATGTGCGTTGAGAACGTGTTATGGACGTTTCGAAAATATATCAAGCATTTTTCGTTAACGTCAACGCTCGCACGGAGAAGTAATAGTGCCACAATGACAGACCATTTGTATCCAGACGCCGTCTGTTGTAGAGTTGTAGGTCGCACACCTAATTGTGCCGTCTGCTGCGGCGTACGTCTGCCACTTTACAATGGTCGATAGTTTTCGATAAATGCTTGAAATGCGGGAATATCACGGATATTGTGGGTGTGGTTTATTCATGCAGTATACGTGTCCGCGAGTCCTGGGTATCGCGTGTGTTTGTAAGCAACTTCGTTAACTAAAAGCAAAGTCGATACTTGATAAATTCGAAAGCCGGAACTTTGCGCAGCCTCGATTGTTTTGTCCACGTAGTATTTTTTTTTCTTTATGTGCACCGAATGATTGGTTAAGGACTTGCCTACCTTGGCATATAGAGAACGAACACCCAGGCTGAGGGCCGTGCGATTCAGACGCTGAATCGTGCTTGAAACTTTCCAAGACTACGTTATGTAGCCTCGCTAGGCGCATGTGCGCGCAGCACCTTTGGGTCTTCTCCGCACTACTGCGTGCCCAATAAGTGGATGAAGTCGGTCCGAAAAATGAAGATGGGCTGCATTAGTCAGTTTCGCAATAATAATAACCTTCTACTCGTCCGCTGGCGACTTCCGTTGGTTGGTTAGCAATAGTGTTCATCTGCTGTGAACGTGGGCGTAGAAAGTAACTTTTTATGCGAAGCATATTACGAGGGCTCAACCCAGCTCCTCAGGCGCGGCGGTGACCATGAAATCACGTGACACCGTGACGTCACGACAGAGGAGAAGTGGCTTTGGCTCAACTCTTGCAAGACGGGCTGGGTGGGAATCGAACCAGGGTCTCCGGAGTGTGGGACGGAGACGCTACCACTGAGCCACGAGTACAACGCTTCAAAGCGGTACAAAAGCGCCTCTAGTGAATGCGGTGTTGCCTTAGAAACGCGCTGTTTCTAAGGCGTGCGTCTTTTGCTCAGGCGCACATTTCGTTGCCGCGCCGAACGCTGCTTTGCTCGACGCTCACCGCGTCCAATGCGGGGCGCGTAGTCGCTGCCCTGTAGCCCATTGTCTTACACCCCTTGGCGGGTCGACGGGAACGCTGTCGCGTTCCACTCTTGAAGGCGAAGAAGTAATGCATGAGTTGTTTCTTCGTCTAGCCGAACCAAATATAGCCAAGCAACAGCAGTTCACCAGGCTAAACAGTGGTTCAACAACTAAAATAAAGGCTAGTATGCTTCGCATCCTGGGCTTAACCTTACCTAAGCCACAGCCATTTTTTTAAAGGGCGGCGCGCTTTTAATAGGGAGAGGAGGGTGGGCCAGGCGGATGTTGTCGCACATCGTGCTATGGGTGATTTTGTGCAGACGGGCTTTGTCCATCACCACTCTGACCGACAGATAGCAGCGAAATCCAGATTGTGCAAGTTGAAGCGCTATCAACAGCTAGCCCAAGTGTATTCTCGGAGGTCGTATCGAGTAGCTGCGCGCTCCAGGTCATGTGTCACTTCCGGCAATCAGAAATGGCGGACTTCTTCTTTTTTTTTTGCTCTCTCTCTCTCTTATGCAGTGTCAGAAACGGCTATTTTTGCGAGCGTTTTGTGACGCTCCCTCTCGGAGTTCAAACATCAAATTTTGTACAAAGGCTCATCTTATGGCTCGTCACTATCTTCATCTGTGCTTTTTATACGCGGTCCAAAATTTTGTTGCCTTTGGCGAAGAAAGAGAACACCGTCGATAACAAATGAGCATGGTGGAAGCCCGCCGACAGGAGACCCGACTATTCACTTAACTGGGTTAGCACCTCGATGGCGTAGGCGTGATTGTAGTTTTTCACAACTACACATTTTATAGACACCTGGTCAGCGTTTTAGGTGCACAATAGTACGTCGTGGCAGTAGCTGAACTGAACTTGGGTCTTTTAGCGAACCGAAGACGAGTCAAGGGACGCATTCTCGGACGATCACTTACGGTGATAGCATCACTTTCGCGCGACGTACTAGTACCCGGTGCGTTGTATGATTCGAGGGGTTCTGCCAGACAAGCCACTCAGCGTGCACTGAAAGTGACGTCTCCGAAAGTGACCGTCCGAGAATCGTATAGGTCGACGAACTCAATGATGAGTGGACTCACTATAGAGTGAGTGCGGCTGAGTAGAATTTTGGTTAGCCTGAGTCCGAGTGATTCCTAAGCAAAAAAAAAAAGAAGAAACTCAGTGAGTTCCGTTTATTTTTCCAACCTATAGCGAATGCGTCCATAAGTGCTCAAGAATGTCTAGACTGCCGAATGCCATGCCGCCCAGCGGCCCGACACCACATCCGGGACTGTCCAGCGCGCGTAGCGGTACATGAGCCAAACGCGTTGATGCAGCCACGATCAAGGAGCGCGACAGCTGAATCCGATTAGCGACTCACAATTGACGGACCGTGCTCGACTCCCGCCTGGAGTTCTCCAGGGACAGAGAGCTTGTTCGCAGGACTCTAGCCCTGTGATCGCGGCACCGTTTATTTCCTTTCCCGCAACCGCGATTCCCTAAAACGGGACAGTGAGCATTCCCTATTTCAACAAACTTACAGTATATCGAGTAGAACTCGTTGCTGGTCGAGTTGGTTGGGATCTAATGAATACATTGTTGCGCCAAAAAAAGGGGAAAAAGAAGTCTTGGGAAGGAAGAGTACGAAACGACAGATTGAGCGCGATCGTCGACAGATTGAGCGCTCAATCTGTCGTTTCGTACTCTTCCTTCCCAAGTCTTTTTTCCCCTTTTTTTTTGGCGCAACAATGTATTCATTACAGTATATCCTATCTTCTATGCAGAAGGCGACGGCATCATTGCCACACACGTCTTCGTGAACTGGCGTTCCCTATTCTCTGACCTCTGTGACTTGCGTGGACAGTTTTCATATAGACGTGGCTGCAGAATTTTGTTATTTGCATTTTCAGGAGCAGCCAGGCGCCCACAGGGAGGGCGGTTTCCGATGAAATTTCGGAAGAGCTGGAGAACATAAGAGTGAGATTCCTCTTTTTCTTTCTCTCTCTCTCTAATCTTTCTCGTTACTTCGGGGAACAGTTCACCATCGTCAAATTCAAGCCGAGTAATAGAGAAGTCGAGTGCTTAGCAGAAATTTCGAGAATATAGCACTGTTCTTGAAACATATTCATTACTGTGCATACGAAACACATCTTGCATTTAACAATTTCCCGAGGCACTGAGTGTGTCTGGTGTGTGTGTTTCTTGAAAGACCCTCTACATTGTTCCTAGGCACTTATTATTATTAATGCGCTGGCATTCCTTGGCTAGTACCCCAGCAAAAGCTATCCGTAACGCGAAAAGTGTCGCAACATTTACCTGCAAGATAAATGCATAATTGTCGATCACACTTATAATCATTACAATAGTGTAAATGTTGATGATCCTCTGCTTTAGAGTCAGTAAGGAAGGAATGGAAAATGAGAAAAATAAAGTCGCAGTTTCCGCGGAAAGGCGAAACATCGATTGCGACAGCGAATTGGTGGACAGCTCTACGAAGTAAGGATAACCGTCCTCGCCGGGCTCCCTTGAAAGCTTACTTTTCCGCATTACTGTTGGGCGTGCAAAGAAGCCTGCTTTGGGATTGCGGAGTGTAAACAATGATAGAACAGCTGATTGGTAGATGTGATAATAGCGTAATAGTAGATGGTTGGTTGCATTAAAAAAGATAGAGAGAATTGGTGACGTCACCGTCGCCGTGTCAAAGTCGTAACAAAAAAGAGGAAAATAAAAAAGTTTGCTGTCGCAAAATTAAAAAAAAAACAGTTGGGACGATGTTTCGGCTCAGTTGATGCGATTTATCCGCAATATAAATGCACAATTGGTCAAGTTAACACATATAATCATTATAATAATGCAAAAATGTCGCAGTTTCGCGCGAAAGGCGAAGCATCGATTGCGATAGCAATTTAGTAGACAGCTAAACGAAGTAAGCGTTCTTTTATCGGCCGTATAAAGTTGGAAACATTCGCTTACTAACTGAATTAGCAAGCATATTGGCAGCGCGCATAGACAGACAGCAACACATCGCACTCGATGACCGCGGACACTCGCTGTCAAAATGCTGGCGTGAGCAAGTGCGGCAGCAGCAGCGAGCGAAGTGACCTTCGTGCAGTGTATCGCTTCAACGCAAACTGAGCAGCGAGAACACAGCACGCACAAAGGCCGTCTGCAGATCGCTTTCAAGATACGGCAAGTAGAAGCGCCAAACCGGCACCAAACCGCAACTTTAGCAGCCGACGCCCGACGAAGTGGCGCCATGTTAGGTGTAATGGCAGCGTGGACTGAAGTCCGCTACCGCGTCAGCCGGGTCGGCCCTTACGCGGTGCGCTCGATGCTTCTTTCGCACTAAAAAACGATCGAGGTCGATCGAACGAGGGGCTCCGAGACGCACGCGATATGTGTCACTGCAGCGGATCTCTATACGGAGAATATGTCGAATGGTCGAGAAACTGAATAGTGTAGATATTCGATTGGTGAATCGAATTAGTCCAACTTTCACTAATCTGTTCGACGCGGTGATATTCGAGTATTTGCACACCCGTAATTGTTATTATTATCATCATTGTTATTGACGTCGTTGTCGTCGTCATCCGCTTGTCTTCGCGGCCAGTATAGCCTGTAAATAACTATACCACTGCTTTCTGTGCGCGTTCCGTTGCAGGCGATGCTCGAGTACCTCCAACAGCTCATGCTCGAGCTCCAGCAACTGCTCTGTCAGTCCTTGCACCGACTGTATAGAAGACGCTAATGCTCGAGCTCCAGCAACTGCTCTGTCAGTCCTTGCACCGACTGTATAGAAGACGCTAATGCCCGAGCTCCAGCAACTGCTCTGTCAGTCATTGCACCGACTGTATAGAAAGCGCTAAACACTGCTGAACCAGACGGAAAATACTTTTCTTTCGTTTGTTCCGATGAAGCAATAAATCTTGCTTGCCTTAATGAACAGTGCGTCAGTTCTTCATTCACAATTAGTGGCCGCAATTACAGACATCTGGAAGAGTGTTCTGCGGGCCCCCTAAACCACTCCTCATTCCACAGTTCTATTCGGAAGGGAAAACACACACACACACACTCGCCGCAGGACAAACAGGACCTCACAAATTTAGGTCCAATCGCGCAAGAATCATGCAGGGGAAGGGGAACAAATGAAACGGCGTAACTGTTTCACGTAAGAAAAACGCGCGGGAAAGGCGAGGGGGTAAGTGGGAGAGAGAAGTGTGTTGAATTCTGCTACTCTGAATGGGTGCCAAGGGAAGGGATCGAAGCGCAGTCGAGGACGGCAGAAAGCCAGGTGTGGTGATGAAATGAGGAAATTTACATGCGCAAGTTAGAATCGGTTGGCGCAGGACAGGGGTGATTGGAGGTCCTGCACCGAACTTAAATAGGCTGATGATGACGAATGAGGGAATTATAATGAACGCGAAAGAAAGCGTAGCGAGATAGATTCAAGAATGAGTCGTCGCATTATTTGAACCACCAGGTACAGTGCTTCGCATGGCATGGCTTTTTACGCCACCGGTGGGCGCTGGGGGTGACGGCTGGGGGATGCAGTCACAGTGCATCACAAAGGCTCTCGCTCATTTAAGCGTATCTTTTATGCGCAAGTGCGTCAACCTCGTCTTCTTTAGCGTCGACGTGGTTGACCCCCGTTTGACAAGGTGGGCCGATCATGGAGATTGTACTGTCTACGGTGCAACGCAATTAATTTTCGACTCTATTGGCGCTAGTTCCGCCCGTACCGGTATTTTACCTACTCTAGCTGCGACTAATATATCGCTTGTTGAGGGCACCGCCGAAGCCGCCTTCCAGACACCATTGCCTCGCGCTAGCCCTGCTTAGCATAAGCGAATTCAATATCCCAAAAGTGTGTCATGCGGCGGCTTTGCCTCAATCCCTCAATATGTCTCTTAGCGGCGAGAAGTTGGAGTGCCGCCCTCTCGCGAGTGACGTCACGGCCAGGACGCCGCTCGCTAGGCTGCGCTCGTTCGCTTCGTACATGCTGCGCCAGCCGTGCTTCCTGAAGCATGTTTTGGCTGCTTGCTGCTGCCACGCCTGAATTGCAGAGTGGAGATTCGCGATGCGGGTGTATGAAGCTCGACGACAAAAGTTGGCACAGCGCCAAGAATGAGGTCAGCGGCGTCGCTGTCACAGTGGATGATGGATGACCTAGATGATGACGACAGGATGTATTCAGGGTGTCTACCAAGTTGACATTTCCAAATTCCCTAGGTTTTCTAGGTTTTCCCTGAGTGCTTTTACAAAATTTCCTGAGTGAACAAAACTTTTAAAACAGAAACGTTTTATGTCGAGACGGGCTCACACCATGTTGCCCAATGCTATTCCTCTCTAGTAAGCATGTTAAAAAATAAAAATAATTCAATCCAGTTTGAATAGTAAGGAGTAGCGCTTATTTTATTCAAAAAAACAAAACAGAAGGTACAAGGGGTTAGTAGACTGCACAGTGAAAATACCTTCGAAAAGAAGGATAAAATACGCTGAAAATAGAGTTGAACATTCTCAAGTACGAATAAGAAGGAGACGCATACCGAATGAAAGATTTTCGAATATGAACTATTTCTATCAACTGATAGTGAGCTCATTGGTATGAGGCCCGAACTTTGTCAGAAATGAGATTCTCTCTCAACAGCTGGTAATTAAGTCAACCTTAACGGTCCTGATAAGCTCTCAGCCCCCGCACTTCACTGATTTAAACATTTTCTTTTGATTTGGATGAGGGAAACCTGCTATCAGCGTCAGCCAACACTTTGAAGGAGCTTGAGCTAAAAAAAAAAATAATTGGCTGCACGATTCCTTTCCCGTTCATTCCTCAATGTGTAGGTCCTTTCTGTTCTCGCTGTCCTTCCACTGCGCGTTTGCCCCACGGACCATTTGAAGCATCCTCTTGCTGAGTTGTACAATCAACGTTCCATTTTTCGCACTCTCTAGGGACCGCGAAAACATCCTAAAAACCGGGCATTTCGAGAAAGGGAGGATGACAAAAAATTGAATGCATGTTTTTTATTGAACTTGAGGGCTCAAAATTGCCGCGGACACATCTGAAAAAAAGCTCTGAAGGACTGTTAGTACACTTATTAGGCATATTGGTAATCGTACTGTGAGAGGAGATGACGGCTGCACGCGTGAATAACTAAGGAATACGTACTGTGTCCCGTGGCAATTGCCCCTTTCTACGCTTGTTATGCTTCGCCGCCTAACACTTCTGTAGTGAGGCAAAGCTGACTTTCGAGACCCGGCATTATGCAACGCACCGTGCTTTCCGAGCTCCGAGGCCAATCGCCAGTAGCAGAAAGGCTGAGTCGGTGCCATTGCTGACAGCGGCGAATCCTTTAAATAAAAAAACACGGCACCAAACGGCAAGCAACTTAATAGCGAACGTCGAAGCAGCTACGATTGGCATTTCTGCGGTGATGGATACGGCTGCCAGCGGACCTGCGTGACAGCGCCGGTTCGAGGCGGCGACATACTCAAAATCGAAGGTGGCGACTTCGACTAATGCCGTTTCGGACCTGCGGTCACGGCAAAAAGTCTGGACAGTCGGACAGGGAAAAGGTTCTTGCGTCCGAAATTTCAGACGTTCTTATACATTCACCCTATGGTGCCGCGAAGCCGTCGGACATCTGGAAGTCGGTCATTGACTGTACATTGGCAACACCTCCAGCCGTCAAGATGGCGTCAACGACGATTCGTTACGATTGCTGTTTTACTCGAGCCAGCTAGCGTTATCGCCACCTTCGTTCCCTTTCGATAAAAGTACAGCAAATTTTCCCTGATAGAAGCAAAAATTCCCTGAGTGTTCCCTGAGTATTTCCAGACTATTCAAAATCCCGGAGAATTCCGTTTTCCCGGTTTTCCCGGTTGGCAGACACCCTGGTATTTATTGAGGAATGGCTCGCAGGCCTACAATGGGGAATAGGAAGAGGAATGACCTAGATAAAAATAGGCGAGCGGTGCTGTAGATGATGTCATCGGCACAACTGGCGCGGTGCGAATTAACTCTCACAGGTGCCGCGGCGCGGAGCGGATGGCTTCAGCGCCCGACATAACTCGGCGCTCGGAGAAGCACGCAATCACGTTATGCATCGGCACTTGGAAAGAATAGTCGATGCTTCATCGCTGTGAAGCAGTACAGACGGAGCGGCTCCTTCTAGTGATCGCACAAGGAAAGGTGTCGACAGACGGAGTAGAATCCGCATCGGAAGAAGGGTAAGAGGAGGAGGTGGAGGTGGCCGAGTCGGAAGATGAAGCAGAATATGAAGGAGACGCAACAACATGCAGCAGCGAATCCTAGTGAATGAGATGTCAAATAAAACAGTCATTTAACAATGTACGTAATTGGGATGTCTTGAAGTAGGCTAAAGAGAAATAATTAGGCAAACAATAGGATAAACAATTATAGCAAATCGATCAGAGAATAATTAGATAAAGAATGACGGCAGGAATGAGAGAAAGTATGCGCACGCGAAATACGGATTCAATTCGGGGAACGAGGGTCTTCCTTTTTTCCAGCTTAGATATCGCAAGCTATCGACTATTGAAGGCGTCTATACTTTTGCAATGCAGAGGTGCACCATGTGTGTCCATAAATTTTGCTTGAATAGAATGTCTTCAAATCCATTATTACACAGTTACGGCAGACACTGCATATTTCCCCCGGAACAGCAATCTTGGTATGATATATACTGCTTGCAAAGCTTTCATCAAGGTGCTTAATTGCTCTGGCGAGTTGCTCTAGTCACATGTGGGCACTGTAATAATGCGTAAAAGGAAGACGTACAGATGCGCATATTGTATGAGAAAAAGTATTACACACGTCTGTTAACAACTGCGCGTCACGTATAGTGCATACTTCGCGAACGTACCACAACAGCAGTCACCTGAAACAAAAACCTCGTGGTTTAAAATTGAGAGCGAAACTATTACAAGCGATGGAATGTTTCACAGTGGCTTAGCTGCAGCAATCTTTATCAACAATATGGCGCACCCCTACCTCCCGCAACGGAAGCAATCGACTGCCGTTTATGGCGTTAGGACGAGGTACACATTGTAGCGAATGGAGGGATTTCGCCAACACCTCTGAATAAAAGGCATGAAGCAGTTCTTTACAGCGCCACTTGCAACGCCCAAAGTATACTCGAGGCACTATAAGAGCTTGGGCTGCCTTCGAGAGGAAAATACATGCGGCTTCTGCTTCACGACGTCTCGAACCTCCACAGTTTAATTATACAAACTGAGAACTATTAATCACTTCGTCAGTCCATAAAATACCTCCTCATACAGCCGCCTCATAAGAAGTACACCACAAGCCTCATAAATTCGCTTGATTTTTGACCTCCTCTGGTGAATGATGACATTTTCACTGTGTCCCCACACTACTATAAAGAGTGAGACTTCGCATGCTTGAGTGCTGTGGCCATACGGCCTAGAAGGTGTATTTCTCCCTAAAAGTTGGGCCGAGTAGCTGCGCCAGTTTCCCCAAACAGATCCGTCATACGTGCTGTTCGCTAAGCAACAAGCACCTGCAAAATGCTGAAGAGTCGACGTGCAGCACCCTAAACGGAATATGCCTTTTCGTGTGGTACGAACAGCTGAAAGCCTCTATTTGTTTTACTTCAATCGAATAAACCAGCAAATAACGGCTTAATTTTGAGAAACTTAAAAAACTCAGTGCCCTTCCACTCTGTGAATGTGTATGTGAATGTGTGAATGTATGTGTATGTGGGACCCCTAATGGCGAACTGCAACTCCGCCGCGGGTCGGCCCGGTATTGCAGTATATTCGGGATCGGCCCACGCCTGCCGGCAGCAGCAGTAAAGAGCTGCTGTCGCATAAACAGCCGATTTCAAGATGCCGTTTCGTCTGCGAAGCAGCTCCTTCTTGTTGCTGCCGGCAGGCAGCGACACAAGCCTGTGCCAGCGCCGGCTTTTCAGGCGCCATTTTTCCAATAGGTGAAAACAGTTTCTCATTTTTGTCTTAAAAAACAGGCGACCAATCGTGCAAAGTGTTATAGTAAACTAAGCAGACAACAAAATGCAATCGTTCCGCAAAATTTGAGCAAGAACAGTGCAGCGGTGAGTGCAAAATCTTTTTGAACACACGCAGACAAATATTCAGGACCCTGTACATTGCCGCTTGGGGCACACATGGCGATGCCACACAGGAATAGTAGAAGTGCGAAAAACAAGGCATCTGAAAAAGCAGTCAGCACCTGTGTTTTACATTTTTGCAACCAGAATATATATCTTAAGGCAAGTGCAAACATTTGCTTTCCTATAACTGTTGCTGTGTTGTATCTCATATTTTCGCTTTCGTAATAGCATACCACTACTGAAGCAACACGTGATCAACCATATTTTACACTTACCTCATTATATCTGTGTTTGTTACATCGAGGTTTAACTATATTTTAGTGCTTTCATATTTTAAAGCGATACAGTTTTCATTGAGAAACTTCATTGAGAAACCAAAGTTGCCATGCAGACATGCTCTCTTTGGAATCAGTCCACAGATTTACTTTATCACATCACTCTCAAGGCATGGCATTTGATTGGCAGCCACATACCATCCTCCCTCATCTGATCGCAATGGTGAATTTTCACCGCTCCCTTTATATGAACGTTCTTATGGTGCACATGGTCTGTGATATCAGGACATAGCTGGCCGATTCTCACATTCATCAGGAATTAAGATGTTGGCACACCAGTAATGTCACATAATGCAATTGGAAAAGTGGTGAAATTTGCAGGCTTGATACGGAGATAAGGTGAGCACCAGAAATTTACAACAGATTTAGTCAAGGTGTTGACAACATTCTAATGCCTTTATTTTTCAGTTGGAGCTGCAACATTTCTTTGGCATTTAGGAATAAAAAGCCAAGGAGGAGACATACGTATAACTTGAACACAACATGCAAGTAAACTGAAAAGTGGCACAACACTAGGCAAAACAGAAAATAAATGATCAAAAACAGACCGAACAGTGTGCTCCAGCACACTAGAGCTCAAATGCTCTGAAGGCATGCAGAACCTTTGAGAAGTGCAAATATGTATTCACACAGCTCCGTATGATTGCACTGATGACATGAAAACAGGTGAAAGCAAACTGTGGTGTTAAACACTCCTGAAGCTGCAGAGCTGGTTACAAGACACCGTAAGGGAAAAGGGGGGCTCTGAATCAATCGTGGCCACGTTGGGTTTTTGAAGCAAGCAAAGTACCATCTCACAGGCAGAAACCATCAATCCACTCATAATAAAGATAAATTCAAAATCAAGAAAATGCCACAAGTGCAGAGACAACCAAAAATTGTTTGCCTAGCAATGCTAACAAGTGATGTGGAATTTCACTGGCCAATTTCTCTATAAAATTTATAATCAAAGAGTGTGAAGTGATATTTTACTAGGAAAGCACCGATGTCAACTATCCAGTGGTCAGACAACAAAATGCATCATAAAAACATAGACGAAACTTGGAATGAAAACTGCAAATGGACAAGTTAGAATTCATATTGAGAAAGGAAAAAAAAACGCAAAGCAAGGAAAGACAAGGATGCAGATGCATCGATGTTTTCCCCTGCTTAGTGCATTCTTACTTTTGCACTTTCTTCAAACTGAATCCGGGAATGAGGCACATTTGCTTCCTTTGCAGCAAGCACTTACATCATACTAAGGAAATCTCAATGTACATAAAAGGTCAAACTGGCATTTTCTCGAATATTACTGTCTACAAGCACAACAAATAAAGGAAAAATTGAAGTACACCATCTTCTTCCAATACTGAAAATGGGGCCTGGACATGCCTTGCTCTGCAACGACTATGCTTGTATACCATGTAAAAACAACCTAGCCCATGAGGAGAATTTCTCGCACCTAGTTTCAGCCAGATTCCAATTTCTCCCATTGTGATCGCAACTTGATGAACAACCACAGGCCTTCACGCACTTTATTCCACTACTGCGGCCCCGAGTACAAATGACAGTGGCACAGTGGGTGGTGCTCATGGTGACATGAGCACAGGCACTAACATTCACCATGAGCAAGTCTTCTTTGTATGCTCACTTGCTTACATCTACCTTCGATGCACGTATGTAATTTGTGATTTTTCAAACCATTGTATCTACTCGAAACCATGTCGAACACGAATATAGGAGAAAAAGAAAAACAATTTTAATTCGAATATAGGTCATCCCTTATATTTTAAGAAATACTAGTTCGAACATGACAAACATTTGCTATAAGCTCGGCCACAAAATATCACTAGTCAATGCCACAAGCTGCATCCTCATCACAACTGCCCGGGAAGTCGTCCTCGTTGAATACTTCGCAGGCGTCCTCAGCACCCCAAAAGACGTCGGCCGTTAAGCGCATTCATTGGATATGCAGCATTTCTTAAAGCCAGTTCGGATAATCTCCAGACTGGCAGGCACGACGGAGTTAACTGCATTAGATCAGTACTTTTGCTAACTTTGTTCACAAATGTAAGTCCAGATTCTTTGGTCATGAATATAGGTTAATAGCTCATTATGGGTAACATTTTCTAAAGGAAAGGTCACCTATACTCGAACAAATATGGTACATCATAAAACAGAGTAATTGCATGAACACAAACAGCGTTCCTTTATCTGACTTCAATAAATGTTCAGTAAGCATAGTAGCACAAGCAGACTAGGATGTCGCGACTCATTAAAGGGGCTTCCTCTTGTACAAACAGGAGCTCCCCTGGAAGCACTGTTGCGACACCAGCAATTTCGTGCACTCTAAAAATGCACTCAAGCGTTGCACAATATGCCATAAATATTGGCAATCAGTCTTTCTTTTCGTCAGAGAATTATGAAACTAACATATTCATTACTACAAAAAATGCACTTATTTGCCCTTTATCCTCTTTTAACCACTCAACCTTTCAATGAAGTCATCTGATGCAGTACATAAACACTTAGACTAGAGTTCTTAAGATGGCATTTTATAAGCAATAACGTGGTATTCAAGCTTTCTCTTTAGCCATAATGCAGCATTCAAACTTTCTTCTGGTTCAACATGCAAGCAACACACAGGTATTCATTTTCTGCAGCCAACCTTTAGGATAATAAATACATTTCACATTATTTTGTTCCCATGACAATATCGGATTAGAACAACCTTCCTGGAGATGTGGCAGTCTACAAATTCTGTTTAGACCATTGAATAGTGTGAGCTTTTGGCAATTGTACATGTTTTATTGATGCAGTGCAACTGCTATATACATGCAGTATGTAATTATTTCTGCTGCACAACTACTGCAACATAATTACGTGTTTTATTCACATATCCCTATTAGTGGTAATTTTGCCAAGTGCATTGTTCTGGCAATACGGGTTTCATTGTTCTTGAAAAGAAATCTGCCAGGAAAGTTGTTACCACTGGACATAAGCAAGAAGAAGCATTTTTTCTGTGGCTCTACATATCGAACAGCCACCCCTTGCTATGTCCCACAGCTATGGAAACAAGAGCACGGAAGCGCAATGACTAAAAGAAATCATAGTTGCAAGAGGCCCAGTACTATATCACTGCAACGTCTAAACTTGCCAGCATTTTTTTTTTTCTCATTTTGAGCCATACGACCGGAACACTTCTTCGACCTAACATGGCAGTAACATGGCATTGGTCGAGTGAAAGCTTGCCACTTTCTAAGAGAAGCACCAGCACCAAACCAACCTGCTCTTAAACTTTGTAGCTTTGCTGATTCCACAAATTACATAAGCTCATTCTCGGTTTTGATTTCACGAATGTGCACCCTATCTATGTGCCTCTTCAGGGTATCTTGCCTCGCACATACATAGGGGCACTGGCTGCACGGAAAATTTCTCTCGCCCGTGTGGGTGCGCAAGTGGCGCTCCAAGAGAGGGGCTGTGACCGACGCGTAGGAACACAGATTGCACTTGTACTTCCTTTCTCCCGTGTGTGTCAAGCTGTGCCGTCTCAGGCCGTACATGTCTGAAAACGAAAGCAGGCACACGTGGCACAACGGTCGCTCTCCGCTGTGAGCTCCGATGTGGTTCTTAAGCTTGTAGGCATATATCGTGGAGAAGGAACAGAGGTGGCAGGAGAACAGCTTCACCATCCTCTGCTTCCTGAATATCAGGCAGGGACGCGGTATCCACCGGGACTTGAAGAGCCTGCCCATGTCAGTTGATGATGCCTCGGTTTCCTCCCTGTCATCATCGGTTGCTGAATGCAAAGGCATGCCAGGGCTGTTAGCACTAAGCACCATTCCTGCAGTGGCAAGAAAACTGCACTTCAAGAGCAAACACTAAATCATATAAACAGTGCTGAAATGATGGAACCCCCCTCCTACACACACGCACACATATATATTATTCACAAACGTGTGCTCGTCAGCCACCCTTCATGAGAAATACAAAATGTTTGCATAGAAAAACACATACATGTTCATGATACCCCCCTCCAGCATGTCAAGGTAAGTAACAGTAACCAAACAAAGCAAAATAAGCACGCGAATGTGGAGGTGAAATGTGCAATGCAACATCACCCACGTCCCCTCTGGAACAGGAAAGAAACATCAGCTTTGCATGTAAGGTGCACTGACGCTATATTCACACGCAAGTTGCCCAACGATGCTACCTCTGCTGCTTCAATAATTTCCCCAAGTGGCTTTGATGTGCACTTCTCCTCAATACAAGCGTACTGTTCAATTACACATGCTGTTGTGCCTCCTAAACCTGATTGTGTTATTGTGCCACCAGCTTCCCACACGAACCTACATATCTTTCTTTGAATAAATACCAGCTGACAGTCGAGCACCTGTGTCATTCATTCACTTAGTCCTGTCTACAGAGCTGTTTGAGCAGTGTTGAAACCTAGCCAACTGTCCCAACCTAACACAGCTGCCAGGTCATACAAGTTAAGTGATGCTCGCTGCTATATGCAACAAAAGCACCATTTTTAAACGGTGAACTTCTGGAACTGCTGCAACACACTGTGCAACATTATTCGTTATCTAAAAAAGTCAGCTATGTGTTATAGTAAATACAGACAAATCAAGAGAACAAACCACACAAGTTCAGGGCACAAACAAAGTGCACAAATGTAAACGCATTAGATGATTCAGTACACAGAGAAATACGGCTTGCTGCACACACAAAACAAGACCCACATATTCAAGCTGCTAAAGCCAGCCAATACATTATGAAATTAGCATTGTGAAACACTCTGAGAAATCGACACTGGTCCAAAATATTTTCCAAGATTTCCAATGGAAAAATGTCAAGTGAAGTGACAGTAATAAGCATGCTTTTATCCTTTGAACATGGAAATGCATCCTGATTTTTACAGAAAACTGTGCAAAATGGCACGGGGCAACACTTCATAGTAAAATGTTGTAATGAGGTGAATTCGTATCCACATTAACTTGAAGACTGCAAAATACACTGCAAAAATATTTTTTTGTCAGCATTAAAGTTATTGCGCCTTCAGTTTGTAGCTCCACCTATGGGTTTAGCAGTCAGCTGAACCTTCTGCAAAGCCTACGATGCCACTGAAGTTACGTTGGGACGTGCCAACAATTATTCGGTATCAGTGCAGGTGTAGCATAGTGACCAACTGACCAACATTTCAGCATTGCTGAGGTCCTAGATCCTGGCAACCACTCTATCTTCATGCAAGTCTCACAGGTGGTGCTATAAGCTTTTGTTGGCATGACTGTTTCAACTAGAAACAGTTCTTATTGACAACAGGTACGTCAAATAACAGCATCCGCTGCCTACAACTGCCATTGCTGATACAGAGCTAAGCATCAATACTGCCAGTAAATGGTCATCACAGCAATAACACACAGGCCACGCTATCACCTGGAATAGAAATTGAGCTGCCACCTTTACCATTTTGATAGGGCCAGCCATTCAAGCGTCAACAGGCTTCCATAAAAACATGGATTGCTTGCACAGTTCTATGTTCTCCGCAATAAAATGTGACAGCTGCAGCAAGAAAACCGTCACAAAAAAACAAAGACCATTCAAGAAGTTAGGATGCACAAAGTCTCTCTACTTGAACTAACTTCCTTTCGTTGCACAAGCTTTCTCATATGCACCAGCTAGCTTGGCAAGAAGTCATTCCGTCAGAACGGCAGAGGAAAATGCATAGGAGGCAATACAGCAGACTTTTCTTTGCAGTGCTTCCAGATGTGTCACTGGTTCCATGCTATGCAGCTTGCAACTAGGCCCTGAAATGGAGAGAAGCACTGTTAAATAAAGCAAGAAATAGTGACAATACAGTCACATAACTGCATATAAAGCGTCGACAGTGTTACAGTGACACTTGGGATGCAACACCATTCATGTGTGAGACGCAGGCAATGGTGGAGCCCCACAGAGTCAAAAGTGAAAGCTGTCTTGTGATCTCGTGTGATGCTTTCTATATGCAGTGAGGGAGTGCAGGTGCAGCGACAGGGTGCAATCTTGTCATAATTCATCTTCACCTGGTGTAGTGATCTCACTGCAACTCCTCCGGTAAGAGAGCTGCGTTGGCTTTCAAATAGTGTATGGAACTACACATACATTAGACACAAGCACTTTCCATAACATTACGATGTGCATGATTTCTAGAGAGAAAAGTTCAATGATATGAAACGCAGCGAGACTTATTGTAATGTATGGGAATGAAAATGCAAACATAAGCAGGGATTGCATCTATCTGGTGCCTGTTGTCAAACGTGCCCCGAGACAAGACAATACCATTAGCCCAGGTGGCCAACTTATTTCTGTGCCGATGCATCTCATCAGGACTACAAATATCTTGGCCGAGATTTCGCAGCAATGCCTTTTTTGATGCTAATACCTTTCGGTGCTTTTTTGCATTCGTGAGTAGCCGTTGTGGATGCTCCACCCGGGGGGGAGCATTGCTTGAACCCCCAAGAATGAACAAAGCACCACTGCAAAATGGCGGCTTCGCAGTCAATGAACAATCTCAGAAATTGGAGAAGCTAGATATTTATAAGACACAATTCAGGCGAATTGAAAGAATGTGAAATCTTAATCCTTATTTACTTGGAGAAACCATAGTGAGAGCACAGCCATCAAAACATTTTGTTGAAGCAGCAGCCACCATTCCTGCCATGTCTGATGCTATTTCCTAGTGTGTGCAAACGCAGTGTACATTAAGCTCAATTCGATAACGTACAGACCATGCACACTGAGAGTGCCTAATATCTTTTTTTAGAGCGCAAAAGGCCTTTAAGCTTTAAGTTGCATACACGTGAGAGCTAGTTGGTGAGCAGTTATGAAAATGTGTGTATTCACATTAATTTGATTTTTTTTTCTCTTCATGATCTTTTTGTTTGCTCAAGTACGTTATTGTAAAACTGTTAATTTCATTTATGTATACCATCAATTCCTTGAGGCATTATAACAGAAAGGTCAAGTACAGTAGCAGGAGCTTCAAATGACACAGCAAAAAATTAATAAATTACTACAAATGTGTTAATTGGTTTTGTATGACCAGAAGCAATAAAAATAATAAAAAGACCACACTTTTGAAAACAACAGTTGCTCAAACACATTGCAAGTTTGAATGTCATCCTCATAAATACTTCAAGACAAATACCAATATCAATACAACTTTAAGTACCACAATAGTTACTACAAGAGAAAACCTCTGTGTAAATAGAAATTCTGTGTCTGAACCATACTTGTAAGGCAGTATTACAAAAAAAGAATGCTACATCGAGTGTGTATATTAATGTAGTTGCATAAAGGGGAAAAATCGGACATCCACCCGTTCGTAGCAGTTGCTACAAAGGAAACCCATACGGGTTCCTCCAAAGAAAAGCCTCAGAGTTGACGAAAAATTCGTCCTGGTCTGGGACTCTGCGAGCCACCTGGTTAGCTCAGATGGTAGAGCGGCTGCCCCGGAAAGGCGGTGGTCCCGGGTTCGAATCCAGGACCAGGACAAATTTTTCTTCAACTCTGAGGCTTTTCTTTAGAGGAACCTGTATGGGTTTCCTTTGTAGCAATTGCTACAAACGGGTGGATGTCTGATTTTTCCCTTTATTAATTACTTCTCTCCACCTTACGGGTTTCCGCAGAACTACTACGTCAATGTAGTTGCAATAGAAAAACCTCAGTGTCAATAGAGGGGTATGTAAACCGAAATTGGGTGAAATGTACTGTAGGAGGATGGTGCAACAAATGATAGGATGTAAATGATGAGTGCAATCAATATGCAAAAATTATGGCAGCATGAATTCAAGGGCAAATGCACAACTGCATCTGTTCATGTGGAAAAACTATAAGGTTGAGTTTCCCCAACACGAAACATTTTAGAATATTCCAGAAGATGCAAGACAATCTTTGCAAGTCAAGATAGATGCAATTAGATCTTAAAACCATAAACTGGGCGTTTCTCTTGGTATTTTATTTTCTTTTTTTTTTTGGCAGTTTGGGTCTGTTAGGTTATTGTAAAAAAGCGCACAAGTTTTGCAGTGGGGCAGCAAATAGTCTGGAAACGTTTACAGAAATTTCCACTTAGTCTACATAAGGTAACAACTGCAACTTTTTTTTATCGCCCCACTATATGAAGCCCCTGCTACCTTTCACTGTTATGAGCATCACACAGGAAGCTTGACAGCAACGGCCAGATTCCTTGACACTTCACAACTAATCGGTGCTTTTGGCAAGAGCAAGAAAATTTCCTCTGCCTGGCTCTCAAATAATTGCTCTTCAGCCCAAAAAGTGTAACTTGCGTAATAATGCAACCCACTACAATCATTGTGGCTTATTGCTTATTACAGCAATCATGTAAAAATAAGTTCTCACATTTTTATTTGCTACCTATGAGCTCACTAAGCCGTGTCGATGGCAGTGCTCATGATTTACACCAACTTACAAAGCCCAGCTGAGTCAACTGACTATGTCTACCAATTGATTTGTTAATTAATGTCCCAAAACAATGACAGATGCCATAGTCATGTGGTGTGACCATGCGAATCTTTGCAAAGATGTTGTGTTCTTGGCAACCTTGCTTCTAATTCTGTATTGCTTCCTCTTCCCTTTCCACAGGGGTCTAGTTTTCAGACTGGAGACGAAATCAAGTCAAGGTAGGTCACAAAGTATGCATGAAACAAATGCCACTTTCAAGAAAAGGGCTTACAAATGCTTAATTTTCAAAATGGAGCAACACTAAGTCTACCTTCAATCCACAATTGGCTACCAATAATTGCAAAACATGCTTTGGCAAAATGCATTCTTAGAAGTTGGCCTCTTCCTGCAGACACTACTTCATGTTCTGCACTGCCCGCAGTTGACTGGCAATACATTGTCTTCTGGGGCTAAATTTGTAACTATTCTTCTCGTGGTTCATCCTTTTGTCCACCTGCCATTGGCGGCTTCTGTCCCCAACGTTATAAGCTGGGGACCTATGTTTACATGCGTCTCGATTTGCGATTACAATGCTAAATGCGACGAAACCACTTTTCGATGCCAAGGACTTTTTAGAATCGCGAGAAGTACGAATCACATTTTAAAAAGAATTGAAAGTAATGGCGCCTTTTTGGTATGGGGGCTCTCAAACTAATTCCGGGCATAGAAGGACAAGTGAGAATGCACTACAATGCATTTTGAATGCCTAATAAGCTTTCTTGTGGTATAAAAGTTATAAACAGGGACAAGGTGCCTCGGAAAGGCTGGCCAATGTTTGCCAAAAGTGGCCTCGTCATCCTCGGCAGGTTAGTTATAACGGGTCAGTGGAGTGGCGTCAAATGCAGTCGTCACTGGTGGCTGGCTCGTCGCACTTTTTTTTTCACAATTTTGAGGAGGTGCGACCCTTAAACGGGGCTGAACCTCTTGGTCAAAATGGTGCCAGCACAGTCTTCCTTGTGCACACCCCCAATCCCTGGAAGCCCTATTACATCAGAGTTCAATGCGCAGCTCTCACCATCTAGCAACAGCACGTGGAAATGTGCAGCATCCGAAAATTAGTCAATGCACGTGCACGGCATCGGGGCACTGAACAGAATTGTTTCTTTGTTGGAAATTTCTTTTTTTCCAAATTTTGGAGTGCCAAGTTGGGGGTGCGGCCCATATATGGGTGCGGCCCTTACACGAGTGTATACAGTATGTTGGTTGATGAGCGTTCATCACAATTCAAGTGCCTAGAGGAAACGATGCATGGAAGGCTTGGTATAGGAGCTGCATAAGGTACTGGATCATCAATGGCACAATCATAAGTGTGCGTTTTGCTATCTAGAGTAAGATGCGTGAATTGTGCAGTGGAGGTTTTTTTCGAGAGTAGCATTTCCCCACCCTCACAATGCACAGATGTACTACACTGATACGCAGATCCCTGGAGTCAGCACACTCATTGTTGCATTTCCGATGCTGCAGTCCCTCAAAGCTTGTCTTTTTGTCTAACAACTTTAGTTGAAGCATATGCGTCACAACAGAGTTGAATGTCCAATTCTACTACCTATGGCACCCTCTCGCATAACACACAAAATGTGCCTTCAGTTATCTCCTGTGCTTGGAATCTCGCACGAGAAAAGCAGTGCATGCAACACCCGCAATCCCACCGTACAGGTAAGTGGCGTTGTACTGACACCTTACGAGTCCTCCCATAGAGTTCCATACAATAATTACTAGAGGTAACTCTGCCACTGCAGTCATTGTACCACCATGGGAATGATAGGAAGTACATGGACTTGTCTGATCTTTGTGCTTGCTTTGTATAATTAAGCTACATAAATCTTATTGTCGTGAATTTCAGCACAGTCTACAGTCTTTGAAGTGCAGAAGACGCGGCGAATGTGCATAATTGCTATTAATTGCAATGACTGAGCTTGTCCAGGTGGCCAAATCGAAACACGCCAAGCGTTTCAAGGCACTGGCATGCCCGCGATAAATTCACGAGGGCGTTTCATTCGCTTGTCGATACGTGCATCCATGGCTTAATGGTTTCAATGTCAGGCTTCTGTGCTAGAGTTCCTGTCTTCGAATCCTGCCATCAGACAATTTTATTGATGTTTATTCAATTATTTATTACGCAGTACATTGTTGAAAATGACCAGTTTACAAAGTCACGAAGCCGTTTGAAAACAAAAGGACGAAGTTTAGGCAAATCCATGTACTTCCCATAATTCCCATGCTGGCTCAACCGCTCCCATTGCAGCTCCTGTAGACACTAACGCCAGAGTTCCTGCTAGTACTTATTGTATGAAACTCTGACTCCTACATCACATTCGAGCAAAAACATCACGCTTATTATTTGGTCAATCAAATGGAAACAAGAATGGCCTTAAACAGCTCGAAATGCTTGTAAAATGTGTTGTCTGCCCTTCCACTTTTGCACAGTTTGTATGCAGCACAAGCAAGCTGCAATTTGCAATGAGCAGCACATTTCCTTTCATCAAGAAACAATTGGCAGCAATGTCTGTGGCACTAGAATGCATTACATTGGTAATAAAACAGTGAAGAAAACTAAGCCATCATGTGCTTGCACGTAAATGTTTATTTTGGCCCAACAAAGTGATAAAAAAGAACATGGCAATGCAATCTAAATTCAACAGAAAAATAAGAAGTCAATGCAGCAATGTCCTCAGAGCAAAAATTGTTGCAAAGACAACTGGCGACCATACTGCATGCTTCAGCACTAGCAATTTTAGCAAAGAAGAGCATGTGAAACAGACTCGCAGAAGCTTTCCGTGCATTATTACAAACCAATTAAGATGGTGGTAGTGGAAGCATCTTTCACTAACAGCCAATAACATTCGCCTAGGGCAAAGCAGATGGGATGGTTCAAAGTGAGCTTACTTACAATGTAGTTTGGTAATTTTAAAGTTAAAAGCTGTGTTAGAATTGCTTTATGAATACAAATTAAAATTCTGTTAACCCTTTAAGTGAAATGCCTGAGTTATAACCATCTGGCTGCCACTGCACACTCCTCGTCATACCAAAGATAACTTGTGACAATGAAAAATCCACATACTGGTATGGTAGCACCATCTACTCAGAGGTCATTAAACAAAAATTTTACAATAGATTTTTTGCATAACATATGAAACAACAAAACTTATCGACTGTCAATGTAGCTTGCCTCTCTTGTTTTCCAACGTGATCGACCATTGCAATCTTTTGAAAGAGTTAATTCGTGAACTTCATATGAACTCTGATACAGAGGACTTCAATGTTGATTACTAAGTGCCTTCAGGGAACAATAACGGTGACAAAGAGGCCATATTGCTAGAGGAGCACCAATTAGCGATTTTTTTATCTTAAGTCGTAATTTCATGTTCAGATTTTAAAATGTAATAAATATACATTAAAATTGAAATGTAAATACTTTGAATATATAGAATATATAGAATACAAGGGGGGACGCGGGTCTTGAAATCGCGAAAAATGGTCAAAAATGGCAATTTTCAAAAATTGCGTTTTTGAAGTCTTTAATGTCCCAACTATGCCTCTACAAAATATTATGGCTCAATTCCTACTCGAAGTATAAAAAAAACGGCAATTTAGAAACGTCGGTGAGCCGAAATTGAACGCCAAGCGCGAAGATTTGCCTCATTTTCAAGCTGCCGTAGCTCCGCGCGACGCGAACCGATCGGCGCCATCTTGGTCTCGTTTGAAAGCTGGTTTCCCGCTCTCCATTCTGGCGCCCCTCGGCACGCTGTAGACCCTCGTGCAGCGGAGCGATCGGCACCCCAAGCACCCGTTCTCAAGAGCGAAATCGTCGCGAGACAGCCGCTGATTGGGTGAAGCGGGCGCCTCCCCGAGGCGCAGCCCTCTGATTGGCCGCGTAGCATGCTTCGCCTGCCGCGGCCCCGCGGCCGCGTTGTTCGACTCCTTCGCGTCGTCTGCTTTCGCCGGCGCGCACGTCATTTTTTTCGCATTCCTCTTGTATTTTTCGTTCTGCCTTTTTCTTTATCGTTCTTGTAGATATATTGGCTATTGAGTCGCCTCTTTTAACCACGAATTTCTTGCTTTTGCGTGCCTGGTGTCTTTGTTCCGCGTGTCACGATGGCGCGAGACGCGCGCTTGAAAGCAAGCACGCGAAAAGCAGTCAGCAAAACGAGGCGCGCATGGAATAAGAGCGCTACATCGTCGAGAACTACAGCTTCGGTGATGCCGCAAGCTGCTGTGGCATAGAGATATGGCTGTGGCCTTGGTGGATGCGGCTGGAGTGAGCTCGCCAACAACAGCTTCGCCGGTGGACGCGGCTGGGCAGTCCCGATCGGTGTCAACTTCGGTGTTACCGCAAGTCTCTGCAGTGCCGGTGGATACGCCTGGACTAAGCCCGTCGAAAATGCTAACTTTTGAAACGCTGCAAGTCGCTTCGGATTCCGTGTCGTCGGAAGCGGCCGAGCCGGCTGACCTAAGCCTAACGTCGACTTCGGCGTTTCCGAACGCCGCTTCGGTGCCGACGGACGCGGCTGAACCGAGCTCGCGTGCTCAACGCTTCGACGCGGTGTTTTGCGCGGAGTGCGCGGGGCGTGAAAAGTACGCAGACAACATTAAAACTTCATTGGCGAAGAAGTCCGCGACTTCCCGCAAGTTCGAGCTAATGAACGTCGGCGCAGCAAGTAATGACGACTTTCTGAGCTTTTTTTTTTTTGCCAAGTACCAATGAAATACAGAGGTTTTCACAATCTTTACATGAACAGATTTCTTTGAGTTTGGTGTTATTGTGTTCAGTAATGACTGGGCTGCATGCTAAAGCATTAAATTTTTCCATGTGATAGGTAAACAAAAGTGGCAGAGTAAGCAAAACTTTGAATGCAATTTTCTCAGCTTTGCTTTTTCGATCAAATGCCTTTGCCTTACAGAACTTTTCATAATGTTTGCATCAACTGATTTTATTGAATTAGGTATCATTTTTTTCAGTAAAACCTCAACTACATCCTAAAGCTTTCCATTTTTCATTAAACCCATTAGACTAGCAATTAGGTCAGATGTAAGCTAATTACTCCCGCATTGTTTTTTTCTTCCTACTTTGTTATTCATTCATGACCTATATGATCACTTTTTAAAAATTTCTTTAGCTTTAGGATGTGCAGTGGGCCCTTGGAAATGACAGCCATTCTTTGAAACTAGTTTTTTTAATTAAGAAATTATCATAATGGCCCGTAAGAAAAGACCTATGTGGGATGAATTATTTTGAAATATCTTCATTTATAGATGAGATATATAAAATCTGAATATATATTTGGGATCAGCATTCAAAGATATATCTGCATGCCAATTTTCAGGAAGATATGTTACGAAATAAAAAAAAAGTTTTCAAGACCCTCATCCCCCCTTAACATAAGACATATATAAATGTGAAATACTGATACCACCAATAAGTCACATTTAAACTTAAGATATGGTAATGGGTTACTTAAGACATAAATGTGTTGCATTTCGGAAGAACACTTGGCACTCAGAAGGTCAATATGCAAAAAAAGGGACGTTTAAGGACTTTTTTTGTGCATAAAACCATCGACACATTAGGACAGTTCCTGGCTCAGCATGTTGTTGCAAATAGGTGCAAGTTTCTTCTACTACAGGCTAGTTGACGGCATGCCAACACATTTCTTTCTTTGTGGCCAAGGTGCACGTCATGAATACTGTGTCCCCTTTGCTATTGATTTGTTTGCATGTAGTAGCAGCAGATGGAGAAAGGCAAGGTACAATTGCAGTCTTAGGAGCAGTTCACCAGGTGGCTCGAGGGCGATGCCTCGATTGAGTTAACATGTTAATGGATTCAATGCATCTGTTAGTGTGGGCCAAATGTTGCACAAGACTGTATTTTCGGCAATGTACGAACCTGCAAGATTGCTTCTTGGTGCATGCACTCTTTCAACTTCTCTGCTTACCTTATATGTACTACCCATTCGGTACAAGTTGCAACTTGCAGGACAGGGCTGGAGTGTCCTTTAGGTCAAGCTGGTAGCACAGACGTGCAACGTGTATGAGGAAAAAGTGGAGAGGGTTTTGCCACTCCACCAATGCACATCAGTCCCTATGCTTCATGTCATTGCTTTCTCTAGATGTGGAGTGGCAATCTCGTGAAGCCATGACACACTAGCCTGCTAATGCTTAGCACAGCATGCTTCGCAATGACACACTGCTGCTCATTTACAGGCCAGTGTATTCGCAGGGCTTTTAGGTGCGGTGTGCCTGCAAGCCAATGCAGGCACACCACACCCAAAATGCAGTTGATGCGCATTGATGGAACAACGATACAACCTCTACTTTTTGCTCGAGCTTGTATTATACAGGCGAGATGAGCTCTGCATGGAAAGCACTCGAACCCCATATTGAATGTTAGAGCTTATACTGGATGCAATAATACATCCTTGGACACTTTGTTTAGCTTACTAAGGGCTGTAAACATTATTTTCTTCTGCAGAAGGTGGACACCTCGTGCATCCTCGAGGTCCCCTCGTTCTCTCGCTCGCAGTCGCACAGAAGAGATTGAGGGATGAATACAAATGATCTGGCAGTGTTTGCAGCTCGTTTCATTTCTTTGTTATTTTGAGCAAGAAGAAATTCTGAAAATTGTAAAGTTTCACAGCTGAAGATTGTACTCTTCAATAACATGACTGATTAAGAAACTAGATGAGGCTTGCGTAATGAATGATGTGTTTTGTGATGTGTAATGTGTGTAATATAATGAGAAACTGGCTTACAATTACATAAAGGGTATGCTTTGTAAATGTGCTAATATTCTATCTCCAAAATTTATGGGTACTGGTGAGGCTGGGAACATTACAGCTTCAGTGTATACATGCATGCCTTTAGATGTAACCTTAATGCCGAAAGCAGCCTTCTGTAACTGGGGTCTCATATATATAATAAAGTAAACCACTTGTAAGTGCTGTATCATGAAAACAGTGAACATTTTATAAGCTGCCATAAAAGCTTTCATAAAAGGGTGTTTGGTTTATTGAACTTTATAGAAAGTGTGTTACACAAATGACAAGTTTTATGGCTCCAACTATGTCTAAGACAGGCAGAAAATTTTTGAGCGCCAACACCTTTAACATAAACAATGACACCGGACCAGATGATACTTGAAAAAGTCTGTGCAATGGATTCCATGCCTGCCTAAAGAAATAGTAGCTCTCTAGTATTATCACAAATAGCATTATGATATATGTGAAACTCACAACGTACAAGGAACCATTTGAATCATTTTCGCAGCAACAAGGGAGAAAATTCCTGCTAGCGCAATGGCAATGGATTGACAGAATGCAATATGACAAATTCAATGTTCGTGATTCACATACCCAAGTAGTGAAAATTTAGGGTCAATGTCAGCCAATTACTGTGCCAGCATTGCCCTGTGTAGGGCCAATGTGACCCACATTTACCTAATGTGGACCCTTTTCCTAATTGCCAGATGCACTTCTCTGCAATACACATTTGCCTATCTAATTGCAACACCAGTTACACTTCAAATAAAGAAGTGTTAGTTGCACATGCTGGGGTTTGAACCTCATGTGTGGTTTCATTACGAGACCAGCATCTACATTTTCCATATCATAAGGTGAAACAAACTGCTCGCATGCATTCTTTACAAAAAAAGACTATGCATCGTGGCCTAGCATGAAACCTAATCTTCAAAATTATGAAAAAAGTCTGTTGGCCCAGCTACCTGCACTGCTAGGGTAAAGAACTTCCCGTCTTAAAACAACTTCATGCATAAAAACTTAAGCGTGCTTAATCTTCACTGACAAAATGTTTCATTGAATACACTCATTTTATAAGTGCGCTAAATGCTCAAGATGCCTAAAACTCACCGGCTGTACTGCCACAGACCTTTTGAAAATGTCATCATGTGAGGTATATGCATATAAACATAAAGGCACATACGCCAACTAAATAACCACAAATATAATGATACATGATAAGTATGAAGCACAATATCACTGGTGTAAAGAACAGAAAAGAGAACAATTCAAAACTTGAAAGGAATACACTTGGCAAACAGAGGAACACACACGCAACAATGAAAATGAAATAAAATTGACAGAGAATAAAAAGCATGGAATAAAGAAATCTACATAATGGACATAAATACCAAAGCTCCGATCACTTACCACTTGGTGAAGAAACAAAGCCAAACACAAAAAAAAAACACTACGTCAATCCGCAGTGTGCTGCAACCAATGATGCAATAAGCTCCTGTGCGTCAGCCATCCGCTCCACGGCCTTCCGGATACCAACTACCTCCGCAATCACAGCATCAAATGCCGCAGTCTGGGGGTGCTTCTTCCCCGAGAAGTCCGTCGGGGCTCGCAGTGCACCATCCTCGAACTGGAAAAAGAAAGGAAGGAGGGGGCCCCTCAATAGACTACTCGCAAGACAAACTTCACTACACTTGTTCTTGCGGTACCTATTTAAGATAATTTACATAAACTATATGGGGGAACATGGCTAAAGCCACAAGGGCTCAAGAGGTCAGGCCAGTTGCAACATTGAAGCAGGCTGACGGTTAACTGGAACAGTGTTTAAGCAAGTGCAACAAGTGGCGCATTGTGCGGCATTTCTCGCGCATCACGTTCATGTAAATGGTGGTAATGTGCAAGGACAGCAAATCACACTGATGCAATGGGAGCGATCAGTTGGTGCGTCGCATTGAGGATGAAGGACTGCTGCCACCATTGCGCTCCTCCACTAGGTGGAAGAATGCAAATCGCCAGAAACAGGTTCCGGCATGCTTTGGACCAGGGCAGATGAGCCATTAATAATTGCTGTTGCATAGCAAAGAATGCGACATGTTACTGTCGCATTTATATAAATGCGGCTTGTGTGAAGAAACAGACTTTTTAATGTGAAGCATTCATTGCCTCAATGGAGCCACTTTGTAATTTGCAGGTACTATGTATATATGTACCTGTCAACAGGTCCGATTGTGCGCTGCCTTCGAGATCAGCCCAGTTCGGATCATTCCAGACAGACAATGCCCCCTGCTCACTATCATGGACAGTGAAGCACTGATGAAGTTTTTTTTTTTTCTCCATAACCGAGAACTTCGTGAGTAGGTGCCAGACTCACCTCAATTCCCTGTGCACCGACTTCTTAATTGGCTACTGCCACGCCATAGTCTTGTTGCTGCCGTCTTTGAGCCACCTTCAACACCATCATACCTTTGTCAACACTATCGCGCCTTCATTTTGTCGCCATGACATCATTGCCCACACAACTGTGCTTCTTACATGGACACATTGGCGCATCTGGTAACATCTTGCAGAATCCACAGATATCCAGTAGCTTCCATTGCCACGTGCAAACCGGTTTAATTAGCACCGAAAATGAAAGGACACGGAAATCAAGAGAAAGATCTCAGGATAGGAGCAGGGTTGAAGGGCTGCAACCTACCACTAATGTCCCCAATAATTCACTGGTAGAATGCACAATGTAATTGTTTTTGGCATTCCCTTCAGGGTTGCCTAGTACAGCAGGAAAGCAGTGGTGCAATGTTTAATCGAAATTTACATGTACAGCTGCTCATTTCAGGAGCACCTGCCTTGCACTGAACATGTGCGTTTTTCAGCTTTGTTGCGGTAACTGCTACACTCTAGATAAAGCTTAGACAACTTGGAGTGTATCTTGCCCCTGAACAATTATAGACATCTCTTTTTGTTGCCTTTGCATTTCCTGAAAACTTTCCGCTTGCTACTTTCCTGGCAAGAATGCTGTGTCAAGCTGATAAAGCACATTCGTGAGCTGGAAGTATACTGAGTGTACAGTGTTCACCCCGTAAGAGTTTTACTTATTCTGACCAAAAGTCACCTTATTTTGCTTCATTTTATGGCTTATTTTCAAACTTCACTCCCTCAAAAACCCTTCTAAAATATTTTTTCAAGTAATCTGCTGCATGTTTCAAGCGTGAAAATGTCATTCAGCCACTTTACTATGCAATACATATGTACTTGTCATTGCCACAAACAGCACACTTAGAAACAATGAAAAATGTGTTATTTTACCCTGTTTCAACATCAGCGATTGTACGAAGAAGCCATCTTCTTTGCAGAAGAAAGCTTTTCGTGCGTTCTTGCACAATGGAAAGCGGGACGGATACAGAGGACGGCTGTCGGTGTCCACGCTGCACCACTGTCAGGCCAAGTCAACGCTGTCTTCACTTTCTGAATCATCACTTTCAGCAGAAGTGATGAGAAGGCTATTGTAATCATCCTCTTCACTTCAAGAACAAGACTCTAGTGCGTCGCTTTCACTGTCATAGTCAAGCAGCTGTTTTCTTTTACATGCATAACTCACATGCTGGCTGACATTGACAGATGCCATCTTTCCAAATCTGCCAAAATGCTCACTATTCCAAAAATGCTGTCTTTGAGCGGTGACCAATCGCTGCCATCTATATAGCAGAAAACAAAGACTGCAATAAAAGCACCCCTCCAGCGCTAACGAAATGACAGCCATATATGTTGTAGAACATGAAGGCTGAATTAATGCGGCCTGTGAGGCACTAAAAAAGTACTGACATCTATGTAGTTAAAAAAAAGGGGGGGGGGGGGGGGAAACGGGGCAAGATAACCACGGATTTCAAACGTTGGCACTGCAGCTGTCTATATAATAGAATAAAAACTGAGTGCACATGCCGAATATATCCAAATCATTTTGAAAATGGTATTACTGATGTTGACATTCTAACTTTGAGAGTAAAAAATTTTATAAAATGTTTACTGCATTTTCAGCTTTTATACCTTACTAAGACAACAATGTAAACAAAAAAATTACATCGAATTTGATTCACAAACCAACAACCCAAACAAAAAATAACAAACTTAGCTTTTGAACAGGAAGCTATATGATGGGGCTTCTCTAACAATTTTGTAATGTGGCTTGTAAAGGGTCCCTTTTGGGATTTTTTATGCATACTTTGCCACCAACTGAACATGCAGTATGGTAGCATTCTGTCTGTCTTTCGTACTGCTGCTTTGAATTTTGGGAGCACGATATAAAATGTTGTGCAACATAAAAAATATGAGTTTTCACAGAGAAATTGAAAAAGGCAATTCTTTTGGTTAAACTTCACCCGATTTATCTCCTGTCATTCGCTATCTGCTTTATGCAACATGTTAGAATATTTTGCTCCGAGCAGAAAATAAAGCACTGTACAATGATGTCCAAGCTGCTCTTTTCACCGTCTTTCAGTGTCGTTTTTAAAGAATCGTGTCATGCAAAGGTCGAATTTAATGATGGCTTCTATTTTTTTCTGTGAACTAAGAAGCAACCTGAAGTGGTAAATAAGAAACAATTAATTCATTTCAAGTTACACTGTTGTCTGAATAAGGCATAAAAAGAATGAAGCCCAGAACATTTTTTCACTCTTTTAAGTTCGCAACAATGTGAAATTAATTGCATTCCCTTGTCTCAATGACAAGGGAATTCTGGACATGGACACTATTCTTAGTTCGTCACTGTGACTGAGACTAGGAGACCCTATACGGTTACACAAACACACACAGACAAACACACACACACACACACAAAAAGGAGCTGAGCTCTCCGCAAACATTTTAATAAGAAATTTCAGTTTTAAATTATAGCCTCCAAACCCTTCCCAATAAAGCGAATGCCATTTTGACATGGACTGTGAGATGTCAGGACACGAAAGTCTACCAGTACATTGTCTGCATTTTAATGGTTCGAGACCTCATCTGGCGTTTCTTTGCTGCACTTAGCAGCACTGCAAGGGCGTCGCCATTGAATTTTGCCCAAAATTCCATCACTCACACTATAAAAAGCAGTAGCAAACTGCTGAAAAGCACAAGGAAAAACAAACTATGCACGGCAGCCATTAGGTCTTTCCAGCTCCTGCAATCGCATTCAGTGTTTGCAATACACGAAAGCATGGCCTTCAAGATCAGCTGTGAGATCACCCGAGGGAGATTCTTTCAGGGGTGCCAATTCATTTTGACACCACTCGGTGTCGCCAGGCTACTGTACAATTCAACTATGAAACAGAAGAATTTGAATAAAAATTTTCTACTGCACCACAGCATAACCACTAAACAGCGCTGCTGTGTGCCCAGTAGTGTTGTGGTGTACCAGGGCATCAATATTTTTTGTGTGTGTGTGCGATTTACACATTTTCTAAAATAACAGCAAAATCTTAAACATACTCGCTGATGAATTAAATCATTATAAAAAGTCCTTCACAACATAAAACACAGCCAATATGAATAAAGGCAAATTTCGAAGTTATCAACAATGCAAAGAGGGAAAAAATGAATGCCCTCCAAACAGCTGAGGCAGACTTGTGATAACATAACAGCTGTGAAACACGTTTTGGTTACAACTCAGGTATACGCAGGGATGCTAAATTACATTAGATGATATAACAGTTCAAACATCGAAAACGACTAATAGATTGGCAGATGCCTGAATAAACTGGTGTAGTCACACAAACCACAATTGAATGAGTGCATTTAATTTTCAGGCAGAAATGTTTCATGCAGTCTCCTGCAAATATTCCACAAGAACAGCTGCCCACTTTAGCTTTTCATAAAACTAATATATCACATAGCACAACAGCCATAAAGTAGACATTATTTGACTGAAGAATAAACGCAACTCACTGTAATCGTGATCACATGATTTTCACAAGATATTTTGGGACAAGTTATACATTTCCTAATATACAGTGTATCACTTGTTGGTTTATAAGACCAGGACACTTATTGATGCAGAAAAATGAAATGTCACCAGAAAAATAATATATAGGTGTTTCAAGTTTTTAGGTGATCTCTGTTCGGTGTACGAAATGTACATTAGCTAGCCCTATGGACTTTTCTTAAAACCTGGGGAAGTTCAGTTGGGCGCTTTTTGGCCTTTAGTTGAAAATTTTCACTGCTTTTCCAATGTCTTCAGCTTTTGAGCAAGGAGAAAGAGGCAAAAAAGTTAGGTCGACTAGCTGTGCCATGACCATTTCTAACCAGACCAGTTTTCATCGAACTATGATTCCATGCTACACCTGAGCAGCTGAAATTAGATGGCATTATGAGGATCAGCCCACGAATAATATAGAGGCAATGCAGAATCGTTAAGCACGTTTTATCTTAAGTAACTACCATCAAACTTCCAGCATAACTAACATGAAATCGATACTTAATCTGCCCCCGCTTGCAAATAGACGGAAACTCTCTCGACTTGTCTTGTTTCATAAGATCTATCATCATGACCATGTTCTTAGGACCCGACTGATTAAACCGCCTAATTTTGTTTCATCTCGGCTTGATCACCACCACAAAGTACATGTCCCTCACCAAAACACTAACATATTCGCACTCTTTCCTGCCCAAAACCAGCCTTGACTGGAACTATCTTCCCGCCTCATTAGTTAGCGTTTCCAACTGTGACCATTTCCGTGACACTGTTGCCAGTGCAATTTAACCCATTTCATCATTTTTTTCTGTAAACATTCCCTATGTTGGTAGGAAACTTCATCTTTTAGTGTCTTAATGGGCTGCAATAGTATTTTCTTACCGTAATTATTGTACAAGCCTAGCATGAGTGTATGGATTCCCATTGTTATTAAAAATTACATTGGTCCCATTTTTAAAATTTTCAATAGCGTATGTGCAAATTACTGCATTTGTGTTGAACAATTGACCCCTCCCCTCCATAATGCTTGTATGCCTTGAGGGTACAATAAATAAATAAATGGTTTTGGTTGCACTGCCTCCAGGTTCAGCCCAATCTAGTCTAGTAACATTGGGTCCAGCCCGCGTTAGAAACCACATTAGTGAAAGCCCTTGCAAGGACACACGTCATACATATGGTGTCAGGATCAGATTACCAATTCGCCATTTTTGATTACACAGTTGTAAACAGGATAGATCAGTGCAAGCTTTGATCTCTCGTTTGAGGTCATAGTCTCTGTGATCCACTTAGTTTTTACTGACATAATAGTTCTGCGGAAACCCGCAAGGTGCTAGCCGCCTGGTTAGCTCAGATGGTAGAGCAGCTGCCCCGCAAAGGTGGTAATCTCGGGTTCGAGTCCTGGACTAGGGCAAATTTTTCTTTAACTATGAAGCTTTTCTTTCGAGGAACCAGTGCGGTTTTCCTTGGTACCAATTGCTAGGATTGGGTGGATGTCTCACTTTCCTTCTATTAGTTTTTATTAATATACACCTTCGGGATCAGTCTGGTTTTCTCGAGGATTGGCCCACTTTGCTCAATGAGATTCAGACACTTCCTGAGTCGCAACAAACCCTGTCGAGGTAGGAAAAAAAAATGCTTTAGCTTTAAAAAGCCTTTGCAAATGTATGCGAATCTTTCATACCCATATGTCAAACGCAGTGAAGGAAACTGTATAAGGGAGTTCTCTTATTTTTCACAAGTTCAAAGGGTACAGTCTGCCGATGCCCAATAGCTCAACTATATCCGAACTCTCTGCTATATCCGACGCATATATGCCACTTCTATACCGACGCCAGCTGTGCATTCTCACCAACGCCTTGGTCGCACGTTGAAACAAAGTTTGTCATTACGTTGGTCATACGGCCGGATACAGCCGCTTCGGGGCTTCTCCGCAGACTGCGTTGCTGGATGTTCGACGGCTTACATTCGATACCGAGTGCCACACGGTGCATGGCCAGGGCGTCTGCAAGAACGCGGAGCCGGCATCGGTACAGCCGGCATGGCATCGTTATGTTTACAGTGAGTTCACCATGCTATTTTGAAGGAATTGCACCGGACGGCGGTGCGTCTGTGAAGCCTTCGGGAGTTCTCGGGCAGTGGCAGGCCGGGCCCCTACGACTTCCAAAGGGTGTGAGAACCACACAGCTTCGATGCCTTTAATGCACGAGTTACTCAGATTTGCACACATCTACGAAGTCGTCTGCCTCTATAACCGAACGGGCGCGAAAGAAAAGCCTTCATTTGATTCGATCAGCGAGCACAACTGTGTTGCTTCATGAACGGCGCGCGTTCTCGGTACGCGGACTTACGTCAACTAGTTCCTGCTTGATCGTTGTCGCCGGACCAGCCATAGCATGTTCCCTGCCCTGCGTCTCGCTCTGTTGCTGCGGTTGTGGCTCGCTCGTACTCGCACCCAGACTGGGTACTGGCGGAAAGATGGTCGGCATGGCGCCGCCGCTGACGTTCACTCCATCGTCGAAGTGCAGCGAACACACGCACAGTTTATCGTCCACGAGTCTGAGTGACACTTTGGGTATCACGGCGAGCCACTCCTTGCATTGGATGTCGTCCGCGGTGCAAACGTACAGTATATGCGACGGGTCGCTCAGTACGAATTCGTTGGGGCAACCCCTGATGCTGCAGGTTATCGCCGCCGTACCCTGCTCCATTGCGTCGGAGGGCGTCTGCATTGACTCTCACTGAGACAACGCGTGAGTGCAAGGAAGAGTGACTGTTTACACCACGTCAAACCGATCAAATGACGACGGACAGTTACACTGGGAACGCCCACCAAAAAAACGTCGACCCTAAAACAGAGCTGTCATGAAACGCTACGATGCCGAAGCAAGGAGTGCCGTCACAGAACAGCGCGTGACATTACTACAAGAGTGTCAAGACCATGGACCACAAACTCACATGACACAAACCATCAGAAACTACATCAAACGACGGACAGCGCGGATTGGCATGGATTGTCGTGGATCGGTTGAGTATTCTTTCTCGCTGTCAGACTATCAACTCACATTATCTTCTTGCAAAAAAATCTCATTAAAGTCTTCGTTGCGCTCACACTTTTTGAAATTTGCAATAAATTTAAATAATTGGATTGAACGATTGCGCAGTGTGGACTTTGTAGTTTCGGTTCGCGTTTCCGTCCACAAGCGCCGCCATCCTGCTGCTGAATGCTTGACTTTCTCGTGGACTAGGCAATTAATTACACGATTACACCAAGTACCTATGTGACCCCAACGTCAAATTATTGTGCCAGCACGTAGTCATAGTCCAAGAGTTTCAGGTCGTAGCTAGAGCCCATGCATTGAAAAAAACATTCGTTCATTCATAAACACACAGGAACGTCCACCTTCGACAGCCCGTCCTGGCAGCGTAGCAGTCCGAGGCTTGGGCGAAATCGTCGTATTTTGGTGATTCGCCTTGACTTGGCGCACCTTACAATCCGTAATTCTCGCTCATGTCCAGTGCTTCCCACGTGAGGTACGTCAAAGCTGGAAAGAAAATACAAACACAGCGCAGACTATCCTATCAACTGATTAGCAACTGCATTCGCTAGTCTGCGTTGAGTCTTTTTCTTCTTTCCGTCTCACGTTGTTTAGAGAGGTCCCCGTTACGACCTTGAGCATTGCCACTTCTGCCACCTTACCACTTCCACATCACCCACTCTTGGCAAATTGTCAGGTGCTGCCAAACGTAGAGGAGGAATAAATTTCATTGAAAATTTCACGGACGATTGCGAGAATCCCCAATGCGAAATCTGAGCGCAGCTGTACACAAGCTTGTTCTCATTTCGCGATGTATTATTGGCTGGCGCGGACAATGTCTCGTGCGGCGCGACTGCCTCACTAATCTGGAGATTGCGACAGCCAGTGGGTGCATGGGCGACGCGGGGACGCGATTCACAGCAGCCGCCTACAACCGCAGCCGAGACCTTCCAGACGACGCGCGCTACTCTGGCGCCATCTCGTAGCCGTCGTCGCCGCACTACGCTTCTCACGCTTTCGCCATACCCTCCTCCGCTTTCCGTCTCATGATTCCGCTACACCCTCCTCTTCGCTTTCCTTCTCACGTATTTCATCCCCCGCTGCGCTTTCATGTTTCGCTCGGTTACGGCGCCGACGCTCGCCTCAGAAACGGGCGAGGCCATCCCCAGCTGGGTGGCTTCGTCAGACCAGGTTGTCACGGCCCTGCGCGGCCAGCCTGGTCCCGAGGGCTTGAGCCGATTGATCAGCTAGTCGGGCCACTGCTTCTGCGGTTGGTTAGAAAATGGGTGTGTGGATGTGTTGCTCTCACTCCCATACCATATGGTAGTGTGTGTTGGGCACTTCGCAGTTCTTACCCTCTCTGTATCTGACTAACTGTGACTAATAATGTAAGAACTGCAAAAAGGATGAAAATATCACTGGACAGGTGCGATACCCAGCTTAGTTTTGTCTTTTTTTTTTCAGTCCGAGCATATGAAGTAGCGTGCTGCAATCATTCAAGAAGGCAGGCATTATTAATATGCCAAAGAAAGTCAAGAAAGACAAAAGTTGCAAATCAAAGAACATTCTTTATTACATCTCAAATGTCCCATTGAGCTTTCATCTACACAGCAAGTATTCAATTTCACGTATATAGCAAATGGGTATAAATGCACCTCCACACCTAAACCACTGGCTAATCTGTCTGGCAATTTCACATAGATGTGGAATCCCGTGGCTGGTTTAAAGCAATGTTTCCTTAACTTAAGGCATAATCAAACCTACAAACCTACCACTCGTTAATGCAAAGAGCACTCGCAGCATCACATGCTGTTGGACAAACAAAGCATTTGCCATAAAACACTGCAACAGCGACTGGTACTTCAGATTTCCAAGACCAAATGGCACATCATTTAGTTTGTTCGATGTTAATGTCTCCATGTACAAAGGGCAACAGCCTTTTATTTTATTTATTTATTGGGGACATGTTGCAACACCTCCAAATTCGGCCAGAGAGATCACATCATCCAGGCAGAACGAGTTCTTGATTGACCCCATGAGTTCGGAATGCACACAGCCCAAGGTGTGCGCAACATAAGTGCACCTTTGCAATAATAGGTTTATAGCAATGCGTAGGCATATTTGCATGGACGTACACAACAAGAGCAAAGCTAGTGGGGACATCTGGTGACGCCAAGTTCAACCAGATCACACAGAACTCTTATTGCAATGAGTGACTGAATTCTACTTGACTGCTGGTATAAACTTGCTTCCAGTGACTATCCTAAATTTTGGCACTTTCTTTACACACATAGTTTCAAGCATACTTGCTCACGAGCATAGTGACAAGTATTTGATCTGCACTCATTTCACAGGCTTGAAATAGAGCTTTAGCGAGTGTAAGAACGTGGGCGCTGAAAATTTTGAGTGGATGTGTGTTACGAAGGTAAGAGGCTGCCGGTGAGTGTGAGTAGATGTTTGCAAGTGAGTGAGTGCTGGTGAATAGCTGTAGGTATGAGAGCGGGTAGGTGCCGGTAAGTGTGAACAGAAGTGACTATGAATGCAAGTTAGTGTTTGTAGGTATGAGTGGGCACGAGTAGGAATGCGAGTGAGCGCCACGTGTGGGTCAGTACATAGCCTGTGTTGGCAAGTGTAAGTACACGCTTATTCTCACGATCTATGGTTTCAAGCACATTGTAGCAGAGAAAAAGCGTCACATGTTTCGACCAGTCCTGCTCTTCTTTTGTACGTCTTCCAGCACTGACATTGGCACATGTACGTTATGTTAGAGTACTCCTATTCTGGCATCTCGCATTGTACTATGACAAGCATGTTCACCCAACATGGTGGTCCAACTGAACGGAAGCATGTGGTATTGTGGCCATTACTGGCCAGCGGACCACATACCACGAACCACAAAATATTCTGAGCAAGCTGAAGTAGTGCTATCGTAAAGTTCGACTGCATAAAACTTGCCACCAAACATCACCTCCAGGCGAAATTTTATCTCAAACTAGCCAGCGGTCTATGCACAAAAAGCACCTACACCCTTCACCATGTGCAATGCAGCACTTCACTGTGCAACCCGGACTCAAGAATTAATTCTAAAGAACTGCTGCTCACAAAACGCAATTTTCTGAAAAATACTGTCACCGTGAAACATCGCCTGAAACTAGGATTATTGCAAATAGCATATATTATACTTCTCTTTACATGATACTTGGGGTGCACTAAAGGAACAAAATACTCTTTACAAGCTCATGAAGTGCAAGGTGCACAACCGGCAGGTGTCGCCACGTCTGCAATGCATGCCATCGTAGCCGTTGCATCCTCTCCACTAAGCTCGGCCACATTACAGCCCCAAGATGGCGAAGTTCCGCAATCCCCACAGCAGGTTTCAGAGGCTCCTACTTAATTTTCCATGTTGCCTGTGCCAAGGTGCAGAGCTCAGATATTTTTGTAGCAACATGCAAACGCATGGCTGCTGGTGCCATCTGCCGACAACCACATACACTACCGGGGAAGCGTACAAGTGCACCTTGCGGAAAGTATATGCCAGTCTTTGGGTGACGTCCTTGTTGTGAAGGGCACGGGCTGCACTTTCCACCCATGCTGGCCTCATCCCGGTGCACAGGCAGACAGCAACGACACTATGCTTGCCAGCAGGTCAATGTTAACATCTGCCCACACCCGAGACAATGCCTCCTTTACTAGATGCCTGCCGCACGAGCCAGACGCTTGGGGTTCTAGGCCCCTCTTGCATCTCCCCTCACCGTTACTCCAAGATACCGCCAGTATGGACTGTGGTGAATGCTTATAAATGAAATTGTTGAAACGAAATGCCTTATTCCCCTCGACATTTTGTTCAACCTTGCAAGGGCAATCACCATGGCGTGATCTTAACAAATTAGGTAGGGAAATTCTAATCTAATTTAGGGGGCATGTGGTATTGCAGAATCCAAGTTAACTCATACTTAAAGCACAATCTTTTGCTGCTACAAACTTTGCACACCGGTTTTGAGAAATACAGGCTTAACGTGTGCTACGAAATGCATTGCTATTCCAGCTAAGGTTACCATATAGGCTCATGCAAGGACCACAGCTTTTATTTTCAGAATTTGGACAAGGTAACTTTCAGTGCAACTGACACTTTGAGGGTTTACATGACTTTCCCACAAAGGCAAGAAAAAAGCACTTTCAGGTGAGCTGCAATTCGGTCCTCTAAAATCTACTAATTTACTCGATGCATCCAACACAGCAGTGATCCTTGAAACCCAGTAGCGACATCTGCCGATTACCACCAAGATCACTTCAGCGATTCGGGCAGCAAATAACACTGTGTGCGCTCGAAAAATATTGCTCAAGAAGCGGAGTTTCTTAACAAATTGCATTCTCGTGAATTTGACACAGAAGAAACAGGATAAGTGCGTCCACTTGGTGTGGCTAGAAATGTACAAGGTGACAATGAAACGGTGAAGATACACAAAATGACACATGACGTTTCGTTTGCACATTTCCCCTGTGAGCAAAATCAGTTACACATCCAAGTCCACACACCCCACAGCAACTTTCCAGCCATAGGAAACGGGCCAGCTCATTAGTGCCGTGCTTGAGTTGCCATAGGCCGACACATTTGTTAAGTCGCAATGAAATGTGGGACTACCCCCCCTCCCCCCCCCCCCCACCCTTGTCCCCCACCTCCGTCTAAACACTATAAAAATATCTTTCACCTTGGTGTTCCGTGCAATGTCAAAGAATTTACACGTCTCGGGATAAATGCAAACAGGCATTGTTACACAACGGTAAACAATGATAAGTGAAAAACACCAATTTAAGTTGTTTGCACTTAAGACTTTTACTGCAAGAAAGATTTTAAAAATAAACATGTACGTCGTGTTCAACTGGCCCAATAATACTAAATGGTATGGCTGCAGTGAGAGCTTCACTTTTCGTGACCAAACAAATTGCGAAAAATTGTGCCCTGTAATTCTCGCCAGAGCAAAAAGGCAAAAGAATGTCAGCACTAGGAAGTCGAGCATTAAAATCCCGAACTGAAATCTGCAACATGGGCTAAGAAAAGCAAACTGTAGGCCAGGATAATATGGTTACTGTTCACAGGATACTGGAGACATAGGCCTGAGTAATGGCCCTAGTGGTGGTCTCTTACAACTGTGCCCAACTAGAACACATTAGATACGTTTTGTGCTGAAATAAAATGAGAGAAAGAGGGAAAAAAAAAGCACTAGGTCACATGTAGGTTGATAAATACAGCGTCACCTCAACTTTTACCTCAACAGCGATGTCGAACACTCGTTACAATATTTCTGCAGCAGTTGAACACAGTGTGGGAACAAATTGTCAACAGCGTTTCTGTTCTTGTCTATATCTCCAGTATCCCCTGAAATGGTAATATATACGCCGAAAAGCAAAAGTATATGGACCCCCCTCCCCTGCTTGCACCAAATGGGAAAAAAGAAAAGCTGAATTTATTCGTAATTCAGGCACACAAACTGATATTGACGAGTGCACTAGAAAGGTTGTGGTGTCAAGTATGGACTGCAGTTGTCCATTACAAGTTACTTTCGTAGTTGGCAGTCCATACACTTTTGCTCAGGGGAGTAAAAACACAGTACTAAAACCCTCTATTACATGTAACAATGTTGGCAAATATCTTTCTTTTCAGATCAGTTACCTCAAATGTAGGGGGAAAAAATTGCCTATATGATGATCTATGTGGTATATGTACATGAGCAATGAGAGACTTTCTTTTTTTTTTTTCAATTAGCAAATTTACAAGTGCAACTATGTACAACTTACGCTTTCGTTTCAAAAGAGCGACCTCTGCTTCCACACTACAGTAAAAGAACACACCTGACTTGTACTCCTTTCACAACTGCGATCCTGGCAGGAACCCCACACACATACAAAGGAAGTTGAGTTGGATGCAAGATATGTGCTCCACGGGCATGAAACAAACTTTTACGGAATGGTAGAGGTTGAGCTGAGCCTCTGTAGCGCGGTGGACGCAGTACACAAGACTAGCCCTATAAGCAGGAACTCAGGTAAGCATTCTTAAAGGCCCACCCCAACAAATTTTGGGACACGTATAAAGTCTAGATTCAATAGCGTAGCAGTACTGCAAACTTCCGAAGCCAGTTCACCCTTGAATAAAAAATTTCCCAAGGTTTTTGTAAGATGTGATTTTGGATCAATTTATCAATATGACTCCAGCAATAATCTTTATAGTCTAAAGCGAGTTTAGAAATAAATTTTGAAGCATTCAAATAATGATCTCGCAGCACCTGAACTGAAATGACGTCGCAGTGATTGCCATCCGTTTCAGCTATATTCCCAGAATTAGACTTTACACTTTTGTACTCTGGTTATAGGTTATACTACATTCAAAATAAGTCTTGACAACGATAAAGTTCCAAGATTACACGGAAATTTATTCGAATGGTAAGTTGGGCGCCGAAACTCCCCAACAGAATGCAATACTGTCAATGTGGGCCACTCCACAAAGCTAATGTAAAAGGTGTAATTAGCTCTTCCGCATACCGGGCACCAGTGTAGCACCACCAAACTTGCGCGCTTACTTCGCTGCTCAATTGCAGCAAAGCACGCAGATAGCCAATTTTTTTCTTTTTTCCAAAGCAAAGCTCACCCAAGCCCATGACTACTGGGACTCTTAAGATTGCCCTGCCTATGGCCGACTCCCAGTAAATTTTAGTATCCGAAAGCTTCGTTGGCGGTTTAGCGCTCTGACTGCCTTGTCATGCTTAGCACTAGGTATGCGTGTCCACTCAGCCTGGATTTGGTGTGCTGCTTTGCTCGGTGCTGCAGCATATGTTTGTTTCACCAGTTACAGGTAAACATTCAATTCAAAGTTCATAGACATCGGCGGCACAGCTAGAGGTACCAACGGGAAACTCACAGTACCAGTACTTCGTTTAAGGGGCCAGGGCATCCTAACCCTGTCATTTACTTGATAAGATGCATTCACTGAAAAATAATACTTTGCATGCTAACGCAAAGGCAATTTGCAATGGCTGACATCAAAATATGCCGTCACGTCAGCCATTCCACTGTTTCAATGTCTCAATGTGAAATTTCGCAGGATTTGGGCCACTCCACCCTTTCCCTAAGCAATTCTGAAACTCCCTACATCTACAGAAACTTCCCTAAGTTGGCAGCACTGTAGTATAGATACAGAGCAGCCGACGTACAAGCCTTTACACCTGATACGAACAGATGCACCATGAAAGTCTTGCATAAATAGACATTTTGATACCGAAACTGAGAACAAGTGCCGCTATTACTGCTCGCCAGAAGTGCCACATAACTCTGATCATATGACTACCCAGCGTCACCTCCGAGACTAGACACCACCCATGGAAGCCAATGGCGCAGTGAAAAATCACCACGGCAACGTACCGAGACTTGCGTCTTAGTTGCTAACCCCGAGGTGCAAGCTTCGTCTGCTTGAGCACTAATAAAATGCTCTTAAGCAAATTAGACAATTACCAGCCTTGCAGCTTTGCCAAGATAGGTACTAGTAGTGAATACTCATTTATTACCAATTTAGCCAAAGTGAAAGTTGGTTGCAGTGGGCCTTTAAGCACAGAATGCTTCCTGGATTCACAAGAGCAGTTATTGAAAAGAAGACCTCGCGTTCAAAACCATGTATTGGCTACACGGTTTTCTTTGAAACCGTGTAGCCAATAAACAATAGCTTGGCGATTGATTACTTCTGAAGTCAAACCATGGCATTTAATAGTGTGGGGATAAGAGTTGTGTCTTAAATCATGCTGAACCCCTTTTTCAGCTTCTTTCGTGCACAGTAAGATTTTCCCCCTATTGTGGGTTGCTGCAACAGCCAATGCTACAGGTATTTTTGAAGGAGCTACCTGAACCCTAGAGGAAACATTTGGACCACACCAGGATTTCGCAAACAGGTATACGCCAAAGACAAACGTACTGCTCTGCGCTAAACTTCGGTGAAAGTCTTCACGCACAGCCGGCAGAACGCAACAAGCTGTAGGACTTCTAGCCAAATCTGTGCCCCAACAATGGAATCAGAGATGGTGCACCGCAGAGACAGACGATCTGCAATGGCCCGTGCGAAACGAACAACTTCTCTGAACTGAGCAGTGGAAAACAAATTTATTCACCGTCGAAGAAGAGAAATATCCAGGTTAACTAACGCAATTAACCTTAGAACGCCTCACAGTAATGCTAGAGCGAAAGAGACTAGAAGTGTGAAGAAAACAAAAAACCCAGAGAGGAAGCGCGCGCTAAATTCAAATTGTAATTTAGGAGAAATGGAGACTTAAAGACAGAGAGAGAGAGATAAAAAAAAAAGAAGGCACGCTTGGCCTCTCAATGTGGTGTCCAGTGTCTATGTGCTATTGGTCCCACAACAATGGAACAGATGTTATGTTTACAACAGTAGGCTGAATTTTGTGCAGCAACAAGACCGCAAACACTCACATTTTCGCCTAATTGATAACTTTTTTCGAAAGCAAAGACAACAGCGCGTTTGCGCTCGAGTCGTACAGATCTTGCATTCCACTGACAAAGGAACCCATTCCTTCTCACAAGAAAACTCACTCTTACCACAGTTCAAAAAAACATCCTTCGTAAGCAGATCACACACTCTTACAGACTTCAAACCTTGCCGTCATCGGAAAGAAAAAAAAATGCACACGAAAACACACAGACAAAAAAACGAACAAGAGCACCACGGGGATCACAGTTCCTGGCACTTTTCTTTAAAAAAGATGGATGCTGACTCTTCACCAGTTTGTGTTTCGGAGGCTCTCTTTCTCTGAATGGAGTGTGTTCTTTCCTGTGTGGACGTTGAAGTTACAATCATGCTTGCCACCATGCCGACGACTTCATCTTTTGCAATCACGGGGATTCCAGACTTTGCAGAGCTGCGCTGCGCCCAAACTCTTCTTCAAAGAGTAACGTTGGCTACTGCTACGCTTGCCCAATTCACTTTCTGGAGGGATCACCCTTCTGCAACGCTTCCCATGCCGCTTTACAGACAAGGGAAAAGTCGGCCACATTTGCCACACACCGTTTTGTGGGAGTCGCAGGAAGAGCACCAACCGTTCCACGTCGCGGGCAGACCATGTTCACTTGTACAGTGGTCACACCGGACAGCAATCACCAGGCGCAGACATAAACCTGAGCCGCCACACGCTGACGGGCGAATCTTGCTTTTTTGCAATGCAGTACTCCACACATCGCTTCTTTTGGCCCAGTGAATCCAGCACTGGCCATTTCATGAAGAAACAAAAAGACGATTCTCTATGACGGCGGAAGCGCCGCACTTTTCAACGGGGCAAGTCAAAGGAAGCTTTCAGCCAGATCACTCTCAACTGGTGCCGTGGCTACCGATGCAAGCTGGCGGGGTCGACGGTTGCGGAGGGGGCGGCAGCCTGCTGCTGATCGCTCTTGGTCACTAGGGCGGGGCGGCATCAAGTAGCGGAAATCCAACCACTGTTGGCGAAGTGGCTCAGGATCCGCCGACAGTGCGACCTGTCCATTCCCGCCGGGGAGCGGAACTTAGCCGTGCTGCCTTTCTGCCGCTGAGCTTGGTCCTGCAGACACAAGGGAACACAGAGGCATCGTACAGTGACTGCCAGCCGGGCATGCTTTTGCTTGGTACTATCCAGGAGACTCAAGGAGGTACTGCGGTATAGGTGCTCTGCTCCAGGCTTCATATGGACGCACCTACAGAGCTAGAGCAGATCAAGCATGCACACTGCACCGAACTTATGCCTCTGCGCATTAATCTGCTCCTTCAACTGCATTCACGCACCCTTCTGATATACAGAAAAAGAAAATGTAACACATGCAGTAGCGAACAACTTAGGTTACCTGTGCTATCTCTGAGCACAGTAGACTAAGAAATGTCAAAGCACTTCCTGCATGACAACAGCGAAGTTTACATCAGATGTATTATTACAAATAATTGTGCAAGCACGAATGTAGACATGGCAACTAAAGTACTCCAGCCTAACAGCACCCGCTTAGACCATTCAGGCTGCTCTTGCATTTGTCAAGAGCAAGGGGAAAACGTTGGCGTGCTGCTTTAAGCCATGCACAATAATCTGTGCACACATACGCACTGTAAGAAAAATTCACTTGAGTACCACCCCCTTCTGCGATGGCGACAAGGACTGACCTTCAGCACTACGGTCTTAAAGGTGATGTAGCACGCAGGGCTGATTCCAATGGACTGGCACAGCTGCGAGAGAGGGAGAAGAGCGTATGGTGAACAAGTCTGCAACGGGAATTTGTCACAGTGGTGAGGCATCGAAACAACAAATAGATGAAGAGTTTAACAGTTCCAACATTGACTAGTCAGAAAAATAAACTTGAGAGGTGGCTAGTTGTGACACTGACCAATCAAAATATGGCTAGTTGCAACAGTGCCCAGTTAGGAAGCAGTTACAGTGGCTAGCCAATAATTAGCATATGTCAGGTTATCCGGACAACTTCACAGCACCACCCCCCCTGGCCCTACAGACAATGTGCAAGGTCACCAGAAATTTGGGACAGCATGCTATTCGATGAATTCAAACTTTGCCAGCACGACTGCGTGCTAAATTAATAATTCTGGGGCTTTATGTTCCAAGCCTTCAGGACCACCGCATGCCAATACAGCCACCGAATCAGGTAGAAAGAGCAAAATTTTTCTGACACCTCCTCAAAATTGAAACTAGTGAAGCTTAGTCTACCCAGTAGTCGATGGCCATGCCACACACCACAGGAAAAGCCAGGTCAAGCAGTTAAGCCTTACAGGCTGCATTTGCAATTTGTTCTGCGAATTATGATTACGCACATCCAGAGTTTAGTGACACAATCCTGAACTACTTTTTTGATTGCTATTATGATTTTTTTGTCGCTCAGGATTGTCAAGCGGCTTCAACTGGCGCCAACTCCACCTTCAACGCCTGTGCCAATGAGAATGACAATGAAGTTAATGCAAGTGCCAGACAGTGACTGTTGCAAAGAAACCAGAGATCATTTGGCTACCGGAGCACGGTCGGCCTGTTGTCAATGGATGGGGATTCGGTGGGTGCGCCGACTGTACTTTTTTTCTATGTGTAGGGACATCACGACAATGGTTGCTATACGGACCGATCAGGTCGCAGGCAAGTGTGTGTTCATGCAGCGATGGGACTACCAATTTATTCTGGCGACTCTAGCAAGTGACCAGTTTTAAATTAAAACTAGACGGGGGAGACGTACCTTTCTCTCCTTGTCGGAGAGTAGCTCGTAGCCGGGCAAGCTGGTGATGTCGGTAGCCTCCTTGGAGTCTTCCCTCGTGTCACCTTGTGGCCCAGAGTATACAGCAAGCAAGCAGGGAGGGAGGGAGGGAGGGAGGGAGGGAGGGAGGGAAAGGAACAAGAAGAAATGGGAAACCGTACCATCAGATGATTGGAAACAGACGAGTAAACCAGTTCAGATAGAATGCATTACTGTTACAACACAAAGGCAAAATAAACTTGGCATAGAAGCACCCTCATCTCCTCTATAAGCAGCAATTTCAAGCAGTGCAGTCGAAGACCCAATCAGCGCCGCTTCAACCATGTACGTACTTACAATGATGCGCCATCACAGATACATTCTGCGTCAATTAATTTGATCCTTTTCGCTTACAAAGCAAGATGCGCAGCAATCAGCCAGCTGAACATAGGTTGGGGGACTTGGACAACACAATCTCACTATGTTGCCTGTTGAGAAGTAGCTGACATAGGACCACATATTCTCATGTGAAAAATGAAATCAAACAGAGCCGGGCAAAAAAAAAAGTGTAATGTATACACGGGCTAACTTTTGCTTCCCATGTCTTGCATAGGTTGTTCAGAACTGTCAATACCTAGTGAAACATGCCACTTGCCTAGAAAAAGTGGCAAGTACTTGCAACGTGAACAACAAGCAACTTACGGCAGTTTGGTAGAAGTATATCACTTACACCTCTAAAGTAACTTTCTTCTACCCAGGTAACATTTTTAACAAGCTGCAGCTGAACCTAACCTACCTAGGCTGTTTCTGTCAAACTGTGCATCACAGGGCAACTGCAATTCTAGGTATTTCTCCAAAAGAAAAAAAGAAAATACGGTCCACGCTGACAAGGCACTTATTCACATCAGAATTATTGCCACATACCGTATAGACCGGTATAAGGGCCACACCCCATACTCGGCAGCCCAAAATTTGGGGAAAAAAAAATTTACTACACCGAAGCGGTTGCGTTTGGTGGCCCGATGCCGTGCGCGTGCATTGGCGAATTTTCGCACGCTGCGTACTTCCGCATGCCGCTACTAGGTGGCGAGAGCTGCACGTTGACCTCTGATGCAATGGTACATCCGAGGATTTGGGGTGTGCACAAGTCAAGGCTGCGCCCGGCACCATTTTGACTGAAAGGTTCGGTCCCACGTAAGGGCCGCAGCTCATCAGAATTGGGGAGGAAAAAAAGTGTCGTCTTTACACGAGTCTACACGGTATTACGAGTAGCACCACCTAAATCAGTCGTTCGAGAAGAGTGCTTTAATAGTGATACATCCAGAGAATATTTTGCTACTCCTAGACAGAAAATACCCCTAAACCACAATAAAATGGTCCCGTCATAGCCGTGCCCTTTGTGTGTATGATGAATGAAACGAAATTGAGAGATATCAAGTGGGAGCCTAGGAGTCTTCAACAGCGAATTCTCACAAACATAAAGCGAGGTTATTTTGTTCCAATTACGAACTTCAAGATGCAGCGAGGCGAGACGCAGAGGTGCCAATTTAACGTGGGAAACTTTCTCTGAATGTTCCACGGACAACATGGACACACAGGCTCAGTGAGAGGCTCATGTCCGTAATAAAATAAGAACTCTGTAAAAAGGGGCGCAAAGGCACAAATCAGCTCAAAGGCCCATAAATGCTACAATGCGCTCCCACACACCAACACGTCTGCAGTCTCAGGTTGTGTGTTGCGATACTGTCAGGACAATTACCGCCACATAATGAATAGTTCACTGGAGCTGCTCGTACGGTCATTGTATGCCATAACAGCATTTAACAGGTCTGTGTAGACGCCCAGCAATACGACATCTACTCGACGCCGACAGCGTTACGTTACGCTTCATGACTGCACGCGATGCAGTTGGCATGCAAGCGCTCACTGAATGCGGGAACCGTGTCACGGCGCCTCTGCAAAGGAAGAAAGAGCACTGGCTGACTTCCGCGAATAAATCCTTTTCATGCGCTACGTCGTAACAATCAGTTCTGGAAGTCTGTGCTATGAAGCAAAACTCGTATTCATGCAGAATGTACTGTGAGGATGTATCCCCAACAGTTCGCAGAATTAATGTTGGGCTTCATTTGCATTCTCTTGCAATTGTGTGTGTGTTTTTTTTTTTTTTTGCAGACTGTAGTTAGATCTGAGTGCTCTGGCAACATTGCGTTCTTGACATGGCATGGACTGGATGCTCTACGTTGATGCAAAGGGACCATTTCACAATGCAGCATGATTTCTTTCAATCATTATTCTCACCATTATTAGTGGTGTGCAAACATTCAAAACTTTCGAATAATGAAACGAGCAGTGTCCTATTCTATTTGGCCTTCGAAACGAATAGTCACTATTCGTAAATGTGAATATACTTCGAAGACTTTTAGAATATTTCAAAACGTCATATGTGACCAGAAAATTGTACCAAAAGTACGATAAATTTTAACCCCTGTGTGCATAGTAGAAACATAATACACAAGAACTTGCATAGTGGAACAGGCTATGTCACTTACGCAGCTATATTTTTGCTGGCTGCACAGCGATCACTCGCACTCTCTTAGGAGCCCTGTGCATGCGAAGAAACTACTTGTTTGCTTCTAATGCTCCATTTGCGCTTTTATTAAACAACGCTTCATAATGTACTCTGTAATGACAGAGACTCGCTAACCTTAATACTGGGATGTGAACATCGTTTTATATTGGTTATGATAACGGCTATTCATCATTCGAAAACTACTGGAAAAGTATTCAAAATTCGTTTCGATCTGCTTCTAGCACTGTTCGATTTGTAGTCGATTCGGTTTCGAAAATCACTATTCGCACACCCCTAACCATCATTCTTTGCATGCATCACGCGCTGCGAACAGTTGCACCTTCACTGCACGAAGTCCATCACGATTTTGGCAAGCAGCGTGCACCACTCTGTCTTAAAAAAACATCTCACAACAATGGTTCTCCGAGTGGCAACACCCGTATGACCTTTGAACTCGTGGACTACAGTTGAACCTTGGTACAACAATCACGGATACAACAAATTATTAGATCTAATGAAGTTTATGCAAAACTTCCGTAACTTTTTTTTTTTTTTCTCCTACGTTATGTATGCTTATAGCCATATCGGATATGATGAAAGTTTATTCATATTGGGTGCAGCTCGGTTGTGACATGGTTCGACCGACTCTTCAACTGTAGCGCAAACTTCCAAGGCTTCTGAATTCCCCACCTGAGCCCCAAAATGAGACAGCCATGTTCTGGAAACAAGAGCCCCACTCGCTCCCTACGGCTGATGGTACGCTACACAGGCAGAGCCGAGACAGTTGCATAGCCCCACCCCAGCACACCTTCTTGCACAGCCGAACTGCCCAAAAGCAGCTGGGCAAAGTAAAATGGCGACATACCTTGTTCGCTTAGCATAGTGTCGACGCCTCCTTTTTCTCTGCAGAGGAGATTGAAAACAGTCCATCAGTGCGAGGTGAGGAGTAGAAAAAAATTGGCTTATGCCCAAGACAAGACAAGACTGGCACTGAAGAAGGCTAGCGCATGACATCATCTGCTTCACATGCACGAGTAACGCTCAAGTCGCCACGGCACCTGCCAATGCGGCCATCAAAGGGCGTTTTTTCATCGTTACACTAACACACATAATATGCGCTGAAAACATTATAGGATAAGAAGAAGAGAGATAACCGCTGGTGCAGCGAACACAGTTTACTACGAATTGTTGTCGGCACCAGAAGTGCCTCGGCATCACTCACTTATTTCACACATCACAAGCTCACATGCAGTCCACCGCCACTAAGTGCACAGGTGAAACTAAAGTTGAACTTCATCATGAGCATAGATATACTTTAATATTCTGAAGTAATGCATCACTTTTTTTCCTCTTAAATTTGGGTTTTAATTTCTTGGGTGTAGGGAGTGGTGGAAGCAGCCGCAGGATGCCGGCGCCCGGCGCCCGCATCCTGTGATTGAAAATTGCTGTATATATTTAGGTACAGTCGAGTCCCGCTACAACGAAATTGACGGTGCACGAAAAAAAATTCGTAGAAGCGAAAATTTCGTTGTTGTGAAATTCACAAAAATATGGCTAACCTGAACTGGTAAACCACAAACAAACTTTTATTTCCAGAAGTCAAGCAGTGTGGACTGCTTCCCTTTTTTTCCTAGGAGCATCATGACGCGATTTTCGCATTCGGAGAGTAGCTGCATCGCGACGTCGTCATCATGCACAGCCACGCTGTTTCTGATGACATCGAACGCATCCAGTACGCGAGATGTGGCCGGTGGATGCAGGTCTGGCACTTCGTCGTCATCCGACTGCCCCCCGTCGTCGCGGACACTTTTTATGATGTCCTCATCGCTCAATTCTTCACGGGCGATCACATTGACGTCAGCGTCGATGAAATCGTCCAGCTCGACACTGGATGGCACACTTCCGGCACCTTGAAGGGCCGCCCAGGACGCAATTACGTCTGCTGGCGGTTGCACTGCTCCGTTGCAGTCAGCAGCATCCTCAGCGGAGTCGATGTCTGGGTCTCCGAGCTTGAAGCCAGCGTGCGTGAAGCAGTTCGCGATAACTGGCCGTCCAGTTGCAGCCCACGCAGCAGCCATCATCTGCAGCGCCATGTACAGGTCTAACTTGGTGTCGCGACCGGTCTCCACGTTCAATAGGAGACGCTGCATCACTCGCTGGCGGTAGGCGCACTTCATACTTCTAATGACACCTTGGTCAAGTGGCTGTATGATCGAAGTGCAGTTCGGCGGAAAGTACTTAAGCTCCACATTTGTGAGCTCCACATCCAGAATATGATGGGCGGAGCAATTGTCCAGCAATAAGCACACCCGCCGGCCCTGCCTCCTCAAGTCGCAGTCAAATGACGCGGCCCACTCGGAGAAAATGGCCCGCGTCATCCAGGAGCGGCTGTTGGCGACATATTTTACGGGAAGGCTCCTGTTACCTTTAAAGCAACGGGGCCTCGCACTCTTCCCAATGACTAGCGGTGGGCGCTTGTCTGATCCGTCCGCATTGGCGCACAGCAGCACGGTCACGCGCTTCTTACTGTTTTACCACCGTGGCAACGCTGACCTTTCATTTCGAGGGTTTTTGACGGCAGCATCTCGTAAAACAGGCCTGTCTCGTCAGCGTTGTATATGTCACACTTGACATAGTCTTTCAACAACGTCGAAACGTTTGTAGAGATCCAGGCGGATGCGCTGCCTGTGTCTGCCGATGCCGACTCGCCAGAGAGCGTCTTGCCGACAATGTCATGGCGGGCCTTGAACCTGCTGAGCCAGCCTGTGCTCGCCTTGAAATCGTCGATTCCCAGCAGGCAAGCGTAATTCAGGGCCTTCTGCTGCACGGCGTTTCCACTGATCGGTATGTTTTTTGCCCTCGTCTCGACAAACCACGCGTACATGGCCTTGTCGAGGTCCTCGTGCGCCAACGGCGTCAGCTTCTTCCGCTTGGCTGATGTGCCCGAAGCAAGAGCTAGCTCTATTGCTTCTTTTGACTTCAAGATGGTGGACAGCGAACTGGGAGAAATCTCAAACTTCTTCGCAATGTCGCCTTTCTTCTCTCCGCTTGCGACTGCGGCCAGGATCCGAGCTTTATCCTTCAGGGATAAAAACTTTCGACATGGCGGCGCCATGTCGGAAAGCACGCTAAAACAGAACGGCTTCTCTGATCAAATCGAATACCGCAACACGTGCACAACACGAACTGCCAATTGCACTAGCACACACCAACGGCGCCGAGATGCAGCATGGTCTGACGAGACGACTGAGCGTCGGCTTTGGATTGTCTGCGGCTAAAAAGTTTCAAGCCAATCCCAAAGGTAGGCCAGTCTCATCGCCGTCGCCATCGAGCAATGGCGGCCCCCATGCTCGGTCATCAACGGCAGTTTCTTGTGGTGCCAACACGCGATGATAACTTTGCAGACGCTTTTTTATGTGCAAAATGTTCGAAATTGCGTTTCCTGCGCGGCAAATTAAGTTTCGAGCCTGGAATTACTTCGTCAGATTTCGTTAAAGCGGAACGGCATAAGAAAAAGTGTTCGTTGTGGTGAGGATATTTATGCATTGACTCCTATGGGCAGCTGACGGGGAACTGAGAATTATTCGTTGAACCGGACATTTCGTTGAAGCGGCGTTCGTTGTAGCGGGGTTCGACTGTATATGTATATGCCACGCCTTGTTATGTGACATGCTGTATATGCGTGTTATCTTGCCACACCATACTATCCCTAACTTTGCTCACGCCTTGTCTCACAATCTTGACAAAGCCATTCCTCGGAATTTTGAGAATGACAGACCACAAACAAATGTCATGAAACAAAACACTGACAGCGCATGCCTTTTACGGTAAATCTTCTCAGACTGAAATATTAAAAGTGCGAAACAATAACAGAAACCTGAAAATGATGTAAATATTTTGGCGCGGCCGTGCACTAGATCTGGGATCGGCCCACACAAGAGGCCACGTTTCTGCGAGAACGCTCGCCTTCGTGCATAGCTTTCGCCGCCAGCGTTTCCTGGTAAACATCACGGTTACATAAGCTGCAGTTGCCGGAAAGCATGAGAAGCAGTCGGGGATCTTTGAATGCTACCGTGTTCCACTCTTAAAGGCGAAGCTTAAGCCTCCGCCAAATTTTGTAGCAGAAGATATGCACTTTGGAGCAGCTGGGCAAAGTTTAATGCGAGTGAAATAGTACAGGCAGATTGAGGATTATGAAAATGTGAAGTTAGATACTCACTGGGACAAATAAAGGTGACCAAGAAATAAAAGGAAAATAATGTACTGCTTTATGCGGATGGCGCCCGCTGTATGTTCATGGGCTTTGTTTAAGCTTGTCACACTTTTTCCCCTCTTCGTGCCCAAATAACTTATGTTTCATGAACGTATGTTTGTTAACCCTTTCGCTGTCGGACCTTTCTGGCCGTGACGCACCCCCAGTGTCGGCTTGGTTTCAGGGAACGAGCATAACAGGGAATGAACATAGCAATTTATTTTTGATTATGATTGGTATACAAATAACATAGTCAATGCAATATGCACATTTCAGTGTTCTGCAGCTGTTGTTAGTAAACATCATCATCATCACCATCATCATCAGCCTGACTAACATCCGTTCAACAACATCCGAATCTGACTATGCAGAACTCATCTCTTCCTCGCATGAGACGCTGTCCGAGTCCAAATACAAGCTTGGCTCGTATTCTGAATCGGAAGAGCCACCGCTACGATGAGCAGACGAAGGTCCCGCGCGCCTCAGCTATCCGAAAGTAACCGCGCGCAGGAAGGATGCGCTTTCAGTCGCCAGCACAACAGAGAGAAATGGGATGTTGTGTGATCAAGAAGACAGAGGGAGATGGAAAAAGGCTAAAACAAAGTTCGAAGGGCTTTATGTCTACTGCTGCAAGTCGGAAGCGACGGTGCGGCGAGGTAGCGAAAGCAGCAATCGAGTCACTCTTTTCGGAGAGGCAACGACGCGTGCGCCTGAACTTGACGCGCTGTAGCAAACATACCAACAGAAGAAAAATTAAAACCTTCAAACTAGCAGAGATGGCAGGACAACCCTTGAACCCATAACTACACGCGCGCGACGGATGATCCAGCGAACGCGGAGCCACCGCGCCACTCAGCGAAGAGAAAGGGGGGAGTGGCAGTCGCACCGTACTCTTCAATACATGTACTAGCACAGGTCGGGGTGAAAATACGAACTTGTAGAAAGAGTCAACAGATGGCGTGGCCAGTTTAAGAGCGCCAGCTTTGCGCTCAGGCGCGAAATTTTGAACGCACGATAGAGAACGTACCGGTACGTCAGTGGGGGGGAAGCGTGATGACGTACCGGTACGTCGTTGACAGCGAAAGGGTTAACTTACTTACTCAATGAGGTTGCAATGGTTGTGGAGGAGGTCAAGAAATTGCTGATAACAGCACTTTAAAGCCTGACATCAAATGTGCATGAAATTTAAAATGAAGTAGAACCTCGCTGATACAATCCCGTTTTGTATGGCTTCCCAGCGCCAATGTTCGCTATCGAGAACACACACACACACAAAAAAAAACACAAACTAAGAACTAAAAATAACGTCCCCTTTTTATCGGTTAATACAGTTTGTTCAGTGCATCGCCAAACTGCTATCGTATGATACGTTTCCAAGCCGCTAGGTCGTATGCGAACAAGAAAAGGCACAAGACAGACGCTATCGACATCAGTAGGCACCTGCCACAGCAGCTTTCCCGCAGTACTTGTCCGCCCGTGTCATGTGTAAATACCGTCATGCACTCAGTTTCCTCTTCCGGTACCAGCAAATCCTGCTTGCAGGTCGACGCGCATCGCATTCCCAGCTATCTCCAGCAACTCTACTGTGATGACCACCTTCGCCTATCTGTTTCACGGTGCCTGTGGCGTAGTGCCATTGGAAACGTTCTGCACGCTTGTAATAAGCGATAACCCAAACGCGCCACTGGTCCCTGCTACAGGCAGCACTCGAGCGTCGTGTTTTGTCCTGGCGGCATTGTATTGTGGAATCGCCCACCAGCTCGACGCGTGGCTCATGCTGCAACAATCCTTGCCGAGTGAAACCGTTGAGACTCCCTGCCAAAATGCCCCGCCCAAAGAAGCTGCTGACCCAGTCCAAATATGAGGAGCGCAAACGTATGCTTGCCAAAGCCGTGAAAAACGACAACAGGCGTCTTGGCTCGTGTCTCATGCTGCAACAATTCGCACAATGCTTTGTGTCATGTACACGTCAACTACAGCAGAGTCAAATTTTTATTCATTTCAGATTGTACGCTTTCCCGATTAGTTATGTCCTTCCCAAAAACTTGTAAACGAGATTCTACTGATTACCACGTGACAACACATCCTCACACCTCCTACATCAGTGGTCTAATACATAAACCACGTCATCTGGTACTTTGGGCATTTTACACACATGCGAACCATGGCTTCTTGTTTGACAAAGACTGAAGATGAGCAACAAAAGCTGCAGACGGTTAGAAAAAGAGTGCAGCCACTCATTCCAAATTTATTTACGGGCTTTGAGCGACTGCTGCTATCCCTGGCTGCCAGACACATTGTCACAGCATTAATTTTTCTCTTTACAGGCTTTCTTTTTTGTCTGAAAGAAAAAAATGAGAAGAGGCCTACACAAAGCTAAAGTTGCTTTAATTGCTGTTATCGGTCATTTCTCAACATCCAAGGACTATACGGCTGCCAAATAATCTTGCACAGAGATTAGCGGTATCGCCACAAGCCCTATAGAACCAATACCAATTAGTTTGGATGTTGAACAATGGTTTATTGAATTTTTCGCACTCAATCTGTGCAACTTGCATCATGATCATCATTGCCACAAATGCAGTTTGTTGTTTGAGACTCTCCAAATGGGACTTCGGAAGCCAATTGGGGACCCCCGATCAGGCCCGGGAAATTTCAATAGCCCGTGGGGCCCTGGAAGAGGAGCTCCACCCACAATAACCGAGCAGTTATTTCATTGAGTTGCCTCTCCCTCTCTTTCTCTCGTTTGTATTTTCGCCTGCTGTTTACAACCACCATTTTCCCGCTAAGGTCGAGTAAAAGCATGACTGAAACCGAAACTTTAGATCCCAGGCTGCTGTTCTGCAGTGGCAGAAGTCTAACCTAATTTGGCATGATGTAGTCAGGCAGAGATCCCAATTTGAGTGACGACCGTGGTTGCCGGAAGGGATCTGTGACTAGTAAGTTTCACAAGGGCAAGCAGGTCACCTGTCACCACGCCGCACTACCATCCCGGCGACCAAATGGGGTGCATGGGAGAAGGAGATTAACATCACACGCATGGTGTTCGCCATTAATCGACCAAGATTTACCAATATGGGACACAAGCGAATGCTAAAACGTATGAATATAGCTAAACTAATAATGAACGGGCAGTGGCGGGCACTGCCCATGGAAAGCAGCATGCATTGCCCAAACATCTACCCCATGGGCACCATGGGTGAAGAGAGAACAATACTCACTCGTATTTTTTTGATGCCGTTGAGATGGGCTTTTTGTGAACGGAGCTGGCGGGTGCCTGCGTTGAGAGCAAACTGATTCGGCATGAGCGCCCCTCCTCCTTTGACTAGTTTCACGGCACACGCACAGGCACGTCAAGCAATGCAAGGCTAAGCAACAAGCTCATGCCAAGGCAATGATGCAGCTGGTGATCTTCTCACACCGACGGCAACAGAAACCAAAAGGTACCACCAGAACCGCGCAACGTTGCGTTGTCATTCACTGATTCAATTTTTGTTAATTCAATTTTGTTGTTAATTTGATCCCGACCAAAGGACTCGGGTCAGCACTCACACATTTCTACAAGCCAAAACTGTCGTCATTTCAATCCTGAAATCGACCCCGACTGGATAACTTGAACTTGACCGGTTGGCATGAACATGCCTGACCCAAATGGCGACATCCATGGTCTGTCTTGGTAGTGATAGGGGGTCAGTGAATGCATCCTAGAAAAGTTGCCTCCCATCGAAAACGCCCAATTTTGGCCTGCCCCAGGGAGGTCTTCCAAGTGAAAACTGTAACCCACAGTGAACGACCACCATTTGCAGTTTGGAGGCACCAGTGCTCTGCCGCATGCAGCCCATCTGCGAGCAACGGATGAGAGGTGACACTTACAGACTTCTTTTTCGCTTCCTTGCGTTTTTCCCGGCGATGCCTCGCAACGTCGAATTCTGAGCATTCTGAAAAAGAAAAGAAACGAGCACAGGCTGTAAGTCAGGGAGTTTTGTTCTTGCTTTCCAAGCTACAACCCCCCCAGACACAAATCACCACAGACAACAGAGCCAATGCCACTAAAGGTTTGTAGAACAAACTGCTCGCAAACGGTGAAATTTCAAGAGATCACTCCTCCAAAACAGAGCTGAAACTTGACAGACCCTCCAAAACAGTGGCAAAGCTTGTCAGTTTTCATTTGAGTTATGAAAATTTATGATGCCAAAAATTAAATCCCGGGGTTTCACATGCCAAAACCACCATCTGATTATGAATCAGATGAAAGGGGGTTAACCGAGGGGCTCGATTCTTATTACATCATATCATGAGAAGCCAACAAAGACACCAAGGTCAACATAGGGGAAATTACTTGTACTTACTAAATGAATTAAAGCAATGATAAATTAATGGCAATGAAAGTGGATGAAAAAACAACTTGCCGCAGGTGAGAAACGATCCCACGTCTTCACCACATTACGCGTGCAATGCTCTAAACAATTGAGCTACCGCAGCACGGTTTCCCCATCCACTTTCTTGGCTACTTATGTGTTACTACTAGAACTAACTTTGGGAGTGTTAGCCAGCGCCACCACTAGCACACCCCCCCGCCATTCCACCTTGCCTCTTGCGTGCGCTTCATCGCGGTACTGCAAGCTCACTCCCCTCCCCCTCTTTCCCTTTGCTTGCGTGGGAAGGCATCACTCTAGAAGCCACCATCTTTATTTCACACCCTCGCACACTTTCACTCACACCTAAAGTACAAACAGTGCGGGGCGCAATAGGATCTTATCGCAATCAGTCTTTATACGGAACAAGATGCGGCTTCGACTTCGGTGGTTGCTCTTGTTGCACTGCACGCGATTTGAGAGGTGCATTTGCAAGCAGCCGTTTGCAATTCATTCATTTGACTGTCTGCGTCTGCAGAAGTTTCCATTTATCGTCTCGGCATTCCTTTGCAGCAGAAGAGAAATTTTGTTATATTGAAATAGCATACAAATATACTGCGTTGTATTGAGGTTGCAATTATATGGTGTTCTATGGACAAAGGGGTAATGACAAGTTAAATACTTGGTTTGTTGAGAATTTTGTTATATTGAAGTTCGTTATGGCGAGGTTTAACTGTACATCACTTTAAATATCACTCCCCCAGTGTAGTGCTTACCATCCAGCTTGGTGATGCCATTCCGCCTATACCTCAGCAGCTCCTTGATTCTGGCTTTGAGCTCTTTTTCCCCTGAAACAGACATTGCACGCACAATATAGGTTCCATCCAGAGGCAATGCTGTGGCCCAAAAGAATTGTGTCATTTAATAAACTGAAGCAGCACGCTGCTGCTCAACACTGCACTTGCCCAGGCTGTAGGAAGACTGTGATTGAGAAAGGTTTGCTTTCAAAACCTATCCCTTTAAGCATGCAGTCAAACACACATCACACAGCCATGCAAACGGGAAGCATTCTCGAATGGAACCTTGCTTACTTAATGGCACCGGTGCAGTCATAATTCCAACGAAAGCACACAAGTGCACACTGACGAGAGTGCACCCAAGTAGCAATGGGTGGCAATGAACACGGGCCAGCAGCAACAGACTCGGCTGTTACAGCAACTACAGCAGTGGGACAGTTTGTGTTTTCAGCCACCCAACAAGGCTTGACAAGACTACTCGAGAGACTTGGGAGCATAGCCTCCAGCATTTTTCTTCAATGAGTGAACAGTGACGCCAAACACCAGTGAGAATGGTCACTTAGAGGACGCCACTTTCAAAAGAAGTTGATTGCAATTTCACGGAACACCGGCTGGGTCAGGCCAACCGTCTTTCCCCTCGTGTGATGCAGAAGCAAAGGAGCAGTGGCAGCACGCAGCAAAAGTTGTCCATACTCTGGCGACAACATGGCTAAGATGTCTGGCAACACGACGCTGCGGCAGGGGTCACTGGCTCCGATCTATGTTAAAATCACTGGGCAGACACTGTAAGCATACACAGTGGCTACTTTGAGGACTAGCCCACAACGTAAGCCCTGACTTCACACTGTGGACCAGACCACAGCCCTTGTAGTAAGTACTCGTAATAACCTATTTGTCATTTGTGTTCTGTGGCGTTGTGCAAGAGCACCGAGCTCGCGACCGAGTTCTGTGGTTGACAACACGTCAAGTTTTGCATCTTTTCCCTTTAAATATGGCTGTAATTTACGCCTTTGTTTATACCTTTCAGGTCGCAGGCATCATAATTTCTTTTCTCTTCAAAAACGCAGGTATTATACCCCTGTCAAGCGAGCAAGTTAAGTGCACTCGGTTTTAAGTGCGCTTTCCAAAATCTAAACATTGCAAGCGGAGCGTACTCGTGGAGGAGTGCACTCCGGTTGGAGTGCACTCACGGAACACACTTGGCTGGTCGAGTGCATAGCCTCACCGCTAGTGGTTTCAACAAAACAAAATGTAATGCATAGAAAAAGGACACAGAATCAAGAGGGGGGAACTTTGGGCTAGTTGGCCCGACATGTTTAAGAAGGAAAAGAACCGCGACTTCAGACTTCTTTGTCTTGCGTCTCGTCCGAAGTCGCGGTTCATTTCCTCTTTAAACATAAAGGACACAGAAGTTTATTCTAGCTGTTGAACAGCTTTTAACAAAATAATCAGAACAGAACTTGCTGATATTCTGTTCTAGCAGGATCACATGCCACCTCGTCGCCCGCCACCATCTTGTTCTGGATTGGCTAAGCATTCGTCTTGGTCAGCCTTCACTTGTAATACTCTAATGATAAAAATACTTTTGTTTTCGTTGAGTAAATATAGATTAAGATTGTTTTTTGTTTTTTTTTAGTGCGAGTGCACCGACTTCCCGTTTAGCACCGTGTAGCCTAAAGTGTCACTCATGCTCCCAAAGTGCACTTCCCGTAAGTGCATTTAACTTGCCCGCTTGACAAGGATATTAGGCTAGGTTAGGTTAGGTTGGGGCTGGTCCCCAGTACAGGTACTCCTACATACAGGAGCCTATATGTGGACCATTTGCTAGGTCATCGTGCCGGAGAGCGAGGCTTCTCCTCCTAGCATTGCCTGCTCAGCGAACTAAGCCCAGTCACCACACCGACAAATGCAGTGAACAGCGCACTATGCTGACTGGTGAGAACGAAGTACAAAGGAAGCACTACAGCCAAGCCAACACAAAGAAGCGTCTGTCTAGATAAAAAAAGTAACAGACTTCGCCACCGCTACCACGAAGAAACAAAGGCAAGGACGAGTGGCAACTGTACGCGCTCTAGAGTTCAATATATCCAATACCATGTTCGGTTAGGCTGTAGACGTTACACTAGCAAGGTTCTCGGAATCCTGATGGTTCAACGCACGACACCTTTCACTCTAGTGTAATTCCGTATAATTGGCTTCCACCGCGCAACAAGAGCCAGCAATGAGCTCAAAGGCCAACTCACTCTCGAGGTTCTCCAGGAGCTGGTCGTGCTCCGTGGCCGACTGGAACTGGCAGAATATGCGCATCTTCTCCTGGAGCTCTCTGCACAGCAGCACGAGAAAACAGCAACAACACGGGTCAAGAGTTGCTACGTGACACTGCCAGAGACGCCCATCTACGTCCCTTGGCTCTAAGAGGCTAAGAAACAACAATACAGTATCGGGGAGGGGTGGGGCGGTGGGACATGTAGTAGACATGTACATTTTGGCTGCTGCTGTTTGGCTGGGCTGGGGTACAAGCGAAGAGGAGGTAGGCAACCTTAGCCAGTCTCCTTCTAGCTGACACAGCTCCAGCCGATCAGCAGTGGCCAAATTGGACAGTCGACCAGGTGGACTCTTACAGAATGCCCCAGCTCAAATTAGTGTGCACTACGTACTGAGGGCTGCATAATTAGGACTGTCGGTTTACACGACTCCTCAAGCTAAACCAAAGACTCGCTCAACTGCAAAATTTCGCACAGAGATATCATTTTGCGGTGGGTTCAACTTAATACCATGTCTACGTGCATTACACACCTTTTCAGCTATACATACGACCTTCAATAACAAATATTTAGCTTTAGATGCCATGCACAAGCAGAAATAAGCTTGGCACAGAAAACGCACCGACAAGCAACACATTGTTTTTGGACCACAGTGTCGACTTCAGTGTCGCCGATTTTGCCTGCTTCAGGAAGTTGTCATTACATACGTGTTCATTGCGATTGCCCATCTTCCATCTTTTCACCGTCTAAAGACTTCCAACGAAAAGTTCGAGGACCAGGGGACGAAACTCTTTTGGAACTAGTTCTTACTAAAACCTGGTGCAGTGTTTGTAAAGTCGTAAAGACAGTCCAAATTTGTAAACGTTACAGAAAATTCTCGAGAGTTGGCAGGTCCGAAGCCAATGTATCTGGACTATGCCAAAGCTTTCTGCTGATGACCAACCGTCCCACTCACTTGTCAGCCTCACGGGCAGGCTTCTTCCCTCGGGACACCGGGCTTGCCTTGGAGGCTGGCCGGCCCGTGTGGCAGAATTGCTCAAGCAGGCGGTAGTCCCGCACTAGCCCTTTGCGGCGCAGTCGTTCCCGTAGCCGCCTCGAGTACATGTCCACCTGAGCCAGCTTCAGGGCCACCTCCAACTCGTCCTCATCGGGGCCGCCCATCGACAGCTGGCTGATCAGGGACTCTGCCTCGTTGTCATACTCCTGCAGTGCATAAAACCGAGAAGGAGGCGACGTCACTTTAATTACCATGTTTACTGCGACCTAAGTAACATCAGACGTTCCCCTCTCAGGGGCTTTTCTGCAATTCATAGGTAATGGCGCTGCTAGATATGAACACAAAAACATTTTTTGTTACTTCCGATTTGATGCATCGTGGTGCCATGTCTTTGCAGCTAGGAAGATTCAATAAAGCACAACTTTCTAGTGACTCACAATGCACAAAAAAAAAAAAAATCCATGACATTGTTTCACAGGCATCCTAAAGGGGAACACGAGTCTTGGGAGGCTACAAGTTGCTAAACAATCAACTTTTTAGAATTGACATTTTTGAAACCTCTAACTCTCTTTGCACGAATCTGTTAAGTTTCTCACCTCATGTATTGATATTTTTGCAAAAAAATCAATTTACACTATGCCTGTGAGGTAAATATGAGCCAGTGAGTAAACGTGCTACAATGACCTTTTTTCCACAACGCACACACGCCGTTGTGCATGTGTTATCATGGACACCTTGGTTTCATTTAAAAAAGCAGCCACTCATCATCAATTTCCCATCACCAGTGACTGCCCTTGCTCATTCCTTTCAGGAAAAAAGAGTGCCTTGCTGGCGTTTGCAAAGTGCAAGATGATATGCGACGGTGAAGTGAAAATAGACAAAGGTGAGCGGTAGTAAAGCCTTGATGCTGCTTGTGCATGCAAACTGCAGCAAGACATCAGCATGAGTTCACCATGCATCCATGCAGGTAAACCATTTACCGTGAGATAACTCGTTTACCATGAGATAATTATTCGTTTACCGTGAATTTGCTCACTGCACATGCTATGAAAGTGACTGGCCATTGGCAAATGCTGCTAAGTGATGCGTTTTCAAGTACAGCCGACTTTCACTAATTCGACCCAGACAAAACCAAACAAATTGATCGAATTAAAGATGCCGAAAAAAAAAAAAAACGCAAGTACACTGCTGATTCATGGGGAAGTACTTGCCCGAGCTAACACACCTCCCAATCAAAAGCATGCCAACTTTCCATGCGTCCAAAGCAGTATATCTGTGTTATAAAGCATATGAAGGCCGTGAAGGCAGTTTTGGCTTTGTGCCCGATTGCACCGCGCAGGCAATTTTCTACCCAACTAAAAAAAAAGAAAATGCACGTTAGAATGAAGTAAATACTGCAATAAGGCATTGCAAGCTGTCATTATAGCTTGAAAATATTTCTAAAACAATCAGAATATAGCCATTTTTGATGGGAGATTACGTGTGTTCAACGCAGAGTCCACTGAAAATAGGGAGACCTGTGTTTCGAAAAAATTAAAATGAGTTTTTTTGGTCACTTGAGTTCCTGGGAGAGACACTTCATGGCCTAGAACAGCTACAGTCATAGCTATTTTTTAACATAAAGCCTGATCTGTAGATCAGGTAATGCCGGGAGCACGTTTTATTTAATTTCCTGCCAATAAATTTCTAAAATTTCGTTTCTTTTTCTTCTTCTCAGTATCCATGGTACAAACAGCGGACCTTGATCATCTGCACAATTGCTCACTACAATTTCATTTGAAAACTGCTTCCAGCGCTGCATTTATTGCATATCCTAGCATCTATTTATGCCATAATGTTGGCTTTCCACTGAGCACCTTTTTCCCCATTGTCTCCAGAAACAACATAGCTGCAGCTTCATCTATCTCCTGAACTAACTAAGAAATTTAATAAAATTCTGGGGTTTTACGTGCCAAAACCAAGCTACAATCACGAAGCACGCAGTAGCGAGGGGCTCCAAGTTAATTTTGACTGCCTGGCATTCTTTACCGTGCAAGGATTACATGGGCATTTTTGCATTTCGCCCCTATCACAATGTGGCCGCCACGCTAGAGTTTTGATCCCGCACCCTCAAGCTGAGCAGTGCAATGTCATAACCACTACGCCACCACGGCAGGTATCTCTTGAACTAATTGACCCATCAGAAAAATAACTGTGTATTTGAAATCAGCTTGAAAAACTAAACAAGCCTGTGGAATTTGGTCAAGACATGCTGCGCTGCTATTGGACACTGCAGTTCTACGTCATGAGAGATGAAATGCAGCATCCAAAGTCATAAAAATACAAGTTTGGGGTAAACTAATTTTGATTGCATTTCAAAGTCTTGCAACCGATAATTTTGGTTAGTGTAAGCTGTCGTAATTTTGCTTTTACTTCTTTACCATATGGAGAACAGATCAAGCTGCAAAAACGGTGACCTTTTTGACCTTAATAAAGTTATATCGTGTTTTTCTACAAACCTTCACTTCCTAAGTGCGCGTGTTGTTGCATTTATGCAATCGCCTTTCATCACTGGCACTCGCTCATGTAACATGCATTATGAACTTGCCCAGCAGTGTACCCTTCTTATTCAGAAATGTGTTGCAGGGCCCTTAGGGACGAAAGGAAAAAAGAAAGAAAAGTGGGAAACACAAGAAAAACTACAATTTTATTATGTATGCAAAACAATTCTGCCAGTCATAGAACAAGCAGCACATCATACATAAAATATCTGTCAAAAGGCAAAGCTTATTAGGAAAAAAAAAAGATGTTTAGAGGTAATGAAGGCAGGCTTTATTGCATACACAAGAGCTTCATTGCACACATTAACAGCCACTGTAAATTGACACTTCCAAACACAAATGCACAAAAGTAGCTATAATTTGCGGAAACCAAACACAGAAGGCCTCTGACTGAGAAAGAATGTTTTGTGGCACTTCACTCCTCGAAATCCTTGCCAGAGTGAAATGCACGAAAACACTGTACCATGCACAAGTCTATGCAACAATAAGGCAACCGCATTCTTGTTTCCCACCCACATCACTTGATCTTTCTGCAAATAATGCAATGCCATGTCGGTGTACTTCTTTTCTGTAGGAAGCAAGCAGTCTAGGAAACGTCACGCCAAGGGCCTCATCAAAGAGTGGTTGGAAACGGCTCATGCTGCCGGAGCTAACCTGTCCATCGCCTCTACCAACGTCAGCCAAATTCCAGATGACTGACAAAATTTCCCCTCACTGCGTAAAATACAAATGTGTTATAAATTGGAAGAATGTGTTGTGCTTAGAAAAGTAAGAACACTCCTGCCTTTTCTGTGGAGAGCTAAACACTTTCCATTTCAGCACCTCTCTAACACCATTTCTTTTTTTTTTTTTCTCGCTTCAAACTTTAGCATTACCCTTCAGTGAGGTTTGGTCATTAGGTTGGCATTTGTCACAGTACAGTGCTTCCCGATTAGCTAAATACAAATGCGTAATCCATTTCTGTGTACTTTTAATATCTTTAGAAATTGGTACAGTCTATGCTCGTTACAACGGACCTGCGTACAACAGACTTTCGGATATAGTGGACCATATTTCAACCTTAGTTTGCTCTGCCTATTTTACTAATGCAACGAAGTTCTCTTTTAACGGACCACGCTACTACGAAGTATGGGCTACAGAGGACGAAATTAGCGGCAATTTTTGTCAAAATCGGGCACATAAAATGGGACTTTTGCAGTGTTGACATGAGCTGACAACCAACAAGCGAGGGTCAGCCAACAATTGCGGCTCAATGTTGCGTGCGTGATGGAGGAAGGTGGGGCAAAAGTGCCATTTTCGTTCGTGCGCGAGGCACGGAGGGGGGGGGGGGAGCAAGGAAAGGGGGTTTTACTCCGTCGGCTGCTGCTTACGGCGCACTCGCACGGGCGCTGTATGTTGAAAGCGATCTGCAATACGGATAAAGTGCAACCCAGAGACGATAGCTTTGTATGCGCTGTGCTTTCTAGGTTCAGTTCGCGTTGAAGCGAGAGGTCGCACGAAGGTAACTTCGTTCACTGCTGCTGCTGCGCTTGCTCACACCAGCGCTTTGACAGCGAGTGTCCGCGCTCATCGAGTGCGAGGTGTTCACGTTTACCTGTATGCACGTGACACTGTGCTTGTTAATTTACTAAGCGAATGTTTACAACTTTATACAGCCGATAAAACTACTATCCTTACTTCGCATAGCTCTCCACTAATTTGCTATTGCAATCGATGCTTCGCCTCTCAGGTGAAATTCGACCGTTTCGGTTTGTTTATTTTTTACTTTAGACGTTTGTCACTCACTCTTTGCGATAACGTTGTTACACATCGCGACCGAAGTTTCGGAAGTGAGGTGTTTCGGATATCACGGAGATTTTTTGTGGGATCGTTAGGGTCCGTTGTAATGAGAGTCGATTGTATTTAAATGTCAGACTTCCAAGTCCGTGTTTTTGTTAAGTCCTAAATTTTATGCCCATGCAATCTGGAAGGACAAGGGAATACAAAATAACCAACACTTCCTTTTAAGCTCAGCTATAACAAAAGCTGCAATCTTATAACGCATAGTGCAAATAGTAGAAAAATTTGTAACCAACGAAAATGTACTGGATAAGATATGGCCTACAACACACCCATACAAAAGATAGCATGACATTCTTCCGACAGCCTTTTGTCTGAAAGAAAGTTTTCTCGCCCCACACTGCCGAAAGAGGAGCCCCGCAAGCCCAACAAATGCCTGCAAAATAAAGCTGTCATGTCGCGAAGACAGCAGCCAAACCGTAGGGGACAACGAATTTAATACGGCAAGCCCTTTGTTGGGCAAAAGCCTGAGCTCGTGAAATGAAGAAAAACTTGGAGGAAGCGAGAGCGTCGAGAACGATGGGGTAGACACGTGGCCCCTATTTGCGCTGCATCATTGTCTGTTCGAGACAAAGCAAGTCAACGTCAAGCGGCGCCAACCCGACGGGTTGATAACTGACAGATCGCCGCCAACCCACTCACCCGCTCGTAGTCGTCCCGACAGGGCATGTAGCCAAGCTCCTGCTGCTCGGTGGATGTGATGTCCACTGTGGCCACCGGACTGCTCAGGCTTGGCGACAGCGGCCCTGTGGGGCAACAAGTGGCAAATGCCTCGCTGTCCAACTCGAACACAAGTTTGTATATACACGCGCTGGCCAATCCCATTCTCTCATTTCAGTGACATCACAGCAGAGCAGAACTTGCGGGTTTCCAGAAAGCGTTGCCAATGTGGCCCCGGTTTCAACATTCACACAGCGCAGCTTTTGTCTGTATGTAATCCATGAACTGAGCCACCAAAATAGCACGACCCACGTAATCGACCCACCTCCTTCAGGCACTGTGTGATCCTTGATTTGAGTCGACACATCTGTGGACCATGTCGCTGGAAAAGGAAAGGGGAGAAAAAAATGTGCAATGCAGGTGACAGCAGACAATGTAGATGCCAACTCTTGAGAACAAAACAAGTACAGCAAAATCCTGCTAATTCAACCCTTGGTAGTTAAAGTGACACTAAAAAACAAAAGAATGAGTTTATGCTGGTAGAAGCATCCTTCGAAAATTACATGGCCATTCAATATTTCGATTACTACAGAGGAAAGTGAAGGCCTTTTTTTAGATTTTTTTTCACCCGAATTACAGCCCCAATACATCAGTTTGATATAGATTTCAATATTTTCCTTGCATTCGGCCTTGTTTACCTTGCCCCGAGCATCACCGGCCTCGCACACCTTTCTCCTGTCTCACTTCCACCTCTAAGACACCGGTGCAGTCAACTTGTGTGTCGGAGGGGTGGAAGGGAGACGAAAAAGAGAGGGGGGCCGTAGTGGAGGACTCCGGAAATTTTGACCACCTGGGGTTCTTCTTTGGGGGGTTGGTCAAGGTACAAACACAACACTTCTTATCAGAGTTGTCCTCCAGCCCTCTACTGGCATGCCTTGTCACAGCCAACTAGGCAAAAGCATGGCTTTCAGGACTGCTTTCTTTTTTTTGTGCGACGGAGCTGTCACAAAAAATGGTGGACACCATCCATCACTCCACTAGCACATATTTCTCTCCGAGTTCAACGCATGTTGTGTACACGAGCAGGGTCGCACTAACATCTGGTGACCAATACATACAATACAATACAATACAATACAATACAATACAGACATCTGGTGACCAATACAGACACCATAAGAGGCACAAACTCACCTCTCCCAATGTTTCCCTCAATGTAATGGCTGTTGTAGTGTTCTTGTACCTCTGTTGGAGGGAGAAGAAAAGGACAGACGTGAAGACAAGGTAGGCCATCCTTACACTGCTTCACATGACAGGAAAATGACCAGGGTGAAATTTTGAGACGCCCTCTGGCTTCTGTCTGCTGCTAATTTGAGTTGCACTTCACTCAATGCACCACAGGAAATGCAAGGGGACTTAATCAATGCGTTCGATGTTGATCTGGTTATTACTGAATGCTCTGACGTCATAAACTTGGAGCACACAATCAAAAGTACAGAAAGATGGGCTAGTCGGTATAGATGTTCTTCTTGGCTTTCTAGTTGAACCTGGACCTGAGAGTTGGTGCTTGGATTCACCACGTCTTTCCTCTCAGTCTTGCGTTTTCTTATGCGCTGCCATTACCGAAGAGAACTAGGAGCATGCAATGCCACAGTCACTGAGCAGCAGCTAACGGTATGCAAGAAGTGCCATGTGATGCTCGTGTTAAGAAATAATATTTGCGGGTCTGCATGCTCCCCTCAGGTAATTGTAATATGATCCTACCATTCAAAGATTACCTTTCAGACCCACATGACTACAACTTAAGGTCATCTATCGGTCATGACAATACGAAGGGCAGGCAATGAGCATGGACACATACACAAAAAAGTGTCATTGAAGTGTTATTGCCTTAAATGTTGTTTCCATTCGTGGGGTGCCACCCGAGCGAAGTTAATGGCATTTGCCTCGCCATTTATTTATTTGCTGCATTTGCCACAAATTATCAAGCCACGAAATGCATGATCTCAACAGGATAGCCTGCGTAATATGGCATACATAAAACAGTACTGCTGCAGCCCACTGATCGGCACAATGGTTTAGCAGAGGCGTAGAAGTGCTGCTGTTAACTGCTAAATTAAATTCTAGATTCCGCTTACCACCATCTGATTCAAGCATGCCGTGGTGGGAGTATCCATATAAAATTTCGACCACTTGGGGTTCTTTAATGTGCACCGAGATCTAAGTATGTGAGAGTTCTTGCATTTCACCCGCACTGAAAAGTGGCCACTGTGGCCGGGATTCAAACCTGTGCCCTCAAGTGCAGCAGCACAACATCATAGCCACTGGGCCACCGCGACTGGTGTTAACAGCTGTGTTCAGCAAACACCTTCAGGTCGACAGTGTCAACCTCAATGCAGCAAATACAATTTTTCTTCTCGATTTTACGATAAAGGATTGGCCGTGAAAGAAAGCCACAAGCTCAGGCTGACCACACTAGCTAAAATATTGTTTTTAAGACAGTCTCAAACTGCAAACGCATGCTTTTTTAAGTTAGCACTAGAGATGTTTTAGAAATTATCATCATCGCCATGTCAAATGACATAAAATTTGGCCAGCGGCTCTGAAAAAAATTTCATCAGGAAACTTCAGGCATTAAAAATTAAGTGTTAATATTACACGTCCCTGTGGCACAGGTATAGCTCCTCTCGACTTGTTTTTTTTCCCTGCTGAAATGAAGTGACAATGCGCAGCAAGTGAGGTTTGCTGCCGTGATTCTGCGGAATGCGAGGAAGGGTTAACACCGAAAAGAAGTGTCAGTGGGCGCATGCGTCCATTACGCAAAGTAATTGACCTCAAGACCATCAATACCAGTAAGAAATTTTAGAGCTCTCGTCATACCTTCACAGCTTCGAGCCGGCAGGCACTGAGACACATCCTCCCTGCAAAGAAATAAATAAAAATACCTGGAATCTTCTGTCGAGATTGCAACTCTGTTAATGCCAAGCCACACACATCAAATAAAAAAAAATATTCCAGTCTTAATGTCCCAAAACTGCACATTGTATTATGAGACATTGTAGTGTAGGCACCCAAATTAATTTTCACCGCCTGCCAGACACAAGCAATTTTTTTGCATTCTGTTCTCATCAGAAGGCAGACGCAGCGGCTGAGAGCCAAGTATTTTAATACAGTAAAACCTCGTTAAACCGTACCCGCTTAAACAGTAGTTTCGGTTTAAAAGTAGTAAAGTCAATTCCCCAACTCAGCGGCCATTGGACATAATGTATTTTGTATCCGCATAAACCGTACCAGCTTATTGCGTACGCATTGGTTAAAACGTAGCGTTTCCACTTTTCGTCACGCAATCACAGTGGTGCGTCGTCTCCATCGGGTGGCCCGGCAGAACAACAAGCCTCAGAGATCGGTACAACGGCCTCCAAGCGCACTGTGCGTTTCCATGTGAAGCCGCATCAACATCAACATCATTTCGACGCCGCATGGACGCCGTGCCAGAGAGCGCTGTGGCGTCGTGCAAGCGAGAACTCGCGTCATGCCGAAGCTAGGATAAAAAAGACGCAGGGTGCTCAGCATAGCAGAAAAATTAGACATCGTCCGCGCTACCGAACGTGACACGAAGAAGTCGGCGCTGGCCCGCGACATGGATCTGCTGTTGACTACAGTGTGTGGCATTTGGAATGCGAAGTTGCTCGGCAGCGCTGCTGCGACCGCGAAGAGATGTCGGCTACGAGGTTCGACTTTTCACCATCGTTGCCGCTGTTGTTGCCGAAGTGTCAACTAGCGACAGTGATGATGATGACACGGAAAGCGACAGCACAGGCTATTCAGGCCCAACAGTGGCAGAAGCTGCGCGTTACGTCAGCCTCATGAATGCGATCGTCGCAAGGAGAACAGGGCCGCGATAACGTAACTATTCCAAACGGAAAGTTTTCCGAACTCCGGCACCCGGCAATGAAAAAGGTGCCCTGGGACTTATGCAGCACTACTGCGCGCGTGCACGGAGAATATGTAACGCTAATGAGGAATCTGCCGTGCGAGTGTTTGCCGAGAAGAGGGGGCTGGCTGAGAAGCTGGCACGCAGCTTCAGTAAGTTTGAGGCCGCTGTCGTCGTGCTAGGCCGCCGTGACATCAAACGAAAATAACACTTACGTCCCGCGAAGTGAATAAATACTGCATGTTTTTTCCCCTTTCATCGCACTCTCTTTGAGTTGCGTTTTCAACAGGTAAGTGGGCGATCTCATGCTATTTCGCTTAAACAGTACTACCGTTTAGTACATACTTTTTCCGAGCTCCGACCGACTACGGTTTAACGAGGTTTCACTGTAACAGCAATATGTATGACGTTTTGAAACTGCAAGAGCATGGGGCTCACTGTCAAAAGTTTCCAGAAGAACGTTGCTCAGTGTAGTCTTACACAAATTCCTGCTTCAATCACAGAACTTTTTGAACCACTGCAATAATGTTCTATGCCAATATAAAGCATAAGCGCTTCATTTTGGAAATATTACAACACACTTCCAGATACAGTAAAACCTCGTTAAACCGTACCCGCTTAAACAGTAGTTTCATTTTAAATGTAGTAAAGTCAAATCCCCAACTCAGCGGGCATTGAACATAATGTGTTTTGTGTCGGCATAAACCATACCAGCTTATTGCGTACGTGTCGGTTAACACGTACTGTTTTCACTTTTCGTCACACAAACACGGTGGTGCGTCGTCTCCATCAGGCCGCCCGGCAGAACAAGTCTCAGAGATCGGAATGGTCTCCAAGCGCCCTGTGCGTGAAGCCGCATCAACATCAACATCATTTCGGCACCATGCCAGAGAGAGTTGTGGCGTCGTGTAAGTGAGGACTTGAGTCATGCCGAAGCTCGGATAAAAAGACGCCGGGTGTTCAGCATAGAAGAAAACTTAGACATTGTCCGTGCTGTCGAACGTGACACGAACAGGGAGGGCTCTCTCACTTTTCAGTTTTGGATAAGTGAGCGGTGCGGACGTTGCGCGCATGCATCATCAGGCTCTGTGCGAGACTGTCTCACGAGGCTTGGGAGCGGGGCACAGGAATGGACGAACATGATTGTTTGAATGCACCACCGCTTGTGTGACCATACACGCAAACACCTAGGCATTTGTGTCCGGCATGAAAAGGAACACATTCGCTCGCTATGCGAGCGCAGTTTGTCACGTGCCCATGGGCATGTACTGTGGACAGTAATTCAGCTAGCAGGCATCAGTGTATGAAAGGTGCAATAAATGCCCTTGCGACTGTTTGCACTACTGTCTTGTTGTGAGCCCCCATCTGGCTGCCCAACGTGGACCTCTCGGGGCATCAAATGATGGCTTGGACAGTTTTGCTCGGTTTGAGACAACCTTTGTTTGAACCGAAGCGTAGGCCTAGCGTGGATTTTGCTCGCTAGCATCAGTGGCATGCTTTTTTGAGCGAGGCGACGGTTGCAGTAGCGCGTTTCAGCTTTTGAACATGCTAACCATTTTCACAAGTGTTTCAAAAAACATTCATCAGTACGAGAGCCACGTGGTCTGCATCCTGGGAGAGAGGCTTAGTGCCCGCAGAGCATTGGCAAGCCTGAAGCAAGCAAGCCTGAAGCGAGCAAGCCTGAAGTGAGCGAGCACAGAAGCCACGTGGGTGGTCTGAGTTTCTTATGTAAATAGCTTCTTCTATCACTCCGATTCTGGAAGTCGCGGCTCTGGGAGCCAGGTGGCCACGGGCTGCGGGTGCCGTTGTGGGCTGTTTAGTATTGCAGTCTGGAACTGGTCGCTCCGACACTGTCTGGGACGGTGGGTGCCGTGAACTCAGATGCTGTATGCACCGAGCGGGTAGGATCACCTCACGGTGACAACAGTGGGGTTAGTAGGGCACGACAGGGAGTAAGCTTCCTTTGGCATGGGGTCGGTGAACAGTGCAGACGCTCTGCGCGTGCGCCAACCTGCTTTGCAGGACCGTCCTGTGGGAAGCCTAGGAGCAAGACATCAGAGGCATTGGTGTCTAGCATGGTGCGAACCGATTTGCTTGCTATCTGGTCGCAGCTAGTCAGACTTCCTTGATTTGTCACGTGCCCATCAGCATGTTCTGTGGATAGCAATTCAGCTAGCAGGCATTAGTGTATGTAAGGTGCAATAAATGCCCTTGGCACTGTGTTGCACTACCGTGTTGTTCCTTTATCCAAAGAGCATGGGTGAGACCCCACACATGCCATGGGTTTACATTGCCAAGCTGCCAATGCACTGCTCGTTTTAATTCGGATACCACCCACCGAGCAGCACCGACAAGACAAGAGACTTCACGTTGCCAATTAATACGACCACAAGACCCAACAATTAGGTGCAAAGAAGCAACTAAGAAAGGCAGACGCACCAGTTGCCGAAGCCGTACTGCTCGATGGCCTCCAGAAGCACCAGCTCTTCCTTCGCCTTCCAGTTGCAGGGCGCTTGGAAGATGGGGAAGTTGCCACAGTCCTGAAACAGTGGTGATACCAATTAAAAAAGCTGCACTCGACACAATGAGAAAGAGAAAGCAGCAGGCAGCACATTTCGTGCAAGATGGGCCAACCACTCGGAAATGCAGGCAAGCTCACTATAGAAGCACATCAGCTGTTGAGGAACTTAGAGGGAAAGTAAAAAAGAAATGCTAGGTCACTAAGGCTGGAGCCAACATTCCGACAAGGGAGCAAGTCCTCTTGTCACAACGTAGGACAGTGGCCATTGTTGATTATGCGAGGTTGTACTGAATGAGAAAGTTATGTGCTTTACAACCTTAGCAACGTCATCAGTGAATAACCACACTATGTCATTGAAGAGCTTGCAAGGATCTCTTGGACAATCAGATTTATTGTGCGCACACGTTGCTCAGAATCAGATACCGCGTTATAAGCTTTGTTTATGGGCAAAATAATTCACCATGCACAGGTACAAGTGCGTATATGTATAAAAATAAAAGAACAGAAATGTAACAAAATTTCAATCAGCAGTGACTCACAATCAACTGGTAGCCATGCCTGTTCTTGTGTGCCCCCATCTCTGCCCCGCAGGAAAAGCACTGTTACAGGTAAAAAAAAAAAGAAAAAAAGAAGAAGAAAGGAAATGTAGACAAGCGAGAACAGTGCCCTGGAGAAAGCAGCAGGGATTGATATGGTCATTGCGGACAACACCTTCACATCCCCGTTTATGCAGTTCGTCCACAGATCATATTTCGCGAAGCTTGGAACTGTAGACCGCAATTAACAAAGCTAGTGGCAGCATTTCGTGATGCTTTGTCCAATCAGCACTGTTGCTGCTGTACAGCTCTCCCGTCACATGGTATTCTGCACACGCAATGCATTTATAGTGGGCAAACAAACTCTAACAGGCAGTGTTTTGTGATCCTAAGTTATACATGGATTATGCATGCTGTGGTGAATTAACTTTTAACCATTAAGAGCCCTCCGGAGCGTACTGAATGAAGTCTCAGTATACTGGCCATATTGCAACCCGCTTTCATCAGACCTCCTCCACTAATTGTCACCCTTTCCGGCCTCATGACATCATGAGGCAATGTGGACTGGAGATGCTAAGACAAATCTTGCATGCACATCCAAAGGAGCGCAGGGAAGGGCATCAAGAAGTGGAAGAGGGCAACACCTCCCCCCTCCCCTGGTTGTTGAATGAGGGTGCTATATTCAGTGATACCATAGGAATGCAATGGCCAACACACCACTGGCCTAGTCAAACAGAATTTGTATAGATGCACCAAGCAAATTTGCTTGCTCATTTCCGTGCTGTCAAGGAGGCAAACTCTTTTCAATGTTAACAACTCCTGGGAACTATGTATTGCAGCATGGAGGTGCAGTGGGTCAATGCAGTGTGGCGGTGGTGAGCAGAGCGTTCGCTGAATTATGTTGCCATTAGGTATAGCTTACCTCGTAGCATTTGGCATTAAAGATGGCAATTTGCAAAAATGCCACATACTGCGGCAAGTTTAAGAGTGTCGAATAATCAGTGCAGGCTTTGCTTTCCTTCATCATCATCATCAAGTCTACTTTATGTCTACTGCAAGAAGAAGGCCTCTCCCAGCAATCTCCAATTACCCCTGTCCTGTGCCAACTGATTCCAAAAAGCGTCCACAAATTTCCTAATTTCATCGCCCCACTTAGTCTTCTGCCGTCTTCGACTGTGCTTCCTTTCTCTTGGCACTCATTCGCTATCCCTAATGGTCCACTGGTTATATAACTAATGCATTACATGACCTACCAGCTCAATTTTTTTCTCTCTATGTCAATTAGAATATTGGCTATCTCCATTTGCGATCTGATCCAAACCGTTCTCTTTCTGTCTTAACGTTATGCCTAACATTCTTCGTTCCACGACTCTTTGCCCGACCCTTAACTTGTTCTCAAGCCTTTTTGTCAGTCTCCAAGTTTCTGCCCTATATGTCAGCACCAGTAAAATGTACTGATTGTACACCTTTCTTTTCTATAATAATAGCAAGCTTCCAGCCAAGAGCGGACAAGGTCTGCCGTAGGCCGCTCCAACCCATTTTTATTCTTCTGTAAATTTCCTTCTCATGATCAGGGTTTCCCGTCAGTAATTGGCCTAGGTAAACCTACTCCTTCACAGACTCTAGAGGCTGAATGGCGATCCTGAACTCTCGTTCCCTTGCCCGGCTATTCATCATCTTTGTCTTCTGCATATACAAGAAGTTCACCTCCTTCGTGGTTAGTCAAGTATTTCAGAATGGCTGTTCGAGAAACTTGGCAGTTTTGCAGCTATGGCACAAGGTGAACATGAGGTGGTGCCAAAGGAGGGTCGAGGAGCTACGGAAAGGCCTGGCACTACCAAATGTGCACTCCTGCACACACTTGATTTGCAAAAAGAAAGTACAATTCTTGCTACAGCTGTCTAGAGCACACAAGCAGCAGACTTCAAAGACTCTTAGTGCCACCTGCCAGAGGAAGTCGGAATAACGCTGTTGCTTCTGAGCATGCGCCACCATGCGGGCACGGCTTTGCCACTCACTGTCACAACCACCCTTGCGCAGCTCTGCTTTCGCATAATTCTGGCCGAAGACAGGGGGAGCCAGGATAAGCACCAGACAATTGTTATCAGCGCATTTCATGGCACAACAGCATAGCTGCTCACCGGCAAAAAGGCGCAAACCTGTGCACCCTATCATCAGACAGAATCATTATAAAAGGAGAGCTGCACAAGGGACATAGCTATGACCGCAAGTGGCGAAGCCCTGTCCACCTGGCAGCACATGTTCAAGAGCAGCTGTGTCGTTCCAGCTTTCTCAAACAGACAGCGCCAAGGGTCTCCAAGATCACTGTTCCCGCACCCTATACACAGCAATGACAGGGTCTCTACAGGTAGGGTCAAAGGTTTATGGGACCTGAGAAAAAGCAGAATATGTTGTGCAGCCCGAGTACGCAGCCTAGATTTCAAATGCTCTAGGTGTATGCGACCAACATACTGTTCTAACAGCTGGAAGCTAATACCGGTTTGATATTATACTTTTTCTCCGAAGCTGTATTCCATAAACTCTTGACACTGCCTGAACCTAAAGCTACTCTCTATCACGAGACAAATACATGGGATGGCTGTGACGGGCGTATTTTGAACATTACTGATAAAAGCATGCTCTCTGAGGCAGAGGCCAAGCAAGCTCACCTAGCAATGGCACAGGCTGGAAAGAACACTTTGACACTTTAAGGCTCCGCACAATTTCCAAATTAAATTATGGGGTTTTTACATGGAAAAAACACAATCCAATTATGAGGCACGCCGCAGTGGAGAACTTCGGAAATTTGAACTACCTGAAGTTTTTTATCGTGCACCTAAATCTAAGTACGTGGCTGTTTTCGCATTTCGTCCCCATTGAAATGCAGCCGTCGTGACCGGGATTCGATCCCGCAACCTCGTGCTCAGCAGCCCAACACCATAGCCACTAAGCAACCATGGTGGGCCTGCACATTTTTTCACAAACTAAGCTCCAACAAGAGGCCGATGATGCCCCACTATGGTTGATGCTAGAATGACTTGCTAGTCACTGTAAGCAACGGGTTGAACCTTTTACCAACAATGATGCTGGCCTCCTGTTAAAATCAGCCAGAATTCACCAGAGCACACAAACACGGGCCTCCACTGGTTGATTTTGTTATAGAAGCACAGCAAACAAAGCAAGGTGGTACCAGGATCTTGACGTTAAATTCCAATGGAAGAAGGTAACTTGCAATATCGCATTTCACAATGCCCACCACATCAGCAGTTGCCAAGAGCATAAGCACGTCCTTGTTCCAGTCACTGCAGTCGTGCCATTCGAGACGGACACCTGGATTATTGCGGTGTTATGGCAGTGCAGGCTCACAAAAATGACGGGATTTCGAGTGAAAAAGAGTGCGTCGCCACAGAGAAGCCGGCTAGGGAATTCTTGTATATATTCGAGGAAAGCCGGTGCGCCTGTGTAACATCAACACCACAAATATCGATAAAGCAGGGGCATGCACTCACAATGACGCACTAGAACATATACCCGTGGAAGCTCTTACGTTTTGTACACGTTTCGAAACCCGCAACGAGTTTTCCATGTCATTTAAGTTTCAATCGAAGAGATCCGTTCAGCAGAAGGCAGATACATTCCCGTTTTCGTTTCTTTCAGAGCGAAGCATCGAACTGTAACCACGCACGCCAATCGAGCAGGTAACAAACTCGGCGGCTGGCGCGCGCGAACATCTGCTGAGTTCGGACGGTAGAACGTGACGGCATAAGAACGGTTAAATTCAAACGCAACAGAACTGGCGCCCGCACAAAAGCGTCGCCTGCTGCTGCTGCACGGGCCGAAACCGAAGAGCGAGGGTGCATCGGAGCAAATAAAAGAAAACGCGGAAAAAACGAGGGGGAACGCGTCCCGCAGCTGCATACACGGCCGATGCGCGGACGACAGGGGATCACGCAGAGCGGGTTGTGACGGCCTGCCCACCGCCGCCGCTTATCTTTATATTTCCCTCTCCTCGTAAATACAGACAGGGCAAGCGCGCTCGGCTTCAAACGGCTGCACCGCCGCTAGTCACCAGAAACTAGAAGAAAAAAATGGAAAAAAAAACCAGCACCGCGGAAGCAGACGGTTCGCCCGCGCACACAGGCAAACTCGCGGCGGGCGCGAATCCAGCCGGCGGCGTTTCGCTTCGCCCAAGTTTCGCATCCCAGCGGGCGCGGAAGCCATGCGCTTTTTGTTGCTGTTTTTTGCCGTCCGCCTAGGGAACGCGTGCGTTCCCGATCCCGCGTCGCGGAAAAAAATGTCGAGTCCGGCGGGCCGAATCGCGGTCGCGGGCGCCGCAAGGCGCGGGGCCTGCTTCGCGATTACCCCGCCAGCTGGCCGAAAGCACCAAGGTAAACGCTACCAACCTGTAAACAAAGGTCAAAGTCTGGGCACTCGGCACATTTGACGCGCACTCCTGTGATGTCCTCCTGACAGTAGTTGCAGTGGTACTTGGCGATGACACCTGCGAGACAGCGGAACACTCGGGTGACGAGGCAGAACACTATTCGAAGGCACCGTGAGACGAGAATCGGCCGTTATGGACACGCCGATCCCGCCAGCGAAGCGTCTCTCTTACCAGACATCTTTCTTTGTCCCCCTGCCTGCCAGGGCTAGCGTCGTGACGTCACCTGCGGCGTGCACTGCGCGTGCGCGTGGTTACGTCACGACCGGCACCCACCGCGCGCGAGCGATCGTAACGCCACGCCAGGCCACGCTCCGAGACAAATGTCCGAGATTTCGTACCCACGCTTCCGGGTCGTCTGCTCAATGCGCTAAAACGGACCAAACCCCCATTAAACTTCCATGGTGAGGCAGAAAAAAAAAAAGATGAAACGGGGTTAAACAAAAGTACAAGCAATCAAATTGCCGTTCGAATGTTTGTAAACGGCGCCGATACTGTCACCGTTTCTGCAGCGGGTGAGATCGCGGCTTGATCAGAAGTTTTATGCTCGCCAGCGACGGTAACGCATGCAGTTGCGTCACTCATGTGCGTCTGCTGAAGGTGCGACAGGTTGTGCCCTTCGACTGCTCAGTTTTAATTCTATACCCTGAAAAAATTACGAAGGTCAACGTTTTGCACCTAGGAACCGGTTATGAACTCCTTGAATGATGGGCCCGGGTCTTACATATTTAAATACCATGCAGACGCTTTCAGTTAAAAAGTTAGTTTAATTTCCCCATGTACTTGCCTATTATTCAGTCATTTTACCATGCAGGCCTCTTGCGTTGAAAGCATTTCCGAGGAAATTGCTTTAATTTATCCCTAGCAAAAATTCCACCTTAGGTTTGTACTAGTCGATTTGTTTTTGTATATGATATGTATAATATATTTGCCTGATGCCATTATTTCTTGGTTTCTTGTCAGTTCATTAGGAATGTGCTTTGGGTATATATATTATACGTAGTACTTGTGAAGATCGTATCCAATTAATGTAATCATATGAATGCGGTAGCGCTTGCTGATAAACTAATTGATAGAAGTACATAATAGGCCCACTGTCAATGCATTAAGACTATAACAGATAAAACTTTCCAGCCTTGAAGTTTTAGTAGAAGTCTAAGCTAGGTTATGCATGTGTGTGTAGCATATTGTACTGTATTTTGTATTGTATTGTGAGTGTCAATTGGTTTTGATGAGACTCGATACATTATAACTACTCCTCATTGTAAGTCACTGCATGAGTTATTGTGTGAAACAACAAAATAGTTCATAACAATATGGCACAATAATAATTTGGGTCCTCATATAGAGAGGGCATTGTAGTTTGTTATGATCATTGAAGAGCAGCCATGGTTTTGTTTGAATAAATATCAGTCACAAAAACTTTTGTACTTGTCTTTAACCACTTGCACTGCTTATTTACCCAATTTTTGCTAGCATGTAAGAGAGATTGCAATTAGTGAAAATGGTGGGGTTAATTATATATTAATTTGAACTCCTATTATTTGTGTATGCATCAAGTATAAGCTTCTCGAATTGAGTATCCCAGTCTACTCGTCAACGCAGAAGCTGCTGGAAATGGGTGTCCACAACACGGTGGAAGAGCTGGTGGAAGCACACCTATCCCACCAGAGAGTAAGGCCGTCCTGCACAAGATAGGATGGCAAATTGAACAGCAACTGACAACGGAGCCGCTCCCCACAACGTGGAGAGACATTATGAAGACCAAGCCCTTCCCCCGGAACATGCAGCCGGGGATAAACGACGAGAGACACTCTGCGCGGGCCAAGGCACTGACTCGACAGCTGGAAGAGGACCCCGAGGTTCTCTACGCAGAGGCTTTGCTTCCCAAGCACGGAACCGAAGCAACGGCGGTCGTCACCACCACCTATAAACTGGTCACAGGCACGTTGATATGGGCGACGAATACAGCCGAAGCAGAAGAAGTAGCCGTGGCCCTCGCACAAGCGGGAGTGAGGACCATGGCCACAGACTCCCAGACCACCTACGCAAGCTACCGCAAGGGGAACATCTCTCCCGCGGCACTAGCGATCCTCACCAAATGCAAATCACCGGGACGGGCCGTTGAGCTCGTGTGCGTCCTGTCTCACTCACAAGTGGAAGGCAACGCACTCGCTGACCACTATGTCCGAGAACTGTCAATCCGGGCTGAGGACGAGCCAGAGCTACCGCACCCCGTGACAAGTTACAAAGAAATCACCCAAATGTACAGAAGCGGCAGATGTAGGCTTCCCCATCCGCATCCGCAACTTAGCCGAATGCAGCAAACGATTGTGCGACGCACGTAAGTGGGGTTGCTAGTGCATCCCGTGCTCTTGCGCAAGATGTTCCCAACAGAGCATGACACTTCATGCCCGTTTTGCAGATGATCAAAAGGCGCTCTAGCACACATCCTTGCAGAGTGCACTAAGCACAAGAAAACTACCCCCCCCCCCCCCCCCGGGCGATGGGAGACCTTGTTGTCCAGCCCCGACCTACCGACCCAGCTTGCGCTGGCGGCTAGGGGCCAGGAACTGCTGGACGCATATGGAACCTGAGAAGAAGGTTCCACCCCATCTGGTGCCAGTGCGCACCAACCTTTACTAAGTAAGGGCTCAGTACAAAAGTTGATTCTCTCTCTCTCTCGAACATTTGTTGAGCTGTTGGGCCTTAGATGCCTTTCATAACTGTAAAAGTAGCCTTCCTGCAAGGCAGTTAGCCCATCTAATGGCAGTATGGCTGTTCTTGCGAACGGAACAGCTTGCACAAGCACAGTTTGCTTGTATTATGGCATGGAAAATGTAGACATGGCGATAAACCGATGTGCAAGAAACCAAGAGAGAGAGAGAATCAACTTTTACTGAGCCCTTAGTAAAGGTTGGTGCACGCTGGCACCAGATGGGGTGGAACCTCCTTCTCAGGTCCCATGTGCGTCCAGTCCCAGCATGTGTAGCTACCTGTTGTAGTTTGTCGTCATTTGGAAAATGACCAGCTTTGCCATTAGTTGGGCAAATCTGCAGTGCAGATAAGTGCATTCGAGAATCGGTAAAGTGGTTTATTGTATTAAGAAAACGAATTTGTAATCCCAATATTTTATTAGACTGGACTGTTTGTTGCTAACAAACAAATAGACTATTGTTTCTCCATATTATCAAATTATGGAGTTTTACATGCCAAAACCACCATCTAATTATGAGGCACACCGTAGTGTGGGACTCTGGAAATCTGGACCTCGTGGGGTTCTTTAACGTGCACCTAAGTTTAGGTACGTGGGTATTTTCCCGTTTCGACCCCATCAAAATGTGGCCGCTGTGGATGTGATTCGATCCCGCGACCTCGTGTTTAGCAGCCCAACACCACAGCCACTGAGCAACCACGGCGGATTTTCTCCATATAATATCACTCACTAGACTATTAGCTGTCGATACGCTTATATCTTGCTACCAGTCTCTTCTTTTGGAATTTTTGCCAGGGATCGCATCTTCCATATTTTAAAGTAACTTTAAATGCATTTTCAGAAACAACCTGTATGTGACCAAAGTGATAAGCAGTAGCACAGTGCTGAAATTGTTCTCACCTTTTCAGAGTAGTTTTCACCTTGCCAGACCTTTGGTAGACATTGTGTGTGGTGCTAGAATGTAGGCTCCTGTTCTATGCTTAAGAAGAAACACACAGCAAGATAGATTTAACAAACTTGTTTTAATTAACACGTATGTTACACACTAGTCTGTTCTCATAGGAAATCAAGAACACATACGCAGTCAAAAGGCAGTTTACAAACACTTCCTCTTAATTACATATATATTTCTTCTCCCTTTTCTGCTAAGGCCTGGTAAACTATGGTTTTTTAGGTATGCATATATGTGTTTTTTAATGTATGTACATTTATGTATATACGTTAACTATAAGGGTGCCAAGCTTAGAAAGCAAAGATGTGAAACGAAATAAAATTAATGAAAGTGGCCAATCTAACCTTTTTCATGTATCACCAGGCAAAACAATTTCAGTTCAAGACAGATTGTAACATTCATCAGCCACAATTTTATCACTGCGCATAACAAACACTCGGTCATTGAAACTGCAATGCAAATGGAATTGGTGCACGCATTCTGCCGAGTACCATGTGCTGACAAAACAGTATGTAGCGTCAAGTATTGCATTTCTTAAGTTCGTGGAAAGCGTACACATGCACACTGATCAGAAACTAGGAGACAACGCACAATTTAGACGCGTGACGAAAGTGATTTCAATCAACGTCAATATACAAAATAAAGACACAACCACATCGTGGCTTGATACCAGTGCGGAAAATTTGCGAAAAATCAAGCATCACTGAGAAAGAGTACATCCAATGCACAATGAATATGTTAGAACAGTGAAACAAAGTGGAATGTTTAATTAAAGGAGGTCGGCTTAAGTTCATATTTATAGGCAGTGCAGCAGTAAAACAAACACCTCGTTCATTTTGGCCTGTCTGCCGTCTATGTTCAGATCCCATCTCCGACTAGACAGTGTTTTTCTGTCCCTTCATTCGAAACTTGAGACCATGATCGAGCTCATTCCTGGAGCCAAAGGGGACTATTCAACTTTTCTATAAAACGAGAAAAAATAGCAATAAATGTGCAAAAACATAACACTTCCAATTTATTGGTCCTGCACACTCGTACGCATCTACAAACATGAAATCATGAATAACTGTCAAAACAGATCAGGCTGTGACTTCGTGTAAGATTAAGGTCACAACTTTATACAGCCAAGACAACTGATCATGTAGCGGGAACAAAATACCTGCCAAGGCATAGCAGAGAGAACTTATAAAAATGAGTGGATAGCAGTTATAAATATGTTTCCGGAGTACTTAACATCTAAACAAAACCTGTAAATATATCTGGCCTCCTGAACAACAAAAAAAAGGAAAGTACCAAACTGCAGTTTCACAGTAACTTGCTGGAGTTCTTGGTGCTCAAGTAAATGACTAGACGCATCACAGGCAAGCTGTAGTATCGACATAGCGAACGCCAAGTTCGAGCCCTAGCGATAAAAGATGAACTCAATTAAGCAAAATGTGGTTCTTTGCAACACAAGACTAAACTTAACAAAAGCCAGTTCAAGCACAGGCAAGCTAGCACACAGTATGAGCTAGTTCTTGTAAACACAGCCAGACTAAATATACTGTTTAAACCAATGGTACGTTTCTTACTAGTCGATTACTATAACCAATATAGTACATCGGTTAGAATGACAACATAGTATGCTGGTCACTAACCAATATACTGTCGTTTAGCATACCAACATGGTATGTTTGTAACTAATCAACATGCTATACTGCTTAATTTACCAACATACTTATATCGGTCGCTAACTAATATACTATATTGGTTAGTATTTTCGTTTCACACATTATAGTGTAGTAAAAGCATGAACGTAGTAAAACTGTGTTGACTGTGCATGTAAACAGAATACTGGGCCAGGAGACTGACACAGTGCTAACACACACAAACAAAAGAAAAAGATTGGGTACAATGCCTGCTTTCAGAGATGCTTTCTTTTTTTTAAACCTCCTGGCGTCCACCCTTTTTTCGTCTCCTCACACCAATAAGATGTGTTTGGCCACCCTGCTCGCAGCTGATGCTCAAAAACGGCTTGCAGTGGGTAAATTCTATTTTCCGGGTTCCTCATGTCGTGTCAGCTACTGATATGCACGCGTCGTTCTATGTACAGGATTATGCTAGTCCTAAAACATACTTCTGCATCAGATTTTTTTTTTTCTTTGTCTCACATGAACTGCTCTTCATCACTATGTCGGAAGAAGTAAGAAGCCAAGCCAAAGGAAGGAGAAAAAAAAAAAAACTGCTCCAGTGCATCATATGTGAGTATGCGCATTATCACCTGGATGTCACGAGGACTGCAGACAGCAAGAAATCTCTGCTACGTCACAGCGAAGTGAACAAGTTCGCAGTCGCTGCGCCAACTCACGGTTGTCACCAGAGGTTCCACATCACCACGGGACGAAACTGTGCACACAAGAAAGCTAGAACGTGCTGCAACAACTTGGGGGCGCGCTGTGAGAAGTACGAGTTCTTTTTTTTTTTTTTTCTTCACAAAACACGGGCGGAAGGGTGTGACCAAACACAATGGGCTAGGGAGATGTGCGTGATGATCACGGTGTGCCCTGGAGAAAGGAAAGAGCCTGTCGGTCAACAAGTCTAACAAGCTGCTTCGCAGTAGCAATATTAAACCTAAATAAGCTTGCCGTTAACCCGGTGGCGATTCGAAAAACCCCTTGGGTAGTCGCTACACAAGGATGATTGGCCCCCCATTTATGAGCCTGTGCATGAAACAGCAGACAAAGCTTGCCCACAAGCATGGTGTCAAATTAGCTTGCTATCTGAGGACCAGAATCCAACTCATTAGCATTGGCAAGCTACCTCATTATTGCAGCTTTCTGCCATACACGGCCAAATACCAAGAAAAAAAAGGGGGGAGAAAAGACATGATTTACTGAGTTCACGCTAACATGATTGCGCTTTATTGTAGTCGCACTACCGCCTGCTGGGTAGTGATGCAACTTGATAGGGCCCGGTAAAATCAATGTGGTACATCATTAGATTCAACGCCAAGATGCACCATGCAGCCAAATACAGTCAACCGCAAAAGTTTACGGGACGCAGGATCTGCCAAGAACCTGAATTCTCGCGAAGCGTGGTCACACAGCCTCGAATTAAATGTTCCAGCATGTAGTAGCCTTTGCCACCTGCACAGCGATTCATTAAATACGAAGTGTCGTGCCTTAACAGTACAGGAATTCACATTTGAAGAGGAAACCACATCCCATAAACTTTTGCTGTTGACTGTACATGTACACATTGACACATGTTCAATTGAGGAGCAACATGTCACTGTTCCTCTCGGGAGGCATCCCGTGAGCGGCTTGCTAGAGAATTTTCAGTCCCCAGTTCAAGGCACCGTGGGAACATTAAGGTATATAAATGTAACAAGATTGCAATGTTCGTTGTTTCTGTCTAGTTCATTTAGCACACAGCTTAAAAGATCAGCTTCTAGTCAAAACTTGCTGCGCTTTATTCAGCCTGCTCCATTTCCAATTTTGTGTATATTATTTGGTGAGCAAATTAATTGCGCTTCAACTGTAAGCTGAGACACACCCAGCCTCTTCACAGACATGCCCAGAGTATTTGCAGATTTGTAAGTTGTAGCTTCTTATTTGTTTCTTCTATGAAGACCATTTAAACAGGATAACTATAGGAGCAGATGACAGAACAGATCCAGACAGCCTAATTCAAGACAGTTAATATTGGTTTCACCTGTTTCCTTGATTTGTGCACAATTTCAATAAATTGACAAATTTTCACTGCAACACTTTTTTGGGACTATGCTTGCTGTCAACTTCAAAGCACTGCAGAAGTATCCATACTTTCCTCGTGTGTTTTTATTAAATAAAATTAAGAAAGAGTCCTAGTCTGATGCGGCTTTGCCGCCACTTGATTTGTAAGCTCTGGCGGTTTTTTTTTGTTTTTGTTTATGGAGTCACAAAAGATTAAGTTTAGGCTGGATCAGTCAAATTGATGGTTTGGGCAAGTTGGTTATGTGTTGCGAAATGGTTTTTGCGCTAGAAGACGTGTCCTGTACTCCCCCCTCCCTTTTTTGTCCGTGTCTTGTATTGCAAAAACCATTTTGTGAGCTAGGTCACTAAAAATATGACTGTGGAATACCACATGCCTCACCATGAGCAGACTGATGACACCGAGAAAGAAGTAAGGGCAAGTAGCAATGCTGCCTTGACATTCTAGCATCAGACTTGCATGACTTCAGATTCTGACAGTGCCCGCTGGGAGCTATGTGATTGTCAACAAAAAAATGTACTGCCAGACCTGTCAACCTATGAACATAAAGAATACTACAGCTGTAGCCAAGAAACAATAAAATTAGGTAAAGAAAAATGCTTATGCTACTAGAGATGTTGACTGTTCATCGAAGATTTACAGGCTTTGCTCTGTAGGGATGCTGACAATAGAAGGGATGCTGACAATAGACATGCTTCTTTATATATTCACAGCCAGATATGCGTGAAAAACATTTATTAAATGTATTCATGAAGAATCTGCATAATGGTGGCCAAAATTTTGGTTGCCAATATATGATAGTTCTGTCACTATTGCACGGTTAGGTCTGTACCACCGGTGGCTCCTAAAAACCAGGCTATAAATAATCGTTCAGCGATTGTATTTGTATTCTTTCGGAATAAGTTTTGCCCTAAGCTAGGCACAAACAAGAAAGTTGGTAAATTATTGCTGCCAATACAACAATCATAATCAAGCTATAAGAACCTGAAATTTTTTGATAATATAGTAAAAGTTGGCAAGCATGCACTATGGCTGAATGTAAACAAGGATCTGGACAGATAATTCAAAGCAAAATTTTCTGCATGAAGATGGCTCAAATAGAGTAAAATGCAGGAAAATCCTTTTTTTGGATGTAATGGTGGCAAACAAAAGTTCTGATAGCAGGACAAAAATGTGATAAACAGCTGCTTCCTAGATCTGATCTAATCATGATATAATAAAAAGCAGTTGCACAAAAATTATCTTAGTGTGGGGACAAGTTTCAAGGCACGACCTCTCGTATAAATGGTGCCTCGGGTTTCTTTTTAAGGAGCGGGAAGCGGGGGGGGCCTGCATGGATGAAAGGAATCGGTTCTGTCACCGAACAGCAAACCTTGAAGTCCGCAGTGCAGCTAACTATGCAACTCAATGCTGTCCAAACTACTTTACTCAACACAATTTACCTCTCTTACAACCATGCCATGAGTCTCTTCCAATGGCAGATGGCCTAGCAAACCAATCACTGAGCAAGAACATAGTACATTTCAAATTCAATTTCAAAGGAAGTGCCAAGATACACTGGTAGAGATGGTCGACAACAACATTCAACAACTTCTGGGCCTGCATAGCTCGTAGAGCATGCATTCCATTTCAAATATATTCCGTATTTAACTACACTGAAGAGAATCAACGGATCCAGTTAGTCTGCACAGAAAACCAAAAACTAAAGCCAAGTGTAACCAAGGAGGACCTATTAGGTTAACAACACGAAACCATTTGATCTCGTTAGACTGGGGCTTTCTGGCTAGTGCACAAAACGAAATGCACAGAATGATTAAAATTGGAGTGGACTGTTGCACTGCACCCGTCCACCATAAATGGTTGTACGAAACAGCCTTTTTTGGGGGGAGATGTCCAATAGGTGATGTTGCACGCTGTAATGATAACTTCCTGTGTTCCGAGATATTTTGATTGGCTTATGTCCCAGTGACATCCTAAGTGGTAAAAACAGGCCCACGCTAATTCAATGTTCATGCTACGCACTAAATAAAGGGCAGCGTACCAGAAGCCACAGTGCAGTATGACGTGCTCTCGTCTGACTGAATTCTAGGTGTTGATATTGATTCAAGAAGTCTGCTAAGATGCATGTTTACGGGCAGTTACAATGAGAAGGAGCTGCGGTGGTGCTCCTTTTATACTGCTGTCCGTCGATTTAGCAGTGGAGTCAGCTACTCGAGTCTTTATTGGTGCAACGTAAGCTTAAGGTATCTGGAAGCTTTCAACAACTGCAGATTGGATACTAACTATTACAGCACTTCGGTTCCTAGCACATTAACAAACACATCCCACTTGAGTTGTCACACTTGTTCTCCTCGTTGAGTTGTGTCGCACTTGAGAGTGAGCTGCACAGGTGCCGTTCAGGTGATCGACACACGCCGGTACAGCGTGCACGCAGTGCGACGGACGTTTTCTGCATGAGTTGACAACTTGTAAATGCCACCCCTGAAACAACCTGTCCATGAGGGTGGAAGATCACAGCATGAATACTCCAAGTTTCTCCATTACAACTGTGACCCTTGCCGAAATTGCATCCGCTAGTGTGCTCGCGGATGTCGAAGCAATACAGTCGACTTTTGCTAATTCAAACCCAAAAGAACTATCCATTTTTGTTGGAGTTATTGAAAGTCAGAATAATTTTAAGTTGAATTAAAAGATGTTCCAAATATGGAGCTCTGATATGAACGTGTAAGCACAAAAATGCAATTTTATGCCTCCTAAATGAAATCATGTGCAGACATTAAAGGGGTCCTGAAAGACTTTTTGAATGTAGCAAGAAAACATTTCCAATCAGTAGGCGAGGCTCCTGTGGACATGTGAGCTAAATATTATTTCGCTGCATGCAGCAGGGAATTGACAGCCTTGTGTGAAGAACAGTAAAACATTGCTTGCTCTCTCCTTCACAATGTTGTCAGCAGCAACGTCGCAAGCAGCCCAGCTGCCAACCAACCGATATTAGTGGGTTTCATGATCACGAGTACCTTCTCAGCAATACTATTATTGCTGATTTTGAGTTAAATACGTGAAAATATGTATGTCTATAATCTCAAAAAGACAAAGCAAGCACTTCATCTTTGCACTTCAGATCTACCCACAACAAATGTGCATAGCTGCGTTTGCTGTGTGTGGCCTCAGAGATCAGACCGACGTGCCACGTAGTGTAGATGCCATGGCCACCATAGGGTGCCGTAACGAGCCTTTTCATTGGCGAGACGATGAGACAACTGCACATGCTGATTGGTATTTGCAGGCAAAGTAGATTTGGGTGCCAAAGCACCTATCACGTGTCGAGAGAGTGACACGCATGCTTGACTTGGAAGCAGTATCGAAAAGAGGAAGAAAACAAAAGCTAAATGAAGACGTCCAAATTTTGGGCGGGGCTTGCCCGCTTGCCGGATCTCCTCTGTGTAGCTTCCAGCACACTAGTGGAGACGAAAGAAGGGAGAATCCGCACATTGGTGCAATAACTACATCCAACCCCGCTTATACTTGTAGGATTTGAAAAATGTTTGTGGCAGGAGATTCATGAAGTAATCGGCAAAAGATTCATCCCTTAATAGTGGAGCCATTCTACGATTAGTTAGAAAACTGTTTCAGAGCCCCTTTAATAGATTACACTGAAAAAGAAGACAAAAAGGAGGCAGTCCCCACAAATGCACATTCCGTACATCAGAGCTGCAGGGAAGCAACTGTGTAAGTGGAGCCACCTCGTAGTGAAGTCTGTTACCATACACAAGAGCCTGAACATCAAACATGAGCATGTTTTCGTTATTGATGCATTATGAATACCCTCTTGTCGGCTGTCTATGACCACACTGCTCTGTTGCTCTGGGAAGCTTGAAAGTTTGAGCTGCCAGAATTAAAAATAAATATTAATAATGAAAGAAGCTTAATTTGCATTGAAAACATAGTAGGCCAAACAAAATCATTATTTTTCTTTGAACAAACTAGAATTTTGGGTTATCTGAGTTTGTATTACCCCAAGCCGACTGTACTTGCTTTTAAGCGGACAGCAATCCAACAGTGATGACATTTGCATTGTATGCACAGATGAGGCTATCCATGGGGAATGACTTTTGCACAATGCATGCCTCGCGAGTTGTGGCCATTGAATGGAATGCCTGCCCATCAAACCTATCACACATATTGCAGGTAACGCTTGCAGGCTCCTCTGGCAACACTTTGTCACCGTCCGCATCGCGGACGCGCACAGGGGAAACTCAGAACACGGAGCAGCAGTAGAAAACTACACAAGAGAGAGGGACAGAGACGTCGATAAGGAGAATCAAGGAGCAATCGTGGCTTCACCTTTCCCGAGGGAACGCAAACGAAAAGCAACGTCCCGCACAATGGACACCCTCGGCGTGCAACACCGTTGCTTTGTGGTCAATGCGTCCGGAAGCGTGGCACACTGGATGACTGGTCAACAGCCTTCTCCTGTCCGACGGCGTTTACGGTTTCGAGAGTCCTTCTTTGCTGGCGACGTGGGGCCACCACCCACTACGAAGAAGGGGACTGTGGCAGACCCATTTGGTTTCTTCTTCGAAGTGGTATTGGTGGCAAGAAGAAGAAGAAGAAGAACAAGAAGAGTTCGGTTCATCATGGCCGTTGCTGATGGCATGTCTCCGCACACAGTGTCGTTGACGGCCTGACCTTACAGCAGTTGGGGGTCTAACTTGTGGTGGTTTTTGTTGTTGGCTGGTGGCGGTTGTTCGTCGGGAGCAGAACGGCGCGGAGCAAGCAGACAAGGGGCATTGGCTCGTTTTTCCTCTCACGATCCTATACTAAGACTGGGCAGCTTGGGTATGAACAGTCTACTTTGCTGCGAGACAGAAAAGGTGGGGCATGGGGGGGAAAGGGATATCGAAAAGAGATTGTAAGTTTGTGCACAGATGACAAACAGGTGGCATGAGTGTCACGTGACATACTGACTTGCTTGCTATTGCCCCAGTTATTGTTGTACTGAGTGTTTTGCCATACAGCACTGTATCCCAGCCCAATCAGAATGCGGACGTTGTGGCTAGAAATTGAACTTACGATGTGTGTGGCAACAGAACCCCACAGCCAGTGTCAGCATCAGACAATAACACGAGCCAAAAGAGTGCACAAATAGCCCTTGTGTTTCAGGAACAGACATCAAACGTTTTTGGCCAGCATCATGACTAAGAACACATTCTCGATCGATCACTTCTGAGGGTATGACCTCCAGTACATGCATACTGATTGGCTGAGCCAGTAGAAGTGGGTGTGATGAAAAGAATGACGCACCTCCCATAAGAATCACTTTTGAAGAGCGTCACTGGGAAATTGCATCACAAAGTGACGCGATTTTCAACATCTTGTCACACGAATGTGAAATCTTTAAAGTGTTCAATCGAGAACATGATCACTGGCACTTCAGTGGGTGCCGCTCTAGGCCGTGCGGTTTCCTTTCAACCGCACAGCTTGCGGCTTCTCCAACTAAAAGCCAGTGTGTGCAGAACTTGCATTATGGGTGTGAACACAAGCAGCGCACGTGTCAAGCAACACATGCACTTATACAGCTAGTGCACAACAGCGCAGCTTCAACAATGCAAGCGCAACGGCTGTGCACATGTGTGCAGTATAAACAGTGCTGGTGTGGGTGCGAGTGCACAAGAAAGTACAAGTTAGTGGTGCACACTGCTGCCATTTCTGACATGCTACTCCAAAAAAAAAGGAAAGTACATCGTCGACACGCACACAAACACAAATAAACATTTGTGATACTTTAGCCTGACCAATAAATTTTGTGCATTGTGTGACATTTTACCAAGTGATGCTGCGCAGCTGAATCTCGCTGAAAATAAACTTTCGTCCATCTAAAGACAGCAAAGCCTGCAGCCAAAGCGGTTAACATTGTTGGGTGCAAACTATATTAGGCTATAAGATTCTATTGTTTTATCCACGACCAAGCAGTTTCAATTTGCGTTGGAATTATCACCATGCATGAACTTATGCCAACCTGGCCGCCATAAGTCAGGTATACTAGGCAGTGTTCCAACGTAGAGAAGCCAATAAGTAAGAATAAAACTACGCATTGCCTAGGCAGGGCTTATGCTCATTACTTCATTAGTGCATCACATTTTATGTTTAAAGAAAAGAAAAAAGTGAGCATGCATATACATTATTGCTTACCAAGGGTAACACAACTACTAGAGCAGTGCATATATTGAGTTCAGTGGTGCAGCGACCCTGTCGTTTCTTTATATAGCTAGAGCAGTGAATAAAGTTATAGAGCAAGCTAAACATTTGTGTGCACAAGTGTTATGTCAAAGGCTACGTTAAACTTGCCTCCTAAGCAAACAATTGCTTATCCGTTTCTGTACTAGGAAAACTAGGTGAGAAGTGTAAATCAGCTCGCCCGCAAACACCTTGAGAGGGTGTGTTGTCAGTTACTGCACCCACAAGAATGTCTGAACATTTTTTTTTAAAGAAGAACGCACCATGTGAGTACATCTGCCCAATGTGCCATGCAGAAAAAATAAAGAAAAGAACAGATATGTGCCAGTGTGGTGCAAGTGCAAGGTAACGCAGGCGGTGAACATATACCGGTGCCACAACAGGGTGCAAAAGTGTGCAAGGCAGTGTCAAAGGCTAAGTGACCAAGACAAACACTTGCACTTAGATCTTCGTCTTCATCAGCAGAGGTGCGAATGTCAGCACTGGGCTTAGCGAATTGGACTGCATTAAAGTACGATTCCTAAATTGTAACTCCATTCTGGAAGCCTCTGAAGAATAAAGTTTAAACGTTCTAAAAGGTGTTGTGACAAATGGGTCTATTTCGAGCATTCGCTTGCATGTTCTGACACTGCTGACACTTTACCAATGAACTGTAATAAACATATGTGCTGGGCTTGGTGACATCAAGGTACCACAGGCATCCATGAAAGCTAATGTAACAAACACATAATGTTAACCTCAGTAATTGGGTAACCACAGAAAACTTAACTGCAGAGGCATCTAAGCTTTTAGATTTACAGTTAAAAGCACAGCCCTGATCTTTCTTGTTATAGAACACCAATGGTATGTTTGGGGCACAATGGCAAACTTTACTAGTGCACAAAGTTTACTTCTGAAACAGTGTAGTAAGAAAACCACGGTCCATGCAGCAGCCTATACTCAACACGAACTTGTTTTGAGCACAGAGCCACTTATCAAAGGTGCCAAACAGCTCAACGCTGGCAACCTATGGTGGCTAGGACAAATTTGACCAGTGTGACAAATCCTACTTATGGTACTTATATGAATGTGATGAAGCCAACCTGTTAAATTTAAGAGAAATCTTACAAAACCAACTCATGGTACTCAAGACAAATGTGATGAAACCAACTTATGATATCTAGGACAGATGTGACAAACCCCACTCTTGACACCTAGGACAGATATGATAAATCCCACTCATGGCCTCTAGGACAAACGTGACAAACACCACACACGGCACCTAGGATAAATGCGACAAGACCAACTTATTATTTCTAGGACGGATGCAACAAACCCCACTATTGGCACCTAGGATAAATGTGACTAATCCAACTAATGGCCTCTAGGACTAATGCGACAAACACCATTAACGGTACCTAGGACAAATGTGACAAAACCAACTTATGATTTCTAGGACAGATGAAACAAACCCCACTCTTGGCACCTATGACAAATGTGATGAATTCAACTCATGACTTTAAGGCCAAATGTGACAAACACCGCTAATGGTACCTAGGACAAATGTGACAAAACCAAGTTATGGTTTCTAAGATAGATGAAACTAACCCCACTCTTGACACCTATGACAAATGTGATGAATTCAACTCTAGACTGCTATTACCAGAAAGCATAATGGCAATTTCCAGAAAGCTTACACAACACCTGCTTTAAGCCCTGCAACTTCTGGCTTCAGAAATGCTTCGCCGGCTTAAAGCAGCTGTTGTGTTGGCTTTCTGGAAATTGTCATTATCTTTTTCCTGGAGCACTTAACACAGTAGGCTCCTCTTGGGGCAAACTCTGGGAAACTGAATTTTTTGATAAGCTGAGCTGTTTGGGGACTTTTCGTCCAGCTTCCTGTAGTTTCAGTTCACTGAAACTACAGGAAACACTGCCTCCAAGTTCCAGCTCTAGGATTGCTCGACCAAAACCAACTAGCTAAAATTCAATCTGTTCTCAAACAGCTAGTCATGACTTATGTACCTTTTCTACAACAACTGCTCCTTCGTCACACAGAAAAATACCAGACGTTGGCATGTGCCGAGGCACCCACCAAAGGGCGCCTATAGGTATGGTTCAGCATTTTCAGTTTTAATCGCAAAGAAAAAAATATTTTAAAAAATGGAACAAGTGTGCATAGTTCTTTTTTTTTTTCGGCATTCAGTTTTAACCAAACAGGTTCTGTGATAAGAAATTTTCTATGTAGCTAAGACAGCAATCTACGCACAGCTGCGAGCCTGCGTGCGCTCCAATGCAAGGAGCCCAGCCAAGTCGAAGCCACATGTCAGCCTGCTGTGCAAGCAATCTTCACTTTATTTTTATTTTTCCGTCCGGTTTGCCTTCTGCGATGCTAACAAAAAGCAAGGGGGTGAAGGGGGGGGAGGATAAGGAGACAGAGCACCTAGAAGAGTCGCAAGAACTCTGTTTGGGTACAGAGAACAAAAAAATCTTAAAGAGAGGACACTCGGGCAAATCTGGCCTGAGGAAGTGCGTCACGATCATGTGAAGGCCTAGCCTTCAACACAGCCACTAGCTGGCATGAGTAGTAAAAAATTTGTTTGAAATTAAGTTGACCCACAATGTTATACATTTAAAATTTTGTTCCTAATCAGGCTGCACACTTTATTTATGTAATAAGTTTAATAGTTGTGAATGTACGTTTTTGTAGCTTTTTAATGCACGACATAAAGGCAACAGAAGAACTTCAGTTTGGCCTAGTTGGTATTTACTGCAAATCATATTGACCGCAAAAAAGACGGGGACATAGGAAGAAAACACATAAACAGCACAGGCGGTAACTTTCAACTGATTTATTCATAGCAGCCAGTGGGCATATATAGGCAAAAGGAACATGCGCAGATCGCGGCAAACAAGAATGCACATCAGCTGTGCATTCTTGTTTGCCGCGATCTGCGCATGTTCCTTTTGCCTATATATGCCCACTGGCTGCTATGAATAAATCAGTTGAAAGTTACCGCCTGTGCTGTTTATGTGTTTTCTTCCTATGTCCCCGTCTTTTTTGCGGTCAATATGATTCGACATAAAGGCAAGTCTTGCCCAGCCGCAAGCCATTTGCATTTCAGTGCGTTTTGACAGTGTTTAGCCTTGTGCAAACTTCAATCACTCGCGGCTTTGTACAAACTTCAGCCGCTCGTGCAGAAGCAACCTCTGCTGCTTTCGTATCAGCATCGTTCTTGCGTCTTGAACGAAAGGCGAGACAATTTTTTGCCTTTCTTTGTACTTTAAATGCTGCGTGCACTGCATAGCTTCAATAAAATTAATTAATTCATTATTTATTACAGCTTTTGAGGAAGTTAACCCAGCCACTTGGGAAATTGCACCCATGTCACAGGCCAAATAAAGATAGTTTTCTTTTTTTAAAAGTCCGCACAAATATAATTTCTGTTCAAACAATTAGCCCTACTGATAAGTACTTGCCGAGGGAAAGTAGAGCTCATTGTAGATCATCAGTTAAGCAAGGCTATTCATATAAAAGCCTTTTTGGTAAATGGGGTGCAAGCGTTTTCTTTGTTTCATGTGTTGACCGGAGAAATTTCCACAGTGAAAAAATTTAATCTGCAATAATTGTGGTAATAAACCCTACCGATTATCTATATTTTGTTATGTATGATATCTGTGTATGACTGGAACTGCCTATACAGCGCTAGGATGCCCTAGGTACAAATAGACCTGCAAATTAGTGGTTCTTCTTGATTTCTCTTTTCCTTTACCGTGGAGAACCAATTTGCTGTGCGGTTGTGGTAGCTTTATTTGTTGCACGTTTTTGATGCCCGGCATCATGCGCTTTTTCTCTGACTATTCTGTATTGTGCTGCTTGCCTGTTGTGTTATATTTGTCAGTGTTCATTAACATGCTTGCAACCTGCAAGGGGTGGCGTAACTTTGAATCTGTTGCTACATTTAGTGCCGTGCAATAAATAGTTCTTCATTTATGAGGCGTCTCTTATATGTAGCTCCACAAGAAGTTGAATAGACAACAGAACTGCTAGTATTACCTTGCCTGTAACGGTACTGGCAAGCACAATGTAATATTTTAAAGAATTATATTTTTGCCCTTAAAAGCATGCAGTTAACTAGCTGAGAATGATATATTCAAATAGATGCTCCAACAAATCTATAAAGCATCAGAATGCCGTGCATATGGTCATTGACGCAAGCAATGCACTGCAGCATTCAAACTGACCGCTCATGTCGGTACCCAGGGAACCGAAACCGGAAGTTAGGGGTTAGTCTTCCGGCTAGCCGCTTGGTGTACTACAGTCAATTGGATCGCTGGACTCTAAGTGAATGTCCTCTCTTTAAAGGTTTTTCCTTTCTCTATGGTTTGGGCGTCGGGCTCTTGAAGTCTCCACGCTGCCGCCACTGTGGTGGATGAATTTGGCAGGTTACATGATGCTAACGTGGTGTAGTGTCCGCCAAGCCATTGTATTCCTGTGTTATTTATTTGCTGGAGCACTGTATACCTATGCAATATCGCAAATAAAGTCTCATTATATTTGTGCGCGAATATGAAATGCGCCCACTCTTAAATGGCATTGTATCTTTGCTAGACAGCTTCTAAAAACTTTATTCTGTGTATTGGATTCAACTACACTGTTGAGCAGAATCTGCAGTCATACAACATCTTTCAGCATCTACAAAAATATTGAACCAGCTGTTCACAAAAAAGAAAAGAAAACAGTAATCTCAGCATGAAAAATTAGTCACCAAAAGAAGACAATAAACGTTCTTGAAAAATGTATTCAACAGGGGAAGGAAGGACCGAGCATTCAAGTGGAAATAAAATCTGAAATAAGTGGATGAATTTTGGGAAAATAAAAACCTAAAATGCTGAGCCCTACCTACAGCTTTCTATCAGCACTTTACTTCCCTTAATAGCGCAATCACTGAATGACGTTGGCGCTATAATGACTAGCTTCAAAGTTTCTAAGCATCTTAGATAGAGCAGTTCGCAAATATTTTATCAGTAATGGAGTAAGATAGGATGCACATTTAGGATGTATGTTTTTGGGCAGCGGTCATAGGAATTGGGCATCTACTAAGAATCTTCTCTTCGCTACAGACTGGTGCTGTCAAACAAGTGGTTCCTGCCGTGCAGCATTCTACCATGCGCAGCTACGCTCGTGCCTGCACGTGCCACCCTGCTACGCCTTCTCCTGTGCCCAACTGCGCCTGCCGCTACGTCGCTACCAGAAGATTGACATCGCCTTCGCTATCGTCACCTTGTGCGGCCTTTAGCATTCTGTTGCTCGCATGTGCTGCATTTCTGCCCAAGGGCACCACTATGCCTGCATTAGCTGCGTCGGAGGATATATAAGGGAGCCACCAACACACCCAGACACTTTTTGGGCAGCGGTCACAGGAATTGGGCATCTACTAAGAATCTGTTCTCTCCGCTACAGGTTGGTTTACATACTTTCATACTATGGCCCAACAGCAGCCCAACACTTATGGGCTGCTGCCCATAAGTGTTGCCTTGTGGTTTTGCTTGTTAAGCAATATGCCTACTAGTACTGAACTGGCCTAGAAAATTGAGCACCTTGAGTCCCTGCTTCATGCTAACTGGATAACTTTGTTGACGATTTTCTGGGTCTTGATCTAGATACCAGGACCCAGAAGATCAGGGTCTCGGTAATCTTCGTTCACTTGTTGACAGTGTACATTTAATGAGTGACCAATATGATTTAGTATGCTCACCTGTCGATGAACTGGTCAATTCAAACAAAACGCTGAGGGCTGAAAAGAAACAGCTATCCAAGAGGATTGCAGATATGGAGCACTACAGCAGGCTGAATAGTGTCAAAACCAAAGGCATCCCTTGTACACAAGGCGAGGATTGCGCAGTTATATTGAAAACTCATTCATAGCCATATCAAAGCCTGTAAGTGATGATAGCAGGGTCTTTTGGATAAATGCAGAATCTGATCGCCGAGTATTCACTCGATGCTGATTTCTGCAGTTTATCTTTCCTATTTTATAATCTTTGTTTTATATCATCACGGCACTGCTTTCACCTAAGGAAACAAAATCGTTGCTCTCTAATTCTGCCTATTTGTTACTGCACATCAATGCGCATAGTTTGTGCAAAAGCCATGACAGCATTGCTTTCTTCTCTGAATTGCTCTGTCATTCTATTTCATTTTTGTGTGTTACTGAAACGTGGTTAGGCTCTTGTGATGGCAATCTGTATGGTTTTTGCTTGTACAATTCAGAATATTGTCACCGTGATTCTAGTCACTACGACGGCTTGGCTATATTTATATCATATAAAATTAAGTACAAGCGTATGTTTGACTTGTCTTTAAATGTTTTTAACTGTGAATCCGTGTGGATTGAGGCTTATGTTTCCCATTTTTGCAATCTTAATAATTTGATCCATGGCTGTATTTACCATTCCCCATCTTCACCTATCCCAGATTTTCTATGTAATCTTGCCGCAGTACTCAATATAATCTCTGCTGAAAACAAAAAAGTTGTACTGGTTGGTGACACCAATATAAATTTATTGGACACATATAACAACAGCACAATAGCATATAGTGATTGCTTTCTTGTTTTTGGGCTTCAGTCCCTAATTTCATCCCCTACGCGATTTTCACCCAATGGAAACTGTTCTTGACCACGCTTTAAGCAATATCGCACCAACGCCATGTGCAGGAGTCATTGATGCGCTTATCACTGATCATCTTCTTGTACTTGTAACTTTCACCGCAAAACTATTTCACTATAACACGTGCCATTTTACTTCTAGCTTAAACCAGGACAACTTTATCAATACAATTCATGGCACTGAATGGACCTAGATTGGCAATTCGCGTGATCCTGGGAGAGCACTAGGGAATTTCTGCTTCTTGTTTCTTGAAGCAGTGTGTGCAAACACTAAAACTGTCAAATGTAAGAAAATATTTAAATTTCTCTATAATCCCTGGTTAACAAAAGGTTTGTTAACTCCCATGCGAAAGAAAGATAATCTATATTGGAAAACTAAAAAACAGCCATTCAATGTGGGTCTAAAACTTATGTCTGAAAGATATAGTAATTTGTTGAATAACCTTCTAAAAAAATCTAAACAACTTTATTACGAAAAATAATTTTGTAAGACAAAAAATAACCTCATGAAAAAATGCAAACTTTTCAATGAATTTTTGAATAGACCACAGGTTAGTAGAATAATTGATAAAATAAATTATAAACAACAAATCTACACTGAGGCATCCAGCACCGCGAACTCGTTTGGTGATTACTTCCATGTGAAATACAATAATAGGCCTTTAGCTTCATTGTATCCTCTTACACATTGTAACCATTCATTTTTTCTCTATCCTGTCACCCTTGATGAAGTGTGTTCTACAATCCTAAATCTAAAAAGCTCTAGCGTCAGGCTAGACAATATTTCTGCTTATTGTGCACTTAAAGCTCACTGCTTCATATACTGCGGAAGTATTATGCAATATAATTAATCTCTTTTTTAAATATGGTACCTTAGCGAGCGCACTTAAGAAGGCCAAGTTAATCCCGGTGCATAAAAAAGGTGATATTACAGAGGTCCTAAACTATCACCCTACCTCTATTCTGTCCTTGATTAGCAAAATTATTGAAAAATTATTTCTGAAATGTATTAACAAGTACCTTGTCAAATTGAAGTTGTTAAAGCCTTGCCAACTCGGTTTCCGTGCAAGTAGTTCAACCAATTTAGCTTTGCAATCATTAACCGATTTCTTAGTCTTCCATCGACAACGACGATTTCGTCAGTTCTGTATTTCTTGATTTTACTAAAGCCTTTGACACCGTTAATCGTAATATTTTATTTACTAAACTAGAATCACTGGATATACGTAACTGGTGCACCTTTAACTTTTTTTTAATATTTACTTACTTGATCACGAACAGTCAGTCTGCATACGTGACGTTTATTCAAATGTTAAGATCATTAATCAAGGGGTACCACAGGGCTCAATACATGGGCCTCTATTGTTTTGTATGTAAATTAATGATTTGCTTAATTGAATTATTATTCCTAATGTTGTCCTTTGCGCTGATGATACCGCCATTTTCATGTCGCATAAATTGTTAACGATGCTAATCACTAAGCTGAACAATGAATTGACCAAAGTTATTTAACGGTGTTCTTTAAACAACCTAATTTTGAACCCACTTAAACTAAGTTCATGATTTTTAAAAGATCTCAAAAAGTTCTCCCTTATCTACCGCAAGTATCCATAGGCCATCATTTAATCCCAGTGGCTGATTGTGTAACTTTTCTTCGCATAAAATTAGGCCCTAACTTGAAGTCTAATAATCATATCGCTTATGTTAAACAAAAACTGCTTTTGGTATAAGAGCTCTCATTAAATCTCATCCATCTTTATTTTTTCTTTTCATGTCTTACTGTCTTTATACTTTGCCTTCATACATTGCCATATGGCATTACTTTGTGGGGAAATACATATAACTGTCACCTTTCGTCCATACAGCACACTCAGAACCAGGCCAATCGCATTATTACCAACAGTTTTTTTTTTACTCTAATGCTTCTCCACCTCCTTCAGGCTAACTTCATTCTTCCTATATCTGGCTTGTTTAAATTTCATTTACTTATCACTATTTAAATTACTTAACAAACAGCTCGCATGTCAATTAACAGACTCTAGGTTGCTCACAAATGCCAACAGCACTAGGTTTGCCCATTATCACAACTTTCTATTACCCAGATGCAACACAAATGACTTCCTCCTTCTCGGCGATTAAATTGTGGAATGACTTACCCTATGCTCTTAAATCATCAACATCTTTGCATTCATTCAAATATGAACTTAAAAATCCCGTTTTGTATAACTAGTCCTAATTAGTTTACTTTGTATATAAAGTGTGTTTCATTTGTTAAATAGATTTACACAATTTAGATTGATAATGTGAATTTCTTTTTATTTTACATGTATGACGCCTTGTACAAAATTGAATGTATTCCTTTTCACAACTTTGTTCACTTTTTATTTACTTGTAGATTGCATAATATATTACATTACTGTATTAATTAATCATTTTGTACCAATCTTCTCATTAACCGAAGGTCCTGCTGCAGTCTTTTGACTTTGGGACCCTCGCCAGTATACTACTAACAACCAACGGTCAGAGAGAATTTTGCGTCCAAGTCGTAATTGCCATTTGCTGTTCTTGGTGAACATGCCCACTCAATGTCAGGGTTTTTCTCAAGCGACTTGGGCAGTTTTTTGTTTAGCAGGACTGTCCAAATTTACCGAATCCCAAGATTTCAAGCTGCATCTCCATGTCAAGCCCCACTGTTTCCAGCCTCACCAGTGCGCTTTGCATAAATCCATACTTCTAAATATTATCAGCGGATGAAGGGCAAAGTAAGCGCAAGCACATCTGTTAAATACATAACTGGAAACATCATTAAAAGTTTAGATAACCGGGACAATCTGTAATTTCCGGTACATCCAACATGAATTCGGGACAATTCAGGACAACAAAGTTGCTTAAAGCTAGGACCAAGCAAATTCCCAGTGACAACAATGACGTCCTGTGGATCTCTTATGGACACCCACGGCGCCAGAACCTGGATATGTTGAATACGTCCTGCGGACATCCCTCACATGACCGTTTGGCCGCACTTTCCGTGTCCTGTGAGCATCCCTTGCATGTCCAGGAGGGACATTATGGGGACATGCTTTGTACATGTTACAGACATATGCCAGGGCCTTATGCACAGTGTTTGCTATAATGTCAATTACGGTCGCAGCACATGCTGTGTGACAGACGCAACAGGCAGAGCGTCCACGCTTCAAGAACAGATACGTTTTATGCACATGTTTCACTCACGCACGTTTGCGGAAGAACAGCATACTCCTCATTCTTCTAGTCCTTCCACCAAGCACAAGTTCCCTATTGAACTAATTGAAGTTTTCAAAGTAAATTGCGCCAGAAAATTCGTAGAGTATGACGTACACACAAGTTCCAGACGTGATAATTTGAACAAGTGAAAGAACGTAATTCTTTTACAGGGAAACTCAAAGATCTGCTCTCAAAGATAAAGCCTCAATTTGAGGACAAATATTCACACGTATATCAAAAAAGTTCCATGTAGGATAACCTTGGGACATTCATGGTAAGATATTTGAAACAGGTCTATGTGCAATATCCCTGGGGCATCTGTAATAAAAAATGTCCAAAACTGGACGTCCAGGAGATGTCCTATTTGTATCCAAAATGGTGCATGTTGACTGGGACATGATGATTTGGATGTCCTATGGATGAATTGTTTTTCACTGAATTGGTAGATGTCGCTAGTAACTGACACTATCATCGGTACATTCTTCAAAATTGGGACATGTATAGAAAATCTCGACTTATTGAAATGACACAAAGGTCTTCTCGGGGAGAAAAAAGAAGTATGCAAAAAGACAGCCCAATGAAAAGGAAAGCAAAGGGCGTATACAATGCCCTGTATGCCCTTTGGTGTCTTACGCATTTCATGACATCACTGGACACAAATATCCACAAAGGTGTTTAGCTCAGAGGATTCGGATTTAGAGAGTTGACGTTAAAGCGACTCTCCTTTAGTTATTTACAGTAAATAAGTTTAAGTGCAGGTGCACATCGTAATAGCGAGCTTTATAAACGCGGTTATAGCACTCAATACAAGGTGCACACGAGTCCCTTTGATCTGGGCATCACTCTAAGAATGATGCTACAAAGCTCACAGAAATAAAAGAATGTGAAGGTATTGCTCAACATGGTAGTACCATGTTCTGCAAGATAATAAACGGACACAACACTAGCGTAGACAATCATGTCTGTGAGGTCGCACACTGTGACACAAATTGACAGATTTTATGGCATGCAGGTGCTCTTGCTTTACAGTAGAACACTCCATGTGAAAATATAGCGACGCAAGAAGTGCATCGACATGTAGTCAGTGTGCGCGCACGCACAGTGTTCTAGTGTAAAAGTCGGCCCAGTGCTTTGACAAGGTTGCCAACATGCAAGCCACTTAAAAGCAAGTTTTAAGCAACGTGCTCATGCTGAAGATGCAAGAATGAGACAGCACCACACCAACACAATCCAAATGGTCTTACTGACAGGCTGGGGTCTGCCTTTGCTACTTATAAAACCAAATGAGAACTAAATGACCACAAAGTTGAAGCAGTCCAGAGAAAAGTAAATAATTTCATTTAGTGTCACTTACAATTAAGATATTTCATACAGTTCGTGCTGACAGACTAAATTTTGCCACCTTTTCTACTTGCTAACATTTCAGATCTTCAAAGCTTCTTTATGCCGTCACAAGCTTGCCACAATTGTCTTTACTAAGCAACTATATCTAGTCTAATTCTATGAAACCAATAGACAGTGAGGCAAAGAAAAGCATAGCAGAAGTTAACTGCATAGTGTTTCAAGAACTAAAACTGCAAGAGCAAATTAATTCCAGTACGTCAATTCACTAAAATGCTTATTAAAAGCAGTAATACCAGAATGTGACTCTACAGAATCCCCGTTTGTAACATAGAGGCTCAGAAAACAGCTGTATCACAATGTTCGCATTTAAAATTTCAGTTCTTATGGGAATGATGTCCTTGGTTGTACATAGCAAGAATCAAACTTTGTTCTCACTGTTAATAAGAACCCTTCAATAAAATGAGACAAATAACAGGCCTGCTATCATTCAGGATTAGTTTAGAATGTTACTGACGGCTGGCCTACCAGTCCGTCAATAAGACCATTTGGCTCTTATATTCAAAAGACAAGGCTTTAGTTGAGAGAGCAGCTTTCTCACAAGAGTTCATCAAAATATCCAGCAGCCCCAACAGCACAACTCATGCAAAAGACACGCACTCAGCAACTGTCACTAATGCAAAGCGGCCACTGAAAAAAAAAAAAGCCAAGCAGTAGCACCAACACAGCTTCATCTTTAGAAAAATTTAGTTTTTTGAAGTACACATGTCACACCCGTCACTCCTGCAGCTACACCAGCGACTATCGGCACTGCTAAAGAATACTGTGATGAAAGTTAGGCATTTGTGGCTTCTCAAACTGCAATTACAGCCTCTTCACATCATGATCTTAGAATTTCTTTTCAAAGTGGGTTGCCAGTTATTCAGTATCATATTGCAGGTGTCCCGAGACTCAAAAGTGCTCATTTTAAGCTTATTGCTTCGCAAATTCAAACCTCAAAGTTAGCTCAAGTAACCACTGCAGAGGCATCAGAACAAGCTCTCCAATAAAATCGACTGCATCAGTTAAAAGCTAACAGTAACCACAATGCCCAAGCTGACTGTCTCATTTACTGCTGTTTGATTTTATTTTTTTCTTCTTCTTTCCCAGCTCTCCTTGGGGTTGAAGTACTTGCAGTATCCCAATTGCAATCTATCCATGAAAAAAATATACGATTTTTCGCTAGAGTAGTGTCCCAATGTAATAAAAATGTCGGCAATAATATGAAAATTCATTTTTCTTCAACAAAGGGGCAACATATCATATGCTTGAGAGCACTTATATTGTTCTTTCGATTAAGAAACAGATGAACGTTTACAAAAAGAAAATCTGAAGTGTGTGATGCAGGCGTGGGAAAGATAACCAATTGCTTGCTCCCCGAGTGGTTGAACGAGCAAAAGTAAGTTAGGCACGGGTACCTAAGTGACATGTAGCTGCTACTGGGTATGAATTAAGTAATCACTGCAGCGGTTGAGGTTGGCACTGTCCACCTCCTCTGTGACTGCAGTCAGGTAAGCCCAACATTTCGGGCGAGAGAATTTGCAAGTCAGACGTGAACAGAGAAAATCTGACTGAAATTCCTGACACGGCACTACACATGTCACAGGGATGTGTGAACGTAAAATGAGCTGCCAGAGTTCAGCTTGAGCAATGAACACATAGGATGTGTGTTTCTGGAATAGACAGATATACAGAGATAAGCTGCTAGTGAAAGGTAATAATTATAGTGCCACTGTGCAGCAAAAGAGAGGTACAAGTTTCCTTGCTGACTAGGAATGCCACTCGTAATGATAAATGTCAGATCAGGTGTAGAGGCAAAATTAGGTCTGTAAGACAAGGTTGCGGCAGATCTTTCATGATGTGTTTGGGCAAGGCTGTCTCATCAGAGAAGCACAGCCCAGGTACTAAGGCCTTTCCATATAAAAGAGATCAGAAGAGAAAGACATAGATAATGAGAGAGAGAGAGGCACGCACGCATGCGCAAGGCAGCCATGGCGGCGGGCAAGCTAGGAGGAGGATGGACCCGGGTCCTTCTTGGCCGTGAACGATATCACAGAGCGGAGCCCCTTCACGGAGGTCTGCGAGAAGGGCACAGTTGAGCGGCTGCAAGCTGACTGCGCCGTTGAGGCTGGGGTGGCGGGAAATGGGAGGGCGAGAAGGGGTACAACTCTGCCACACACCCATCTCGCCACGCTTTCGGTTAAGCCCATCCTGTGCATTTCTCCGTGCCACTGCACATCTGCTGCACGCCACCTGCTGGACATCGTCTGCTACAGGGCACCTGCTACATGGCGTCTGCTACAAGACGTATGGCATCTGCTGTGCATCTACTCTATGGCATTCAGCTGACACCTAGCATCCTGTGGCAGCCAGCTAAAGAAGGGATGCACTGCAAAAGTCTGCATAAAACAAACATTTCTAGCAGGAGACTACGCTCTACAACTAGTGCTCTAGAAACTAATGAAGCAGGAAAGGGCTACGCTACTTACTACTGCACAAAAAAAATTAACACAGTACGAAGGAAGTGAATACTTGTAATCTGTTCAACTAGATCACTACAGCAGCTGATGAAGCAGGGGAGGATTTGACTAGCTACTGTCACAGAAATAAATGACAATGTTCGTAGTCTGTTAAGGGAAGTAGATGTCTACAGACAGTTTAGTTAGAGAAAACGGGGCTAAAATTATTAATATTTTTATAATTCAGTGCACCAAGGGTTAGAATGTCTGACTGTTCAATTTGGCACTAAGGACGAATGGTCAACACAATGTCTCAGAACAAAATAATAATAAAATGGAAGCTACCAAAGTAACAAAGCAAAATGAAGGAAGTAAGAACACGCAGACACACACACGTAAGCACAGGAGCACAAAAGAGGTCAGATCGAGACCACTGGTGGAAAAGAAAACGAAATGGGTTGATCGGCACACGAAGTTGCGACAGTGGTCAATCTACCATCTACTGCCACATTGACTGCGGGTGCTAGGAGCGTTTCGTACACAAGTCTACGGGGGGGGGCAAAAAGGGGTTGAGGGGAGCTAACACAGACAGCACTTCTGTTCTACAAGGGTAGTTTCGCAATAGGCAGGCGGATGCAGACCAATTCCTGAAAACAGTAACACAACCTTGACACAAGAGACAACTTTGACAAGTGGCGCTGCGCACAATCCTAGGTTACTAACTTTCAATTTATTCATTTGGGCCCTATTTCCAGAGGAAGAAGTAGAGGAACTTAATAACCAACTGCGCATACAACTGAGGATACACTATACATGTTAAATGCCGTAGCATTTCTTCAAAATGACAATGTGCAGTATGAAAAAAGAAGTGCTACTACACTCTCAGAAGAGAGTTTTAACTTGTCTGTAAACATGTTACACTTTATGAAATACCAAGCTAACGAAGCTGCATATGGCAGAAGCAATGCTCATTGCGATATCCTGTGACACTTTCTCAAACTACAACTCACACACACACGTGTGTGTGTGTGTGTGTTTGTGTGTGTGTTACGTGTGTGTTACGTGAGTGTCCTCATCGAACAAAATTTTAAGAAAGGCAGAACGTCAATGATTATGTGGCTACCATTGCTGTGCAACAGCAGTTAAGCAGAATATGGTGGGTAACTGCAATAACAGCTCTCGTGCTCTCTAAATAAAATCTTTACCACAAGATGGCGCCACAAACATTGCTGCTCACATAAGTGTCTCCAGCAACCCTGCTTTCTGAAATGAGTAATGCACTTACGGACAAGCTAAAACTCTAAAAAATCCAAGACATGTTCTGAAGAAAATTGCGGTTACCTAAGAGGTGTCAGGCTCAATTTATGCATGGAGTGTTGGTCTTGCAGAAAAGAAAAATGTTTTAGTTGATGTAGAAAGATTAGTACTCTATACTGCTCTGGGAGCTATAGAAAGGTACTTGCACACAGAAAGTGAACACGTGCACAGTGAAACACACAATTACAACCACTCACAAGACACCACAGTGTTCTCAACACTAGTGCGGTGCGCTACAAACCACAAGGTGTACGCATGTCGGTGTGAAACTGAAGTTAGCTTTTAGACTAGCAAGAAACAATGGGATGCTTAATTTATCAAGAAATGTTGAAGACTAGCCCTAGCCATTTTAGTCTAAGCATAGCGCTGAACAAAATGCGTCTCACTTTAACCAAGATGAAAATGAAACACACAACACACTTACAGAAACATTCCAAAACTAAAATTGTAATCATCAAGCCATGGTTCAGCGTATTTTATTTAGCAGTCACCTCACAATTTATGCATGCAACGCAGCCATGCTAAAAAAAAGAATCACCTGTGCCTCGTTTATAATCATTACTTATGTACAGATCTCTGAAGAAGTACGGGAAAAAAGAAAGTGTGGGCATTATAATTGCACATGAAAGGATTACAGTAACATCATCATATTTCGTATAGTTGCAAAAAAGCTTTGGCAAATCACATTACACAATCTTGAAATCACTTGTAGCAACAACTTTAGTAATAACCTTCTTTGACTAAGCTTAAAAGCAAGCACTAGAGCAGGCGAATGCCAGTTAACAATTGTGAGAACTCTTGGGAGACAGACGCGGTGTTCTGCCAGTGGTGTAGCCTTGCTTACCTTCTTCTTAGTGCCGTTAGCGTAATCCATGTACATGGCAGAATTGGTGTATCGTCTATAGCTGTCGTTCCTCATCACGAAGTAGACGTGCCACTGAGCATGACATCAGAGAGGGCAAAAAAAACAAGAGCAGATATTTTAGCCACAGCCATGCAACACAATATAGCCAGAAATCATGCGGCAGAGAGTATTCAAGTTAGTTAGTACAAACAGCATGTCTGACTGATACAGCTGGCCACTTAATTTTAGTAAAGAGTTAATCCTTGCCGATGGCCTACAATTAGCAAAGAAAAAAAAAGATAGAAACTGGTCCCACAAACAATTTACACTTCTGTCACAACATGCGCTTTCCACCCTACCATTATTTTAATGCCTGTAAATTGTGGTAACGTTTAAGATTTGGTGGCCAGAAATGTACATGAAACGTTATGTCAGTGAACAAGAGATGGTTATGGTATTCTAAGCTGGCATCACACACTGTTCAGGTGAATGCAAGGTAAAAAGAATTTTAAAAGCTGGTGGGTATGACAACACAGTGGTACTCAATGGCTTTCAAGTTTACTTGCAAAATGTTTACTTCCACGCTGGTGTAAGCCACTTGCAATAAACAAATTTCCACAGTCACGCATGCTATTCAGCTGACACCATAGCTAGTTTACAGCGTGTATTCCTCTTGGCAACACATATAATCACGCCCATTACCTAAGCTGGCCCTCTGCATCGTCCCAGTCTCAAGCACTCCACCAGTCTCAGTTGAAGAGCATTGAAAAAATTTCACACCAAACTATTTAAGAGTCAAAAAGCACCATTTAAAGCTGTATGGGGCTCTGAATCAGTGCTTTTACTGCAGTGATCCCCCAAAGTAAAGAACTTTGGGTACACTGTAATGACATTAAGCAGGATATATGTGATGTAATGCAAACCAGGTCTAATAAAACCTGTGAAGTGTAAATCTACAGCCTTTATCAAACAAAATGAAGCCATGGTACGCATGGAATAGCCATGGTACGTTGATGCCAGGCCATGTATTCTGCTTTCTGTTGCATCCATCCTGCTCACGAGCTCAGGTAAGCAAGGCAAACCCTCACAATTATCCTTCATGCCTTCCCAGTACCAAAAGTTTTGCAGGAGTGGCACAATGTAGCCAGGGCTAAGCAACAATTGTATGCTCCAGGTGGCTTTGTTTCTTCTGAAAAAAGGCAGTGCATATCGACTCTCGTCATGATCAACCTCTTTCATGTCCACTGCAGGACAAATCACACCTATCCAACCACACCTAGCTGTCTCGTGCCAGCTGACACCACTACTATGCCTGCGAATTCCCGAATTTCACCGCGCCTCTTGGCTTTCTGCTGTCCTCGACTATGCTTCCTGACAGTCATGCTGTAAAAGTCTAATAAACCACCAGCTATCTGCCCTATGCCTTACATGTCCTGTCCGATTCCTCTTCTTCCTCCTAATCTCAATTAGAATATCACCTGTACCCGTTTACTCTCTTATCCTGGCTTCCTGTCTCTTAGCGTTATTTTTTATTCCATCACTAACTGCACAGTTTATCAAGTTTTTTTGTTTTGTTTTTTTCCCTCAAAGTTTTAGCCTCATAGGTCAGTAATGGTAGAACGTACTGAATCTATGCACTTTCTTCTTAATATAAAGATAAGCAGCCAGTCATGACTTGAGAATGTTTGCCATGTGTACTCCGACCCAATTTTATCCATCTGGAAATGTATGGGCTGGAATAATGCAACTACAGTCGATCCTGGACATATCGAACTCGAAGGAGATCACGAAATAGTTCGACATATCAATGATTAGAAGAATAAAATATGCCTATCTGAAGCTTACATGTATCTGAGACCTCTGCGCATCTCAGACAGTTTCCCCGAGATTGTGAGAAGCGGGAACTTACTGATTTGAGTCTCCAAAGCCATGTAGAATGCATGAAAGTTGTCGTATTTCTTGCACACAAATGTTTCAAGTCGCACAGGCAGCGGAATGGTCTTCGATATACTGATCCCAATGCTAGCCCTAAAAGCCCGCGTCGTCGAGGCACAAGACCATGATGCACCTCGTAAGCGTCAAAGTGCTTGTTGCACATTTTTACGCAAGAATAGGCATAACTGGATGCACTACGGAAGCAAACTAGGCAGTATGATACGAGCCATTTAGTTATATGCACATGTTGCAATACTGAGAGCACCCTGCTCATTTTTCCTGCTCCGTGGCCTGTACTGCCCTTAATGTTCAGTCTCTTGTTTGACCGCATCTGCCAAAACAGTGCCGTTTCAAATTTGTCAGCATCAAGTATTTCTGACGATGCAAGAAATTATAATGATCCGTAAGGAGAAGCGCACTTACACGGGTGCGGCGTGGCTCAGCGTCTGATCTAACGAATCTGACAGTGAGTAGGATCGAGTTCGACGTGTGCATAAGATTTCCGTTAATTGAGCCCGATGTAATTATCCGGTGAGTCAAATTAAATAAGAAGCAGAAAGAATGCCAGAACACACCACTAATTAATTTAGCAGTTGCCCAAGCCTATAATGCACCCGCAAATCAAACGCGCACCCATTTCTTATGAGTCTAAAGTAGAAAACTAATGTAGAAATGACATTAAAGCTCCTAAACAAAGTATAAATCTAACCCGCACTCGATTTTATAGCCACAAAAATTGGCAAGGGTTTAATATGTGTTGCACAATGATTGCAGGTTTTCCAAATTCAGCTTTGCCACAGTACATTTGTGTTCTGCGGCAAAGCATACAAACGGCGCAAAGACAATTATGGTTTTGTATCACATTGCACCACTTAGAAAATTCTTGGCCAAATTTTGGCAATTTTGGCAATTTGGCAAATGAACCCACGGGTGCAAAACATGCAGAGCAGAGCAGGCCTCTGCAACAAGGTCAAACCACTCACGGCAGCTTCGTCGAACGTCCACCGGTCGGGATTCTGCATGTTGACCTTGGTGATCTCGTAGCTTCTCGAGTCGATGTTGATGGGACAGTTGGCATCAGGAGCCAGGTACTCGCTGGAAGGCAGAGAATGTGTGTTAGGATTCACTAACACGGTCGAAAGGCACCCCCTGATACTGTAGATGCCTTAATCCTAGTGAGGACCTAATTCTTTACTAATAAGCATACAATTACCCACAAAGTTTCAATGCATCTTCCCTTTGTGCCTCTCGGTTTTTCCTGAGAGTTGCCGATATTGATAGTTCACCTCTGTTGTGGCATCACAAAATGAAGCATACGTAACTGGCTGGCATGCCCATACAAAGTTTGAGTTGGACAGTGTACTTGCCACAGATCTTTAGGCTCTCACCGACTTATACCACCTTGCTTCCGTGTCTGTGGCCTAGATGTCCTCATTACTGAGAGGTGATTAGTGCACTATAACTATGACCACAAGGACACAGCATTCTTGGTTTATTCAAAAATCAAGCCTTTGCTGATACGCATTCCACCACTGTGCGTGTGTGTATACACTGCGTGCGCTGTTTGGTATATAGAAAAGCACTTTTGATGCAGTCTTAGAATGATTCTGCTTTAACATATGCCAAATTTCACTGCCTCATCTCACACTACAATGTTGTTCCAATGCGGGTTATGAGCGCACTTTTCATCCAGTGTGATAGCTGCACACAATTCTGCAGCTTAATGATGTGACAAGCATGTAACGCCCTCTCAGGCATAATCTTCGTTGTCCCACCAGGCTTGGTGGCCTGCCAGGCTCGGTGGGCAACACATGTCACCGCACCAAATAAACACTGACAAGCACAGCTGCTCGCGGTCAGTCAACGTTCACCGCCACCACACTGTGGAGCGTCTCTCTAATGGAGGGTGCCTCGAGGCCCCCCTCGTTCACGAACCCAGGCGAATCGTGACACTGGCAATGAAGATCGGTACAACGAGGGTCGATACATGGGCACTCGTCGCCAGTGTAAGGATCTGCGGGGATTTCAAGGTTACCATCAACCTCATTGTTACCGTCAAAGTGTACCTGCTGCCCTGGATTGGAGATCGCTGGTCAGCCTTGTGCGGGGGACAGAAGTTCAGAGAGCTCGACCTCAGAGACGCTTACCAGCAGCTGGTGCTCCAGGAGGCCTCCCAGAAGTATGTCACAATTTCGACAACTTTGGGGCTCTTCCAGTACATGTGCTTACCGTTTGGCATGGCCTCAGCCCCAGCCATTCTTCAGAGGGAAATGGACAAACTCTTCAGGGGCATGAGGCACATGGCAGTGTACTTGGATGACATCCTGGTTACTGGCACCGATGACGGAGACCACCAGGACAATGTCTCTGTAGGACGCTGGTCTCAAGCTCAAGCTGGGAAAGTGCATTTTCCTGGCCCCCAGTGTTGAGTACTCAGGACACGTCAGTTCCCAGGCTAGCCTAGCCCCAGCCCTCCGCAAAGTTGATGCTGTGCTCAAGGTGCCTAAGCCCCAAAACAAGAAGGAGCTTCAGGGCTACCTCAGCCTCATCAACTTCTACAGGAGTTCCCTGCCGAACCTACTGGCACATCTATAGCCACTCCATCTTCTGCTTCGAGATGGTTGGCAGTGGGTCTGGAAGAAGGAGCAGGATGTGGCCTTCCAGTGCAGCAAGAAGCTAATGACCATGGCTCCAGTGCTGGTACACTTAGATCCGGCCAAGCCTGTCGTCCTGACCGTAGATGTGTCACCGTACGGCATGGGAGCTGTCCTGGTGCACCGGGACAAGGATGACCAGGAATGCCCTGTGTCGTTTGCTTTTCATTGGCTTCATGCTGCAGAGCAACATTACAGCCAGCTGGACAAGGAAGGCCTGGCCCTCATATTCGGTGTCGAATGCTTCCACCAGTACCTGTGGGGCTGGAAATTCCTGTGGTCTGGTCACGGACCACAAGCCACTGTTGGGGCTTCTGGGTCTGACAAGGTGGTTCCCGTGTAGGCATCACCTTGAGTGGTACGCTGGGCCTAGAGGCTGGCCGCCTACAGCTACCAGCTGGTCTACCATCAGGGAAAGGACCTGGAACTTGCTGATGCCCTGAACCACTTGCCCCTGCCAGAGGTGCCTGGTGTTGTTCCAGAGCCTGCTGAAGTGTTCATGCTGGAGCACGCATACCCGGACGTACTCTCCATATCTGCGGTGTCGCAAGCGGCCAGCTGGGAGCCAGACCTGTCTCAGGTGGTCAAGGCGGTGTCCCATGGGGAGGAGTTGGTCTTGCATCCAAACCTCTGATCCAAAGTGCTCCTGAAGCAGCTGAAGCAGAAGCTGGCTGCTGACCAAGGGTGCCGTCCCGAGCCTTTGCTGGAGCCAGGAGCTCCAGCCTTCACCAGGAATTTCCGTCCTGGCCCACCCTGGTCTGCTGAACATGTGGTGTCTCCTGCCAGTGCCTCATCGCTGCTCGTCCGCATGCCGGACGGGACCATGTAGCATCGGCATGCCGACCATGTTAGGCCTGCACCCTCTGCTGTCACTTCAGAAATCTAGCCTGCAGGTGGACAAATGGCAACACCAGTCGCTGCCAGCGAAGCACCACCCAGCTCAGAGGCGGCAAGTGTTGCTCGCTGTGCGGCACCCGTTGGGCTGGTGTGAAGTCCAGCGCCACTCTGAAGGCCAGCCACTGTAGACCCTCCAGATGGAGCAAGGCTGGTTCAGGCAGCACTCAGCGTTGCCACACCCGGCCCGTCAACACAAATGCCCAGACGAAGTACTCGACCGCGGAGGCTGCCGGACTGTTACCTGCCTGGATAACAGGCGCCATCAACCCAGCTGGGACAGTGGCAGAGCCTCGACCAGGTGTCAACTTACGTTATTTTTTACATTGAGCTTTGGACATATTGTGTTTGTAATGAACAAACAAACTGGGGGTAAGGGGTGTGACAAGCACATGGCGCCCCCTCGGGCATAATCTTCGTTGGCCCGCCAGGCTCGGTGGGCAACATTGGTCACCACACTGACCGCGAACACAGCTGCTCGCGGTCAGTCATCGTTCACCACCACCATGCTGCGAAGCGTCTCTCTAACGGAGGGTTCCTTGAGCCTCCCCTCATTCACGAACCTGGGTGGATTGTGACAAATGACTTTGCTGTTTGCAGGTCCTGGATACGATAACATTAAAGCTGCAGTCTACTAAAATCAGCAGGAAACTGTAGCAAACAGTCTGAGAGTGTTAAGCAGACTTTATATTAGCACATAATATGTAAACTGAATCATTGCTACGTTGAGCTACTTCACGATTCCCTCTGAATTTCATATATTGGGCTCAAGTTTTACAAGAATTGCACACTGTGCAATTCTCCCAATATTGTGTGAAGCTTGTCGTGGAAAAGTGGCTGGAGGTTGGCCAATGCGTGCTGCTGGCATGCACTAAAATGACTCAAATACACATAGTCAGTTTTCCTTCTTGTTGAAACTGTCTTTCTAGTTTGCCATTGGCTATGTGCTCTGTGATCCCAACTCACGAGTGTTTGCACATTTTCAATTCGAAACAAATTACGAGTCACTGCGTTATCAGCAACAACATAAACATAGCCGCACCATGCGTGTAGATATGAAAGAAAAACAAAACTCACTTCCATATCTCTTGTACTTTGATGGGGACATCTTTCAGATGAATTTGCTTCAGTTCTTGCACAGCCTCCCAGAACCTGGCCAAAAGAGTAAATAAAATTGATTGATCGATTGATTTCTGCTGTTGACTGCAAGGTTGGGGGCCCTATTTCCACAGAAGTTGCCTTGATTGACCAATTGATTAATCGATCCATCAATCAATCGATTAATGCAGCTTCTATGGACCCAAGGCTCCAAACCTTGTAGTTAGAGTCAGGGCATCATGCACCACGAAAAGAGGCAGGTGAGGCCTCGGCATGGCTCACCTAAGGTTCTCGAGGCTAAACTCTTTCTCGAGAAACTGGATGAAGTGCTCCCGACCCGCAGGGTCCCGGAGCAGCTCCTGCAGGGAGTTCTTCCAGCGACGCACCCGACGCGGTGGCACATTGGTTCTGAAAGGTGTCAGTGTCAGTTAACAGGCTGTCAGACACCGCCGATGGAACAGTTCTGAACTGCATCAGTGCAGGAATGCTTTTCGTCCAAGAACCCAAAAGCAAGGAAAGAAGCTGCCACTCTACTGGACAGGTAACTTCACGAACACTCAAGGTTTGAGTCCTCTAGGTAGATCGATAGTGCTATTTGGGGTTCGAAAAGACAACTGTCACGACAATTGTTATAGCATTAGGGCTCCAAAGCCTGATGGGACACATGTATTCAGAGGTGCTCTGCAAGAATGAATTTGTTGAGCTGTCTCAGGAAGTGGTGCGGCACAGAAACACTCAACCAGGAAGTGTGCACCCCACGGTTCTATTACAGCACAAGAAAAGAGCGAAGTGCTTGGCACTCACGTCTGCTTTTCCACTTCCCAGAACTCAGTGCTGTCCGAGATCCAGGGGTTGGAAGGCTCAAGCGGCATACAGAAGCCATCGTACTCTGCGTGCTTTTCGTAATACGATTTGTACCTGAAAAAGAAAAGGATACAATGACGCCTTGCAAGGACATCGACTGTTTGTGTGTGTGTATCAGCGGGAAAAATAAAAATAAAACAAATAAATATAAAAAAGCTTCGATGTGAACATTGTTCTCACAAATATGCGAGTTCGTTTTGGCATGGCATTTCAATGGTAAAATAAATATTTCATCATATTTCATTGAACCTCCAGGGCTTTTGTGAAGGTTATGAAAACAGGGAATAGGCGACAAGGAACTTGGAACAAGAGGCATTCGCCTCTTTCTAAGGGAAAAAGTAGGACTTAGCTCCGCTGAAAACATGCCTTATAAGCACTGCTGTGCGCGTAAGTGGATAGCCGGGCTTCTGGGTACACTCTGTTGCGTGAGAGCTTTGGGGTGCGTATTTGTTGTGGTCGAGTGATCGAAGAGGAATCGCATTCCTTTTCTCCCGCCACCCTTTGTACCCGCGGCAGCTTCAAGAGAGGGCTCTGGCACAGCTACAGATGTTCACGGTTCCATTCCCTACAGAATTATGCAGTGAAACGGCAAACGCTACCCAAATGTCCTCATCACATCAAATATATGCCATCAAGGATATTATTATTTTAATAAAGCTTTCTAAAACTGTTCGGCTATTCACTTACATTGACAATCATCATTAATGGCTTCTACGTAACTATTACTAGCGGTGTGCTCACTTCACTCATAAACTCACGTTTCAAGAGCTGCGGTGATCTTGACATTGCCACCATCGAGCCTCGCTTTGAGCGTTTCCACCTGAAGCGAGACGCACAAAAGAAAAGGAGGTGAGGCACCGATATGGCAATAAGAAAAGAATTTAATATAATCTCCAGTCTAAGAGCAACGGTCGGGCCTCAAGATGCACGGCTAGGTGAGTGCTAGAATGTTTTGACACATCTTCAGAATCTTTATTTCTTGAAAGCTACGCAGTTAAAGAGAAACATATGGAGAAAAGGAGAACAAAGAAAGAAAGAATGATAAGAACATGTTGAAATCACAGAATATTATACAAGGTGGTCACTTTTATTTAGGTTTTCCAGAATGTTTAAAATATTGCCCGTTGCAGATAACATAATTCTAGTCCTTGAGCTAGATTGTTCAGAGAGGCATATATTACTTGTGCTAGACGTCAAAACATGTATTCAACTAATTAACATCTTTTCTAATTAACTTCTTAATTAATTGCTTTACATGCCAGCACATACTGAAATTTACAAATTGTAGCCTGCAAGCTTGCAGGCGTATCTACTTGAAGTGAATTTCCATAATGACACTAGTTTGGCAATATGCATCATCAAATTCACTGTAAAAATGCACCATTGTTCCACTTTTTTAACAAAATGCTCTCTCATGCACTTAAAACCAAAATTAATTGGAGCACCCACGTATCTCATCCCACAATTTGGGAAATAATATCTAGTAACTAATGTCATCCTGGAGATTCATTTAAAGTGTATACATCTTTTAAACTCACCAGCTACAATTCGTAAATTGCAATGTGTGCCATAAAGTAATTAATTACGAAGGTAATTACTGACTTTCTGCTAATTCGTTCAATAGTGTTTCGATTTACCGTGCTAGAAATATCTGCCCCTTCAAATAATCCAGCTCAAGAACAGAAATTATGCTATCTGCCACTGGTGACATTTAAATATTATGGAAAACTTAAAAATTACCACCCCATATAGTATATGGCCTCTTCTACCAGGGACACACTGCACGAGACTGAGCAGTTAGAAAGCAAGATCATGAAACATTCGACAGAATGACAGTTCATTTTTGACGTTATTGCAGCAAATGTTATAAGCTGTCCGGCAGCAATATTCATAGCAGGCTGACGGACATACGGTACAGTCCACTGCTAACAGGAACACACGAGTGTAGAGCACATGTAAATTTTTCCCTCTGGTGAGTGTGCTATTGCCCAGCTTTGCACCAGACAAGTCATTGTCGGTGGCGCTAGCTCCTTTCTGCAAAGCTGTGCAGTGCAGTGACATAAGCTTCAGCTGGCACTGGCAGCTGCAACGCCAACAAAGTGAGAGCTGCACGTCAGAGTGTTCCCTCTAACAGTGGGCCACACTGTATATACTTCCCAGTTTTGTCATTTGACATGCCTCAATCATTTCACAGTTGATTTCTCAACGGTGTGCGTGTGTGTGTGTGCTCGCACGTGTGTGTGTCCATGCATGCATGCCTGCGCACATGCGTGTGTGCGTGCATGTGTGCGTTTGTCGACATTTTTTCTTGGCTATGAAGAGAAAGCTATGGAGGTGGAGCTTCAGCACATGACTGTATTTGTACACAACGTAGTCTGGGCACGCTTGGCACCAGTTTTGGTTTTGACAACCTCACACAACCTCTTTACTTTAGTGAAAGCAGGTACAATCAACTCAGCGTGACACAATGGTTATTGAAATCGGATATGGACCAAGTTCGGAACAGCGAGCTTCGGAGTCTGTGTCGGAGCTCCGAAGCAGCCGTATGGCGTCGGTTAGGGCCTAAATGTGCAAATGATGCTGACGCTAGTAGAGCCAGCACAGCAGTCAGCTCGCTCACTCATTTCTACATGCCGCAGGTTGCGATTTCCAGATGGGTCCGCTTTGTTTCTGCACAGATGCTGCAGACCCTTTTTTGTGTGCTTCAACAGTCTTTTGTTGCTGAAGTTGGTAAACAGCGTCTCATGGGAGTTGATTGGCGGAGCAGCAAGCGAAGAACACTCGCCGGAAGACATGGGCACCATTTTGCATTTGATGAATATGCAAAACGCATGATGGTCTCAGGTGTGCGAAAACTCGAAAGAGCAAACTAAAAATACCATAACATACCAATGGCTGACTGATGAATGTTACGTATCGTTTCAAATTAGGTGCTGTAAAAAATTATTAAAAGTATTGCTTTCTATTTCCCACATAAGAAAATGCAAACAAAACTGTGGGACTACTTCCACCAGCGGTGAAAGAAGCACACTTAGTTTCCGTAGCCTTTGTTTCATAGCCAAGAAAAGTTGTCCGCGAGTATAGAGTTTCATTAATGCCACTGTTAACAGTGGCATTGACTTGCTGTTTCAGCAGACCTTTATAGCAGGTTTTTGTCGTGTTCAGTATACTTACACCTTAATGTACTATTCTGTGCAATTACAAAACAGCCAGTTTGGCCAGAACATTAGAGCTGAGTGTGGTGTCATGGGTACAAAGCTACACTTAGGTGACAACGATAGTGGCAAGCAGAATCAGTGATTATAAAATCATGTAAAACTGTTCCGAGTTTATCCCAGGGGCAACAATGATATCCTGTGGATATCTTATGGACATCCCCTGCCAGAACATCGATATCCTATATATGTCCTAATATGTTTTGTGGATGTTCTTTACATGACCATTTGGCTGCACTTTCCGAGTCCTGTGGACGTCCTTTGCATGTCCACAAGAAACATTACGGGGAAATGCTGCGTACATTTTGTGGGCATATTCCAGGGCTTTTGGCAGAGTGTTCGTCATAATGTCTATTACAGTCGCAGCACAGGATGTGTCAGATGCAATGGGCAGAATGCCCACACATCAAGAACAGATACATTTCGTGCACACATTATGTGCGCACACACACGTATGGAAGCGAAGCATACTTCTCATTCTGTTAGACCTACCCCCAAGCACAAGTGGCTTATTGAACTAGCTGAAGTTATCAAAATGAACTGCGTCAGAAAATTTGTGCAGTATGATGTGCACACAAGCTGTAGACACGATAGCTTCAGAGTGCAATTCAAAAATGTGAGAAAGATAATTCTGTTACGAAGAAACTCAAAGAAAAATCCTTCATTGGAGGACAAATATTCACGTGTATACCAAAAAAGGTCCATATGGGGTAACCCTGGGATATCCGTGGAAGGATATCTAGAACATGTGCATGGGTAATATCCTTGAGACATCCGTAGTAGGATGTGTATGAAAATGTACGTCCGGCAGATGTGCTATTTGTCTCCGAAATTGTGCATGGACATTGGGACATGATTCAGATGTCCTATGCACGAGGTATTTTCACTGGGTTTATAAATACATGCACCATCTTACATCCCACCGCAGGCAGCAATGCTTGTATCAATTCTACGATGAACTACAACATTTGCTATGTGCGTACAATCTGATAATGATCAGCCCACCACGCTATCAGAGCAATGACATTTGCGACGTTTCTGATGCAGCAAGCACATGCTGCGTGAGAGCAATAACATGACAGTGGTGATACTTCACCAAAGGTAGTCACTGGATGAAAGCAAAACAATCAATGCATGACAGCGCTCCAGCCAGAATGCGACAAGAGATACTTGCCTCCTTTTTGAGAACGTCTAGCGGTGTGTTAATCTCGCCTTCCGACACGCTGGGACTGATGCGTCCGCCAGGTACTGCGCACTGCAAGTGCTGGAGTTGGAAAAAAACATTCTTTTTTTTAAACAAAGACAACGTTTGCAGCAGAACAAAGGTTGATGCACAACAAGAACAGCTGCGATGCGTGCCTATAGCAGTTGGGTGTAAACTGGGCCTAGTTAGTTTGATGTCTCTGAAAGGAATAACAGCATGTGCAGATAAAAGGAATTGCACGACCAAGAAAACGTACTGAAGGAGCCTGCCTGTATGCAGAGCTGCAGATTGCTGGTGGCGACTGCAAACATAACCGAATTGATGTGCTCAGTTGTTCAAAGCACAATGGTATTTCACATTCACTCTTCAATAAGTACAGTAATAAGCTCAATAAGTAATAAGTTCAATAAGTACAGCTGTGACAACTAAACATTCAGGCGAAACGTTCGAGCAATGAATCTACAAATGAAATGACGACAAAATGCCATCACCCACTCACCTTTGCGCTTTTGATTGGTTTGTTCATGCGGCAGGCCTTCTTAATGTCGATTTCCGTAGTATTTACACAGCCCGGCTGCAGGAGATGTCAAGCAAAAGGTGACATCAGTAGCCCCCCCCAAAAAAGGACAAACACTTCTGACACTGCACAAATGCCACAAACTGTCACATCATCCTCACTGTTAAATGCAGCATCATGCAAAAGTTGTGCATTTCATATAGTTTCTCTCAGGGCCAAGGCATTACAACTAGGAAGTTGGTGGCATGAAAGCAAGAAAACAGAACAGATTTTAGCAGTGTAGCCAGGTTAAAGAGAAGATGGCACTTTTTCTCCTCTATGTTTAAAGCCTGCCCTGAGCACAGCCTTTCGAGGGATACACATATGCTTTATATAATGATGATTTACCTTTGTACACACCACACAAGCAGTAGAAAACTCAGAACAGCAAAGACTGACAAGCAACGCATTGTGAGATCACAGTGACCTTTTCAGCTACTTTGCCGTTATTAATTTTGCCAGCATCAAAAAATGTTCGGTATGAGCTTGCTCAAAGCAGGTAATCCTCTCTGGTGTCCTTTCATCATAGAAAGAATTCCAATGGAAGGTTCAGAGACTGATGAGCAAAACATTCTTGCAAACAGAATTCATATTTTGGAAATCTTGACAACATTCATAAGATTGCGAAATGAGCCCAAATTGATAAACTTTGCAAAAAAATTAATGACATGAGGTATCAGCCAGATACTATACCAAAGAGAGAAGAGATTAAGCCACTCACCACTGGCCTATGTACATCCCAAAAAGCCCTCTCTTGGCTGTCGAGGACTTTCCTTTCTAACTTGTCCCTTTTCTTGTCAACCCTGGACAAGAGAGAGAGAGAACCGGAGAGAGACCCATGGTGTTGACAACCCATCACAATGCAATGCAGCTGAAGTCATTTCGTTTGCAGATATGTGGAACCACTATACTACATTACACAACATGCACCGTTCCAAAAAGAAAGTCTTTTTTTTTTTAGTAAAGGAAGTACTTCGCTACCTAGAGCACATTATTTTGCAGGAACCAGCAACGTGTGAATAACTTTTCACTATGTTTGCAATCACTGGGAAGGATTGCACTTCGCAACATCACAACACAACAGATCTCATTATCCCAAGTGACGGGTAATGAGGTATTGCTTTCACAGCGAACACAGCGCACACTAATATTAGAGCACTAGCTGTTCAGCTAGTTGGTGTTCACTATACCCACTTACAGTGTTCACTTATAGACTTATACCCACTTATAGACCCACTATACAGTGTTCCGTATAGTGGGTCTGCACTGTGTCTGTCTTCTTCTTGCTAGTGTTCACCCTTTTCCTTCTAAACGACAACGCAGCCCAACAGCACACTCTCTTTTAGTCAGCTACAATTGGCTGTCCTAATGTGAGTGTCATGGCCTTAGCAAGAAAAGGCCATTCAAGCCTCCGAGTTTCTTACAGTCACCGAGACATCCAAGCAAATTTCAAACCAAACTTTTCTGACTTCAGAACTGCCAGTCTGGACCAGTTGGTTGCGTACCGAAGTGGGAGAAATACAGTGCAGAAGACAGGGCAAACTGATGGACAAAACATAAGGGTGCCATGTGTGTCATCCTGTATTTCATCATCCCACCTTCTGCACTCCTTGTTTCTACTTTCTCTCTCTTACCACTGCAAATACAGCAGTCCCCGCGCCTATAGAGAATGTGAGCTCTCCAGGTTAACCATGGAGGCCGTGATGCATGTGGATTGCTATTGCAAAGAGAATGTGCAACACATAGCCCCTCCGAGGTCAGGCTTGCCGAAGTCACTCCCCCTACATCATGCTGTAGATGTACACAGCAGACAGCACTTGTGGCCTAGCAGCTCCTGCTGGGTTGTCCATCAGTGTAATACTGATAGCCTTTGCCTTCATCCCCGTTTCTCACTCTACTAATCTCTCTAGTGGTAAATATGTGCATTAATAAACACAAGCTAAATTGAGAACAAGTTCTTCCGAAATATTGACTCCCCCGAGACATCCACATCTTAGTCAGGGATATTAAAAGGATGTTTTGACGAATGCAGTTTCTGTCTGTTCATTCTGACTTTCACGAGACACAAACATGCAATGTGGCAAAGTACGCTTTGAGTACAAGCACTTTATTTTCTGCTTCTAGAACTACGAGAAGCTCCAATGCTCATGATGATTCAAAGTTGGATAATTAAAAATTCTGCCAGATTCAATTAAATCTCAAAAGTTGTGATGGCTTGCTGTGTTTTCAATGGATTTAAAGCCACCCAATTTAAATAATGTGTTTAGTCAATTTAAACAATCGGTTTACCAAGGGTAGGAGAAGACTATTTACAACTCGCATATAGTATAACTGTGTTGGATATTTCACATTTGATATTCACTTAATATTAAAACTGCCGCTTATGTTCACTGGTGCCAGCACCAGATGGCACCACTGAAACCAGTCGCGCAACTGCTGTGACAAGCTGACAAGATGAGGCAGCAACGCAACCACCTTCACAACGAATTTAAAGCGGTTAACTTTATGCAGTCTTACACATGCTTAGACCATCAGATCTGATCATATACATGTTCCAACTTATTATATCATTATCCTATTGTTTTCTCAAAAGCTGTGCTTTACCAATTTCGTATGTTACCCAGTTGAACGTTATTGTTCTGTCTTGGTTATTTCATATTTGATCAACACGTTTTCTATTTGATAAACGTCTCGCAGAAGCGGCTGTCACAAATGCTGCACGTTCAGCTAGTGCTCGGAAGACGTTTCTCTGTACTATGGTTCCTTGGCATACTACTCACTTGGCCTGGGCCTCAGCCTGCATGAAGATGAACTCCCACTTGCGTGAGAACATCTTCTGAAGCCGGGCCAGGTTCTCAGCCTCATAGTCAGCCAGTTCCAGGCGGGCCTTGTTCTGCATTGTTCTCTTGCACAGGTACACGGCTGAATAGCCAATAACCACCGAAAGGGAAGAAGAAAGGGGTTGATGAAAAACAAGCTGCATCAATTAAGCAGAGAATGAGTGCACAGCAAAGAGTCTTCCCGAGAGGTGCGACATGATGGTAAGGCTTGATTCTTAGACCATTACCATTACCACTGCCATTAGTGAATGCTCTTCCCATTAGCTGAAAGCTGTAGCAACCAACAAAACTGACCGACGAATGGGGTAAAAGAAACGTTCCCAATGCAATACAGGGGCTATGAGAAATGCCGTAACGGCAAACTCCGGATGGCATAATTACATCATCACAGATTTCAGTATTGACGCATTTTCCAAGAAATGGATCATAAAAAGTGCCCAGGTTGAGCTTTTGTGTGTGTTTTCAAACACCACACACTCCTTTTTCACCTGTACACAACTCGCTAACCTCTAGCAGATGTTGTCCCTATTTGCTTACATCAAGGGCAACTGCTGTACAAACAGACGTAGTGTAGCCATCTAACCTGTCATGTTTGGTCCCTTCCTAACGTACCGAATATCTGCTCATGGTTATACTGACCTATTTGTGACTTGGGAAGCGTAATCAACAAATTCACCTTAGTGTAATAGTATTTATGTTTGGTGCACACTTAATTTCAGGTGCTTTGCGCTGTATTTAATTGTTAACCCAGTTGTGCATTAACAAGCCGTCAAAATAGAGGCATAGGTAGTTAGCTATTGGTAGAGGGCAATAAAAATGAAGACGTGTCAGTGAATCAACAGTTAAACACATCCTCTTCAGAGCAATAGTAGTCATCAGAAGGTGGAGAGTAGAGCTTACCGTAGTCAGTATTTTCAGGTTCCCAGCAATTTGAGGGCCAGAAGTAAGGCGTCTGGAAGAACACAAACAAGAGATTCAGTGATCAAGGTAACTTGAGGCAGTTTTATGGATTAAGTCACCGAAAAGCGACTAACAGTTGCCGAGCTAGGTATCTCACTGGAGTCAACATTTTGGCAAGAGGACTTGCCCACATCAGGGAATCAGGAGTTGTTGCCCTGATGAAGACAAGCCCCCTTATCAAAATATTTGGCTGCAGTGACATCTCTTGTTCGACTGCTATCGAACACTTAAAGCCTCCATCTTCTGTAAAACTTCGCCATGTTTAACATCCCGGTCACATGAGGCACTTGAGCCAGATCCAGATCAAATTTCTCTATCGTGATCGGCACCCTTCTGCAGCTTGCAAAATGGAGGCAGTTGCAATCTAGAAATTAGCACCCGATCAGGCTTGATCGTGATTGAAAGTGTCCCATGCGACACTGGTATAAGTCATCAAGAAGACTGAGAAGGAATTTCGTGCCACAATTAAAAGATTATTAACAATAAATCGGTTGACATGGAAATCTGACCACAAAATCTTCCCAACAGAGGATCTTTTGCAATATGTAGATGGCCTGTGCTTTGCAATTTCTATCAAAGCAGCAAGTTTACACTTCGGCCAACTACGAGTGAGATGGTAGAGTTAACATTGGTGTACCTGGAAGCGATAAAAGGTGCCGTCTGCCTTAACGGTGAGCACGTGGTCATCGATGGGGAAGAAGTAGCCATGCGAGGCCATGAGGTGTGCCAGGTGTAGAGCTTCCGCTGAGATAAAAAGCAAGTGGACACAATAAGCACTCACTCGTAGGCTATTCTACAATACAGGTAGTTGCTACAATACTCGTTTGATGAGCACGTTTGCAGGCATCAGTGGCTGCTGTTCAGTTCATAGCGATTTACCTAGGCTGACTAACTTGACTACTAGCAAAGTGCCAGGTGTGTTGGCAAGTTGGTAGTTAGCATCATTGTGATCATCATCAGCAGCCAAATTCATGTCCACATCAGGATCATAGCTTCTTCCAGAGATCTCCAATTGCCACTACCTTTCATCAGTGGACTCCATTTTATGCCCGCAAATTTTTAATCATCTGCCGTCCTCAACTGCATTTTCCTTTCCTTCAATAATTCTGTTATCCTATGGTATACCACAAGTTCTATGCATTACATGTCCCACCAAATTTTATTCATTCCTCTTACTCTCAACTAGAACATCAGTTACCCTCACTTGCTCTCTCATCCACTCCGCTGTCTTTCTGTTCCCTAACATTATGCCTATTATTTTATTGCAATAGCAATTACATGGACGCGCCAGGCGAATTTCTGCTGCTGCCATGATGTTCCACATAAAGTCCAAGGGCGACAACATCGTCGCCACGTGAAGTGGTACATAGAACATGTGCTGAACATACAAGCAACATTATTTGCTAAAAAAACAATGCTTGCCGGAAACCGGAAAAAGTGATAGTACAGCATCCCAAATGAGCTTGTTTTTGTTGGCACGTTGAAAGACAACACCATATTAAGTAGCTCTGTAGTTCCTGTTGTGCATGTTGCTTTAGAGTGTAAAAAGCAAGGCAATGTCATACACACAAGGACTTATTATTGCAACTGCTAATGGCTTAGGGTGCCAAATTTTTATGCCACCCATCTAGCGATGCACGGAAGTACTTTACGGGATTTACCTTTGTGTGAATTGAAATTCAGAATGCTTGCTACAAGCACCCAACGTCACAAGATGCGCACTCCTGACTACACGACTAGCAAATCTGAAACAAGAGCCTGTCAGCGGACAACGTCTGGGAGGATTGATAATCAAAAACATCCCCCTCCTCACCTAGGCACCATATTTGATGTGGCTGAAACCATTTTGTCAAACATTCGAACTGAGAATATTCAGGCACTGCCCTTTGACATGCGATCATGGCTAATTCTTTAACTTAACAAGAAAAATGTAATGCCATTCCCCCTAAAATAAACCTTCACCCATTTATATCACACTTCATGAATGTTATGTACATTATGTATGTATCACATTTGTGGGGATGCGCGACCCTCGCGCCTCCCCTGATGTTTTTCCCGCATAGCGCGTCTCCTGTAGTGCGGCTTCGCCGCACACGCGGCGGTCCGAGTGGTACAGGCGCAGTACGAGAGATGGCGCTAGTGTTGCGCGCCGCGAGGTTACTTGGGCGCCGAAAGGAAGGCGCTTGCTCTCTTGGGTTCGAGACAGCGAGCGGGACAGACGTGCTTGCACGTGCAGCAACCCTCTTCCCCTGCGGGTCGCCGAACAGCGCGGACATTCCGCGCAGCGCGGCGACCGATGCATCTGCGAGACCGCCTCGCGTGGCCGCCTTCGAACGCGCCACGATTCGCGTGACTATACACGCGAACGACCAGGCATTGGGATCCAGCATGGGGCGAACATATTCGCTCGCTTCCGGTCGCGGTAAGTCGGACTTCTAGATTTGTCGCGCGCCCATCGGCATGTTTTGTGGATAGCAACTCGGCTAGCAGGCATTGATGTATGAAAGGTGCAATAAATGCCCTTGTGATTGTTTGCACTACTGTGTTGTCGTTCCTTTGTCCCAAGAGTACGGTGGGAGAATCCCCACATCAGACCCCACACATTTCATCCAGAAATGTCACACTACCATGAACCATTTCTCTTTACACAAGTATGAAATAGTCTGCACACAGTAGTAGACCACAGCACAAGAATCATTAGCATCAGCAGCATGGATGTGGAACTCTTTAAGGAGCAGTAGAGCAATTGTGGGAACCAAGGGTTTTATATAACGCATTTTTAGAGTTTGCAGCAACTGCAAATGAGCAAATGAAATCTGCTAAGCAAATTAAAAGAAGTAATTCTTCGGTGAGTTGGGTCAGTGAGCCAGGGAAGAGAGAAATTTCAACTCACTCTGGTCGTCGACGTCAAGGTTCTTCATCATCCACGCAATCAGATCAGCTCCTGCAGTGAAAACATATGATGACACAGAGCACAGCTAGTATATGAGCTGCTGCATGTGCAAATAACAGTTTGAACCGCATCATAACATAGTTGCACTGAACACAAAAGCACCTTTGTTACATCTGATATTTGTAGTAGGTGCACATGCTCATATTGGCAAAAAGAAATTATGATTAAATCTATGTGAAGGAAATGCAAACACAATGCCTGCAATAGGCCAGGAAAGGGTCTCCTGTCAATTTTGATGGATGCCCATGCACGCGTGACACCGTGCTTGTTAACTTAATTAGTAAGCGAATGTTTACTTCAATTTATACAGCCAATAAACTACGAACCTTGCTTCATTTAGTTCTCTAATACGTTGCTATAGCCATTAATGCTTTGCCTCTCGGGCAAAACGGCAACCTTTAATTATTACCTAAGACCTCACTATAACAAGGCTGAAGGGGGAGCCGCACTTAGTTACATAACGATTCTCCACCGTCACGGCTCACGTTAGCCACCAGGAACGGTGTGGAGTGCTGCTAATAGCTGTGCAAACCCTGCAATGCAAACACCCTGCCGCACGCCGCGGCAGACCATGAAAGATTACTTCCCCACCCCGTCATAATTAGTGAGATTGACTATAATTTCTCCAAAGCAGCTATTAAGAGTAATCCACCTTCGCCGTCGTTGTGCACGCACTGAGTGGCCTCCGAGATCCACGAGCTGTTCGATTTCAGAGGCTGCGCGCACAGGTTAGTGTTTCTTGAGGATACCGGTGAAGCGCTTGAAGCCTCTGACATCTAAAGTTACTGTATCGGCAAGCATTCAATAATAACTGACAGCGACTCTACTGACGGCTAGCAGACAACTCTAAACAATGAAAACCATGTTTCCTTAAGCTATATTGTCCAGTGACAGGTGTTGCACAGAACCAGAAACGCTGATAAAACAATCGATATACAGGGTGTTTTTAGACAATACATTTCTTTTACCACGTGAGACCTCATTTATTTGTATTGTCTTTCCCACATTTGTTAGACTCTGTGTAACCTGCTGAAAGGAGTTTCTATTTTTGTTTTTGATGTCTTCACACTGTTCAAACTTCAGTCATGATATCTTGATCTGCAAACTTTCTTTTTCTCAGCGTGTATATTTGTTGCTATGAACAGTATTCATGTGTGTTTTATGGACTTTATTTAACATAAGGTGGCAGTAAGATTTATTGTATATTGAGGCTGGACTGGGCCCACTATTTTTGTTTATTTACAGCAGAGTGGTGACAGTGAAATGCAATGAAGCACCCAACCGGTTGTTATATAACACTGGCTGGGTGCTTGAATGCATTCGATTATCGCTGTTTCAAGGTTCCCCGCATGGCTCTCGTATCTCCTGTAATCCGGCTTCTCCCCGTAGCTAAGCCCCGGCGGCGGTCGGTGTGGCTGCAGCATATTACCAGAGATGGCGCGAGCGTTGTGCTACTAACGCCACCTAATGGCGGGGTTAGTCGGCCGCGATAGGGAGTAGGCTCTTCCTATCTGGCTTGAGGTCGGCGAATGGGGCGGACACTTCGTGTGTGCGCCGACCCGCTTCGCGAGACCATCTCGCGAGGCTTCGGAGCGGGGCACAGGAATGGATGAACAAGATCGTTTGAAAGCGCCACCATTTGCATGAGCGTACACACAAACAATTAGGTGTTGGTGCGCAGCACGGGGGCGAACATATTCGGCTGCTATCCGGTCGCAATGAGTCGGATTTCCTCGATTTGTCACGTGGCCATCAGCATGTTCTGTTCGCATGCATTAGCGTATGGAAAGTGCAATCAATGCTCTTTTGATTGTTTGCACTACTGTGTTGCCGTTCCTTTGTCCCAAGAGTACGGGTGAGACCCCACAAGTGTGTGTGTGTGTGTGTTTGTTTGTGTGTGTGTGTGTGTGTGTGTGTGTGTGTGTGTGTGTGTGTGTGTGTGTGTGTGTGTGTGTGTGTGTGTGTGTGTGTGTGTGTGTGAACAAGAAAGGGAACTGAGGAACCGAATTTTCATTAATCACATCATAAGAAGACTTCTATACGATACATATAGACATGACACACATACCGCCCAAAACACGTCCACCCCAGGATCCTATCTCGGATGTCCGAGGATGTACAAATTTGTTTTTTGGATATCCATAAGACGTCCGATGGACATCTGCTGGAGATTTCCGAATGTCCATCGGATGTCCGTTATATCATAGGACAGATATCATAGGACAGATATCCATAGGACGTCCGACGGATGTCAATAGTTGCTTGGCAGTTAATTAATGAATGTTTGTTAATTAGCTAATGAAGCTCACATTATCAGAGACAAATTATATCTGCCTCACCCATGAACTCGTCTGCAAAAATGTCACATTTACTGAGCTCACTGCCTTTTTATGAAAAATACGGATAATAAAAAAATTATATCCTGCATATTTTCGGCGATATGCAATCACCGAGAATATCATGAGCAGAGGAGCATGAGCTCTTGACTTCGCATGTGCAGCAGTTTATCACAGCCGAGTTTAGAGGGCGTAGCGTATGTACCGAGTTACCTTTTCACCACGTGCCGCAAGCCACGTGATCCACTGTCTGCGTTTCATTGCGGCGTACTACTACCTGCACTATAGTGTATTCTAGTACACTATACATGTACGAGTTATACATGTATGAGCACAGTTAAAATTAGAAACTCAGAGCTAGTTCGACTGTGTCTCGCTTCTGTCCTTTTTTGCATTCCGTCGTTGTCATTAGGCTATCTACTCCCATCCTGAGATTAATCCTCAACCTAAAAAACAACACTTCGTTGACCACCGCCAGAGGGGATTGAACTCACGCACTTACAGGAATGTACAGTTCGAAGCTGGACACGCTACCCAAAGCGATATCGCACATCTCAGACTTGAAAATTTGTGCGGGGCTTTGTGCACCACTACCACTCATAGAGTGGCGGCATCCGCGCACGTACGTCGGAGAACACACTAAGCAATCCTTAGCGGCAATGTCAACAGGGCTTGTTCTACACGGCATCTTCTAGCAATGCGCAGCGTGCCATGAGTGTGTACAGATGACGAGAAAGTGTGCTGCCAATGTTGCCTTGAAAGCACAAGTCCTGTGCACTTCGATCCATGACCTCATCCTACCTTGCCCGACTGCCGTAGAATCTAATGGGGATGCTCCCGAGTAAGCCGCGGTGATTGTGACGTCACCGGTTTTCTCACGTTGGGTGTGACTGTGGAAATTTCGGTCCAATTAAGTAGCATAAAGCAGAGTGCGCAGGCCTGCTGTCTAGGAGGCGTTGCCACAGTGCGATGCGGTACCAGTAGAGCGCCTGTGCATAGCAGCTGACTCCTAAAGCCTAAATTCTGTAGATAAAACAAGTGTATAGTAAAACCAACTCAGCAGCGCGACCTGCTATAGCCGGCAGGTCGTGGGGAGTTTTGAGCTGCTGCATCAGGCGGGTTAATAGCAGGGTCGCGCGCCGCCAAACTGCAGCCTTATCGGTGCAATATCACCAGTAAATATTCATTCTGAAGTAACGAAAGGTTTGTCGTATCATAGAACATAGAAAACCTTTGCTTTGTTAAAACAAGATTTCAAGTTCATGGATTGATTTCTGTGGTAAATTGAATGCAATTAGGAATAGTACTTCATTACATCAATTAGTTCATTATAAGGAGGTGTTACTGTATTAACAGCTGTATGCGATTACGTTGTGATGAATAGTATGAAAAAAATATCCGCAAAACCCAACTCATGATGACTTTCAACGGTAATGCCATTGCCATTCGAGCAATGTAGCGACACACCGCATTGCTGAATACACATTTATTTAAAATTTGTAGTGGCCATTCTAATGGCGAATTCCAGTGGGAGAACAGGACCACTCAAAAGCACACTGAAAGTGCTCTTTCCAGGCGCGGCGTGTTTCAGCAGTCGAACAGGAGTGGGAGTGCCGTCATCCAGTGGTAGAACAAGAGCAGTTTCCCAGCGGCGAGAGCAGCATGAAGCAGTCCGCGCTGCTCTCGCCTGAAAAGCGGAGTACGGAGAAAGTCACGTGATTCAAGCCATCATATCCTTCTCATTTTTCTTTATTTTGCTTCAGCCGGCGAGCGTAGTGGCAGCCAAGCGTAGTAACTGTTTAGGCCCCAGTGACCTTGACATCGTTGATATGAACAAGCTTCGCAACGATTCAGCAACAGATACTGGAATTTTTAGTCCACCTTGTTTCTTGTCGGATGCGCGGAGTACAGCAGCAGCAAAGCATCTTCACCTTGCTGAAGTGCTTGAGACACTCGATGGTGACAGCAGCAAAAGCTCCCGTCACTTGATGCTTCGCAGGATGCATCGGCGTTACACAAATGCATATTATCATCATCATCATCATCATCCTGGTTACGCCCACTGCAGGGCAAAGGCCTCTCCCATATTTCTCCAACAACCCCGGTCATGTACTAATTGTGGCCATGCCGTCCCTGCAAACTTCTTAATCTCATCCGCCCACCTAACTTTCTGCCACCCCCTGCTACGCTTCCCTTCCCTTGGAATCCAGTCTGTAACCCTTAATGAACACCGGTTATCTTCCCTCCTCATTACATGTCCTGCCCATGCCCATTTCTTTTTCTTGATTTCAACTAAGATGTCATTAACTCGCGTTTGTTCCCTCACCCAATCTGCTCTTTTCTTATCCGTTAACGTTATACCCATCATTCTTCTTTCCATAGCTTGTTGCGTCGTCCTCAATTTAAGTAGAATCCTTTTCGTAAGCCTCCAGGTTTCTGCCCCGTACGTGAGTACTGGTAAGACACAGCTGTTATACACTTTTCTCTTGAGGGATAATGACAACCTGCTGTTCATGATCTTAGAATGCCTGCCAAACGCACCCCAGCCCATTCTTATTCTTCTGGTTATTTCCGTCTCATGATCCGGATCCGCAGTCACTACCTGCCCTAAGTGGATGTATTCCCTTACGACTTCCAGTGCCTCGCTGCCTATTGTAAATTGCTGTTCTCTTCCGAGACCGTTAAACATTACTTTAGTTTTCTGCAGATTAATTTTTAGACCCACTCTTCTGCTTTGCCTCTCCAGGTCAGTGAGCATGCATTGCAGTTGGTCCCCTGAGTTACTAAACAAGGCAATATCATCAGCGAATCGCAAGTTACTAAGGTATTCTCGATTAACTTTTATCCCCATTTCTTCCCAATCCAGGTCTCTGAATACCTCCTGTAAACACGGAGGTATTATGTGTAAACACATAAGCGGCCGCAAACCGGTGAACGTCCGAGGATCACAACACGGTTACACGTGTTTTGCCACTCTGCCACAGAGAATGCTGGGACGTCGATTACTTGTGTCACATGGTACATTTCTCCTCACACGTCCCCCTCCAACCTTGCTCTTTGGGTGTACGCGGCATTCAAGCGGCGGGTCGAGTGTTCGGGCACTCACTGTGCTGGCACGCGACTCTGCACTGCGCCGTGCTCTACTCCTGTTGTATCTGTGGAATTCGCCATAAGACTACCGTTGCTTCGGCTGATGAGCCATATATAATGTCTCCGGTTTTGGCCCATTTTACTATGACCCTTGTGTGCAATGCCAGCCCTGGGCATGAAGACGATTGTATGACGACGCAGTGACGTCGATGGAATGATGAAAGCAGTACGACGACGACGGCACGACAATGACGTGACGATTCTGAAATGATGACGATAGTGTGACGATGGCATCGCAACTACACCAGAATGAGGACAATGGGATGACGACAATTGCTTGACAATGACTGCATCACGAAGAATATAACGACGATGGCGGAAAGACAACGGTATGACCACAACGAGATGAAGCTGGAATGACAACGACACAACAGCATAACGACAATGATACGACTACGAACGCATGTTGACTACTGCGTGTATGACGACGATACAGTGACGATGATGGCATGACAACGGTATGACAACAATGGAAAGAAGACGAGGGTAAGACGACAAATGTGGCATGACGGCGACCGTATGGCGACAAACGCGTGACGACGACGGCTTCTCGAGAATCAGTTGACGAAGCTGGAGTGACGATGGTGAACCAACCATAACGATAGTATGAGAATGAATGCATGGCACGACTGCATGACGATGGTGTTGCCACGACAATGGTATGACGAGAGTCGGACGACGAGGCTCAAATGGCGACGACAATAACCACGATGGCATCACGACACATACCTATATAGGGGCCCAACTATAAGACAACTTGAACTGTTGGGTCGGGGTAAAAGGCATGAACGAGCGTCAGATGATGAAGCTGGAATGACCACGATGGCATCATGACAACGAACACACACCTAGTGACCCAAGCTGGTAGCTACGCAACTTGGGCCATTGCGTTGACGTACGAAGATGGACAGATAGATGGATGGATGGCACTGTATGCTCAAATTTGGCAGCGCACGAATTTTTGCACAAATATTACTAAGTCCTAGTAGAACGTTTCATTTCTTGACTTACATGTAAGGGCACACTCTCGTTCGTGTTCTCTCAGAAGATGCACTCTGACCCATTGTGGTTGCACCACAGGCCGCTTCCATGTATGTAGCCTCGTTTACAGTCCTACACAACTTGGACTGTATACAAGATGGGGGAACTCGAATATATAAAGGAAAAACAGGGCAACTCACCGGTGAACACGCTGGGTATCTTGGACATGAAGCTCTTGACCGTCCGCACGGGCACACCGGTCTGTTCGTTCTGCATGCGCTCCACGATGTGCTCCATCTGCGTTGGGGAGAAAGAATGCATTGTTGCGTGCTCAGTAAACGGGTTGCGACAGATGGTAATGTATAATAGGTCACACGAGAAGTTATTTCTACGGAGCGAACCGATTATCGCCATTTAGAATTTGGTATGCGTACAATTGTCAGTACATGTTTTCTAGCAAACATGCATTTCATACGAACAGACGGGCTTCTATAAACGCACGCACAAATTTCTTGAAGGCGGCATAAAAATTATTCCTTAGAAATCGGTGCACATCTTTGTTAAACACCTATGGCTGATATGGGCAGGTATCCGCAGACAGGCAATTTTAGACATTAAAAAATGCCGCCACCTTCTCGAAGATGTTGAAGTAACGAGCGTTAGGTGTTTGGGTGACTCGAATTGATATGAATGAGATAAAAGTGAGGTACACCAATGGAAATGCGAGTTTGTACATTATTTTACCATATGATAAATACACTTACAAACATTTCACTCGTGCATATTGCAACCAACTATCACACACATCACTGCTCAACATCTTCTACACTGGCACCTTCATCAAATTCTTCACTTGATTGGTTAGACGAATTGTCTTATTCTATAACACTTTCGTCATCATCCATTCATCCATGGATTCACATTCTTCTTCTCGGCTGTTCTGAATTAGCACAAACACCATGCTGTGATCAGTGAAGTAGTTAGGTACGGAACTTATTCGGTCCACAATGCATTCCGCCCCCTTTCCAATGTAGTCAGAGAAAACCAAGTCCAACGCAGTTCCCCACTGGGTGGTCGGTTCGTTAATGTCTGATTCTAGTTTCAGGCCGAACAAGTCTTCCATTCTTGCGTGAAAAGCACTTTCTTTGCGATTGAAATCACCCACGAGTAGTGCAGGCAGACTTCCATTCATGGAAACGCACTTGGATATACGACAGCGATGGTATCTTGAATGGCCACATTGGGTTCTTTACAGCTCTTTACGTACACCTGCATGCAAGCCTAATTTTAGTGGTCGCCACCCCGGCTACGACGTCACACCAAGAGCAGCCATCTTGGATTTGGGAAATCAGAACTATGGCGCCATTTCGTCCCATGACGACATCATGTGGTTCCACCTCTATCCACCATATTGGACCATTACGTGATCATTGGCACCCGAATTTGGCCGCCATCTTCGATTTAAAATTCCTAAACTATGCCGCCATCCTTGACTATGACGTCATAATCACAAGGATTCACTCCTATCCGCCACATTGGATTACGCCGTCATTACTGGTACCAGAATTTGGTCGCCATCTTGGATTATGACGTCACAATCACGTGACGTCACCAATCATCAATTGGGTTGCTATTGATTTACTATGGGGGCCGCCATCTTGGATTTATCGGCGACGTCATCAACTGGCGGCCATCTTGGATATATCAGTGACGTCACCAATCAATCACGAATTCGATATACTAATGGCGTCACCAATCTATCACCAGTTGGGTTGCTATATCGATTTACTACGGGGGCCGCCATCTTGAATTTTTCGGACTGAAAATTTCACGCCGAAGGGAGGTGGTAGCAGACCCCAAGAAATCTAGAAACGTGATGAGTAAGAACTAACGCTCTTCAAACTCTATGGCAATTATTCTGTGAGACGGCTTGTTCGTCATTTAATATGAAACTGCGCGAGATGGGCTACCCTTTTTCCCCCATAATAAGCACACACATACTGCAAATACAGAAAGGTTTGAACAGACAGCTATACTTCCAATAGAGTTCCTTTAGACTCTACATGAACTCAACAGACGTTCTAAAAAAACTGAACATCCGTTTTTTTTTTTTTTTCCGCAAAGGCCATGGCCTATGTATGCCCCTCATCCTGCTGAGCGCGACTTCGCTGGCTCCGACTTGAGGTCGTTTGCTGACGGAGACGGCCATTTAAAAAAAAATGCTCGCGTTGCGATCTTTCGGGCACACCTGTTATAGGCACCATGCAAGGAAGTTTGGCTTAAAGCCCCTCAATCTCCCAAAGTAGCGCCATTCACTTCCCTCCTCCTCCGCTCGGCGCGGCCTCGACGGTGGCGCCGCCGGTGGTGGGCCTCCCGTAGCAGACGACGGCTAACACGCTACGGGAGGAAATCCGCGGAAAAGTTCGTTCGAGTCCTGCGGAGCAGTTTTTTCAATCTAGATCTTGCTTTGTCAGTCGGTAACTGGCCTTAAGAATGTCGTGTCGGATTCGCGGAAGAAATAGAGAAAAGCACCATTATTCAAGGCGCATTTAAGGCGTAAAGCGCGCGCACGTTGAAAGTTCGTGTTGCTGAAACACGACACAAGCACGCGGTGTGCTCAGACACGCGAGTAATTACCAGAGTTTCAGGTTTTGACAGCGTGAAAGTATGTGCACGTGATTTCGTAGGTTAATTTACGTACCTGCAGGATGCTTTTGTTCGGCCGGCGCGTGAGAGATTCCGACTGTCTGCGGTCAGCAATGCCTTTCAGCAGGGCCGTTTCTGTTCCGCGCCTTTTACAGATGTACGTAGCTCATGGCTTGTGGTGGCCATGTGCAACGTTTTCACACATAGGCGGTATAGATAATTTGAACAACGTACCAGCATATGAAATCGTTATTTATTTATTACAGTGCAAATGGTTAGAATTTGACAGAAAAAAAAAGAAGGAACTTGATGGGACAACTGGAAAGAGGTTCAGAAAATAATTATCCCCCTCCCCTCATTGGCACCAGCAACACTCTTGTTGAAGTGCTAATTTTATCTCTGTATGCTATGTGCGTCTGTATTCTTTTGCGTTGTAAGTTTTCACAAGGAAGCAGTGTTCCGTTAACTGGAACAGTCAAGGCACACAAGACAGAAAAAAAGTTGATTCTTGGGTTTTACATCCCAACACCACGATCTCATAAGGCACGACATAATGGGGGCTCCGGATTAATTTTTTTCCAGCTGGGGTTCTTTAACGCGCCGCCCAATGCACTGGACACGGGCCCGTTTTGACACGGGCGTCAAAAGAAGAGGTTGGAGGAGCCGTGGCACTTCACAAAGCCGCGCGTTCTTTGCCACTTGTTCGAAGTCAGCCCACCCGATCTTGTGAATCCACACTTTTCTTCGTTTTGCGTTGCGCCCGGCGGATGGTAAAGCAAAAAGCTTTTTGCCGTCACTGGGTCTGTTGTGGCAACCGTAGGCGCAGCAGCACGGCATCGCAATTAAGCACTCGGCCCTAACACATTGTATAAAACTACCGCGCTCCTTCAAACCGCCTGCCGTACTTTCGTCGCGTAGGCCCAAGAATGGGGGTCGCAGCGCGCTGGAAAGAAAAGATATACAAAAGCGCGGCGCCTGCTCTGCGCCGGAAAGAAAAAAATATACAAAAGCGCGGGGCATGCTTTCACGTGACACAGATTGGCCAATGGGGGAGCGGAGGAGGCTGGGGCGACAGGAGGGGTGGAGGAGGAAGCGCCTGGGTGAGCGGGGTGGCGGAAAGATCTAAGAATGGCGCTACTTTTGGAAAATTGAGGGGCTTTAGTTTGGCTGAACATGTCGCGCCACCTAGCAGCAGCGGTGAGCACCCGCGACTAGGCCCTCACTGCCATTTCACCATTGTATGTACTGCGATCAGGTACAGTGGCTAGAGCTCAGGCCCGCCTGAAAGCCTCCTTTTCCACTTTTGCAATGGATTATCCGCGGCCTCTCAGCAGCTTCTCCGTGAAAAGCGTCAACAAAAAGAAGAAGCGCAGATATTGCTGTGTTAAGGACTGTCACAACCGCAAAGTGGATGTCGGCATCAAATTGCACCGCTTCCCTTCAAAACCGGCGGCTGAAGTGGATTATCGCGTCTCGCGTCACTCTTGCGAATTTGTGGTAAACGAACTAAGACGGAAATGCAAAAAGGAAAAAATGAACAGCAGGCAGCATCCGTAAAAACGCACAATAAAGCAACAAGTGCATTAAAACGCGCGAGCTGATGCCCGCTGTTGTAAATTGGTTCGGATAGTCGTTTAGCTCGTCTCGCTCCAAAACAAACGCGCAGTGGTTGTTACGGGTGAAATCTAGCTTCGTAAGCACTCCGTGCTGGAGCTTTGTACGCACCGTTGCTTTTTGCTGTACTTTAATAAGCCAACGCGCAGCTTCTTTCCGCGCCAAGATCAAGGCGCGACTGCTGGAACCGGGCTCATTCATACCGATGTTTTCTCGAACTAAGCTTGGAACTAAACAGAACTAAGCTTGGAGTGCACCGCAGCACACGACGAGTGTTCGCAAATTAGCATTTCTCTAGCGCGCGCTAGCGCACATTTGTTCATTCTTGACGTTGTTTAGTACGTTTCAGCAGATTGCTCTCTCTCTCTCTCTTGTTTCAGCGCTGATGACCTCTCACATTCGAGCCTGAACGACGATACCAGAATACGCTCGAGGCACTTTGTCAACGGAGAAAAAAGCACTTACCTGTCATTTCGCCCCAACCTCAGAAAACGTGAGGTGCAAAATGGCACGCTCCAAGTAATGAAGCGACAAATGACAGTTGAAAGACATCCACGGCCGTATTTGCTCACTTTAGTGGCATAAAATAATGATTGGTTAACTCGCTTTGAGTTCGACGTCGTAAGCATGCTTGCTTTGTTGTGACAAATACTTAGCGACCTGCGGTGGTTTTACTGAGCACGAGATCGCGCGGGGTCAAATCCCGGCCACGGCGGCCGCATTTCGATGGGGGCGAAATGCGAAAACACCCGCGTTTTCCAAATTATTCCAGAGTTTGCGATAATGAGATCGTGGTTCTGGCACCTAAAACCCCATAATTTAATTTAAGCACTACGCTGCGATGTCCGTGCCGTCTAGTTCTTTGACACGACATACACGGTTGTAGTCGTAAATTTGACGTCCTTTCTAAAGCGTACGTGGTCCAAAATTCGCCTCGATGTTTTCGATTGCCTTGAAAGCACATTTTAGAACGACCGACACGTTTCAAACGAGAGGCGCAAAAGCGTGCCTCGGTATCAGTGGCCGCCTCGGTGTTTCGCGGAACTGACACGGTGGCGCTGACGGCTGAGCCGATCGTTGCGCCGCCTGACCATTGAAGGTTTTATCGGCGAGGATGAACATAGCCTCGAACCAGCGCGCCACTCTCCTCCTCGCGCTGGTATGTGGGGATTCCGTTTTCTCCCCCGTGGCAGCTTAGACAGGTAGCAGGTTAATTACAAATTATAGTCGGATACAACTTTAGAAAAAAGGGGCGTTTACTCCTCCGAGGCGGATGCACACGAGCATACACCAATGGGCGCGCACTCTGGACCGACGTCATGCGCCGGACGGCCAGTGACTTCGCCGCTTCGGTCATCTGGGCGGGGCCTCCCCTTTTTTCTAAAGTTGTATCCGACTATAGTGCGATTCTAACGTGTTCCGTCTGGGATTTGTGTGATGTCAGATGAGATAAGATAACTGCGATGAGATAATTAATAAGGATATCTTAAATAACTGCTTAATTAGCAATTACAGAGGAAACATTGCACGGGAATTGGGGGCCCAAATTCGTATTATTAACTCAACAAAAACTTCTCTAAACAAACTCGTCTTGGGTGCTAGAGCCTGCAGTACTTTGGCCCTGCGGGCGGCCCTCAGTATAGCAGCACCGAAAGAAATATGAAGCAGTGCACCAGTGACGTCAATCTCTCCATCCTCTCCATTGCGTGTGCAGACCAACAGTAGCGCAAGCTTTCGCTGGCACGGACTTCGTCGCGGCCTCCTCGTTTTTTGCATGGTGATACCAGGAATCGATGCGGAGCGTGCTCTATTCCGTTTCCAATCTTGTGGCGGTACCGCAGCTAGACGATCACGTTTGCGAATAGCAGCAAATAAACAACATCAACAGCTAACATGAACGAAATGACGGGATGGACGTACGCTACGTTCTGTCACCTTTTTTTACGCAACGTAGCACTCGTACGTCATGTTACCTGTCTTACGTCCTGTCTTGTTGACGCTATATGTTGCTTAAGGTCTTCTTATTATATAGTCTACTCAAGTATGCCGAACTCACTTGTTAAACATGAAAAAATAAATGCACAAGAAACAGCGTAGCAGAAGCAACAGAGGTCATTTAGAAAATAACGTTTTCTTTGTCTTTTTTTATTATTTTACCAAGTATTTCGCTTAGCGCACGCGCAATGTTGACTCCTAAAAAGTGTATTGTCCTTTCTTATTCTTCTATCTTACTATGTCGAGGTTACCTAGTGAATGTCATAGCTACAAAATGAAAACAGAAAAGGCAACTCTAAGCGTCCTTTCTTGTTCTTTTGCAGATGTCCCCCACGTGCATGGCGTTGCCCCGAGAGCCTTGGTGGAAATAAAATGTCGCAGCGCGTACAAAGCAGTTCTGACGAGCAAGTGCGCCGCGACTGCACAAGGAGACGGGAAAGAAAGAACCAAGCGAACAATGGCGAACAAGCAAATTGTGCAAGCGAGGTGCAAAGCCACAGGGCGCGATGCGCGGCTGCAGCAGACGACGACGGCCGACGTTGCAGACGACAGCGCTGAACCGAAACGGTTATCGCCTTCCGGCAGACGACGAACGAAGGGGCCTCAAAAACGGAAACCGGAAGCCACGTCAGGTGAAATAAGTAATAAGGATAAAAAGTGCTTAAATTATACTGCTACCTTCTTCTGTAGTACTTCTTTCTTTCTTTCTTTCTTTCTTTCTTTCTTCCTTTCTTTCTTTCCTTCTTTCTTTCTTTCTATCTTTCTTTCTTTCTTTCTTTCTTTTTCTTTCCTCAACCGTTGGACGGAAGCAGAAGGCGCTCTTTTTGTGCGGTTTTTCAGGATGTCGTCTGCTCCCCACGATACTCCTCCCGTTGTTAAACAACGGCAGGAACACGATAACGCGTGTTCCTGCTGTTTTCTATATCCCGTTATTTTTTACACTTCTTTTAAGGCTCGGGCAACACGGTAGCCGTCGCGCGCCATGCGCACTATGCATCAATATCAAGACGCACCTTATACAGCCCGCTGCGAACGTACGAAGGTATCTCTTCCTCTAGGGCACAACAGGAAGCGGACGATGTGTATAAGGCTGCAGCGTTTCGGAGCGTCGTCTGCTTCACGTCACTTCGGTGCGTTAAAGGGACAATGAGGAGATATACAAAATATCAGCGAGTATTCGTTCAAAACGGTATTTAATTATGCAGTAATAGGTTGTATTAGAAGAGAAAATGTTGGTCAAAGTTCTGTAGTTGTTTTTTTACATTTCTTTCTTCCTCTTTTTTCTTTGTTCTAATTTCGCGCCGAAACCCTAGCACCGGCACGCCAGTGCGACGCCACACATTTCAAAGTATTTTCCGTATTTGGGCTATCGTGACACCCTAAAAGTTCTCGAAACTTGCTAAGTTCAGTCTTTCGCTCCTGTACACAATACAACAGTCGATTTTTATCGACAAAAATTAATGAACTAGGCCAGAGCAGACGGCGTCAAAGTTCATGACGTCACGACTGGCTGGTGCGGGAATTTCTAGCCGGCGCCGCCACCTGTCATTCGCCTTTGCACGTTTTTCTGGCTTACCACGCCTCTCAAATTAAGAGCGGGTTTCTTGTTACTGCAGTACAGAAGGTCAATTTACTAGTGCAAAGATCAAATTCCTTTTCTCCCAATTGTGACGACAAAGAAGCATACTATATAACCGCTATATAACTATATAGGCTATATAACTATATAGCCGCTCAACTTTCTCAGCTCGTTTCTGAAGCTTACTCGCTTCGAAAACGGCATGCCGCTGTATTGTTCCGCACACAAGATGGCCACCCCACTTGTTCATATTATATAACGCAATGAAATATACATTGAAGGGTGCCAGCATTGTGTCCACCTGTTTCTCCCATCTCAAAAGCACTTGAGCCGTTCCATGAGCATTTGCACCGCAGGGGCGTCGATGTGAAAACGAGAGAGAGAGAGGAAAGTAGTGCGGATACATCAGAAAACATTGCAGAGTTGTCCGCTACATTGTGAACATGCCCAGCAATCTTGTTATTGATGACTAAAGAATCGCAAGGCGAAGAAAAGTGTGGTATCGGCATATTCTTCCCTGCTCTCTCTTGATTTTTATCTCTGCGCGCCTTCGCGGCGTGGTACCCATCTTTCCTGCAGAATTTCAGACAATATAGTTCTAGCCCTTCGTATGCGCTTAATCCACCAGCAGATATTCCGCAGTCGTCGTCACTGATTATTCCGTCTCTCTCTCTCTCTCTCTCTCTCTCTCTCTCTCTCTCTCTCTCTATATATATATATATATATATATATATATATATATATATATATATATATATATATATATATATATATATATATATATATATGCTATTCACGTAGCCAATGGCTTACGTGAAATCCTTACATTTTTTACGTGATATTTGCAATATATCACGTAAAAAACGTAAAGATTTCAGCAAGCAGAATACCAACTAAACCCCAGTCGAAGCTTTATTGAGCTTTATTGTTGCGCTCAAATACGTACATGGCATAGGCGGCTCCTTATACGCTTATCCGCTGTCAAGGCACATTGTTGCTCTAAGGAGCTTGCACACGTGACGAATCAATAGTACATGTAATATATATATATATATATATATATATATATATATATATATATATATATATATATATATATATATATATATATATATAAATGTATCCCATATATGACTTAGCTTTCAATACTTAGTTAGCAAAGGCTTAAATCAACTAATAGCCAAGAAGAATGCGAGTGTCAAGCAAGTGTATGCTAGTTTTGCCTGTACTACACCTGTCTGTATTAAGAAACATGCAATTTAACAGCAACGAAATACTAGATGTCGAGTTAGAGGTAGCGGTGTAGGTTGACCTGGTAATGAAATTAACTAAGCATGCAGTTTTATTCTTTTTTTTAAACTGTTATATATGCACGTAAAATTGACAATAACGATCAATTGATCGTGATTGATCAATTGTGATCGATCAATTGATCGTGAAAAGGCTGGCAGTTAGTCCGACTATAGCTATTCTTATCGATGCACGAACTTACAGCAAATAGCAGCGCGTCAACTCGGGAAAGGAACTAAACTACGCCCGCAAGATAATTAAATCCGGCAACGGAAATGCAGTAGACATCATGCAGCACACAGCAGCAGAACGTGCTAAGCAGACGACGTCGGAATTATGCGCGTCTAGCTTCGATACACGTCTGCATCTACACGCAGGCATCAACGCTGTGCTGTGGCCAATTTCAAGAGCTCACGCCCAGCAGACGACGCGAAGCAAGAAACTGACTGGTCCAGATACTGTCACAAAGGTCTGTTCCAGCTACGAAATGCTAAATTTAAATATGGAAAACAGTATGCGCGGACACCGAAATGTTGACGAAGTCAATTCAAGAAAGAAAGAAAGAAAGACAGAAAGAAGGAAATGTGATACAGAAGAAATTGCTGTAAAGGATTTATCACGTGCTATTTAACAAGAGCAACACAATATTGGAAATTCGTGTCGGAGAATAAATAATCAATAGAACGCAGGCTTGAAGCCAGATAAATACATATCGCAAAGCAAACAACAAAAGTGGACTAGGACAGCCGTCCTGTGATGTATGGCCGCACAGCATAGCCAGCGCAAAGTGCATCTCACACGGAAGGCATACAATATCTCGAAAAGTTGCCGCCGCAGTGAACTAAAACTGCCACGAGGAACGCGAAAGCCACTGCTTTTTCCGAAATCCTTCCAGCGGACACGCCTTCCCAACCACCGTTCCGAAAACAGTTCGAAACCACCACGGGTATACAATATAGAACGGGAGGGGAAAATGCTTGCGCACGCACACGCGCGCGCACACACACACACACACACACACACACACACACACACACACACACACACACACACACACACACACACACACACACAAATATATATATATACACCCACACAACGGGTACGGTACAGTGCACCAGCCGACACACACAATCAGAGCCGAAGCCGAAGCTAAAAGCCAAATCGTGGCTCTACGTCACATTTACTTTGCTCTCTCTGTCGAAAATACGAAGATGTGAGAACCTGAAAAGCCCAAGAGGAGCGAAAATCGTGAGAACAGGACCACTCGCGCGAAAAGTAAACCGCGCGCGACACACATGGAAACTAGGCGAGGAACCGGACAAAATGAGAATGGAAAGGAAACAACACAGAAGATGTGACCGAACAAGAACAGATGTACACTTTGCTTTTGCTTCTCTCCGAAGCAGACGACAAAACACAACAGACGGACGAGCACTTTCCTCTCCATTCTCTTCTTCTGCCCTCCATCTCTTTCTTATTTTCTGCCACCGCGACCGTCGCCTTCACCGTCCTTCTGGTGGCTACAGAGTCGTCTGCTAGGAACAAAAACTTAGCAGACGACAAAAAGAAGAAGAACAGCGGTAGTCGGTTGGTGCTATAGCTCAGAAACAGCGGCGCATCCAACGTGGCGAAGAAGCAGTACGCGGAAAGAAACGGCGGCGAAGAGGAAGAAATATCGGGAAGCAGCAGCAGCAGCGGCAACAGCAGCTGCTGCGCCATGCAAGCTTTTCTTCATCTTCAGATGCCCGGCCGCTGTGCGCTCTCTCGTTCGTTCGTCCCTGCCACCGGGCCGTTACGCTCTCCTTCATTTTGCCGCTGCTTGTTTACGTTTGAGGGCGCACACTCACGGGCCCGCGCGCGCAGAACCTCCTCCTCCTCCTCCTTCCGTCTTCTTCCTCTTGGCTTAGCGAACGCGTGCCACCCACAAGAGAAAGTTGGAAAAAGAAAAGAAAAAGGAAACCGCGCAAATCCTTCTCGCTTCCACGTGCATGCAGCAGCAGCACTGGGAACATGAAGTAGTCGGCATACGGAGGAGGCGGACGGCACTCCACGGAAATGGCGCACCAGAGACGCGCGGGACGCTTGCGCCGAGCGGCTTTCAACGAGTCGTTTTCTCTCCGAGGGGAGAGGCTGAAAAGAACAACACAAGAGTGGACGGGCCAGCCGCAGCCGCCGTTCCTTTTCTTCGAGCGTGTTGCGTTTCTCAAAGGCAAGCCGAGCGGGCAGGCAACGGCGATTTGTTTGCGTTTGCGGACCCGGGCCTCTGCGGGCCATTCTTCTTGCTTCTGTATTTCCTTCTCTCCGAAGTCGTCCCTTACATCATTCGCTTTCTTTTTTTCGCTCTTAGAAAAAAAAAATCTCAACTCGCTTTTTTTTTTCTGGTTGTAATTTTATCAACTCTCTCGCATTGGGATTTCGGGTACCGCGTCCTCTGCAAGCGGGGAAACGGAACAGAAGGTGCGCGACAGAAGAAGCAAACAAAAATTCGCGCGCGGACCATCGAACGTGCTTGAGTGGATGCGCATCGAACCCAATGAATGTCCAGCACTGTCACGCCGTTCACCCACTCTGTATACAATAAATATTTTCGCCCGCTCGTATACGCTCGACGAAGCTTCGTGCTTCAACGGCCGAAAATCGAAATAGCTAGGTTCCGGTGTTCCTTAATGAGGACAGCGATGTCCGTGCGACAGGTCTGCGAACGACGCAGGCCCGTTGCCAAAAAAACTGCAACACGCGCCTTTTTAATATTTTTTTCATGCCGGTGAAGACTGTAGCAGACTACAGTCTACGCTGAAGACTGCAACCATGGGCACAAGGGTAGAATGCCGCGAAAAAAAGTCAAACAGTTTTCGCGGATGCCGGCAGTACGTAAGTGTGCTACACGCAGACGTACGAACGACGCATGCGCAATAACACACTGCGCTGTGCAAGACCAATATTCACTAAACAGGCGCCAATGCCTTAAAGGAAGCGTTGAGAGGGGAGGGGGGGGTGATCAGCGCTCATGGCGTTGCTTTTGGCGGCCATAAACCCAACACGTTGGCAAGCGAAAGCACACCGATGGGGGACAGGTAGGCCTAGTTCTTACACGAGCAACCGTTTGTGTGGAGGTTACATGCGACAGTATGTGCGTGTTCTGCAGGCGTTGGGTATGCGTAGAGCGTGCTTTCCTTTCTTTCTGCGCATTTTCGCCGCTGAGGACGTTTCAGTGACACGAAACGCTTACGAATATGGTAGCCCTGTGCACCGATTTTTTTCCACACCACCTCTTTCTTTCGACCCTTTCCGCTTCACCTTCGTTCCAATCAACTTGGTAAGCCATACACATATACCGGCACGAACGATTACTGAGAAAAAACCCTCAGTAATCAACGCGCAGAATTACAGCGAAGCGACGAGAAGGAGGCCGGTAAGTCAGAGTGCTAGGTATCGATTACGTTAAATTCTGGCGTCTTATACGTGCCGAAACCGCGATCTGATTATGAGGCACGCCGTGTAGTAGGGGGCTCCGAATTCGAATTTCAACCAGCTGGAGTTCTTTAGTGTGCGACCACAATCGCACGGTATATATATATACACGGGCGTTTTTTGCATCCCGCTCCCATCGTAATGCGGCCCCCGTGCTTGGGATCGAACGCAGGACTTCGAGCTTTGTAGCGAAACGCCATAGCCATTAAAGCTACCACGGCGAGTAGAGCTATAAACTCTGCATAAAATGAAGCGACAAGACGACGCCGACAGCATAAAACTCAAAGATAAGCACACTGCGCTATAATGACGGAAAGAAAAACGGAGCAGACGGCAAAAAAAATATCGAAGCACAAACAAAGCAGACGACGCTGACAAGCGACAGCAAACATCGCCGATCGAGGAAAGAAAAATGAAGTCACGCAGAATACGCGGGGGGGGGGGGGGGGGGGGGTATCTTTTGTTGCGTACCTTAGCCTCCCCTCGGGTTCTTGTACCGCGATGCAGGAAAAAAATACAAATGCCGCAAGAACAACGACAAAAACAGATATCAGAAACAGGGCACGGAGACGACGCGGCCTCCATGTTGGCGCGCCGGAACACATTTTATCGCGATCAACCGCCGTTACCTCGATCATCACTCATGGTCCCCCACCACCAACAGGGAGAGAGCCACCGTCGTATACCCCTCCCCCTCTCCTGTTTACGCCTTCTCCCTCCCATCTTTTTTTTTTTTCCCTTCTGCGGACGCATTACTTTAGTGAGTTCCTTGCACTTTTATCACCCTCACCTTCCTTTTACTTACACCGCGATATACTGCCGAGCCCCTCCTATAATAGGACAAGGCGCCCGGATACTTTGACGATTGGAAGCGCGCACCCCTTCCTCCTCTCTCTCTCTCAATGTAAACGCCGTGTGCACAACGCGTGGTAACTGAACCTGGCCCATCGTTCGGCGCTGGTATCTGCGCGCCATCGGAGCTCCGAAGAAGGACAACGGCGCCCCAGCCGTTTATATATTTATCGTTTTCATTCGGCCGGCCAGAAGGATTCCGGAAGGTGACCCGGGCTAAAAGCTGCTGTCGGCGGCCATGACGGGGTCCAGAGACCCGCGCGCACGGCGCAGAACCGTGTGTACAGAGCGCAGCTATGCGAGCGAGAGAGCCTCGTGAGGTTGGACCACAGCCATATGCGCCTATACAGCTGGTGTGCCGTATACTCCGGGTGATTAGGGTCAAAGACGAAAAAAGAAAATTTAAAATAATCGTGAAAGAGACAAGGTGAATAAATAAAAGAAGTAACAAAAATACAAAAACCGACGCGCGCATGAAAAAAAAAGTCCCTCTCATAAAAAAGAAACACAAGCTACCCAACAAAAAAGCCAGGGAAAGCACAAGTGGGAATAACTGTTTTAGTACTGAAATGTATAGTCAGTCAAATATTAGGGTAACATAGGTTACACTTAACCGGTTACGCGTCCCCTAACTTTGAGTCTCTTATTTTCAAAACTCCCTTATAGTGAAGCCGTGAAACGTCTGCAGGTGTGTAGTATAGTACAAGTTGCGGGAAAGGTAGCAGACGCACGGAGGTAGCAGACGGACATGTATACACGGCGGACATTCGTCGCATTTCGTGGCTGTGCCCTGCAAGTACTCGTGGGAACAGGACGCTCGCGGAGGCCAAACTAAACCCGAACGTTCGAGGTGACTTTATCCGTTAAACAACGGACAATAAACGCTCAAACTCATCGACGGAGCACCTGCATGACACAGGGCTGGATGCGTTTATTCGATGCCCTTTTGCTCATTTTTCTTGCAACATAATCCTTGCAGCAAGTCCCCCGAATAAAAAAAAAAGTATGGAAAAGTACAATTATAAAATAGAATGAGCACAGGAATATACGCTGCACGAGTGCTTGATTCCTGCAATGCGTTTAACGGAATGGTAACGGTGTATTCCATTTATTATTTATTCTAAAATCAACAGTGCAGTGCTCCAGTGTAGTGCTCCAGTGTAGCCCGAACGCATGGGCAAAGGATTCACGGGAGAGTTGTCATGGGGGAACGACTACTCATCACTACACGAAACATAACTTTAAGATCGGGACCCGACTGGCTGAGTCGGCGGGAGCGCCGCCGCCAATATATTGATTGGTCGGGAGGGGTTTCCCGTGTTAAACTTGAGCTGCACCGCTGGCTCCAGATGAGCTCGAGCACCTGCGCTTGTTTAAAGCGTGCCACAAAAATCTCCCAGTGCTGCCGGAAATTTGCCCCCCCCCCCTCGCCGCACTGTTGCGTGATGGCTGCAGTAAGTAGCGAGTTTTAGCGTACCGTTACTGCATACCGTTTGCGGCCCGCGCGGGCGCTGTATAGACAGTGAAACCGTCGCCGCGAATGAGCACGCTGGAGCAGTATACGACGGAAAAGCGGGAACGATGCTCGAAAACCCTCTGAGCGAGTTTTAGCAAAGCGCGCGCCTACAGCGGAAGAGTATAACGGAACATTAGTGTGTGTGTGTGCATGTGTGTGTGTTCACGGATAGCAGGGCCGGCGGCGAGATCTTGTGATGCTCTGGTCAGCCACGATACGCCGGAAGCCATGCGATTGTTGCACGAGTCTTAGAAAGAAAGAAAGAAAGAAAGAAAGAAAGAAAGAAAGAAAGAAAGAAAGAAAGAAAGAAAGAAAGAAAGAAAGAAAGAAAGAAAGAAAGAAAGAAAGAAAGAATATAAAAATACTTTTGCGGCGATCATGTCGCTGTCGAAACATTCTCTTTTCCATCGTTTCTGCCGTACCAAGCCTTCTCTCATCATAGAAGTGTGTTTTGTTATTGCGGAATCGTAATTCACTGATGCAGTAGAACTTACTTAATATTGCTTTTTGCCGTCCCTTTTTTGACCAGAGAGATTCGCATCTCGTGTCATATCCACCAACAGCGTGAGTTTCACCGTGTTCCCAAAAGTTTTGCAAAGCGGGGCGCGAGCATATCGGGGAGGAAGAGAAGAAATAAACATGTATTTAAGAAAAAACAGAAAAGAAGATACAGGATTGGTTCTATCTTCTGGCTTGCAGAATGCATCCGACCTCACGCCGTAACCGATGTGCATAGACATTGGCAACTGCGCCTGTAGAGCGTGCTCTCGCTGCCCGGTCACCAAGCGTAGTGGCAAAGCTTGCGTTACAAATTGTTACAGCGTAGAGAGGGAGAGAGAATCAACTTTTATACTGAACCCTTAGTACAGGTTGGTGCGCGCTGGCACCAGACGGGATGGAATCTTCTTCTCAGGTCCCATATGCGTCCAACAGTTCCTGGTCCCTAGCCGCCAGCGCGAGCTGGGTCGGTAGGTCGGGGCTGGACAACAAGGTCTCCGATCGCTCGGCAGGGTTGGGGCTGGGGAGGGTGGGGGTTCTTTAGGTTAGTGCACTCTGTAAGGGTGCCTCTGCAAGGGTGCTGGAGCGCCTTTTGATCGTCTGCAAAACGGGCATGAAGTGTCATGCTCTGTTGGGAACATCTTGCGCAAGAGCACGGGATGCGTTAGCGACCCCGCTTGCGTGCGTCGCACGATCGTTTGCTGCATTCGGCGGAGTGGCGGATGCGGACGGGGAAGCCTACATGTGCCGCTTCTGTACATTTGGGTGATTTCTTTGTAACTTGTCATGGGGTGCGGTAAGACCGGTAAGACAGGACGTCACTTTCGTGGACGCCGCCGTCTACCACAAAAACCGAGCCTTCGCAGAGGTCTCATCCACGCAGCGGACCCTTAACCCCACCACGATCCTCCCCCGAGGCCCCGAGGTGGCGGAGCAAGTAGCCATATAGCCCTGGCCGTGCTCGACGGCGAACGGGAAGTAATCTACAGCGACTCCAGACCGGCCATCAAAGCCTTTTCGAACGTGGGGTCGTCTCCGACCAGACGTTACGCATCCTCCTTAGCGCGGATCCGAAGCACCCTCAAGCACCACATGGTTCATCTGGTTCCCCGCCCGTCTCGGTGGGGTGCCGGGCGCCCCCCGCCCAACCTCAACGAGATCGCCCACGACGCAGAGTGAGCGCTTACCGACTGCGCCGTCCCCGGGCAATCCCATCTCGTCGAGCTAGAGGGCAACCGGGACGCGTTCCTTACGTACAGCGAAATCACAAAACACTTCTACCTGGGGCGCCGCACCTCTCCGCCACCGCACCCCAAACTTAACAGGACCAAGGCGCTAACACCGCGCTTAGTACAGACGCACATGTACCCAAACCCCGTCAAATTACACGCTTCGTATCCCAGCGCGTACCTGAGCGACACGTGCCCCTCGTGCGGAGACACACTCGCACACATGCTGTGGGAGTGTAGAAACGCTCTTCCCGTCTCTACCTCGGGCAAGCGGGAGAAGTCCCTCGGAAGCTCACTATACTCGTCGACCAGTAGGCCCGCGAAGAGGCCGCCAGGTGCTCCCTGTCGGTCCCTACGTGAGAGACGCCCGCTACGCGCTAAGCGCGTTCTGCGAGACCACGATAAAGTTTTCCAGTCCGGTTCAGTTAATTCATTCATTTACTCGGGGGAGTTCTCCGTGACTCGCCGCAAACAGGCCGACACTTCAGAGGACGACACTGCGGCCATATAGACTATTATTGCTATGCGTCTGTATTCCCTATAAATCAGACCTGAATTTTGTACGCGCGATATTATAACGCTGAAAACAATAACCACGGCTGCCGCTAGACGCTCCGCCCAGGCTGCTGTCAGCGCAATAACCGACTTATTCTGAACCATCGCGTTTCACGTACGTGTGCGAAATATAGGGCTGTCCGAGCTAAAGTTACCGCAAATCTGTTCAACGAATTTTTTTTCTTTTTTTTTAAGTTGCAAGATACGATCTCAAGACCTATGGTAGTGTTCGATCGTCAGACCGCTGACGACCGCGAACACCATAGGTCTTATAATCGTATCCGACACCGCATTTCTTAAATTGTTCTTTTTCTCTCTAACCCCCACCCCAACCCCCTGTTTAAAAGCTTGGCTATCGTTAGCTGGGACACACGATACATATCTGCGAATGATACACACACAACGTGAAATACACCGTGCAGCGGCCAGCCTATATGTTTCGTGCTGTGCTCCGTCTTTGGCGATGCTAACTGCTATGTCACGACGCAATTCAAGCAAGGAAGTAAACGAGCTTTCCGCATCTCCTACTACACATTATCTCGGCTTACTGTTTTCTTCTTCTTTGTGGTTTGCACGAATAACCTCGAAAACTGGACGACCGGCCCGCGCAGAGCTTTCAACAAAGACTGCTCTACAGGGGAAACTACGGCACTGCGATCGTTCGGCTGTCGTGGGAACGCTGGCTAGTGCATGGAACGCTGGCTAGTGCTTGGCTAGTGCCTGAGGCTTCAGACGTACACTTGTGGCTTTATTTGTCCCGCTCTAGTTTTGAAAATCTCCAAGACAGTCCTATAGTTTTCTAAACGTGACAAAGCGAGCAGTAACTGCACGCACGCACTATTGAGGAAATACGTTCCACTTAAAGTAGCAACACATTGTTGGAAATGACAAACTTACAAAATCACAAAGACATTTGAAGCCAGAGAGAGAGATATTTAATTAAATATTCGGCGTTTGGCCGAAGACTAGCAATTTTTAAAGGTGACCTGTGACAGATAACACAATTATTGTCCTAGAGCTAGATTACTCAACGTGGCGGACATTATTTGCACAGAAAATCGAAATCCATGATTCACTAATTAGGTTTTCAATTAATTACCATGCGAAACATACTATAAATTACAAATTCCAGTATACACAGTATACAGGGTGTCCCAGGTAAATTTCGCCAAACGTTAAAAATAAGCGGATGCCACGTATCAGGATAGAACCAAGGTAATGTTGTTTGTTTACCGTCGCTCGGAGATACTCAGATCATTTTTGCATCCCGTCTAATTACACAATTAGCCTTAATTAATATCCAACTTATCAACCATTATAATTAAATATTGTAGAAAATTGTAGAGCAACATGAAAAACTCTCCATACAGCTTTCTGTTGCTCGATACGTGCTGCATAAAACTTTTTCCGAGCGTGAAAAAAAGCCCGCGAATACACGCAATGTGCCTCGAGCGGCCAGTCGCGCGGCAATTTTACGTGCATTCACGGGCTTCTTTCACGCTCGGAAAAACACATTTACGTAGCCCGTATTGAGCAACAGAAAGCTGTATCGGGACTATTTCATGTTGCCCTACAACTTTCTCACAGTCACTTTTAATCTAATCAGAATATCTGAGAAGTTGATTAATCAATCAAGACTACTTGTGTAATTAGGCGGAACGCGAAAAATGATCCGAGTACCTCCGAGCGACGGCAGACAACACTGCCTTGTTCTGTCCAACTACGTGGCATTTGCATATTTTTTTAAGTTTGGATAAAGTTGCCTGGGACACCCGGTATGTGCGCTGTCAATCATTCTCATGCAGGCGTGAACTGCCGTACTTCCATCTCCCGTAGGTACTATAGCTGAAGCGACTGGCGCAATAATGGGCGGGAGACACTAAAAAGGCGACAAGGACAAGCGCCAACTTCCAACTGGTGTTTATTACAAAGAGGTATGTATATATACTCTCGCGTACTTGATCATAATCAGTTACAATTGCGCAAGACAACTGGTACTATAGCACCAGAGTTCCGTCTTGTAACTTTTGCAGGAAACTCCACAAACGGAGGGGCAGCCGCCTCCGTAGAACTGGTAGCGCAACGCAGGCGTCATGCGAAGGTTGCTGGTTCGGCTCCCACCGGCAGCAAGTTGTTTTTCATTCCGCTTTCGCTTCCATTTTCGTTATTCTTGCGACAACAATTACACGGACACTGCGGGCGAATTTTCGCCGTCGCCGTGATGTTCCGCATAAGTCTAAGTGTGATCAGATATTATGGCGCCCCGCGCGCTGTGCAAGAGGACGCGCGCGATGGCGCGCGCCGAGGAGGATGGTGTCGCGTGATGCAAACTCAAGCTTAGAGGTCACGTGACAAAACGCGCGTAAGGCGGGGTCGGGGAGAGAGTAGCGCACGGTGCGGTGATCAAGCGAGCTTGGGGAGGGGGGGGGGGGAGGGGCAGGTGAGCGGGCGTCTCCTTTAGCCCGGCACTGCGCCGCTCGCGCCCTAGCTTGAAGGTAATCTGCGGCGGGGGCAAAGCTGGGCGAGCCGGGATGGCTAGTGGCTGCACGCGCGCTGTCTTGGCGTGCGCCTATACGGTGCCGAAGTTTCGGAGACGCGTTGACGGGAGAGGCAACAGAAGCGCTCGCTCTCCCGCGTTACCCGCCGTGGTTGCTCAGTGGCTATGGTGTTGGGCTGCTGAGCGCGAGGTCCCGGGATCGAATCCCGGCCATGGCGGCCGCATTTCGATGGGGGCGAAATGCGAAAACACCCGTGTACTTAGATTTAGGTGCACGTTAAAGAACCCCAGGTGGTCGAAATTTCCGGAGTCCTCCACTACGGCGTGCCTCTAATCAGAAAGTGGTTTTGGCACGTAAAACCCCATAATCTAATCTAATCTCTCACGCGTTTGCGCTCGTCATCGCGCGAGCGTCGTGACGGCGGGTGAGACGTGTTCGCGTCTGCCTGTGCGAACGTGACGCAACTGCTTGCTAATTTGATAAGTAAGCGAATGCTTACGGCAATTTGTACAGCCGGTAAAACTTACGTCGTGTGGTTATGCATAATCCATTGCTATCCGCTTTGAATGCTTCGCCCTTTCGGGCGAAACTTCGTTTTCTTCGCCCACATTTCAATAAAACACAGATGCGCGCAAAGTTCATTTCCATGACGCTGTCATCTTTCATTCCTCCGCTTCGTTGAGTTTTTACTAACGGGCTCGCTGGGTTCCCGTGACATTTCTCACTCGTCGCCTTCCTGATAGTTACGGGAACTGACCTTCCTTAAAAGGTGTAGGTATAAGGGGGTGGCAACGGCGCTTCGCCTCGGCACACCGCAGTGTGGGCACGCCTGGCCAATGCCTCCTTTACTAGATGCCCGCCACGTTGCTCGCTTTCCCATTGTAGCGGCGGTTCCCTTAGTTGAAGTTGAAGTTCGGCATAAATTCCGTGAGGCGGCGCTCGTTGCCTTTTCAACTTCCGGCGGATGTGGCAGCGGCGCCTGAATGCATCCGCCGGCGCGTTATATGCGCGGGCGTCTGTTAGCGAGAGTTATCGCGGGCCTCCGAGACGGTAACAGATGCCTCGTTAATCTCAGAGGCCGCAGCACGTGATTGCAAGTTGCAGGCGTTCGCCATGAGAGGCGCTCGTTGCCTTCTCGCGGAGGAGAGAAAAAGGAGAGGGCCCGGAACCGAGCTACCGGACAACGCGGCAGGCATCTAGTAAAGGAGGAATTGGCCTGGCCATCAACCGCGGTCCGGTACAAGCTCGAGGAAAGAATGGACGACAACTACGTGCACACTCGGAAAGTACTTATTACGATCGATATTCACTCGAGGAGTCCCGTCGAAGAGAATAATACGCTAGGTAAAGAGATATTTCCGACTTACCAGCTGGGGCACAGGCAGCCTCGGCTACTGCAACGGCAGAAACGTGGTTTGATTACTAACCGTGCGCAGGGGAAAACGGCAGCGGCGGCGGAGCCTTCAGCGCTCGCCGTTTTATACTGCTGGTCAAAGAGGGTCGCGCAACGTCGGAGGGATAACACGTGACACGCCCGGTGGCGCTGATAGCGCCTGCGATTCCCGTGCGCTGTCCCGCGAAAGGGACGCTTCCCCCTCTCCCCAAACGCGATGGCGTCCCACGCGAAGTTTCGCCGCGCGTGCGACCGTCACGGAACACGAGGATTCCCGCGGCGACACTGACGCTTCCCGTACTCAAACACTCCTGCGCGGATAGCGCTCCCTAATGATGGGTCGCCTGTTTCTAAAGCTCCTTATTAAGCTGCACGTTGACATTCCGGCTCCTTCAGAATGCAGTGCGGTTAATCTTTAACCTTTAACCATTAAACAGACTACCATAAACCCGTTTTTTACGTCACTTCTTGCGTATTTTCTGTTTTGGTTAATAAGCCCCCTCACACGGTAATTCTAGCTTTTCTGGTACTGTAGGGAAGTAATTTACTAACACGGCTGAACCAGACATTTCTTGCCCATCCTGTACGACGTATTGTATAAACAAAGCAATAAACTTGGAACTTCAAACCAAGTTCCTCACTCTCTCTCTCTCTCCCTCCCTCTTTGGCGCCCCTCTAACAAGCACAGACGACGCAGACGAAAGAGTGGAGAATTTCGCACGACCTACCTTTCCGCAGCCGTGTCTGGCGCGCGCGTCAAGTCACGTGGTACCCCCCCGCGCGCACCACTTTCCGTTAGGCCAAACACACAGGAATGAAAAAAAGGGCCCCGAAATAGTCGACCTCAGCATTGTGTTTTGTGCCGTGTATACGTACTCATCTGTAAACACACACACACACACACACACACACACACACACACACACACACACACACACACACACACACACACACACCTGTCCTCACCATTCTTTCCTCGGCAAACTTCAAACATCAAAAACACCACCGCGTCGACGTCTCAAAGTGTACAGTATATATGTGCTGTCCCCACGAACTGCTGTTTGCATTGCGACGTGTATATACCTTGTGAATGGTGCCGCGAATATACAAGAACCATCGTGTTCCATTTCAAAGTTGTGACCTTTGCGGTGCATAAACAGTTCGCGATATTAAACTCTGCGTACAGTATGACAATTTTTTTTCCGTTATAGCATTTAATTAGACCCTTCACGGAAGCTTGGACGGCTTCACATAGATTGCAACGTGTGCGGTGAATCTGCATATATTTTTTTTCTTTTTCTTCGCCATACGGCGATGTTGAAGCTGTGGGCCAAGAGTTGGACTAACCGTGACAACAACGTGATATACTGACATATATACTGACGACAGCAAAACCAGTTTGAAGTTTTGATAAACTGCTGTCCCAGTAAAACACACACACACACACACACACACACACACACACACACACACACACACACACACACACACGCACACACACACACACACACACACACACACACACACACACACACACACAAACACATCAACAAGAAAAAATAGAAAAGTAAAATAGGGTAAGTGGCGTCAGCGCTTTTGAGCCGGCGTCACGGTCAAGTCCTTTTTTAGAAAGAAGACATGCGACACCAGAGCCCAACGTGGCAAACAACCTCAATGGAACGGGGAATTCGCTTCGAATGTACACACTGACGATCTCGCTTAGGTTTTAACAAGTAAATAAATAGAAGAGGCAGGTAGGGAAGGAGGAGGCTCCTCGTATTCCAGGAAGTAGATGTCTGTGCACCTGTCTGCTGGACGAGTTTGTTAATGCACGGTCGGGCATTGGTGCACCCCACAGAAAAAAAAAAAGATATTAGTTATATAGAAGAAAGTAAGGGCGATGGCGACAGGAACAAACACGGCAGCCTCCTTTCCACTCTTCCCACTCTCTCTTTCTCTTTGTACTTCACCTTTGCGGAAACTGTACGTGTGTACGCCAGTGCACACGCTGGAAAAAGACGTTCTAAATACGGCGAGGCCAACAAATAAACACAGCTTCAAATAACCTTGCAGACATATATATATAGCGCGACAGAATAAACACGACGCAGGTGAAAATCCCGACCGGACGAGTTTTCGTCGAACTCTTGATCTCGTCGTACGCTTTGTTATCCGCCACGGTATTGAAAGAGTCAGAGCTGCGTCCCTGTATCCAGCGTACACATATATAGAGAACACTGAAACATGAGTTGTTGTGATGTTGTGCGTCATCTGACACAGTAATGGTAAGCGAGTCGGCAAAGGAAACACAATTGTGCAGAGAGGAAGATGATTGGTATGGTGCACGGATTATAGCAAAGAAAAATAGATTGTGGTGCGCTGCATTTTGTAACTTGCTGCGCTGTTCGATATGAGAGGGAGCGCCTAAGTAAACAAACTGACCCCAGGAACGACTTCGACAATCGGTGTAGCCGACGAAGAAGGGGGGGGGGGGAGGGGGGGAGGGGAGGGAGCAGTTTTTATCCCGAAGTACTATCCCTTGGAAGCGGATGTGAACTTTATCATTAGCAACACTTGCGGAACGCCTACGTAAGGACAATATGGGATGTTGAAAGCAGTGTACAGACGTTACTTATAACACTATATAATGCATCCTATATATGGCAACGCGAAGCAGCGCCTAGCAACCGCTAGAACGAAAGGACAAGCTGGGAGAGTTGGTAGTTCGTAACACTTCCGAAATCACCTCGGTCGGCGTAATAAAACATTTAGTTACGGGTCAGCGTCCGCGTTGCACCGCTCTTTGTCCATTTCGCGATGTCGGGTTTTCGTACTAATCGTGGCCATGTTGTCCCTGCAAACTTCTTAATCTCATCCGCCCACCTAACTTTCTGCCGCCCCCTGCTGCGCTTCCCTTCCCTTGGGATCCAGTCCGTAACCCTTAATGACCATCGGTTATCTTACCTCCCCATTACACGTCCGGCCCATGCCCATTTCTTTTTCTTGATTTCAACTAAGAAGTTATTAACTCACGTTTGTTCCCTCACCAAATCTGCTCTTTTCTTATCCCTTAACGTTACACCCATCGTTCTTCTTTCCATAGCTCGTTGCGTCGTCTTCAATTTAAGTAGAACCCTTTTCATAAGCCTCCAGGTTTCTGCCCCGTACGTGAGTACTGGTAAGACACAGCTGTTATACACCTTTCTCTTGAGGGATAATGACAACCTGCTGTTCATGATCTGAGAATGCCTGCCAAACGCACCCCAGCCCATTCTTATTCTTCAAAATGGGCTGTGTTCTGCGATTCAAAACCGGCATTACAGTGCACGCAGTCAGTTCTCCGACACGGATGCCATGACCAATTGACATACGAAATCGCGAAACTTTACCATCATGTCCAACAAAAAGGTCACGAGGTCGTTTTTCAATGGGTACCTGGCCATTGTGGAATCAGTGGCAATGATTGCGCCGATAACGCTGCTCGCACAGCACATCATGAAGAGCACAGCGTTCCGATTCAACTTTCGAGGACAGACGCCGCAAGGCAGCTTCGACACCTGGCACGCAGTCTCAACACTGACCGAGTGGAACTCGCCAAATTTACGACTTACACGACTGCATCGACTAAACCCCTCCCTGCAACTCCGACCTCCACTCGGACTTCCTCGACGTGAAGCTACGCTTCTCTGTCGCCTTTGGTTAGGAGTTGCCTTCACAAAGGCATACTCTACATTAATTGGAGTGACTGACAGTGGAGCATGCGAGGTCTGTGGCACCGAAGAAAACATCGACCACCTGCTGTGCCACTGTCCACGATACACCCTGAGAGACAAGAACTTGCCAAAGCTTTTCAAAAACTGGACAATCGGACGCTTTCTGTGCAGGTGCTGCTGAAACACCGCCCCCATCGCCCGTCGGCCCATAAAGCGGTGAAGGCGCTTTTGTGTTTCTTAAGGACGACGGGTTTGTGCGACCATCTGTGACTTTTCATGTAATTTCTGTGAGACCACACGCGTCAGCTAACTCGCCGCGATTATCTTCTTTCCTTCCCTCCTCTCTCTCCCTGTGATCTTTGTTTCCCCTTTCCCATTCCCCCGGTGTAGGGTAGCCAACCGGACGTTATTGGTTAACCTCCCTGCCTTCTCCTTATCTCTTTCCCTCCCTCCTCCTGATTATTTCAGTCTCATGATCCGGATCCGCAGTCACTACCTGTCCCAAGTAGATGTATTCACTTGCCCCTTCCAGTGCCTCGCTACCTATCGTAAACTGCTGTTCTCTTCCGAGACTGTTAAACATTACTTTAGTTTCCTGCAGCTTAAATTTTAGACCCAGTCTTATGCTTTGCATTTCCAGGTCAGTGAGCATGCATTGCATTTGGTCCCCTGAGTTACTAAGCAAGGCAATATCATCAGCGAATCGCAAGTTACTAAGGTATTCTCCATTAACTCTTATCCCCGATTCTTCCCAATCCAGGTCTGCAATGCAACAAATTTCATTAAAATCGGTCCAGGCATTATCGCAGAAAAATGTTTTTACGTTTTACATGTATTTGAATAGGCCGCGTCGGAGCTGGGCCCGAGCTAAAGCTTCCTCTTAAGGGCCATCGAAAAAAAAAAGGGGGGGGGGGGGAAATGTCGGCAACTTTTGAAAAAACGAAAGCATTCACTCACGTTGTATACGGAAACGTGCGACGAAGCCAACCAGCAAATATTGCACAAACGGACGCGTCGACGCAGGGTCAGAATATCCGAGACCGGGAAACAGCGCAGTGAATATAGTATATGGGTGACGGAGAAGAAGGCAGCCATGGAACTATATCGAACACGTTCAAAGAAAGAAATGAAGAGAGACAAGTTGTATGATACTTCAAAGGGCTGCAGAACTGTCGTTCGAACCCATATGAGGGTATACACGATCATGTGAACGCGGTTCTTCATGAGAAAAATTAGCCATGACGACTTCTCGCCCGTAGCATCCGGAAATAGCGCGGAAACAATCCAGCACGTTCTGTTACAGTGTCGAAATACACGCATAGAGGTGAATAATTGTGTAGTTACTCTGTCGGATGCCTCGCGTTTTCAACTGATACTAACGAGAAACACTAAATTACTTATATAGAATATGACAAATAATATTTTCTCAAAACTGTCTTCTCGATAACCTAGCCGTAATAGGTAATTGATTACCACAACAGAAAATGAAGGTCAATTTTCCATTATATATATAATATATATATATATATATATATATATATATATATATATATATATATATATATATATATATATATATATATCATCTCGAAACTCCAGCGGTAGCACGTTTGTGTGACGTCACAGACTTGGGCCGTCTCAGCTCAGTAAATGTTTTTGAATCTAGCCCAGTCGAGTGCTTGGCTGCTTTAGAACACGATACAGTCCGTCTTCGCTGTTAAAGGTACACTAAAGGTTACTATGAAGTAAAGTTAAAGTGATAAAGCAATGTTCTAGAACGTCTACGGCGTCAATATAATCGCGAACAAGCTTTAGTAACCAAGAAATTTAGGTGAATGCATGACACGATTTGAGAACCCCCAACGACATTCCCGTACTAGCCTGATGACGAAGGCACTACTCCTCATAATTTGTCACTAGTATTCAACTACTCGTATTAAAAAGATAATTTCATTAGGTCATAAGATGGAAGAAAGTGCTACTTGTCTACTTCTTCATACCTTGCTAGTGAAGCAGCGCACTGACACGGACACAGTGTCAGTGTCCGTGCGCTGCTTCACCAGCAAGTTATGATGATCACTCACCAACTAGCCCAACTTTCCACTTTATTGTCTACTTCTGTTCGATTCTAAGAAAAAAATAACATTTTGACGTTACCCTTGAGTGGTATGGGTGGTCGAAAGGTTTCGTTTTCGCTCGACCTTGCGCCGCGCGCGCTTTGGAGTTTCAGTTGTTTCGTTATCGCGTCGTGCTGCGCTGGTTCTGCTGGCTCGCGAAACTTGCATTTGGAACAAGCAGCGAGAATGCCACATCAATGTGATGTCGTGGGATGCGCCAACGGTCTGCGGAACTTGGCCAAGGGCAGCTGCAGCGGCGAATTCAACGTTACGTATCACTGTGTGCCAACGAGTGAACCTCTCCGTTCGAAGTGGTTCAGTGCCGTACCTCTGCCACAGCGCGCTGGCAAAGAGCCGAAAAATCTCATAGTGTGCTCGCTGCACTTTCGTTCAAAGGATTACGAGTTCAACGCCGACTTACTGAAGTCGTGTGGAGTGCCTTTCAAAGCAATGCATTCCCGTAGCGCTGTTCCGTCGGTCTTGCCTGCATTCTCCGAAGTGCAAGAACTGCAGGTCGAAGACCGAGACCGTTACCGAGTGCGGCATTTGGTTTGCACGAAGGAAAAGCTACAAATGTCTCAGTATCTACAGCCATGACATACAGTTGCCGTCGTAGTAGTACGCAACGACGCCGACAGCGTGAGCCCTCAGTAGTAGGTCACGTTCATAAGTGCTTAAATCGCTGAAGTCGAGCCCAGCATAGCGAGGCAATGTGTCGTTGTGAGGGTCGTCCATTGCAACGAACGTCAAAGTTGGCGTCATAAAATAAAGAACCAGCTTATCGTCGCGCGTTTTCCCTTCCGCTAGCCACCATATAGTTCCTCTTTCGCGCTGCTGTCGGCTCTGTCTTGGCTCTGTTTCTGGCCGCGCGTTTGCGTTTTGCGCAGAAAAGCCGTGGCGCAGTCTGCGGGCGCCATTTTACTCACCGACGGCGCAACGTCACTATGAGACCATGACATCACCACTCCTCGATCGGAGAGCGGGCGATCTGAACTGCGCTAGAGGTACGCGGACGCTTCAGAACGCATTTTTTCTTAAAATAAGTCTCTTCTTCGCACGAAACAAGCGTTTCGAGGTTTCTGGGATGGTATTTCAACAGCCCACGTTGACTTAATATTAACCTTTAGTGTCCCTTTAATAACTACAATGCATGACGTCACGCCACGGGCTGGTGCGGAAACTCACAGGCGGCGTCGCCACCCGTCTTTGGTTCTTGCGTCTTTTATGGCTTACCAATAATTCTAACACTATAAGCCTAAACCTAATAATACAGCTCACTTAACTTTCTTTTTTCTCGTTAGTGTGCCTTTAAAGATAGTATATATAGGGGTAAAAAAAAAGCTAATCAACCTGTGATGGAAAATAGCACAAGAAGGCTGAAGTTCAAAAGTTAGCATTATAAGCACAGCGTCAGCATGGCTGCGCGCGTACCCTCGCCCACCTTCTCACGCTGCTTTCTGATCGTGACAGGCGCTAAACTGTTCTGACTCGTGTTACTACAGCTAGGCGGTTCCTAATGGCGCACTATCAACGAAATTTAGTGCAGCAGCCGCGAAATAACGCAGCGAATGGTGTCTTTCACGCCGCGCGCGACTGCGAACCGCTATAGCAGGACGACGCGGATAGAGATGTGCGACAGCGGCGTCCCGGCGATTGCAGAGAAAAAAAAAAAAGTCCAATAAAACAAGGCTCACACGTTATACTGCGGCGGCAATTTATACTAACCGCTCGAGGCGCATTCCATCGCCGTTCAGCTACACCGAGTTTCGCATGCGCGCGGAGAATTACATAAGGCCTCCACGAAGAGGAAGCGGACGCGTGCGTTCGGTTCCACGAGCGACGAAAGCAGACGCACTTTCACGTTCCGCCCAGTCGGTTTATCATCAACATCACCATGAGAAAAAAATGGCCAAGCTTAGCTTGGTTAAGCCAAGAATGCGTTGCATGTTGCGCGAGTTGGGGCCCAGCTTTTCCTCCGGCTGTCGTGACGACACGTCACGTGGTTGCGCTAAAGGTCAATGGTGGCTGCCCGGCCGCGCCCAAGGGCTCAACTGAGTGATTGCAATATGCAACGCATAAAAATAGAAGCAACTTAATAACAAGCATAGCAAACTTAAAAGAGAATAGACCCACATATGAGACGCGCAGCAATGAACAATGGCTCATACCCTCAAAGGTGGCTGCCCGGCGGCGCCCAAGGGCTGAACTGAGTGATTGCAATATGCAACGCATAAAAAAAAAACTGTATTATAGACTGAGGAGCTCGGAGCACACAGGCTCCCCGGGTGCCCCCGCACGGGTCCCCATGCACTGCACTCGAGCGTTCGTGTTAAGACTCTGGTCCATGACGCTGGCCGCCCCGTCAGTACAGCGCCTTGGGTCTCCGGGGGTCTCCTCCCGAGTTTCTGCCGGAGCCAGCAGGGCCACGTTCGGGCTTCCACTGCAGGGGTCGAGCTTTGTGCGCGCACAGCGTTCGTGCTGACCAGCTGTGGGCGTGTATATACCACACCTAAGAAACACGCGAACCTTCCTTAGGGTCGACCCTCACCGCACCGTGACGCTAACCAACGGCGGCGGTTTCAGCGCGATAGCGTCAAGGGCCCCGTGTCGCAGAAAATCCGGCGTCGGTGTCCCGCGTGTTTAGAAAGAAAATTTAGTTCAACGAGAGACGATGCGAACACTGAATCACAATCACGGCACAACTTCACCAGGACGGTAGCATATACAAAAAAAAAAAAACGAAGCGTTTATATACGGCACGTTTTCAAGATGGCGTCCAGCGTCGGTCGTCGCTTCGGCAAAATGAATTTCGGACCAAATTCCGAACGACGCATATATCCAACCACCCTTCTACCGTACCAAAGTTGCTCACACCTTGTCTTTCATTCTTTACAACGTTATCCCTCGGAATATTGAGAACGGCAGCCCACAAACAAATATAATGAAAAAAAAAACACCGACAGCGCTCATCTTTTAGGCTATAGCTCTTCTCAGACCGAAATATTAAACTGTGCGAAACAGTAACAGGAGATCGCCCCACGCAAGAGGCCGCGTTTCTACCAGAACGCTTGCCTTCGTGCACAACGTTCGCCGCCTGCAGCGTTTAGCGGTAAACGTCACGGTTACGTAAGCTGCAGTTGCCTGGAAGCACGAAAAGCAGTCGGGGGTCTTTAAATGCTATCGCGTTCCACTCTTAAAAGGCCAAGCTTAAGCGTCCGCCATTGTTTTTTTCCTCTCCACCTATATCGGTGCGACATCTGCAAAGCCATGGATGGTTCCATGCCACCCTCGTTCAGCACGCCATCGTTCCGAGACGCCTTCGGTGCAGCGCTAAACCTTGCTATCGCTTTCAATGCTTATCGTCTTCGGGCAAAACCCACAATTTTTTATTATACCATTTCATTACAACATTCGCTACCATACATTGTTTCATGTCGATTAGTGCATTCTTAAGACGAGTGGAGTCACTGATGCTTACTAATGATGTACGTAAATTATTCCAGTCGATTAAGTCCTAGGAAGGAATGATCATGGGAACGCGACGGCGTTATAACGGGGTACGTTAACTTTATGTACGTGATCACGACTAGCCGAACAATAAGGCGCAGGGTGGATCCAAAGGGGGCGAAGAGATGCGTTGTGGTAGTAGATTTTATGAAAAAGGGAAATGCGTGATACCCTTCTGCGAAGAGATAATAATGGGATTTGAATGGTGCTCTTCATCAATGTAACACTAGCAGTGCGATGGTAGTTAGGTAGGATGAAACTAATAGAGCCATTTTGTACCGATTCAATCCCGTTACCTAATGTGATCTTATGAGGATCCCAAACGGATGAGGCATATTCTAATTGGGGGGGCGGACGTAAGTTGTGTACAACAGGCGTTTTGATGAAACAGCTACAAGCGAAAAATTTCTCTTCAAGTATCCTAAGGAGCGGGTAGCTTTAGGTATCATATACTGCACATGCTGCTTCCAAGAAAGGTCGTTAGTTATGTGAACGCCAACATAACGGTAGCATGTCATGGATGGAAGGGGGCACTCATTGAGTGCGTAGGTAGGGCAAGTTGCGTTAGAACGAGAAATCCGCATAGATTTGCATTTATTAATGTTGAGCTCCATGCATCAAGTGAGACACCAATTATATATGTTATTTGAATCAGATTGAGGGGTAGTTATATCAGAGGCATTAGTTATTTTTCTATATATAACACAGTCGTCAGCGAATAAACAAATTTGTGAGGAAACGTTATCAGGTAAATCGTTAATATGTACTAAAAATAAAAGAGGACCAAGCATAGACCCTTGTGGAACACCGGATTCAACTGGAGCCGAGTCTGACGTGGAGTCATCAGTTACATTTTGGAAACGAGACGAAAGGAACGATTGAATCCCGCTAAGCACTCCCGGGTCAATGTTTAGTGCGCTTAGTTTGTGTAGGAGCAAAACATGTTTAACCTTGTCAAAAGCTTTCGAAAAATTCAAAAATATGCAATCAGTCAAAAAAAAAAAAAACGCTGTCAAGATATACATGCAAGTCATTAGTGAAAGTTACCAGCTGAGTCTCATAAAAAAATAATTTGCGAAAGCCATGTTGGCTATTAGGGAAAAAAATATTTTCTCCGAGAAAGTTGACAAGCTTACAAAATATAATGTGCTCCCTTATTTTGCAGGGTACTGAGGTAATCGATATGGGCCTGTAAATCAAAGGATCGTAAGTTTCGCCTGATTTGTGGATCGGAATAATTTTTGCTGTTTTTCAGTCATGAGGCAAGGATTCTCTCTGAAATGATAGAGGAATGAAAACAATGATAAAACTCTGAAAAAATGCTCTCTGAGATGATAGAGGAATACTCACTAGTCCTTTTTATAAATTTCGTCGCGATGTCGTCTGTTCCGCCCGCAAGAAGACGTAAGCTTCAGACTGTTTATTATTATTATTTTTATGCCAGTAGAGTTAAAAATTATGGGATCCATAGGTAAGAAAATTTGCAGCGTGTTAGCCTTGGAAGCCCGTTATCATGTCTTGAAGATGTGAAAGCTGTTATAAACGCATTATTTAGAATCGTAGGGCAGTCCCGCCGAGATCCGGAACACGTGCGAAGTGATATAATTTTCGATTCACTAGGCCTTAGTACATTCCGGAAGCTATTTTCTTTATTATTTATAAGCATGTTGGGAAGGGTATTATTAAAAAAAAAGAAATTTTCGTATTCTTTATCGCAGAGGAGTAGGCCGAGGCAGCTTCTTTGTAGGCAGACCATTCAGCGTGGCTTTGCATCCGCTTAGCTGTGCGAAAAATACATTTTTTTTTCTTTGAATATATTCCAGTTAGTATCCAGTGAGCGCTCGGCAACATCAGGCAGGAAATTATCGAAAGAATGAGCAAGTTCGTAGTTGATAGCGGTGACGTTGCCGTTTTCATAATCACGAATGGTTTTAATACTGTTTTGGGACGGTAGAATTGCCAGGCCAATGAAAAAATGCATGACGTCGCAATCGCTCAAGCCGGGTGAGTGTTGTGCCATTACCACCAGCCCGGATTCCGAATGTACAAGATGCAGAATTTATCCTGCGAGCGCCCTTTGGTCAAACCCGGGGCTGCGCCGAAAGGCACAGCGCCCTAATTCTCCCTTGACAAGTCAAGATGCTGAGCTGTCAGGCAGCGGTGTCCTGAGGAGAAGCATCGGCGAGCGACATGTCCAAACGTGCAATCAAGTGCCAGACAGCCCGGCGCCGTACCTCCTTTGCCTGGAGGTCACCACGCGCGCCAACTTTGAGCAGTAGCAGTAAACGCGCACGTTTCTAAAACTGCAAAACAACCACTCTGGCGCTGCTTCTGCTATGTGACACCCACGTGACCGTGACATAGCGTTCCCGTCGCGAAAAAGTAGCGAGCAAATGAAACGAAAGACAGATGACGGTTGTCGTTTCGGGAGCAACATTTTTTGGGGATGTGTCACGTGCCACTACTACATACGGTCTAAACTGACTTGTGCGCAGTTTTTCTTTTTTGCATAAGAGCTTCACCTGGGAAAGCGGACATCTAGGCGCGAAATGCCACACGGGCTGCGCCCTGGAATCATTAACATAATGTTCGCCGAAGGCCATCATCATCGCCGTGCGGCCATCCACCGACGCAATCCTGTCCACGTAATGCCCCGGGCGCATAATGAACCAACGTTTCCGCATCGACTAGCCTTCTGCGCGAGTCCCCGCAGAGAAGCGGCAGCTCGGAGAGTTCACGACGAGCTATCACGCGACATCGATCTCTGTCGGCGCAGAATTAGTTCCTATTAACCGCCGGCACAGGGAACGGTCGCTCCGATACATCTTCTAAGGCGCAAGAAAAAAAAAATAACGCGTAGGTGTATATAAGGTACACGAGTATACACACAAGTTATTTATGAAGTATGCCACTGAGCACCTTGAGCATTCGCCCAAAGTGTGTGATCTTACTTGCCTGCGAGCCACCGAATCATTTAAAATATCGCGGTTCCCTCTCTTTCTCTCCAAAGTTACTCGTGATTGGAATAGCTAGTCTACCGATGTCGTGATTGTTCTGTCTAATGGCATTTTCTTTGCTCTAGTGTACGTTCTTGCTTTAATTTGAACCACTTTGAAGAACAGTAGGTATTAAGTTTATATTATATTCTGAGGTTTTGCTTGCCGAAACCACGTTCATGGTTATGAGGCACTGCGTATAGTGGGGAACTACGGAAATATTTTAAACCACCCGGAGTTCTTTAACGTCCACTGCCGTTGCGGATAGCTAATGTTTTGGCCAGCGTGGTTTTTAAAAAGCCCATGTTACCCATGTTGCTGAACTTTGCGTAAATGTATTTCCAAGGTAGTTCTACGATTATTTTTTGTTTTTATTTTTTCAGATTGTACCCGCATCCAAATATGCACACACTGTAATATTCCTTGGCGCTGTAGATATGACATAAATAAATAACATATGAAATTAGTGTAATAAATAAGCACAGGTGGGATAGCAAAAAACGCGCGGCTTTCGAACACAATTTGTTTCGGATCCTTGTGAGGTTGTGCGCAGAGCAGGTAACAGATTTATCGAACAATGCGAGTTAAATTAAACAAAGTGGGGAATCGAACCATCTTTTTTGTAGGCAACGGGCTTTTCTGTTCAGAGGATCGTGATAATACAAAGGGTAAGATACGTGAGAATAGCGTAAATCGTTGGACAATCAGGTGCTATACATATTAAACAGGAAGAGTTGTACACGGTAGGCGCACAGCATTAAAGTGACAGCATGAAAAAGATCATTATAATAATTAATAATGAGGCGGACATAATAAAGCCAACATCTCGCTGCACAAAGTTTTGAACGGTGTAAAGTTGTCCGAATGAGAAACCATGCACGCAATAACAACAACCTCAAAGCGCGGCGCCACGTACGGGTGTCCAAGGCAAAGGATCCGGTTGAGCGTCTGTTGCACACGGGCAACAGACGGCCGAAGGCACATGGGCTCAGCTCACCAACGACACGATATGAAGCGTGCACTTTTTGCAATCTTCGACTGGTGGTCGTTCGATTCGCGTCGCAATATCGGCGCTGCGATCATCGAACCGTCGTCGATCGAATTATACACGCACACGCACGCAGTGCCGCAAAGCGCGGCGGCGAAGCTCACCTTACGGCAGACGATCTGGTTTGGGTTCTCCTCGTTGCCGGTCGCGGCGGCCGAGGAGGCCGACCCGCTGGCTTGGCTGTTGCCGCCGCCGCCTCCTCCAGTGTCCGTCTTGCGGCGGTACGCCATGGCCAGGCGCTCGCGCGGTGCCACGGTGCGGCCACTGTGCTCTAGCCTCGGTGCCGTGGTGAGGCGGCCACCATTCCAACGGGACCAGCAAGCTCGCGGGCCGCGCGCCAGCCACCAGCGCGACGCCTGCGGCCGCCGATCCAGCACACACACACTCAGGGTCGTCGTCCCAACCTGGCACCGCTCCTCAAGTGTAGTACAACGAGAGCCCTGCGCTGCCCGCGCTGTTCTTGCTACGAGCCGGCGGCAGCAGCAGGAGCGCGCGCGGACGCACAATAACACCGACGGGAGGGAGGGGATCGCCGGAAAGGAGCCGATCGAGGCCGCCGCACCTGCGCTGGCTCTCCCCGGCACGGACGCGGAGAGAGCGCGCCGGCGGACTTCCGACGACGCGCGTTAGGCCTAGTCGGTTGCCACCGTCTTCGCACTCGCGCAGGAAGCACGCACGGAGTCGGGCGACGCCGCCGTTTTCGTTGGTTTCGCGGTGGAGCGCCCCGCCGAGGTTGGGTGAGCGCGCGCGCGACTCCTTAGGCCTAACGCTCGCTCCCCATCGCGTTCACGCGCGGAGTCGCCGCTGCTGCAGCTGCTCGTCGAGCTCGCATCGTAGGCGACGACGCACGCAGGCGAGGAGCCACGGGAGGTTCGGCGGAGGCGCCGATCGCCGCCGGGCGACACCGGCGATGCTCCCGCGAGGCCGAGGTGGCGGCATTGCTACGGTCGCCGTATCGCGCGCTGCACTGTGCCACAGGCGGCCGCCGTCGCTCGGCCGAGGCTTGCTAGGCGGACACGGCCGAATGGTGAACGCTGCTGTCGCGGCGGCGGCTATTCTCGGGCCGTTGTCCGACGCCGCATTTTCGGGCTGCCGATCACGCACGACACACGCACGCAACACAGACGCACGCGAGCAGGCAGAAAACACCAAGAAGCGAAAGCGGCGAGGGAACTCGCAGCTGACCTAGCGGCGGCCGTTTACAAACAAAAAGGTGCAAAACCGAAACAAGATCGCGGCCGGCCAATCGCGGTCCCGAGAAGCGCGGTCACGTGACCAAAGCCGGCCGCAAGTAGCTGTCGCCATCTGTTGCACTGCCGTCGAAACGAAATTTCCCCGATCAATTCCTCCTTTTTCTTCATTCTTTGATTGAGCGCCTATAATAATGTACTGAGCGAAGAAGACTCTCCGTTGCGGTAATCAAACAAACGCAAAATGCACCGCTAAAATTGAGTGTCTGCGTAGTAAAAATTAATTCGGTCTGTCCGGAATTCTCTATATCGGGAAAACAACGCCGCGTGGGCCCGCAACGTGCCAAAACGATCTGGAAAGATCATCCGAACGCGTACCGAGAAATGCATCCAACACGCGCGAAGAGAGCGCGAAAGCTGTTTTTGCCAACACGCGTACTTTTCATTTGCAGGAAACTCCCAATATACACTCAATATATTGGCGTCTCCCACGCTAATATATTGCGTCTCCCAATATATATTAGCGTCTCCAATATATCAGCGTCTCCCACGCAGTCGCCTGACAGGAAGTACATCTTCTATACACGGCAATGTATTTAATCGGAATCGCTTAGCTTACACGCCACGTGTGTAACCTCACAAAACATAGCCGTGGTTCGCAGCTGAGCATAAATCCACGAGCATTATTGGGTGCGCCGAGATCTCCATGCAAGATAAGGGACACCGAGTCATCAAAATTGATCCGCCCATCCAAATGCGGCCCAGACCAATGCCAATCGATGACGGTTAATTAACCTTTCGGTACGGACTATCAATTGCACAGCGCCAGCACACAGGTTATGCATATTATACTTCGTTTTGCTTCCGTCATTGCATTTCGCCTTGTCTGGAGACGTCGCACAAAGGAAACAATCAGTTCGTTACGTCCAGCTCCACCACTAAGCACCTGACCTATGCCAAAAAGCCATTTCTAACCCTCGCGATGTTGCATACCGCAAACAGGCTTCCCAGCGCAGCAAGGGTGCGAAGCGGTGCAGCACAGTGCCGAACTTGCAGGCCTCGCATTATGTAGCGGGAAGCACCTCACGCGAATATCCGACACTGCCGTCCAAACGACGGCAGTGACTTGAGTTGCCGGGGCCCAAGGGCATTCGGTCGTCTGATTCACCATCCTTCCTTCTTTATTTGCTTTCAATAAGTGTTTTATCATCATCATCATCATCATTATTATTGCCTCACAACAGCCGCTGAAAAAATGGGAAAATATATAAATAAAAACGCAGTGAAACTGACGGTCAACATAGAAAATTTATTTTCGGGCATGACGAGACATATTCAGTAATACAGTAGACTTCTGCTAATTCAACTCTGGTTAATTTCATATTTCGGTTAATTCCATCCCGACTGAAGATCCCGGCTGGCGCCTTTTATTGCTTCGACCCTGAAATCAGTCTTTGGCAGACAATTCGAACCTGGCTGGTCATCAAACATGTGCCTGGCCCCAGTGGTGACCGCAGTGGTGACTCCAATAGCGACAAAGTCCATCTCAGCAGCACTCAGGGTGCAGTGAATGGGCCGAACAAACACCATCTCCTGTCAAAAAGCCTATATTCCGCTCACCCCAGAAACATATTGAAGCGAAAACAGTAGCTCACAATGAATGTCACTGTATTCAATGCACTTTTTTTTTTTTTTGCTAAAACATTGGGTGCACATTCAGTTTCTCCTTTTCTTTTAGGAGCTCTAATGTCATTTTTATTTTAGTTTTTCACTTTCAACCCCTCCAAAGTGGGTGTGCATTCAATTCGGAGAGTGTCAGAATCAGGCAAACACTGTCAGATCAATCACAAGTGCAGTTCAATACTCTTTTTTTCTGCCTCTTGTTTAATTTGTCCTCGGAATGATTCGACCAATTTCATCAGTCCTGTCAGAGTAAAATTAACGGAAGTCAACTGTACCCACTACACTGAGCCAGCAGTACTTCTAACAAAGTGAACTGTGGCATGTCACACAGAAGCATGCGAAGAATCATATAAATAAGCGTCACTACATTAAAAGCAGCATCTAGGGGCGTGGGGGGTAAACACAAAGGAAAGACCACTTTGGAAGTCCAGGAACGACGGAAGTAGTTGGCGGCCCGGTCTGTACATTCTTCTGGAGCATGGCGGCCGTTCACACGACACACCGCATCACAGCATGCTGTCAACTCAATAGTTCAAAGGGTGCCGTGTTCTCCACAACTGAAGACAAGCAAGATGTTGCAGCATGTGACTCGATTAGCGTTTTTATACGGTTGGGCAAAACACGCTGCCACTGCTGGGTTATTGCAGTGCAAGATGACTTATCGCTGCAACTCCCTCGTGCAGCGTCCTTTCGTGGAGGAGACCCATCATATAAAGACTTGCTCGCTCGCCAGGCTGTCAGCAAACGGCTGGACGAGAGACGACGTCGCAAAGTAGAAGATGAGGCCGAAGGTGATCGAGATTGGCAGGGCCGGGAGTGCCTTCTTGAATATGGCCAGCAGGAGCAAGGTTAGGCACAGACCCTGCAAACAATTGGGAGGAGAAACAATGCAGTGTGGGCGAATACCACAACCTCCACTTGCTCACCAGAAATGTGCTGAAGCACTCAGTATTGGCTGACTGCACTGAGCGATAACTAAAGTAATGTGCATAAGAGACGACTGGGCAGTATTAGCGCTAGAGTTTGTTGCTTGTGTCACGCCCTAGGAGTGGCACTGCCAAACAAAGCTTTCGGGGGTACGATCTCTTTCGTGCGGCCTGGCACCAGACATGCCGACATCTATGGCCAACAGTGTGTTCTCCAACTGTGCCAAGCACATTCTCTTGGCCTTAGCACTGGGGCAGAAATGCTGTTGCCCGTAGATGTTGATACATCTGGTGTCGAGTCAAGCACAAATTTCAAGAAGGTAGACGTGCCCCTAAATGTGACTGTTCGAGAATGCTGCTCCAGCGCCCCTAGTTACTACAGTAAACCCCCATGGACTCGAAGCTGTAAAAACCGGGGAATGTTTTAGATACCTGGAGTTTTGAGATAAGCAAAATCATGAAAACAGGAGCCCGTTGATTGCACACAGAGTACACGAAGCCTTTCTAAAATGCTGCCAGTAATGTTCTCAGTCACTTTCACGTTCATTGGTACCAGACACGTTACCGTCTATGCGCAACTGTGTTACTGTAACTTGTACCAAGTCAGACTGCTTGGCCCAGAGTCGAGACAATTGATCCTAACACAATACAGTCAATGACTGATAATTCAGACACTGATAATTTAGACAGGCTTGATTATTCAGACAGCCCCGTGGCACTGCCACTAGCTCCATAACCTTAATGTATAAGGACAACTGAAATTTCAGACACCTTACAGTGCGTCGCGCAATACTTCGAACTCTGACTGCACGATCGTGCGCTAAAATGGCCACTGAGGCAAGGAAAAATAGCGATACCTTAATTTTGAGACGTCAGCACTGTCGTTGGCCATGTTTCCAGTGCTCCGCAAAACCGACGCTAGCGATGCCTAACCAATCCAGTGGTCACCGATGAGAATGTACTTTTGTCTATCTGTAGCAACAGCATGAGAGTGATCGATATACGGGCCACAGTTTGTAGCAATGCCTCATGCTAGATTATGTGCCACTCTTGTCATCCACTGTTCGTGGCCGGCTGATCCTGTTGATAACGTGTTCAAAGCGTCGTTCTGACCACCGACGAAGTGCGAAGAGCATAAAAGGAAGCAACGTAAAAGGCACTGCTAGAAAATGACAACCCCAGAATGTCTAGGCCAAGGGTAAGCAAAGGTGTGCACAACAACACACATTCACAAACTTAAGCTGTATTTATGAACGATCACTTTCGAAAGATACTTTCATTTTCATGATATTTTGCATGACTAGCACTGAACAGGTTGATAGGCAGTAGCACTTCTGCACAGTGATAAGGTAGTGTGCTTGGCACTGCCCCAAGAATGCCGTCGCTCACAGACGCCAACGCATCTTGCACTATTACAGTCATGCGAAATAATAAAAGGTGTCTCGCAAAAGTGACGACCCGAGAATACGTCACACTGTTTTTGCCCACAGGTGGAACATAATCACTCATTTTTGGGTGAATCCGGAGACTACCGATTATTCTGACGTTTTTCACGGTCCCCGTCGAGTGTGAATTATCAGCCGAGGACTATTTGAAGCCAGTTACCTATGTACTATAACTGCTTTCAGACATCCAAAAAGCTGACACTGCTACTTTCTGCAGCGTTACGCATTCCAGACGAATTCACCTAGAAAACCGAAACTGAACTGCGGAACAGCGCAATTTGTCAAGCCTTTGGCAGGTGCCCACGAGTGATGCAGTGTTTGTGCCTTACGGTCACGCTGAAATGAAGCGAACGTCCTTATTGCTCCTGCTCAAAAGTGCCAATCATCTTGCTCGAGGTCAACAATAAATGCGCAGCGAACGTACTGATGCGTACTGAAAGTGTCCTAATGAGAGAGAGACAAAATCTCGGCTCCCAGATCACCGCTGCTATGCAAGCTAAGAAGCGGCAACAAGCAGCCGAGCAAGCACGCACCAGCAGCGATAGATCAAAAGAGTGGGAGAGATAAGCAGGTGAGCGCAGCTGAGCGGGACGTCTGGCTTGGCTAGAAAGCTGCCGGCAGGTGAGAGGCAAGAGCAAGCAACTCTGCTGACACCACCTCTTTGCCTTTTCCCTGGTGTTTTCATAGTTGAGATCTCGAGACATGCAGAGTTCGGTACAAAATCTTTTTAACCAAACACGTGAAATACACATGGGTTGACAGCACGGTTGGAAGAAAGTTTCAGCTTGACTAATATATTGGGTCATCGGAGTTAGTCTTAACGAGGGTTTACTGTAGTTAGTGCCGTTTGCCAATTCATCATGCCTCAACGTACCCTGTTGGTCAGCATAAACCATAACCAACTAGCCCTTTTCATTACCCTGTTGCAACGAAACAGACCGACAAGCTGCAGAGTGGACTTGGGTGACAAAATTCTTGCGCTATAGTTCGCTGCTTGGTGTCTTCTGTTATACGTTCAAATTGTGAAAAGAAACAAGGCAGGTGTTTGTTTATTTTCATTAATTCGCGTCTTTGTTAACTACTTGGAATTACTATCAAAAGCTTGATGATATGAACTATGTGCAATCAACGTGAATCGCATAAGATACTACATAGCATCAGTGGACAACATACAAAGCACAGCTGATGATGCAACAGTGTGCCACAGTACAACAGCGCAGCATGGCTACATCGCACGCCCCACTTACAATGAGGATGGCCACAAAGCAGGCAACAGTCGTGTTCCAGTCGCCATAGGACGACGCCTTCCCCACCAAGACACTGTAAAAGATGAAGTCGCCCAGGCCTAGCTTGACTCCCCCTGTTGAAGGAAGAGGGCAGGGTGAGCAAAAATGCCAAGTTCATTAAAAAATATCACAGTTTCACCACAAGGTCGAAGCAATGAATGTGATAGCAACACAAAGTGTAAGACTCGCAGTGGTAGTGGCAGTATGAACTGACGTAAACGTAAGTTGACTAACCAAAAACGAGCTGTCGTGCTAGGGGTCCTCTGTTTGAATCCTGCCACTGGACAACTTCATTTATGTTTATTAATCAAAGCCAACGTCTTTCTCAGCGACTTTGCCCCCACTGTTCCGTATTGGGTATGTTTCAAACCTCTTCCCTGGTCTGAACCCGGAGTTAGCGCACAGTCTTGCCAATACATATACGTAATTTTCAGGTTCGAGCTCTGTTATTGTTTCACACTTTTAACATTTAAGTTTGAAAACATTTAAGATAAAACGTACGCGCAGTTGATGTTTTGTTTCATGACATTTGCTTGCGGGCTGCCGTTCTCAAGATTCTAAGGAATAATTTTGTCAAGAATGTAAGGCCTGGTATGAGCAACTTTAGCAACAGAATGGTGTGTCAATATAGCCCGCACATTCTGCACGTGATGTAGCATGGCAAGGCATATAGCATACATATAGTGTCGAATCCACTTATAGCAATATTCAAGTCCCACAAAAATTCCATTGTTATATCCGATAACTGTTATAACCAGGTTGCAAGAAAAAGAAAATAAGAATGGGAATGGCAGAACTGTTGGGTGAAAACTATAATGGCAGGGAGGCCAATTCCCTTCCCCACCACCTTCCTCCATCCGGCTTTTGATTGTGTTTGACTCGTTTAGCTCTGCTTCCCACACTCCAATCGCATGCAACAAGCTGTGGCTGCAGGCGTTCAAGAATGACACTGCCCTAACTCCAAAGCGTGGTCACGGGCGGTAAGTGACATGTGATCTCCACCAAGGCATCGCTTTGGTAGCCTCAAAAGGGGCCTCTTAGAAAAAGCGAGAAGGTTGCCGCGGTAGCCTCTCAGCTTGAGAAATCCAAAAACGCTGGGGCGAGATCGCCACAAGCATCTCGCTACGTACTTCTCCCTGTTTTGCACGAGAAAACCCTATGTCGGTCAGCTTTGCTTGCTTTACGCAAAACCTGCAGACATCCTTCTCCAAGACATCAAGGTGCTCCACGCAGTGCAGCGGTAGGTCCCTCACGAAATTGACGCCCCGGGGTTTTGATCATCCGCTGGTTCTCCAGAGAGGACAACGTTGAGGCAGCCCACACTACCACATCATCACTGTCGCCACCACTGTTGCTGTTGCTATCCTATGTAAGCACATTTGCGACGATCGCCTAATCGGTTAGAAGCACCTCGTTTTCAAATCTATAGCAGTGTGCTTTCCTTTCACCAGTAATGTCACGCATTACCGATTATCAGCAGGTGGATCAGCCATCTTCTATTTCGGCGATGAGGAAAACGAGGCTGAGAAACGACATGGCCAGGAACAACTTCGACGCAACCAACAAAGACGAGCACGAGGGCCAGCGAACAATCTTAGAGCAGCACCCATTCACATTTCACGTTCACGTTTCTGACGGTGGAGCAGCATAAAGCTATGGGTGCAGCCCATTCGTGCTCAGAGGGGTGGAAGGGCGATGGGAGAGAGGCGCGCGAGGCTGGGGATGTGGAAAAGGCTGGAAAACAGCATGTGGCGCCGTGCAGCGGCTCTAATTTCTCTTTTTTTTTTTTCAAGAATTTTGAATCCCACTACGTTTTGGCACGGACACCCAGTATCCAGAATCCATCATTATAACCAATAATATGACATGGGGGCATTGTAGTAAGCAGGTTATTTCACCATAGAAAACATATAGAGATTGACCGTGCAGCAGCTTCTCGTTGTTATAACCTATATACAGTGGAATCTCAATAAACAGAAATCGTTTACACGGAACTGCCTCTTAAACGGAACACCATCTTCATGGTTAGTTGGTTTTGTATTCATGCAATTGTATTCAGCTTTCTGTCTCTCAGTAAATGGAACTCCTGATAAACAGAACCAATTTCCCTGGTCCCTTGAGGTTCCGTTTAAAAAGTCCACTGTGTTGTTAAAGCTGATGTCGTTATAAGTGGGTTCAACTGAACCTAAACATATATGGAACCTCAGAGCGATGGAAAAAATTCACTTGGAATGTCCATATAATTGCTATCGCAATAAAAGAAAAAAAATATGCCACTTTTTGAAGCATGAAACAAATGTTTAAGCAGGCTTAGTTGGTGAGAAAGCTTGAAAGAAAGCAGTACAAGATTACTAAGATGACAATACAGTAGAACACCACTGAATTGTTTTTTATGGGACCGCAAGAAAAAATCCAAGGACACCTAAGCCCTTCTTACGAGTTGTGAATGCGAAAGCATTAATGTTGAATTGAATACCACTGAGCAGTCCAAGTTATAAACTCCTCATGGGCAAGCGAGTGTGTTGAGACGCTTGGCATATTTTGATTTAGCCTTACCAAGACGCAGTTAGAACGCAAGCCAGAGCTTGCGCAGACACGGAAGGTGCAGATAACACAGGCCTCTGAGAGCGAAGGTGACATGACATCGAAGCGATGCCCCCTTCCCTCACGCAGCACTTTAAATGCTATCGCAGCATAATATGTTCCCTTTCTCCTGCTTTGCTCTGTTGCGGCCCGAGCCAGCAAGTGCGAGCCAGCGTCACGAGCACGCGAGGTGTACTCCTGACATGGCATCGCAGCCAATGGGAAATTTCACTGCTACAGACGACGCTGGCTTTTTCACTCGAGGGGCCCATTGGCGCTTTCGCATGAAAGGAAAATGTGTGATCCGGGAAACCGTAACATCCGATGTCGCATGCATTTCCCACGGTTTCTACCAGGGAAATTATTGAAGCTACTGAAATAGCACATGTGGGTAAAAACTGTGTAACTTGCCCTTCTGTAGCCTTGTGTGAAAAAGAGTTGATGGCTTTAGAAGGCACGGCCAATGCGCAATAGTGAGATGAAAAGCAGTATCATCTATGCACGGTTTTTCTTGTTTCGTTGCAGTGATCAGTATTAAAAAGCTGTCCACTGGCAAAATAAACTTTCTGTTATTGTTGTTGTTGTTGAAAGTAAAGCGCTGTGTATGTCCTCTGTGTGCCTCTCCATCTTTGTCAGATTCCCCAACTGACAAGCCCGACTGGAAACGCCCTTCAGCGAAGAGGTGAGTAAAAGCTGACCAGGTTGGTGTGAATTCATGGTAACACTGCTAACAGCCTGGCGAAGTCAAGGACAAAAAGGTGAGCAACACATAATAAGCTCTGAACATTAGGATTACACTGCAGGCTTTAACATCTCAAGACTGCACAGTGGCTTATGGGGGACATGCACGCACAGTTGAGTTCTGACCATCTGGGGTTCTTTACCACACATCCAAGAAATGGTAGCGTGAGCGTTTTTGCATTCTGCCCTTACAGGAACGTGGCCACGGCAGCGGAAGAATTAAACCTGTCACCTTCACATCCATACAACAGAACACTGCGGCCACACCGCAGCCGGTAACACAAGTGCTGATGGTGACAACAACACTAGCAGCACGTTGAAGACGAGAATGAGGGCACCCCGTTTCAGGACACAATGCCAGCCCCTCCAACTTACTCTCTTCTTCTTCCTGGTGGGGGAGGTCGCCAGCATTGTCGGTGGCGCCCGCAAGCGTGCCGCTGTTGACGATTGTGCTGCCACGCTGTGAGCGCCGCCGCGTCCGCTCTCCTCGCATCCGGGGCTGCTCGACCTCCACGGGGGGATCCGCGTCCCCGCCCTCTGCCAGCTGGACGGGGCTGTTGGTCGACGCTGCGCAATGGGAGGAAAAGCGTTACTGCACGCTCTGCTACGCTGGGTGACGGTCTAAAATTCGATGCACAGTCTGCCTACAAAACTGCGCAGAATCTGCCTTCTGTACCTCTGCTCTCCCAAGCAAATTTCCTGGTGGATGTCGATGGCAAAAGAAACTTACCCCTCCGTGACGTCGCATAAATGAGAGAACGTAGCTGGCTGGCACATTTGTACAGTCGACTTTCGTTATTCGACCCTGACGTGACCGACAAAATCAACTGAATTAGCCAGCGGGTCGAATTAAAGAAAATGCAAAAAAAGATTACTGCCAATTCATTTGGCAGTATGTTTAGCAGAGGAAACAATTCATTTGGCAGAAAATCACACCCATTGCATAGTTCACAAATACAAAAATCTTGAAGGATTGGGGGAAAAAAAATGCCCTCGAAATGCAAGTTAATTATACCTAATCATATCAACCAGCAAGTCAGCAATTAACACAAGGATTGCGATAAAACACAAGGATTGCCAAAACAAGGGTGCTTTGGCAATGTCTGCCAATGATATGATACCCACTTGCACGTCAATCTTACACAAGCGAGCAACGTATATCCTTGCAGAGCACTTTACTGACAGCCAACAAGTTATCTGTGCACATACGTGTAGCAGGTGCAGTGGCTTGGGGCATGTTACCTGCATCCTGAACAAATGCAATGCTACATGGTTTATGCACGACAGTCGGTGTACACTCAAGAATCACTGCATCGTGATCACTGCTGCACTTCAGTATCCCATTTATATCTGATGCATATATGCTGACTGATGCATATATAGCTCCGCGCTGTGGCACGTAATCCCACTGGCAACAAAGTGACTGTCAGAATGACACATGGGACAGACGGCAGGACACACAGTGGCACAGCGCTGACAGAAGCCTTTACGAGCTGTGAACCTACGTGCAGCAGGTGGAGACAGCTGTTACATTCTGACTGCTACCACGTACAAGATTTTGTCTGTCGCTGGCATAAATTCACTTCTGGATGGACTGGTTGCCAATGCAGGCAATTCCTTTGGTTGAATGCAATTTTTAACGCCCACACAGTAAAGCCCCTTTAATACATACCCACTTAATAAGTAATTCTGGTTTAAATATTAATGCAATGAAGCCCCGCCCAGTCACCACTGCACTTCACGTGAAGTACTGACTGAGTGCTTAGGTCGTAGTCACATACCGCGTGCCAAATGGTTAATGCCTGGTATTTACTTCATTTTTCGGCTCCTATGAGCCCGGAATCGGGGGAAATACCGTGCGCACAGACCACAAAAGATATGGTGGCTAACAAACAGTGGTCACCATCGGTAGTCACATCAAAACGTGGCGGCCAGGACGTTTCTTTTTTTCTGCTCTGATATCCTCTGGTGCTTCTATGGTGGGCGATGGCACCCCCATCTCCGACGTGGCGCTTGCAATGACCGTCATGAGGGCATTCGCAGAGAAGTAGGACCAGGAGGGGCATTCTGTAAGAGCCCACCCAGTGGACTGTCCATTTCAGCCGCTGATGATGTGGTGATTAGATGGAGCTGTGCTAGCGAGGAGGAGGTGAGCAGACCCAGCCAATCAGCGATGGTTTAAATGGACTGTCCACTAGGCGGGCTCTTGCAGAATAAACCCCCTGATGGAGAAACTGGCTCGCGGCGTTGTCGAGTTTGAGGATGCCGTCGTTGTTGCAAGGTGGCCTTGGCGGCAAATGAAAATCATCAATAGGACATAGTTCTTTTCTCGCGGGTAAGTCTATAGCCGCTCATCTGCCATTGTGGGTTAATTAGTACCTCGCTTAGTGTACACCTGATCCACGTTCCCTGCGAATGACGTATTCAAGAGGCTTTAGTGTATGAGCGTCTTAGATACAATGTTAGCTCAAGATAACAGATGATTTTAGATGGCCCCCTGAGAGTCGATGATAACAACATCTCACTGTAGCCCTTCCAAGTCTAACTCATTAGCCATAAGCTTTTTGTTTTGTGGTACAGTGAAGTACACTTATAAAGATATGAAAAATAATTAAAAATCTGATCGTTATAATCGATGGTCACTATATCCGGACTGCCGCAAAAGAAGAAGTTGCCGAGAATACCTTTGTAGCTCAGAACACAAATTTGCCACTTGCGCTAAACAATAGACATCGTAGAAAGTAGGCCATGAAAAATAAGATATTTCTTTATACCTCTAAACAGTGTGCCAAGCGTTAGGCGCGCTGAAATAATCAGAAATCTGCGCTTGCTTTCGCATTGGTTTCAGGTTTACAACCACGGTGTGCATCGTGTCCAGCTGCTGCCTGAACACTGACAGCAATCCTTTAGAGTGCACAAAATCAATGAGCAACTAAGCGAGGTACTTGTTAAGTGCCCCGCTTTTCTCTCTCCATTTCTTCTCTGGTCCCATATGCAGCACGATCGTGGGTGACGCGGATACAAAGCAGCTGGCACCATCTTGTGGCCTGCTGTCCCATTCGTGATTCTCTCTGCGGCTTTCGTAATCGGCGCGGCTGAGAACTTGCAGCGAGTGTGAACTCACGTCGGCACTTTTCGCCCCATCTCAGCATCATTGGTTCAAGGAGAACGTTCCAACGCAAGTGTCATGCTCAGTCTGCATGGCAAACGCCTTCCAGAAGGCAAAATTTTGACTTTTGTATCCATCATGTGGTCATAACATGTCATTATATATTAAGGCGAAAGCCTTAAGTGGTTTGTTACACAATGGCCTTGAAAAAAAATGTGGTGTCTAGTTGAGGGGTTAAAAAAAAAAAAGGCAACCACGTGACCTTCCATGAGCGAGTGGCGGGGGAGAGGGGAACGAGCAGCGCACGCAGACAAAAAAAACAGGTGCTGCGTTGCTGACGCGGCCGCAGTTGTGGCAACAGTTGACTGTGAAGCAAGAGAGATGTCGATGGAGGACGGTTGCCCGGGATTAGCGGATTGTGCGGTAGGCCTCGGAATTATGCTATGGTGGAGGATGCTCGCCAAGCGAGAAACGAGGCGCGACGTGCGAAGCGGCGGGAGCAAGGCCTTCAACCACGACTGCTGCTTTCCCCTATAGAGAGGATGCAACGTACCATATTTACTCGCATAATGGTCGCACTCGCGTAATGATTGCACCCCTGAATTTTGTCATCAAATTTCGATTTTTTTTTCTTTCCCATGTAATGATCGTACCCCAAACTTGTTGCAGCAATATGTTGTGTGCCAAGACCAGCTAATATTGATCGCGCTTACCATCTGTCGAATGGTACACGAACGACTCTTCAAGACAAACCAAGCAGTCTGCACGCACCAAACATTCTTAAAGTAGATGCCCCATTTCATCCCTTTCATCACTTTCCGGACTTCCATGACAAAAAGAGGTACTACCAAACTTGCCTTTATTATGGGTAGGATTTATAATGGTTGTGGTCAACAACAAATATATCTGATACGTTTACACTGATACGTTAAAAGTGTACCCTATTCATACGCCGACGCTTGTAACACAGCTAAGATATTTGCCCACCCTTAGCGGAAACGTGCCGTATTAGGATAGTAGTGAAGACAGATGCCGCAGATTTCACAGCATGCCGGCCATGCGTTTCTATGTCACTGGCAGCTAAGCGCGCCCATCTGTTTCTGTCCCCTGTTTCTGTCCCCTCAAAGTGGTCATGGCTACGTTATTGCCGCAAACTTGCCGATATTAACGATATTATTCATTACTGATACGTAAGAAGCTGTTTCAACGCACGTAATGTACTCACGAGAAGAAAAAAAAATCGTGTTCGGCGCGTTTGGCTTGCTCCGCCGGCCGCCATTTTTTTTTGTGTGTGTCCCGCATCTGTAGACGCGCTCTTAAAATACATCAACGAGTGCTGGCAACAAGGTAAAGTACCACCGGAATGGAAACATGCCGAGGTAACCATGATACCTAAACCCAACAAGCCCATCAGCGTGCAGAACCTTCGACCTATATCCCTAACCTCGTGTGCTGGAAAACTCTACGAGCACATGGTGCACAACCGCATGATCGACTATCTCGAAGACAACAAACACGTCCCAAGCACTATGTTCGGATTTCGAGCTCACCTGTCCGCGCAAGACGTGTTGCTGCAAATCAAGGAAAAAGTCATCGACAAGCTGGACACGCACAGCAAAAGAGCCATCCTCGCACTTGACGTGAAAGGGGCTTTCGACAACGTGTCACACGAAGCCATACTGCAGCACCTCAACGTATATAACTGCGGTGAAAAAGTATATAATTACATCAAAGCTTTTCTGAAAGAACGTACAGCCACAGTGGGGATAGGCAACTTACGCTCTGAGAAATTCGACATACCGCGAAAGGGAACGCCACAAGGCTCCGTCATTTCGCCGATGCTATTCAATCTGGCGATGAGCACACTACCCAAGCAACTGAAGCAAATAGAAGGGATTGGTCACGCAATATATGCTGACGACCTCACCATCTGGACTACGGGAGGGTCGACAGGTCAACAGCAAGACGCTCTGCAAGAAGCGGTTGACACTACGGAAAAGTACCTGGAAGCATGTGGACTGACGTGCGCACCTGAAAAATCGGAGCTCTTGGTGCTAAGGAAGCGCACAAGAGGCCGACAACTGCAGCAGATACCAGACCCGGTAGTAAAGGTGGGAGGCATCATGATTCCGCAGGTTACGACGCTCCGCATCCTCGGACTCCTGATTCAAAAGGACGGGGCCGGGGGAGCAGAGTTGGAAAAAATTCAAAGAACAGTGCAACAAATAACCCACCTTATCAAAAGAGTGACGAGCAAAAGCCACGGACTCAAGGAAGAAGACTGCACGAAAATGATACAAGCGCTGCTCACGAGCATCGTCACGTACGGGACCCCATACGTTGACATGAAGAACAGTCAACGAGACAAAGTAAACGCCCTCATCAGAAAATCATACAAAATTGCCTTGGGTCTGTCCCCCTCCACGTCCACAGCGAAATTACTCAAAATGGGAGTCCACAACACGTGGGAAGAGCTCGTGGAGGCGCACAACGTCAACCAACTGGAGAGACTAAAGCTGACAAGGACGGGAAGAGCCCTGCTGCAAGATCTGGGCTACCAAGTCGAGGATGAAAGGCACCTACCTCAGCGTATCCCACACGAGATCAGAGACAAGCTACACATATGTACCATTCCCAGAAACATGCATCCCGAGTACGACAAGGAAAGGAGACAGGCGAGAACACAGGCGCTCAAGCGCATACTCGAACGCACCAACAGCAAAGAAGAAAACGTTAGATATACAGATGCAGCTGCGTACAGTACCAACGACCGATTCGCAATCAGCGTGGTCGACGAGAAGGGCGAACAACTTACAGCCACATCCATACGTGCCAAGGACGCGAGCACAGCGGAAGAGGTGGGCATAGCCCTGGCCATCGCAACGTGCAAGAAGGCCATGGTTACCGTGGTGACGGACTCACAAGAAGCATGCCGAAGGTATATGAACGGAAGGATTGGAAAGGCAGCGCTTCAGGTCTTGAACACCACCAAGATAGAAGCAGCACAAATCCTCTGGACACCGGGGCACGAGTCTCTCACGGGGAACCAGGCGGCGCACGCCGCGGCTCGAGATCATGCACGCCGAGCCATCTCCGACGCGCAGAGAACGCGTACCGACGACTGTGAAGAGGATGAAGAACGCATATCCAAGAAGTACTCGGATATCGTGGCGCACTACAGGAAGCAGAGGCGTCGCTACCCGCCCGCGCATAAGACGATGAGTAGGGACCAAGCGGTAACCTGGAGAAGACTACAGGCTGGAACGTACCCACACGGAACACTGCTGCACGCCATGTACCCGGGCATCTACGGGCGAGACTGCAAGTTCTGCCCGCCGGACACGCCGAACACCTTGCGCCATATGGTGCTGGAGTGCAGAAATAACCGCGAAGTACCACCGTCATCATCGCCACCAAGCGATAACAACCAGGAAGAAGCGGATATGGAGGAAGAATCGAAAGACCAGTGGGAGGCTCTGCTGGTGACGCAAGACCTTGACAGCCAGCTGCGGTTGGTGAACAGGGCTCGGGCGGCGGCAGCGAGCCATGGCTACCTGGACTGAGGAGGCCACCCACCTTTGGGCTCAAGAAGCCTGGTCTCAAAATAAAGTTTATTTCTCTCTCTCTCCCGCATGAAACGCGGGACAAAAAAAAAATTTGTTTCTTTTCGTGGAAAATTTAACCTGCGTAATGATCACACCCCTGACTTTGCGTCAATTTTTCAGACAATAAAGTGCGATCATTATGCAAGTAAATACGGTAATTGTTTTCGGCTTGTGTTACATATTTGTAACACTTACTGGCACCAGGCATGCTGCACCTTTACGTAGTGCATTAAGTGCCCACATGTGTTGTTGAGGAGGTCGACCTAGAGCGCCACGCGTGTACTTCGCACTGCGGCTCGTTATTTCTTGCAAGAAGTCTGACTCGTCCGATCGTATAACTTAATGCATTACGAAGTGTGTTACATGTGCTACAGGAATGTGACATGCTGTAGAACTTTTTTTTCTCATAGCCCTTGTGCATAAGTTGATACTCCTAAGCCAATTCACCATTATAACCGATATGTCGTTATATTTAGTATCATTGGAGTGCACTGTAGCACAGCTTCCTGTCCTCACAAGGTCATCAGATTTAAAAAGCTCAGCAAAATTGTAGAAAGAGTGTGGCATACCTGACGAGACGTCACTCTGTGCACCTGGCTGGTTTTGGTTAGTGTAGAAGGGATCCCGGTCAGCCATTGTCACCACACACCACGCCATAGCAGCTGTTGCATGAGAGGACAGAAAAGGGGGTGACAAGTGTTAACCTTTTTCATTAAGTGACCAAGACAAGACATATGATCCATTCATGTTACTCACAGCATAATACAATGTTTCTTATGCCTATGTATATCTTTTTTGTTATCATTTGCTCTGTACAACTTTTCCCTTTACTTCTTGTTTTAAATCTTGCGTCATTATTTGGTACTTGTTCTTATACTATTTATGCTGTTTTTTCTTCCCCTTATTCAATGCCCTTCTGAGCCTTGTAAGGTATATTGAATGAATGAATAAATAAATAAATAAATAAATAAATAAATAAATAAATAAATAAATTCCACTTGAAGGACAACATAATACATTTTTAACAGATACTAAAGAGCAACACGAATTTCGTTGGTAAAGTGTTCTTTCAAAACTTTCCTTGCATTCTTTTTTGTGGAAAGAAGCTAATTATTATTACAAAATAAAAATTGGTGTGGATGGCACTAGCATCGAACTGAAATGAAGCGATTAAGTCCATATCGCCAAAGTCATTAGCAAAAACTCAAAGAAATTATCAGAACACTTTGACCTTTTTACTGCATTTAGCACTGCGCAAGACACTGCGTTTGCCATGTCTCTCCAGGACTGCTGGTTCACTATCCATGGTTGCATCGATAGCGACCAGGGATTCCTTGCAGCTGTGACAAGCATGGCTTTTGTTTTGCTTCAGTGCAAAGCATTCAATGTCACCATGGAAGCCATTGAGGAAGAAAAACTATTCTACTGTAGCCTATATGGAGATATCATACTCACCGGCTACATTGCAACTGACAATCGATTGCCTGGGGCCAACCCACTGGCAAAAAAAAAACAGTTACTCTGACAATAATGTGGCTCTCGCATTACTATAACAAAGTAAAGGTAATTGTCACTGGGAGCAGCCATCAGTCACGAGATCGATATATTGCAGCATTCATGCAGATTTTGTGCAAAGCAGAAGTGAGTGTTGCGATTTATTCAGCAAATAAAGGCGCGTTCCTGTCTTGCTTCATCCGATAACTCTATATTCTTTCCCCCCGAAATCTGAAGTAACAAGCTTTTACTCTTCTTCACTCTTGCAGAAGCCACAGGGCGACAGAGTAGCGCCGAGCTGCTTCTCCTGTATTATTCTTGTGAGCTTGCCAAAGGTACAAGGAAATGTCTTGCCACCAATAGAGATATTTACCGTGTGCGGTATTCGGGTAAACACAAGCGGACTGGGCGTTTTGCTGGATGAGTGGAGGCACAAACCGGTATGTCCTGCATGCTGCAGCCACCTGGTGTTGCAGAGCTCAATCAGAGAAACACAGAGCCAATACTGCAGTAACCAAGTGTATTCTACTTCGCTGCTGGTGTAAATTTGCAGAAGCAACGTAGTCTTGTTGCTGCCGAAAGTTTACACCAACAGCAAAGTAAGATACACTTGGTTACTGCATTATTAGCTGCGTTTGTGTGGTTGAGTTCTGCACCACCAAGTGGCTGCACCGTACAGGCCGCTCACGTTTACGGCTCTGCCCCTAGGGTAAAACACCTGCCTGCATTTACCAAAATACCGGACAAAGTGAAACTCTTTAATCAGAGACGAACATTTATTGGGGATGCAGGGATACTCACAGGAGTAGATGAGAGCAGGGAAGATGGGCTCATTACGCTCCTGCGCCGTCTCAACGAGAATCCGCAGTGGTCCCTTGGGGCACAGGACGGCGATCAAGTCTGCAGAGAGAAGGCAAGTTAATATTCTGATTCACTGGTCACAAAAGGAAGGCATGCAAAAGGCAGCACAACACCTGCCCACCCCTCTCGTGGGACGGCAATCCGTGCCAGCGGGTTGGAGTGATAACAGGGAATGAGGAGCACAAATGCTGGTAGCATGGTCACCTTGAAACCCACTGACCTCACTCAATTTATGTTTGGTGCAGACTGAGTGGTGAACATGGCAGACCTCACTGCTGCTCATTACCGCTTTCCTCCAAAAGGTCAAAATATGCGTCTCTACACGGCAGCTACTACGGCTACCCATACCCAAGCAAGCAAGTCAAACAACCATTGCCCAACACATTAACTTTGAGGAGTCCCTCAGTGATGTTATACTTGGCTAGCTGGTCACTAGCTATAAGTGTTAGCTATAATCGTAATAAATGTTTTCATTGGGTACATGTTGTCATTCCGACTCGGTTTGCAGCCATTCGGAGCTCTCTCAAAATTGGGTCCAGAGGAAGCCTGCTCAAGCCGATCATTCAGCTGCTCCAAACCAATTGAAGGAGCCATGTGAGGGGAATCCTCTGAGATATCGGTTGCACTTCCAACTCAAAAGTGAGAGCACCTCTGAGCAATCTAAGCTGGAAAGTGTGGCACACTGAATTAACCAGCTGGATTCTGAGCGCTCGATTACGACCAGCCTAATGTAAAGCACACTGCCAAAATGCTCCGTAGTGCTCAAAAGTGACCAGTAAACGGTACCATTCGCTCCCTAGAGCTCAATCCTAACAGCAGCAGCTGCTGAGGAGGTATACAGCAAGCACTGTATGCAGAGCGCAAAAGGTCTAGCACCACTGAGAACTCCTTATCCTACAGGGTACAGTTCCAAGTGGCAAGAGTACAGGTTGCAGAGCCAGCACTTCAGCACAAGGAACGACTGAATGGTCGTGTGACCTCACCCCAGACAGAGATGACCCCGAGGACGACCCAGGCGGTCCAGTCGGGAAGGTACTTGATGAAGACGAGTGCCATGAGTGCCGACACGAGGATGAGGTAGGCCTGCTGAAGAAGCAGGGGCCCCTTCCAGTGGATGGAGATCATGCCAACCACGCCGAAGTTCCACATGGCAAACACCACCGTTGGGTAGTCCATGGGCACATTGTACGCCCGCAGCACCTCCCTGCCACGTGATAGTGAGGAAACATTATAGCAAGCTGAGGTAGATGGGTAGCAGACTCAGTAACAGACTCAGTAGCAGACAAAGCGCGCTTTGCAACAGGCTGCTGATCACAGTGCCACTCCAGCTGTCATGGCCCAGAAAAGCGGTTAAGTTACGCTGGTGGCACACTTGCCCATCTAGCCACTGTAGTGATGATACAGCGCAGCAGTGCACAAAGACGGGTGAAACCTTCCACCAGCACCTAGCTTTAAATTTGCATATTTTAAGACACAAGTTGTGAATTCACTATCCCCATGTCATATATATTTAGAATCTGCAGAAAATTTGCTATCCATATGTGCAATAAAAGAGAATGCATTTTTGGATTTCTTGCGACCCTTAAATGGTCAAGTCAAGCTAGATGAATGGATTATTCGTCTAGAAGGCTATCATTGTTTTCTGTGTGCCAATATACAACCTTCTTGTGTAGCCAATTGCCACCGAAGAACCCACTCCTGATCCTCGATTTGATATGCCCGGGCCAACACAGAGGAGTTGCTGTAATCATCACGCAACCTGTCTCTCTGCTGCTCTTTTGTGAATCGGCCAGTGCCGACGTCACGTGAAAGGTACCCTAGTTGAAAACAGGTCGCACCACTACAATTTTTCCATTCTCGTCATTTTTCGCACCACAAATGACAACTCCTTTACTACAGAAGCTTAACCTTCCAATCTAGCTCCACTTAAATACTTTAAGTGGAGCTAGATTGAGACTGAGAGTGGAGCTCCCTTTAAGTCACTGAGCTACACTGGAATATGAATGACACTGCAATGGAAAACTCCGGATTCATTTTGAATAGCTGGGGTTTTTAAAAGCACACAGCATCTTTCTGCCATAAACATGCACCCGCTTTCTGTCATGAATTCTTCAACGAGCACTGGCAACCTGATACATGTGCAAGTTTGCATACATCCCCTGTCCAATGGTTCACAAGTAAGCAATCTGTGGCAGCATTAAGCTTGCCGGAGGGCAACAGTGAAATTGACGAACGATCAGTAAAAGCTAGAAGGGCCTAAACATCACTTGAAAGTTACGTCAATTTCCATCTCCTGTCAACTTACCCCAAAAAGATGTATGCGAAGAGGAAGACCAACAGCAGTGAGGAAAGGATGAGCCAGCCGTGAATGACCTGCATAGGACAAGCGTTGTGTTGCACAGGTAAAAATTTAAATGATCACACAATATATGAAGCAAAGAAAAGACCACTAGCATGTTGAAACGATATGCACAGAGTCATCCGGTTCACAAACTGGACTGAGAGCAGGTGGCACCAAGCACGAGTAAACATCACTTTTCCAACTCTCACAAATCAGACACACGAAGCATGCGCAGTGTCCATAGATCACGAATGCACCTGCACATTACGAGATAACCACTATGCCATGGTAAATGGCACGCAACTAAGACTGAATTCGACCTAATGCTTTCAGCATTATTTTGTGTGGTTATGCAAAGCTGAGGTGATGAAGTGAGGTTAAACTGCAGCAGTAAACACAGACTGCAACACACTTTTGTGTGGCAATGAAAAAAAAAATGAAACAGGAGAAAGACAAGAAAATAGACATGCTACAACAACCTCAGCACATATGCCAAGTTAACGTTGACTTCCTGCATGTCTTTTGCCGTGACAGCATCATCAGTGCAAAGCCACTTCTGTCCGAGCACTGTTGTGCCCACCACTAGAGCTCTGCAGTTGTAGAAGACACCCACCTTGTAACAGCGGAACTTGTACAGGACAATGAGCAGGATGGTCATGACCACAATGACACCCATCAGGATGAAAGCATTGGCAAAGGACTGCCAAACCTTGGTGCCTGTGTCCACTGTCTGGTCGGTGAATGGCGTGTACACCCTGAAAGGACAGCCGTGCACATGTGCAGCATGGCAAAAAGGCATCAGCTGTCAATGAGACGGGAATACAAACTAAGTTCTAATTCGACAATGTTAAGGGCTCGGTGTCGCAAAAAAAATCCATTGTCGCCATTGGACGTCGTGTTGCAAGAAGTCATTCCGAACCACAACCATGCAGTTCCTTCACATGGCGCAGAGACGTTACTGAACTAATTTAATTCCTCAAAGTAAACTATGCCAGAAAAATTGTGAAGTGTGACCTAAACACAACACACAGACATGATAGTGCCAGAGTTTAATTTGAATATGTACCAGATAAAATAATTCTGTTACGTGGAAACTCAAACACAAACTCCTTTTCCATTCACAGAGTGACGCGGTACGCTCGCTTCCTTGCAAAAGCACCATCGCACTCACCTCTATGCATGGGCAAGAAAGCTGCGATCGCCAGGAAGCGACAAGTAGAGATCTTTGAATGCTATTGCGTTACACTCTTAGAGGCGAAGCTTAAGCATCCTCTAAGTTTTTACTACACTAACAGAACAAAAAAGTATGCTCCAGGGCACTCCGAGTGTGATAACCACTGGGCACACTCGCTCAATATGTCTTCACGTTTTGTTAAGCTTGCCTTACCTGTGCAAACACTGTGCAAGGGGCCATGTTGGTTGGTGCATGCAGTTATGATATCTATGGGCAGAGAACGCAAGCCAATACTTTGTTGTGTGAATTACTCTACCCGCCATAAGTGACTGTGTGAAGGCTGGTGTAATATGTATAAACACCAGATGTTAAAAGGAGCCATGGAGAGTGCAACACAAATGAAAGTACTCTTCCACACGACCTAACATATGCACTCGGATGCATTTAGACATCCTCAGCAGCAAAACACGGAGATGAGGGCATTTTTTTCTTTTTTCTTCAAATACAGCAGACTTTCATTAATTAGGCTCTGGTTGATTAGATACTTCAGTTAATTCGATCCTGACCAAAGGTCCCAGCTGGAGCCCATGCATTTCTATGGGCCCAAACTTTATTTCGATCCTAAAATCAGCTATCGCTGAATAATTCCAACTTGACCAGAAAGCCTGCATGCTCCTGGTGCCTCTGGTGACCCCAATAGCAACCCCTTAAAGGGTTAAAATCAATAAACCTTCTCCACTGGGCTCATAGTGGGAAGTATGGCTATCAACGTTATTAAAAGCCTTTGATCAAAAGTTGAGCTGCCTTGATGCCAGCACTCTGTGTCCTCTAGTGCTTTTTTTCGCTAACATTGAGCGCTGTTTCAAATATAAAGTTTGAAGACCGCCCAACTTAGCCCACATAAAAATGTTTCGAGCGGGGCACTCACAGGTAGGTGTTGGTGTGCCGGTAGAAGTTGATGGAGCTGATGGTGGCCACCACGACGAGCATGCAGAGCGACACCGGCACGAACAGCTTGATGACGTGCTTGGCACCGTACTTGAGCTCCTCCTCCTCTTCCTCGTCCCCACCCTCGCCACCCCACGACGGGGCCCGGCCGCGACCAGTCGCCATTGCAGTGCCACCCGCATCTTGCCCCTCGCGGCCAACAGCTCCACCGGAGAAGGCCACTTCCACTTCTTCGTCACCTGTCGGCTGCACAGAATGGGAGACACTTCGCAGTAAGAGACAACGAACAACTTCAGCAGGTTCTGTGCAACTTTTTAGCACCTCACCATGATAGGGCAGCGTCCTCCATGATAACTACTACTTGCACTGCCAGTGAGTTTGCATGCTGGCGCAGCGCATTACCAGCTTATGGTCCTTAGCCCCAGAGGACTCAGAGGAGGCCGCATTATTGCTGGTTGGTAAATGTTGAGGGCATAATAGCATGGTCTGATTAGCAATAACTTTTCTTTTTTCCCAAGCGCCATGTCAGCTGTTCTTCTCACGAAATTAAAGACAGTCGCACGGCTTGTCTGCGAGAAAGTAGAACTGAGCACTGTCAGTTCTCGGCCACGGCTCACAGCAATGCTGCACGCAGCCTCGCTTATCATGCTGGTGACTATACTGAAGCAGATCTGCGGGTATTGTTGGCCATGTTATGTGACTGCGTGTGTGTGTTTCTTTAAGCATTTTGCAACCTTGTGCAGTTACTATTGTGACTACAATGCACATTGAGATGAAACTTGAAGCTGCCTTTAGGAGCCAACAGCGGATGACACGTGACTCACTGGGCTCGACATGTGCGCATCGACGGTGAACAGCCTACTAGTGTCTCCAACTGCTTTCCCTTTGGTTGTTTATAAAATATATTTATTATAATAAAACTGAAAGTTGGGTGAGTCTGTAATGACTCATTCTGCAACTGAGGATGCACAAAAGACAAAGGGCATGGGTAGAGTCTTCATGATAATTTCTTAAAACTGTATTTCCGCTCTGACCATTTGTCCTTTGCCAGAAAGGAATGTGGAGTAGGGTGTCAGAGCGTGGTAATAAAGCAGTAGGAAGCAGGAGTTTTGTTTCTCTGCTGCTACCCTGATGGTTATGGGAATATCTTTTACGGTCAAAATTACAGCTGGATCCAGGTAACGTGGCCACAACTCTTCAGCTGTAACCAGGATCCCAAGCGTGGGATCCTGGTTACAGCTGAAGAGTTGTGGCCACGTTACCACAGTTTTTTGAAGGACTTTAATCCCAGGAGACTCGAGGTCAACTCTCTGCCGGCAATGTTGCCAGCACCTTCCATCATCCCTGCTAAAAAGAAAAAAGTATGTTCCCATTTCTTTTGTAGTTTGTAGTGTTCTGCATTGCTTGCACAAGAAATCAATATCTAAAAATAATAATAATATACCGCTACCTGATCATCAGCCATGTCGTAGCGGGGGACTCCAGATATGACCACCTGGGGCTCTTTAACATGCACCTAAATCTAAGCACACGAGCGTTTTCTTGAATTTCCCACCCATAGCCCCTAGTGCAACTGGAATTGAGCCCTCGACCTGATCAGTGCAATGTCACAGGCACTAGGCTACCATGGTGGGTGATATAAAAAAAAAAGTTCTTTAGATATGGTATATAACTCCATTCGCCTTGTCATTTGTTTTCAGCTGCTTCAAGCACTGCGGTGTGGCAAGGGTTGAACTTCCTTTAGAAAAGAAGGCAAGAACCTCTCATAAGGCACAAATCATGCAATGTTGGTTGGTTAATTCGAGTTTAATGGCACAAAAGCAACTAAGGCCATGCTGCGCCAGCCACAAGACATTTAGAAATCAAATGTTAAAGCAGCGAAAGCTGCGTTACTTTAGAGTTTGCATAAAAAAACGGTTTCTTCTAGGAAGCTTAACAAGTCGGTGAAGGGCACAAGCGGTTCATCTTTGAGTATTGAGGCGGGGTGTAAAGGTATGTGTAAGTTATAGAGATTATGTAAAAGCTTCCGTCTCTGTGTTTCAATATGTGGACATGTCATAAGAATGTGCATTACCGTGAGTGGTTCATGGCACTTTTCGTATGTTGGCGGGTTTTCGTTTTGAAGTGGGAAATTGTGTGTCAGGTGTGCATGCCCGATTCGGAGTCTACATAGGATCACCTCATAGAAGCGTTGCTGGTGACTGCACGACTTCCACTCGCTAAGCAGGGGTTTTATTGCATGTAACTTGTTATTTATACAAGAGTCCCATTCTAGTTGCCACTTTGATGCCAGGGCCTTATGAATCGCTCAGATACTGTCTTTGTATGGAAGTGTTGTTTGCGTTATACCTTTGTGCGCTGCCATGATTGTGCATCTATCTGCTGCTTCATTTTCTGGTATCCCAACATGGCTTCGGACCCAGCAGAAGCGTAAGGTTCTTCCGTATTCATTATAGGCCAACATGTTTAGGATATCACCAAGTAGGCATTCAGACGCCGAGTTAAGGTTTAAAGCTCTGAGTGCGCTTAACGAATTGGTATATATGATAGCATTCATCTGCTTGTCACTGGTAATTTCTTTTACTGCCGTCCATATCACAAAAACTTCGGCGGTAAACACTTAAGAAAAATTATTTATCCGAATGCTATTTTGCCACTTTTTCGTTACGATTCCGACACCTACGTATTCTTGTGTTTTAGAGCCGTCAGTGTAATATTCCGTGTAGTTTTTATATTTTTCTTGAATTGCTCAGAACTCTTGTATTATGTGTTCTTGTAGAATGTCTTTTTTCTTTAGATGTGTGAGTGTCCAGTCACATAGCTGTGAAAAGTTGTACCATGGGGGGCAAATCATGCAGTGTGTACCCATGACTTGGCCAAGTCATGTAATGCGTAGAACTGACAACCAGTAGGCTATCACAGTGACATAATGAGTGACAAGGGCACTGTTGCAAATGATGGAGAAGATTACATAATGTGGAAGCATAGGATGAAGTCGAATGGCAAAGGATGGGCAACAGGAGATTGCTGGGAGAGCCCTTTATCCTGCAGTGGAGAATTGGGTAAATTAATGCATGCTTTTTGGATCACTGCATGCTGCTCTATCCCTAGAGCTTACAAGCAGGTGCTCACAACAATCCAGGACAGGTCATGGTGACATCCAAAAAGCTGCGATGGAAAAGGTCAAGGTACATATGCAGAAACCCGGGACACTTCTGGTAGTAGGCTATTATTGCGAATTAAGGTCTACCAGAGACACCACTACAGGCACATGCATTCAATTCACACATAGTAAGTGGAATTATGGAATTATGTGGCATAATCTGTGTTTAATGTGCACAAGCAGTGTGCCGGGCTGCAGTACAATACCCAACAAGCGCAACCGAAATATTGATTTCACTGCCAAGTTCAAATCTTTAACAACGGCTAAACGTTCAGTGCCATTTCTTTTCCGGGGTGGGTATAAGGCCGCTGCACGTCACTATTCGTTAAAAGCAAGTTCTAGCAATTGTACGGTTACGCCAGTGTTTCAACTGCCCTACTGACGCAGCCTTTCAGTGCTTGAGCGATCATTGCGCAAAGCTTGTGCGGCTGCATCACCATTAGCATGCCGCGCCAAAAACTAGCGACAGATTCGCTTTGCGCGAGAGCACCGTTTAGCGCTGCACTGTGCGTCGTTGACACACATGTAGTGCAACACTGTTCAGGCAAAGCAGAGACATTACGCGGCGCCGCGAAATCCGCGACATTCAAAAAGGAATCTTTTGAAGAGCCAGCCAGACGATCACGAATGTCACTGCCGATCTCTGTACACACGTGCGAACGCACAATCCAAGGTTTCAGGAAACCTCAAGCTATAACAAACGCTACTTTGCCAAGCAGCGAACGACTCCGCGTTAAGGGTACTCGTGATTTCGACGACAACGTGCGGAAAACACCACCTCTACGCAGTGTTTACGCGGGCCCGATTTCTAACGTTGATCTCTGACAAGCCAACGCTTTTGTGGGCCGTTCGACGGAGAAAACAAACATGTAGGCGCACTGATAACACGCTGGAGTGATCGCGCTGTAACCTCCGCACATGGCGGGTACGCTTCGAGTGTCGGGCGACGAATTTTTTCACCTCGATTAAACGATCCTCCTCGACAGCCTCCATGGCTCCTCCGATCCGCAATCACGAACGAACGATGAGCCGACGGAGAAAGAGGAAGACGAAGCCGGGCGGTACAAACTCGATCGTGCCGATACCGCCTGGCCTTTATCGCGAAACAATGGGGCGATGCCAGGCATCGATGCGAAACCTCAGCGCGAGCGAGAGGGATTCCAACTGCTGCGACACACACACGCACACGCACACACAAAACACACCTGCTGAGAGTGGCCGTCAACGACATCGCGACGTTTCCGGCTCAGCCGCGGCGGATCAAACTTGACGGGCGCGGCGTTCCTCCCCAAGTCTGCGTACGTCGACGTCGGTTCCATCAGGCAGAGGTACTCGTTCAACGATTCAGAGTCAGTGCCGAGCATAAAACGGCTTTATTTAAAAGCGATTTCGGGCGGTTCTCCCGTTCGCCATTGATGAAAAGTAAATAAAAATAACGACGAAGGTTGTCCGGCCTGCTGCGGACTTCCCAACACTTCCCAAAACGGTGGTGTAAACTTCCGGCCCGCGCGGATGTGTTTCCGGCTTCGATAAGCCGATGGCGAGACGAAGGTAGCCAAGCCGCAGCCATTGGTTTATGAAGTTTATGAATGAAATTAAACTTTTTTTTTTCCGATTTACGGTAAACTTTGCAAACGTTTCTCGGAGCTTAACCTATAATACTTGTATAGAGCCCATGCGGGGCAGTAACAACATACTACTTTTGAAATAAACGAAGTGAGTGTGGTCATTCCTGCAGTTGTAGAAAGCGACCTCTTCATTCATATGTGCCACAGATCATGTTCATTGCGTTCCAGTTTTAAGGGACTTTCATCACTGTGATGGGATATCCAATAAATCCAGCGATTTTTCGAGGTCAACGGGTCTGAATGAAATTTCCTGAATGCGCTCGTTTGCACGCTTCCGTCATTTCTTTAACACGTCGGGCTTGAGAGTTGCGCAGATTTTTTAGAAACGAATTTCGTTCATTCCCTCGTGCCACCTAAAGCCCCTCCCTACTGATACCACGCGTGAGCTGACGGAGGGGCTTTAGTACCACCTGCCTTGCCTGCTGCTCAGCTACTGGCCACATTGCGTTATGATGAAAAAGGTCGTGGTGGGAACGAATGGCAGACGACAGGGCCGAGGAGTCAGCGAGTGAACAGCTTCATCTCATGGCGCAGTGAACTAGTGTTTGGCATGGGAAGTTGCTATCGCTAAAAGTTGCGTTCTGTGTGGACGGGCAATAGATGGGGGGCGAGCGTGTTGCGTTGATCGCTACACGAACTTCAGCCCTCGCCATCTGCACACACAGATCGAGTTTGATTCGTGGAATTCGGCGGAATCGTAGCTGTCACTATTCGACAGATCCGAATAGCTGGTGCAGCTGGCATTGCCACCCAAAAGTCCAGCGCGATCCCTAATCAGCTGAGCGTCTGCTCTTCGCCCCTTTCGTTCTCCCCGCGGTCAAGACCGGTACGCCGTGCACGCCTTCTGCACTGGGATGCCTCCCGTGACGTCACAAGAGGTTCGCTCGGCTACTTGGTCAGGTTCCGGTTTCGTTTTTGGACTTTATGGCTTATTTAAAATTATTTCTCCATTTGCCGTACAATTCTACTTTCGGATGCGTGACAATGGGACCTCTGGAACATAAATTACCGTGACACGACCAAAAATGGTCACTGCTGCCCTTTAAGGCTTTCTGCCATAATGTTTACAAATATAGCACAAAGCAGGCACACCTTTATTGCAAAGCTGTTTTGGCAATGACACATAAGAACAAAAGCACTAGAACAAGCACTACAAGAAGAGAGACAGAGGGCCATTTTTGTATTTACACAAATTTATTAACCTAAGGGTCGCGCGCTGCTGCAGTTAATGCAAAAAAGAAAAAGAAAGAAAGGAGGCCACGTATATGTACAACATTTTACAATAAGTACCAACCCAGTGAGGGCGGTGATGCAGTGTAATGTATGTACAGAAATGGGAAGTCAATATAATTACAGAAGACGACAAATGTCTAATGAATATTTTTGGCTTTTTTTTAATGTTGTCCTGGACAGTGAAGAGAGTTCAATTCCTATGCTGTACACACACCACAGACCACCACACACTGAAACAGACTTCGAGCTTTTCTTTTTTTGTACACCAGGTACCATGGCAAAGGTGTTCCACTTAATAGAAGCTGAACCACCACATAATGACAACGAACAGCATGTCCTTTAATGGCTCAGAACCACAAAGCTGAACGTGGCACACAGATGACAGCTTCGCAAGCACTTTGAAGTTGCATCAATGAAAACCTGCATATCACACTTCATCGGGAAAGGGGACCCGTGGCAAAGGTGTTCCACTTAGCAGAAGCTGAACCACCACATAATGACAACGAACAGCATGTCCTTTAATGGCTCAGAACCACAGAGCTTAACGCGGCATACAGACAACAGCTTCGCAAGCACTTGGAAGTTGCATCAATGAAAACCTGCATATCACACTTCATCGAGAAAGGGGACATTGTACCACCATGAGACGGTGAAAGCCACAAGCTGATCAGCTAAACACCTGCTCTGTACAATGCAAACAAGACAAATGTTAATTTTCCTCTCTCTTTAGGACTCGCTAAAGCTGAACACACTCTGGCTTTCATTAAACGACCCAATCTCCCCACCTCTCCGGGGCATGGAGTAATCGAATCATTAGGCCATACATCGTTCTGTCAGTGAATTTTGAAGATACAATCATTGCTTACTGAGACTAAATAGCTACATACGAGCTCCTATGCGGCACTTCGCAAGAACCAAACAAAAAGAAAAGGGGTGGGGAGAGAAAATTTGGAGAAAGAGACTCAATACTATAATGAAAGGCCACAGGATCAAACTCTAAATCTTTGCTGCTTTTCATATGGTGGGGTTTTACAATGTAATTAAATAACATCCTAATGGCGATGAAAGACAAATGTGGTCTTGACAATGAGCAGTGACTCTCAGTCTGGCCGAGCGATGCAACGGAGGTCAGCTTGCACCACTCGCATGGAAACCAAAGGCACCATTTCCAGAGCCATCATTTAAACTCTTAAAAAAATGGTAATCACAGAGAACAGCAGGGCTCTAGAAACAAGGACGTGCTGAAATTGGTATATGCTTTTGTGTGAATGGCTTGTAGTTTTGTGAACCTAGCCATCAATCATTCTTACTAGAGATGACCGTGATTTTGTAGCGATGACTTGTCGGATGCTAATGCCTTCTCGCGCTTTTCACGTTCGTGAGTGGTCGCGTTCAACGCTACGCCCAGAGTGCGGTGTCGCTCTGGGCGCTCGAAAACGCGATAAGGCATTAGCACCGAAAAAGGCATCGGTACAGAATAGTGGCCTAGATTAATCAGGTGCTGGATTCGGAGAGCTGTCCATACCTGGCGGAGGGTTCAAAATTGGCCTCGAGAGAAAGTCGGTGGGATGACGGCCAAGGCACCAGGTAATCGCTAACCATGCTTAGCTGCTAATAGCACTGCGAACTTGACCCCGAGAACAATAAAAGTGAAGCTGCAGTATGACTGGCATTCAGCTGCTGAAGGGACGACACAAAAATGAATGCCAGAGTTGCAACTGCAACATTAACTATTGTGAACTTGTGTGTCTCCCACACACGTGGAAAACCGAATTCAACCCAACAACTCGTTACACAAGCACTGGTAATGATGCCATCAGTTTGATGCGAGATTCTCAGTTTTAAGGCTGACCCCTTTGCAAGCCATGCTTTTCAAGACAGAGAGAATGCGAAGTGTCCAGGGTATGTCGATAAAACAGGCACGCACGCACACACACACGGGCCCAATGACAGTGCTCACATTGTCACATGCCGGAGGGGATGAAGCACCGCCAGTTAATGCAGCACTACTGACGACGCAAACACCCCATTGCATTTTGTTGAAGATGCTGAAGGAGCAGACGAGCGAATGGCTTTGGCACCAACAGCATGCCACGTGAAGAGCACTCCGGTGCGTGATGGTGGACGAGGGCATTGTCACTGTAAAAGCAAAAGCGTACCGGCTGTTGGTTAACAGGCAAACAGCTGACACACTTGCCCATCGAAGTTTTGTAGTCTGAACAAAAGCAGGGAGAGTACATAGGGAATAGTGTTTGAAAACAACCGACCATCACGTGTCATCAGCGTTGTCACTATAAAGTCGAAACTGGCTACAACAAACAGGATTATGTGCTAGGAATATATTTTTTTTATCAGGCGATTTGATTCCAAGCTCACATACAATAAAGCTTCCAACTTTCATGATGTGTTCATTATGCATGTATTTTCTCCAATGACGAAAAGAAACAAGGATGGAGGACATTTAGTGAAAACAAAACTACATGTGCACCTCAGACCACCTTTAGCGTAACCATTTAGACAGTGCAGGACCTGATGCAATGCAGCCCCCATTCCCGACTCCTGTTCATGTTCATCTTCTGATAGAACTCAATGTACCGTATATACCGTAAAAACCGGAATATAGGTCGAACTTTTTTTCAAAAAACCATCGCGAAAAGTCGACCCTCGACTTATATACCGGACATTGGCGGAAAACTACGGAAGTCTTGCAACAATGGGCGGATGAAGTAAACAGCCGCCATCGCCATCAGCAGCAGCGCGGCGTGGCGACATTGTGGCACCGGTACTTTGCGTTTCCACTGTCGCAAAGTTATATTAATTAAACGCTGCATTTTCATTTCGTTTCAAAATGTGCGGAAGCCGACGTCAATTCACCGTCGCCTTCAAGAAAAAGGCGATTGAGTACGCGGAAGCCCACGGCAACCTGGCGGCACAGCGCGAACTTGGAGTATCCGAAAAGAGCATTCGGTAGTGACGGAGGCAAAACCAATGTATTACAACTTGCAGCAACCAAAAGAAAATGTCATTTCGTGGCCGGATCGCAGCGGACTGCATAACTGTAAGGCAAGGTTGCGGAGTCCGTCCGAGAGCTGCGTCTAAGATCGCTGCCTGTTGTGGAATGCATTCGTTTAAAAGCGGTAGAGATCGCACGCGCCTATGGACTGGGCAGCGAGAAGCACTCGTCATCCGACTCTGATCAAAGGTGTTGCTCTGATTCGGAGTAGCGCTTGCGGACTTCGTGCCCTTCTGTGTACTGTACACCCGACGAATTTTTGACAGTATCGCGCGACCGTCGACCCGCGTGTTTGTCAGCACCTTATCACGGCACGGAGCGGCGAAATAGCGAATGCGCGTATCTCGTTTGTTTCACTGCTCAGCGCCATTAATACGGTGTTGACAAGCACGCGGGTCGATGGTCGCGCGATACCGCTAAAAACTTGGCCAGGTGCACATGCGAGCAGCATTTAAATAAATACTGTCACCATTGTGCAACCCGCTGAGTCGCATTTGTTTATAGGTAAGGGTGTCATGTCTTTCGGCACTTTTGCCACTGAAAAAGATTTTTTTCATTTTTTGAATTCGTTAGTTGGGGGATCGACCTATATTCCGGTCCGACCTATAGTCCGGTTTTTACGGTAGTCATGTAATGGCCGCATCTGTCTAAAAGCCACACAAAGAAATTTGTAAAAAGAATATCCCTGCAAGAATAGATCTAAAAATTGCCCATGTATAAGCCACACCCATCATGTTTTAGAAGGTGGGCAGTGTTATCGGTTGTGTGGTGCGAGAATTCCAAAGCTTTTCTTGTTGTTGTTGTTGGCAGCAAAACAAGGCAGCCGTGCAGAGGTTTTAGCACCTCCAGGTAACAAAAGCACAGCCACCGAGATTTAGTGGCCACCTCTGAGGTGCTGCCGTTGCTGGTCTGAGGGGCGTCACCATTTATTCTAGCCAGCAGGTGACGCACTACGGCAATAGCCAAGAATAGTCAGAGCCAGTACAAGTGAATACTGTAGCTCAATAAAGGCAAATACCAGCAAAAATATTTAAGCAAAAAAAAAAAAATGTCTTTTTCTTCGTGTAATGGCCACACCCGTGGTTTTCACCCCAAATCTGAGGGAAAACAAAACCTGTGATCATTACACGAGTACCGTATTTACTTGCATAATGAACGCACTCGTATAATGAATGCAGCCCCTACATTTTCAATCAAGAAGTGTGTTTTTTTCTTCTTTTTCTTGCATAATGATTGCATCATGAACTTGCTGCCGTGAAGTAGGAGGCACACGGTACGATTCAGCATCTGATATAGCGTCTGGCAGGTGCGATTGTGTGTGACGTTGTGTCGGATACCGAATCGTACCACGTTTTCGCGATAGCGTTTATATGGATGCTCCAGGCACATTTTTGCTGCCGTCGCCAAGCACCGCATGGTGTAGGTGTGAGTTAAAGAGCACCGTGGGAATCCCACGATCGTGGCTCAATCTCTCGCGCCGTCTTTCGTCGCACAAAAGGCCCCGAGAGGGAGTGGAGGGAGGGGCGGCGGCGTTGTACTTATGGCAGCAACTGCGTATTGCCCAACCGCGCCTGAGGGGCGCCGACAATCGGAGCTCTATCTCCCGCATACAAGAGAGGAAAGCGGGAAGGAAACATGCCTTCTTCTGCCGCACGCATGGCGCCGGGAAGAGGAGGTCAGTGTTTTACTCCGACAGCAGCTGCGCACTAAGATCTGCGTTGGGGGCTGAGTCAATGGCGACTCATTCCTTTATGCGTGCTGCATACTCGCCGCTCAGTTTGCGTTGAAGCTAATGTTTGCAAGTTTATACGGCCAATAAAACTACTATCCTAACTTCATGTAGCTGTCTACACATTTGCTATTCGATCGATGGTTCACATTTCGGGCGAAACTGATGTTTTTTAGAGGTGGCCATGGTAATAAATAATTGCTCAAGATTTTGCCCCGCAAAATGAATGCACCCCCCAACTTTGCACATACTTTTGGGAAAAGAAGGGATCCATTATGCGGGTAAATACGGTACATACGGTGTACGCACACTAATAGTGCAGCTGTGAGAGATAAAATACCGGTTATAATGCGGTTGCCGAAAAATCCCACAGACAACGAGACAGGGAGCGCACTTCTCAACAAGGTGCGCTGGCCGAGGGGAGAGGGCGATTCGGAAGAGGAGATACAGAGCATGTGAACAAACAAGGAATGAAGGAGATAGAAAAAAAGAAAGTGGCGGCAGCGTGCTCGTTCAGTGGGAGCACGAGAGTTGCCTAGCTGACGGAGAAGCCGTTTGCTCCGGCTGCTTGCGGTATGGTATGCGCCAAAGCACCGACGCTGTCACTCTTTGGCTGCTCAGGTTGGGCGCAGAAATTAAACAGTTGGTGACTGATTTTTTTCAGACACAGATGGGGTGGCAGAAATGTCTCAATTATAGAGCAGGCCAGAAAAAAAAATTTCGACAGTAAAGTGAATTTGTTGTTTTTTTACAAATCCAGCCCCACGGGCAAAGTAGGTCGAGGCCGCATGTGCATTTCAGCTTCGTCCATCACGATGTGCGTTGTTGCAAAGTGCACATATCGCATGTGCGATGCTGTCAGTTTAAACTGGGCTCTGCAAATTCATCAGTTTGAAATGTTGTCCACATGCAATCTTTCACCATTCGTATCGATACATGTACATACAAGCTTTTGCTACATTCGTTCGCGGTAGTTGCCGGCCGATCGCCTGCGAGCCCCACGCTTCACGTGCGCTGCTGGTGCAGCCTTTGCACGTCACCTCGCACCGGATCTCTGCATATATTCGTCTACTGGTTACGAACACATATCAAGGGTGAGCATCCCATGACAGCATGCTCTCTAACACCCCGGCCTGCTAGGCCTAACTAGCGCCGTATCATCAGGGAGTCAGTAGCCAAAGTTGCAGTTTGGTGCAGAGTCAACAATATGCGTCGCAGTGGCTGTATAGCACTTGGAAGGTGAAAGAACCACTTCGTCAACAAAAGTGCGAGCACATCCTGGTCGCATGCCTCAAGTTTGAATACGCACGTGCACAGTCTTTGCCAAATGTTGTTTTGGTTATAGTGTGCTACCGCCAATAGCGCAAAAATTCTGGCACCTTACATTATAAGCGGTCTATGTTGTAGTAGGCAAATTACAATTTGCCTGTGCTTTAACTGTTTCACAATGTCACTAAGAAAGGCATTCTCAATGAGTAAGGCTACGTAGACCCGCTGCGGTCCATTTTTCTTCAATATTGACACAGTACTGCAAAGTACATCAACTGCACAAAGTGTTGATGCACTAGAGAGAGAGAGAGAAAAAAAACAATGCAAAAGCTGTCTTATTCATGCAAGTGACCTTTTGGAGCTTGCAGTAGAAGCCACATGCTGACATATCCAATGTCTGGTCTGTCATGAGGGAGCTTGGTAAGTTTCGAGAGTCCGAAATAGAGAATAATTCGCTTTATTCGAGTTTATTATATTTGGGTTTGACTGTACTGTGAATTACACTTCATGCAACAAACCGCTAACAGGACCACAATGCACTGCCTAGAAAAGCAAGACCTGTGTGCCTGTCAGGGTAGCTGCGTTTCTGGCAAATGATGTCTCGCAGATACGAGAACTATAGTGGACCTTGCTGACACATGCCTCCCTCGACAAATGCATGCCTCTATCTATCTCGTGCAAGGAATCAAGACACTGGCTCTCTGCTTTCGCACAATCACAATAAGCAAACAAAAAGAAATTTAACGTAGCGCAACATGCCTCAACATAACATGTAGCATAGAAAGGCGTTTGTGGTAGTCCACAATGGAACTGGTCTCTGCATTCAACTCTACGCTGCTGCATGCCGCGGTGTGGATGTAAAGCATCAATGAATACCAGGATACAAGCATCAGATTAAATAAAAATGCTTATTCTCTCCATCTCACTTGACCTGCTTGCATTACTAAGTATGATGATAGGTTAAGGCGCAGAACTGTTCATTAACATGTTTTTCATGGCAGCACTGTAAAAGAGCATAACAGGCAGGAAACATGTGTTACATGAATGTCCTGAGCACTATGTTCACATCGCAGGGACCAGGCTCTAGTAACATTACAAATGGGCAAAAATATTTGTGAAGAACATGTTAACCTGGTTTTACTTTACTCTTGTATGTGCAGTCGGCGTCAAAAGTTTACAGACTACTGGATCGGAGAACATTTCTGCAGCCTCGGCACACAAACTGGTGTCTGGATTTCCAGCCTCTACTAATATAATATCCGAACAACACAGCGTTGTATAGTTTTACTCCATGTCAGTCACAAACTGCTCGGAAATTCTGTTTTCTACGTTTTCACAGATCCCACAGTGAGTTAAATGTTGAAGGCAGCTGTACGGGCTTCACCTGCACGCCATCATTCATCCTTCGTCCACACAGACAGACACCCACCTCCTGCAGAGCGGGGCGTGCGGCCGAAGTCGCTGGCAGTCATTTGCCGCGCTTGGACCAGTCCTTGGGCGTCCAGTGCAGGCACTTGGGGTCGATCCGCAGGGGCCGCTTGAGGGCCGCCCGCTCATACGCCTCGATCACCTCCCGGGTCAGAGTGATGATGTACTGGCCCTTGTAGTAGTTGATCAGGTTCAGGTACTGTAGTGTTGATATCACGTCCTCCTTCTTGATGCTCGTCAACTCGCTCATTTCACTGCGCAGGGGAAACCGCAGCGGCAAGTCACTAAGCTGCACTGGTGCTGCTGGCAAAGCATGGGGCCGTATTTTCAGCTGGCTCTTTTCACGATCAAGCCGAGCGAGTTGGCGAGCGAAAGCAAATGCAAGGAAAGAAACGCCACACTTCCCATTGGCTCCCACTGGCATTATCTTTACCTCGATTATCTTTGCAGCCACTTGTGCACACAAAATTTGGTGAGGCAACATATTGGTATGATAAGTCAAAGCGGCTTCTCTATAATACAGCCACATTCGCAGAAATAGCAAATGCTAACGGCAACCAACTGTAATGCATACCTACCGACCCGTGAGCTTTACGATGTGGACAGACATAGCGAACACAACCCTGGCAGGGTGGAGGAGAAATATAGTTTCTTCTTTTTTTTTAAAGGTTCATCTGAACGCTAGCCTTATGTGGGACAAATATTCACTTTACTAATAGTAATGATTTACCTTTAGACACAGCCCACAGGTAGCAAGGAGCAAAACCTTTAACAGTGCAAACTGACAAGCAAATCACTGTTCTTAGATCACAGCAACCTTTCTGTTGCTAATTTCGCCTGCTTCGGGAACTTGTCTGAATAAAGTTGCTCATCAACATACGTCACCTGAAAATGCCTATTTTTCGCCTTCCTCAAGAAGATCTTCAAGCAATAACTGTCAAGCTAACAATGCCTGATTATGGTATTTACCTGTCTGCCCTTACACGTTCTTTTCTTTCACCAAAAAATTGAGCCGAAAATTGGCCGCGCGGTGCAATTGGATACAATACTACAACCACCCTTCCACGTGTTTGTATGCTTTGCTACACAACCCTACTGTACTGCGGCGAAGCTGACTTTAGAAAACCAGCCGCCATTGCGCAACACATATTAGGCCCTTGCCCATTTTTCATGCTAAAAAATCAGGTGTGCCTTGATCTCTGCTTAGTTTAGGAGTGTTAATGCCATTTCTACATTAGTTTCCTGCTTTAGATGCATAGAAAGTGGGTGCATGTACGATTTGGGAACATACTGCCCAATGAATCGACGGTGTGTTGTGGCATTTTTCTGCATCCTGCTTAATTTGACCCGCCAGGCAAGTCGATCGATTTTGGCAATCTCGCATCGGTAAAATTAACACAAGTTGACCTCGTGGTACAATGAAGGCCACTCTATAATGTGTATAGATCTACAGTGCAAAATCAGATTTAACACAGTGTATTCCAGAAAAGTCGATTTTTCACTCCGATAGGTTTTAATGTACCACAAACGTCACATTGCACGAACACGAAATAAGCAGCGAGGGCAGAGGAAAAGAGCAGAATGAACAACGAGCAAGAAACCTTAGATCATGTTGCACAGAACATGGTTCCGACATATTGCCGAGTATTGATACAATGCAAAGGACTTAACTGTACAGCATCCACAAGGGAATGTCGAAAATAATGTGCACCTGAGTCGGACATGGAGCTTCCCATCCAGCTTGTTTCGAGTGCACTAGTGAAGGTTCACTCTCAAATGTGGCGCAGCTGTGATATCTAGTCATGGCATCTTGACGTTGTAACTTTCTTTTACACTCCCGGTACTCAATTTCATACTTAGAAGGCTATGTTTCGTGAAGTTACACAAGTAGTGTGGTCATCAAACTCTCTCTCTACATGTTTATCAGTGCAGTTGTTTTGCAACGAACCTTTCTTTGCCTACTTTCCCAGGTTTGGCAAGGTTTCCTGTTGGGCCGGTCACTATCTCGGCAGATATACCTGTGGATATATACAGGTTGTTTCTAAAAAGTCTTTAAGTAATATTTAAAAATAGCCGTTTTGAAATAAAAGGATGGTTCCTTCGGAGACTTGCCATCAGTGGTGGCGACCATTAGGTGATGGATAATACATAGTAAATAATCACTATTCAACAGAAATTCATGATTTGTTTTGAATGTGAAGCCGCCACTCTTGACACCACGTTCTGCTTATGTCACCCAGCAGTGGGCAGCCAGGGAACTGCTACAGCGAGATGCATGGAGCAGCAGCCCACTGGCTGCCTACTTAGTTTAAGGGAAGACTTACCGTATTTACTCACATAATGAATGCACTCGCATATTGAATGCAGTCCCTACTTTTCCAATCGAGAAGTGCGGCTTTTCTTTTTCTCGCATAATGATCGTACCTTGAACTTGCTGCCATGAAGTAGGGGACACTCGGCACGATTCGGCGTCTGATATGGCATCCAGCGCCATGTCGGACGCTGAATCGTACATCTCCTACATTTATAACGACAGCAATTATATGGACACTACAGGCACATTTTTGCCGTCGTCATCGCCACCTGCCGCATGGTGTAGGTGCGAGTGAAAGCGTGCGAGGTAAGCCGACGATTGCGGCTCAATCTCACGCACCGTCTACCTAACTTCAAAGCGATCTGCTTCGGGAGCCCAGTCAATGGCTGCTCATACCTTTGTGCATGCTGAATTCTCGCTGCTCAGTTTGCGTTGAAGCGAACGTTTGCAAGTTTATACGGCCGATAAAACCACTATCCTTACTTCGTGTAGCTGTCCACACATTTGCTTTCACAATCGACGGTTCGCATTTCTGATGATTGACTTTTTTAGAAGTCGCCGCAGAAAAAAAAATCGCATAAAGTTTGAACCCGCAAAATGAACACAACCCCCCAACATTGTGCATATCTTTCAGGGAAAAAATGTGCATTCATTATGCGAGTAAATATGGTAGTTTAAGAGAAAATTGCATCAGAAGTGTCCACACACCTTTAGCGCAATTCTACCATTGAGCAGGGAGCACTGACGTTGCATACGCATAATCACCCTTTGTTTTCGTCGGCGAGGAAAACGGTGCCCATCAAATAGCGCTATGTGTTTGCGCGCACCCAGTCATGGAGAATCCGAGCTAAGACAGAGTGTAGGATTCGCCGCTGCAGCTGCTCTTGCTCAAGCGGCGTGGACCGTTTAGGCATCTCATGACATAACACGAATATGGTATTCTCTGCTACTTGTAGTTTGTACAAGTTTCGCAAGCCAGCAAAACCAGCGCAGCACTACACGATAACGAAAGTATGGAAACGTGAAAGTACGGGCGGTGCAGAGTCGAGCGAAAACGAAACCTTTCGACAGCCCGCATCATCGTCAAGGGTAACGTCAACAAGTTCTTTTCTCTAAAAATCCTGGACAAGTAGCCTTTCCTTCTGTCTTATATTCTCTTATAATGCAATGCTATGATCTTTCTATTACAAGTGGTTGAATAATCACGATAGAATTATAATGAGGAGTGCCATCGGGCTAGTACACAAATCTCCCCGGAGAGTCTCAAATCATGTCCTGCACGTACCTCAACTTTGCAATCAATAAAGCTCTGCTCTCAGTAATATTGACGCCTTAGACGTTCTCAAGCATTAATCAGTCACTTTAGCTCGACTTAATATTTGCCTTTAGTGTCCCTCTAACCATCTAACATCTGGCACACTACACCCGGTGACAAGCTAAGAATTCTGCAGAAGCTCTGGCCACCAAACAGCAGTGCACATTCTTTGTGTCCACCAACACTCTATAACATATTTCCTACGATATGCTGATATCAAAAGAAGTTCACCCCCACCATAACATCATGTAAATGAGCAAACTTAATTGGCTGGTGCACCTATACAAATTCCATGACTAGGACGGCAGTGAATGTTCTACTGCATTCTGAAGTTGTCGCCAATTACAGTGAGGCCATGTCATATGGTTGAAGGCACAATGGCACGTTCTGATCATCAGCAACTCATGCTTTTACTCAGCATCTTGCCAGCTGCTTTTGTGATGAAACTGATGAGAAATAGTGACACAGTAGATGCCTTGAATGGCACCACACCCTACAAGAGATATCATGTATAAAGGATGGCTATTTCCCACCCTTAGTCTCTTGCCTCTACTTCCTTTCCGGTCGGTCCACTCTTGATGCCTGGCCACTAGGCCCACTGCTGGCCTAATGTATGCTGTATGCTGACACAACATTCACTGCTAGTCACTACTTGGTGGTTCACAGTACGTCTGCATGCGGCATCGCTGATAACACAGGCGATTACCACGGGACAGATCTGCACGTATCGTGTTACCATCATGACTACAATGCATGTCAAGGTAGGGTGGATGTGGCACTGGCCAACGACGACATTGTGCAGTTATTGTAACACTGTGTGGAAGTAGTCTGATGGTGACCACAGTCTACTTCAAGCAATAGCAAAGACCTGAATCCATTCATTTTGCCAGGAGGAAACTCACTGAATTGTGATCTGTGGCTTCTCTCCTGCCTCATTGGGAGTCATATTGATCATGATCTCGAGGATGGTTTCGGACCAGTACGAGCGGTACGACAGCAGCCCCAGGTCCGAAAGTGGCTTCTCAGGGGAGCCCGTCTTGCCTTCAAACTTGGACAGTTCATAACCTGCGAAGGACATTTCCGGGAAGGCCACTGATTGCAACCACTAGTACAATCACCAAGTCCAACTGCTTAGTGCATTTTTACATGCCAAGGCGACACAGTGCTGCATGAGCAAAGTCATAGCGAAGGTCCCCAGGGTAATCTTTACCATTCTGAGTTCTAGAACACAAGCCTAAACTCAACACAATATCTGAGCATAGTTGGCAAGGCCAGGCATCTGAGTAGACAAGACACTTCTGCAATAGAATTGCAATGGAATCGCAACAGAATTCAGGAAATTTCGGACACATGTAGGCACGTCTTGCACCGCGTGATAACTCTGTAACAGAAGTTAGTTGTTAAAAATAGTCCCCCGCCCCCCCCAAAAAAGAACTAAACAATGTTTGTGTGTCAACAAGGTTGCCAAGGCCTGGGATCATATTTTCAACCTTGTGTTCAGCATCTGAACACCACAGCCAGTGAGCTTCGACATGGAAGATTTATTGAAGCAAAATGTAAAGCTTGTTAATCACAGAGAAACATTTTGATTGTTCATTTCGTTGAAGCAATTTGCTGGAGTGATCAGTCAAGAGGCAGCCTGCATTGTCACTACACCCTAGTCACAACCAGCATAGAAAATCCAATCAACTTTACTGGAAGAAAGTACTTCACATGATGCTTCAGGCATGAATGTGCACATAAAAAAGAGCAGCCTTTACGTCGTGTGTTAGTGGTAATTGATGGCAAAATACTAGAGAGATTTAGCTTGTCCACTTTTCGAGGATATATCAGGGTAACAGTAAACGTAGGTTGCAGTAGCAGCACTAGTAGTGACATCTTGCGATTATTTGACCAGCAACAACACACGAGGCACTTTTGTGTTGCACGGGTGTTCTCATCAAAGCAATATAAAGCAATGAGGAGTGCACGTCGATTGTGTCACGGCCAAGGCTTCACACCAGCGGATAAGTAGAATATGGATGGTTACTGTAATAATAGCTCCGTGCTTTGTCTGGTTAAGCTCTCCAGCACAAGGTGGAGCCACCAACACAGCTATGCGCACTTATTTATTTATTTATTTATTCAAAATACCTTACAGGCCCGAATAATGGGCATTGGGTAAGGGAAGCTTCAAAAAATTTGACGTAGTATAAAGAGCACACAATTATACAGAACATAAAGCGCTTTGTTAATAATAATACAAGGAAGAATCACGTTTACACAAACTCAGAAAAGAAAAGGCATACAAGAAGCAACGCAGACTAAAAGTTATTTAAAGTAAGAAATGAATGGTTTATGTCGTGACGGAATTGTTAGCTTCAGCTACCAGGATATCGGGAAGGTCGTTCCACAAGAAGATGACACGTGGAAGCACAGATGAGTTAAAAGCGTCTGTTTTACCATGCCCAGTAACCCAGCATGTCGTGAATAGTAATTGCACTTATGGCCAAGGTAAAACTCTCTAGTAACCTGGAATTCACTTTAAGGGTGAACCTCACTGAAACAAATAGGACTTTGAACCGGACGATGTAGAACAAGGAGATGCGACACTCACTGAACTCAATCAGCAGCTTGCCAAAGCCTTTCCTCTGGTAGGGTGGCAGTGTCAAGATGCAGGCTACATTGTAGTCCTCCGTTGACTCTTTTTCCTGCAGTCAAAAGGGCTGAGCTAAGAGAACACCTCACATATTACTCGATCACAAGATGCCCTTAACTGCACAGCGCAACCATCAACCTGCTTGTGAAGACCTGCATCCATACTGCTTTGCAAACGTGCAACATTACTTTTGTCAACTCGGCGGTGTCAGGAGTCGATTCCGTCATTATACAGAGGAACCCCTATTATTAACAACTTTCTTGGGACCTGGCAGAAATGTCGTATTATCCAACCAACAAAAATTTCACACAGTTCCACACAAAAGAATTGCAAGGAGTACTTTGCAGTACTCAGTATCCAAAAACTGTCAAAAAAGTAAATGCGAAAAGAATCATGCATTGCGGGTACCAATAAAGCTTTGCTGGAGCGATTTAGCATACTGTGTACCATGATCCGAGCCTGCTAGAATGCTAAAACGTTCCTGTATCATTCACAGACTTTTAAAAAAATTGGTCAATCATAGGCTTTCTTTGAGCCATGCAGCAAGAGCTGTCTGTCAATTGCAGCAACGTTCCTACCAGCAGGATTCGGAATCAACTTCTCATTAGAACAAGTCATCCTTGCTTGTCAAATGACCTAAAAAGTTTGTGCATATCTTCTTGTGTGCTGCTCAGTGCTCCAACGCCTTGTGGCCGATATGCCCCTTTGTTCTCTTGCCTTCTCCTCCGGCCCCGGTGACAGCTGACACAACGTATAGGATGTTAGTTTTGAAAGTGGCTTTCAGCCTGGAGAAAATCTGAGTCCATTCCCACTCCCGTGGAAATGGGCTAGCCCGAATAAAAGACCTACGAATCGCACCGCGATGAGTCATGCGTGCCGCTCCACAATGCACTTTCCAGGAAATGCAGAAGTGGCGTGCAGTGATTTTGTTAAATTTGAACTGTAATGTAAAGATCTGACCACTCAAGGAATCATAAAATGGCGTTCATAAAAAATCCTTGCCTACAAGACAAACACGGTGGCACAGCATCTCCCGCTCGACATCCCATGCCCAGCGTCACTCAGTGAAAAAGTCAAGATAAAGATAGAGAATGTGTTGGGACCGGGAAGCCTTTCGCATTCTTGAAGCAGAATGGTGATCTGCTCGTGCCAATAATGAACGGTCGCAGTTTGCACGAGCCATCTATATGCACAGCGAGCAAGACTAAAAACCCTGATAATTTTTTCTACGTGGCATGTACTGCCGTTAAGGTTCAGTTTCTTGTTCGACAGCATCTGACAAAGCAGTGCCATTTCAAATTTGCTGGCATTTAATATTTCAGACAACACGAGAACTTCACATATGGATGACCCATGCAAACTGCGGCCTTTCGTTATCTGCGAGAGCAGAACGTTACACTGCTTCAGCAACCCGAAAAGTTTCCTGATACACTACGCATTCAAAAAAAGCGTGGATGACAATCAATCTTTTCACTGAGCTAGGCATGGGATGCTCAAGTGGAGATGCTCAACTGGAGATGCTGCACACCGTCGGGTTTGTCTTTTTGCAGATGACAGCTTTCTTTGAACATTATTTTAGGACTCCATGACTGGCCTGAACGAATCGGACCTTAGCAGGCATTTGGACAGATCTTTACATCACTAAATTTAACAAAGCTGCCATTCAGACTTTGCCACGTCCACACTTCGCAGAAAGACCCCCCCTCCCTACTTCCCCTCGCAGAAGTGGCTTGCAAGGCTCATTGCTGTGTTATTTGAGGGTCCGCACTGAGCGCGTTTCATTCATTATCACATGGTTACACATGTTTGGGAATGGACTCGGACATTCTGCAAACTGAAAGACACTGTCGAAACTTTACAGCAGGTGTGTAGTGTTGGCAGTCACCGATGCAGGGGCTGGAGGGGAAGGGCCAAGAACGAAGGGACATACCAGCTGGGAGGCATTGGAAAGCTGAGTGGCATGCAAGAGATGCGTGGACTCTCTAGTGCGGCTGAGACGTAAGGACGACTGGTTCCGACAGGAAGACAATTTCAAAACCTGACAACGGTGCGCCTGGCTTGTTGGCCACGTGTGACGACCAACGACACATTTCTGTTGTTGTAACAGACACCGGGCGTGTGCATGCGCAATGCGCAGTAAAAGTGTGCCAATAGCGGCAGAGCACGTATCCGTACAGGTTAGCTTGCTTTCTCGGTGAGTAAATTTCCACTTCATCTTGAATAAAAAGGGAAACAAGCACTTCGCCATCTCAAGTCAGGCCAGCACGAACCTTTATAGCTAGCGTTGTCAGAGACCATTCTGCAGTGCAAGCGATTTGCAACATCTGTGAGCAAGAAATAAATGAGCTTTTGTGCATCCAACACAACCCTGAAGAAGTGAAATTCGATAGGTTCTCGCTTTTCACAATCTCTGGAAACTGTCTGAGACGTGCGGATATCTCAAATAAGCTTCAGATAGCCATATCTTATATTTCAATTATTAAGATATCGAACTACAGTCAAATCTCGATGAGACCGCCAAAAATAGTTCCTTATTCTGAAATGTCATTATAGTGAAAGCCCCAAAATTAATTATTCCACTCATCAATCCATCAGTTCATAAATTATCACCGTTTGAGCTATCCCCGAAAACGACGCTGTTGGCTGTCAGCCCATGCTGTCGCTATTTTCCATAGATTCTGCCACCACGCACCGCCGTATGGTAAGAGTGGCGCACGCAAAGCAGATGCCGGCACTGAGAAAACTACTGACAAAAAGGAAGCTCTGTGTCGCCTCCAAAGCACAATGTTTCTTGTTTGTTTCTTTCTTTCTTTTCACATTCCTTGCCGTGGACATCGTAACTGTCTCACTCAAGGCAGACACCTGAAATATTCCAAAGCGCAAGTGTGCGTAAATGACACCATCCGGAAAGTGCAAAGTGCAACCGTGTGGCATCCCTACGAGTATGGAGGTTACATATCTCCGCACGCTTAGCTAGTACGGCCACAGAAAGAAGTGAAAAAGAAAGAAGCATGCACAGAAAGAAGGGCAATAGAAGGAAGAGACGTGCCTCCGTTGCTAGGTGACACTTGCTTGGGCGGAGCATGAACTCGCAAAAACCAATGCGGCGTCGCCCCCGCAATAGGTAAGAAAAATCATCTCCTGCGTTTTTTTACTGAGCGCCATCTCAGGTTTTCCAAAACCGTACACCGCTTTCTGCGCTTTGTTATCTGCTAGCCTACTGTTTCGGCTGCCGTGAAGGATACGCAGAATAAGAATCTCCAGATTTCGAAATTAGTTTGTAGTACTGAGACATTGTTAACATGACACGGAAACTGAATAATGATCATCATTCTGAAAAGTTTAGTATCCTGAAGTTTGTAGAAGTGAAATATTTTTACATTGAAACCACAAGAAGTCAGCAGGGGATTTCTGAAAAGTTCGTTAATCTGTAAAGTTTGTTAATGTGGTGCTCGCAGTAATGAGGTTTCTCTGTACTCCGCAATCCCCTTTGGGTTTGCTTTTTCGAGATCGATTGTACAGTGAAAGCTCGTTAATTCGAACTTCAATAATTCGAATTTATGGATAATTCGAGCTGTACGATTTGGTCCGGCCAAGCTCCACAGAAGTCTATGTATAAAAAAGTCCGTTAATTTGAACGCGAGAAGGTTCCCTCACGGATAATTCGAACTACGCTCGCCTGGCACATAGCCAGAGATACGCGCCTACTGCCTACACACAAGGTTGCATTGCCTCCTAAACGGAGAGAACGGCGAGAGAAGGCAAAATCGGAAAGAAATCTAACCGACGCGGGGTCAGCCAGAAGGCAGCGGCGGCTGCCGCCTCTCCGTTCTACGTAACCTCCGAGACTTCTTGCTCGTTGCGAATCTCGGAGGCTTTGCAAATCTTGTACAGCTGCTAATGCTGTGCGGAAATGGCACGGCAAACGCCAAAACACAGCGAATCAAGTACGTCGCAGCTGCGCTTGCAATCAAGAACCAACGAATCAGGGCCTTCGCCACCTTCACATGTTCGGCGTCTTTGTCTCGGCAGTCTTCATCGGTTGTGTACCTCTGTTTTCAGCTTAGGAGGTATCGGCCGTCGCGATTCATTGTGATGGTGTTAAGCCTCGGCTAACGTTCGTTTCGGTGGACATCGGTGGTGTGGCACAGTCGGACCCAGAGCTTCGACTTGAAGATGGCGTGTGCCCACGGCACACGCCATCACTTTCTGACACGCCAAATTTCTGACATTCCCTACTGCTTCCAAATCGCAGTGTACTGTTGCTCTCCTTTACTTTCGTTAGTTCGAACTTTCGTTAATTCGAACTGAAGCGGCTTCCCCTTGCGGTTCGAATTAACGAGCTTTTACTGTATACCGCTATACTTTTACATAGAATTTTCAAGGGGATTTTTCAATTGTTTGATTGAGAGAACAGCTTAGTATACCCGAGTTTTACGTATATGGGAACAACTGTACATCTGCTAGAAAGGCGTAAATGTAGTAGCCAAAGGGCATTCACAGCAAAACGGCCAAAACGAGAGCAACAGGGGCGCACCTTTGAGAAATAGCCGACGAGATGGTAGCCACGACTGTCGACCTCGGTCATGACATAAAAGAGGAATGGGTCCGTGTCATAGTACAGCGTCTTGTGATCGAGGAAACACTTGGCCAGCAGACAGAGGTTCTGTGCATACATCTGCAACAAAGATGACGGGCACGTGGGATTAGCTCCAAGCACAACAAGGTGTGAACACAGCCATAGGCGTGGGTGGGGTGCAAGGGTGCCTGCAAGGGACTGGGGCTAGCCTGCTAACCAATACCTTCTCCCTCACACCTTGGCACCTTTCCCTGGCTTTACGTTTGCTCCATGGTAGCGAACTGCAAAGTTTCCAAAGCTGTCAAATGCTGGCTTTCAAAAATATTTAATAAGATATAAAGGAGTTGGAAACTTGAACTTATTGTTCTGGCCTTTAACTATCTACATAACACTGCCCCAAATTACCTGTCTTTCATAGACATACAGTAGGCTTTCGTAGAAATACAGTAGGCCTTCAGAATGTGGGGGTGAAAGGGGGGTGGGGGAGTGTTGTACAAGATGGAGGGGCATTGGCCCTTTTGACAGCCAAGGACATCAAGGCTGCCTCTCTTGTTACTGGTGTAATATGAAAGGAAAATGGAGGATATAATAAACCTAGACAAATAGGAGATTGATACAGCAACACCAACAACACATGGATGTCAGCCCTTGAGCACACACATAGATGCAAGCAGCACCAACTCAGGACAGGAAGTAAAGTTTTGGCAAGTAAGTAGGTGTATCAAGAACTTGGTTGGTCATACCTCAAACGTCATTTTTCTGAAAAAGGCTACAGGAAGTTGTGTAATCCCCAGTCAGCAACAAAGCATGAAATTTGTGCAAAATCTAGCTCTCAGCCCATCTTTGAAACAACCTTTTTATCCCCCCGTGTACTAGTAAGAATACAGCTTACATACCACTGCACACGTTTCCCTAATGATACAACACGACAAAAAAAAACTGGCAATTCTGACAGGCATTGGTGTAGGCACTGAAAAGGATTTGCAATCTTGCATAAAATAATGTGAAGCAGCTCCGACACATATTCACTTCCACAAGCAAAACGATAGAGAGACTGCAAGGTTGGAAATACTAGACACACAAACCTTGTTCTTGCGGCCGTCTATCTCAAAGAAAGAGTAGTTTCCCTTGCGGTAGATCTCGTTTCCCGGCGGATGCTTGAGCGTGCATTTGGCCTGAGCAAGAAAGACAGAATATATGCAGGGTGAGATTAGGCTGCCACCGATAAAGTAGAAAGTACCATTGCACTGGTGTAAGAAGGGCAGTTGCCCTTTCCTTTCTATTTTCCCACTATCTGGACGTGGTGCAGCCTTCACATAGGAGCGGGCCATTTCGGTCCAATTTTTCCAGCTCACATAATCCCCACGATACCTTTGCACTAAAGAGCCAATGTTGTTGTTTCAATTACACAATTGTTAGTTCACGCATGCACATACTTTGTGCCCGTCTAGTCATCACCACTATAATTGTTGCCTCTGCTCAGGCTTAGTTCAGCAGCGCATTCATGGGTACAGCCATCCTCTCGTGCCATCCATGGTGTTAGTATGTCTGTGACTTTAAAGCTTTTCACAATGTCTGAAAATGCCGCACACCATTAGCTTAGAATCAAGGAACAAATAAGCTGCCAGAAACACTCTTTTATGTGTTTTTTTTTTAGTTTCTTTTTAATTTTGAGCTGCCAATTTAGGGGTGTGACTCATATGAGTGCAGCCCTTACTCAAGTGTATACGGTAGTTGCGTTTCAAGAGCAGTTGAAACAACAGCTTTTGAAGACACAATTGCTGCCAAGTGCATTATGTGCTTGCAAAGTTAAATTACGGAGCCTGAAACTGCTATTTGATGTCACTGGGGAAGGAAGGCAGCAGTGTCCTCATTCTTGGCCACGGTAATGCTAAAAGATCAAAATTGCCTTTGCAACAAGGTCAAAGCTAAACAAGCTAAACACGGTTCAAGAACAATGAAGCCAAAAGTGCAGATGGAAGCTTTAATTCTACTTCGTTTAGTACGCTAGTTTGAAGTTGCTACTCACAAAACTATAATTTGCCAAATAGTGCCATCACAACACAGAGCTTGCATGCGTAACAAGACTAGAGCCTCCTCTGGAAACAAAGGCATTAATTTTATTTTATTTTTTTAAGGGGGAGGGGGAAATGTCTCCAGGTCGAGGCCCAAGAACTATATTCTTAGTGAAAAGTCAATAAATGATGATGAATTAGGAATTTTGTCAACTTTTCTTGTTGCTAGATGTGTACCGTAGTTTTTAAACTATAGCTTTAAATTACCTCCAGTGCTGTGAATCAACAGTCAGAGGGTACGTTCCAATTCTGGACAACAATAGGGACAGTGGACAATGGCAGTCTACATGGACAGCTAAGAAAACAGCTACGAGCCCAAAGTAAAGGAACGCATTATGAGGATGTCTCTGCAACTGATGCCACCTCGCGTTGACTGATAAAAGCTGCGAGAAGCACATATGAACACTATTTTGTAACTTTTTTCATGTGTGAACATATGAAAAACCAAACGTGGCTTATACGAAGTAGATAAGAGTGCGACTACATTTTATTGTGTGCAGATCTTTCCACCGAGTTTCTAAGCATTCTGCTCAGCCACCATATTGTTCGAAAATAAATGTGGCCTGCATTGTTTCATACTTTGATACCATATTTGTTGCCGCCTTCCTTAGAATTCGAAAGAGACTTAAGATGGCTGCTGCCCGCTAAACTATTTAGCCACCTAAGGCAGGTATACTAGGGAAACATAGCCAGAATGTGAAAAGGTAAAACTTTCAATTTTTTTTAAACAATATCAGATCTCAAAACTGTGCTTTGACTGTGCTCAAGAGCAGCTTTGATATCTGCCTGTGGATAAAATGGTGGTGAGCATCTAACTCAGGTAAAGCACCTTAAGCAATATTATCATGCTTATATACTGTATATTTATGGTAAAAGAGATACCATTAAATAAGTTGGTAGGTGATTCAACCTCTAGTTGACGTCAAGGAAAGACAAAACCTTCCCGAGCAAGCTGGAGGTGCGAATGGGGTGAACGGACCATATAATTCACTCTGAGAGGCCTGCAGCGTCTCAAACAACATCGTCTGTCTTTGACCAGAGGCAGCATCTAAAAATGCTAACAGTCATGGAGGAAGAATGCAAAAAAAGTTCTCCTTATCACTGGTACCACCTCTACCAATACCACACGGTGGTAGTGCCACCAGTATCAATGCTGCATGTACCACTGGTACCCTCAATACCACACGGTGGCACCACCATTATCAGCCCACGCAAGAGGCTACAAACACACAAACCTAATAAGGAAAAGTGGGGGTAACTTGCCAAAAAAAAAGACAGTCTTTAAAACTAGCTAAAAACCCAAATAAGCAAAATTGACAACTAAAAACTCGGCAAATTTAACAAATTTCTTGCTAAGTTATCAATACACCTTAATCAAGGCGAGGGCCCCTAATGCCCCAAGAGCACAGTTGCAACAGCACAGTTGCAGCAGCGAGACAAAGCTGCAGTAGAGAAGAGCCAGGCAGCTGTCATGCCGCGCAAACCACTACCGAATTTCAGAATGTTTGCTCACCAAATGTCGCTTGAGACAGGTTCGGGACTTTGTGTACTTTAGGCAGAACTCACAGAGGTAAATGCACGAGTTGACTAGTTCCTGAAACAAGAATGGTGAAATATCACAATCAACACTTGTTGAGTTGTAGAACAGCAAATGATATACTTCTGCTAAGGTTGCGTTCCAGAACAATCACTCTTGAAGACGTTTAAACTGACAGAGGGCAATTTGACAGGAAAATTTGGTAAGCAGACATGCTCACTCGGTCTAGCTGTTTAGTGCATCGACAGCAGTAAAGAAACTTTTCTACTTTGTGGGGATGCGAGATTCCCATGCGTCCCCTTATGTGTTGTTTTCCCCGCATGCCTCGTGTCTCCTGTAACCTGGCTTCTCCACAGCTTAGTGCTGGCAGCGATTGGTTTGGTTACAGCGCATTACAACATGGTGCGAGCGCGGTGCTGCTAGCGCCACGTAATGGCGGGGTTAGTCGGGCATGACAGAGAGTATGCTCTTCCTTTTTGGCACCAGTTTGGCAAGCAGCATGGACGTTCCACGCGTGCGCCGATTCATGCAGCTGTTGGCCTGGTTACAGCGCATTACGAGAGGGCATGAGTGTGGCGCTGCTAGCGCCACCTAACGGTAGGGTTGGTCGGGCATGACAGAGAGTAGGCTCTTTCATTTAGGCACCGGGTTGGCAAGCGGTGCAGACGTTCCACGCATGTGCCAATCCATGCGGAGGTTGGCCTGGTTACAGCGCATTACGAAATGGCGCGAGTGTGGCGCTGCTAGCGCCACCTAAAGGTGGGGTCGGTTTAGCATGACAGAGAATAGGCTCTTCTTTTTTAGCACCAGGTCGGCCAGCGGCGCGGACGTTCCATGCGTGCGCTGATCCATGCTTCTGCGAAACTATCTCGTGAGGCCTACACAGGAATAAACGAACATGATTGTTCGAATGCGCCATCGTTCGGATGACCGTATGCGCGGACGACCAGGCATTAATGTCGAGCATAGGGCAAACATACTCGCTCGCCATCCGGTCGCGGTGAGTCGGGCTTCCTAGATTTGTCACGCGCCGATCGGCATGTTTTATGTATAGCAACTCGGCTAGCAGGCATTAGTGTATGAAGGGTGCAATAAATGACCTTGCGATTGTCTGCACTTCTGTGCTGTCATTCCTCTGTCCCAAGAGCACGGGTGGGAACCCCACAACTTGCAAGAAACTCTTCTACTGCTACTTTTCTACTTGGGAAGCAATTATTCAGCCAATTTACTTAGAGCATCACATGAATGCTGCCTTAAAAGGTCCATTGACAAGAATAAGCAAACACTACAGCACAGACGGTGCTTAGAAGACCTTCACAGCCCCATTTTTGTTACCTGATTAATTGTGTGTAGGCGTAACTGAATTCACAAAGGCGTCACAAGTCATGCATGAAAGCAGTTAAGCCATCACTGAGACAAATCATCCTTGAACGAAACATGACACGATTTAAGTCAACCTCAAGAAACACTGTTTACACATCCCAAATACTTTTTACATTACGTTACACTCCGTTCCCTCTGCATGGGGCCATAAACTGACTGCAGTCTTAGTTGAATTCCCTCCCCTTACTTTGCGATTCTGTTCCACTCCCTGCAAAAGCTACAAGCAATGCAAAAGTCACAGGTGCCGTGGCCATCGGCTGGACGACTTGTGCCCACCTGTGGGTATGGAGAGAAGTACCACGGCCTGATACGGTTGCGGCCCAGCTCGATCATCTCAATGTTCTTCATCCTCGTCACGATGTCGTCGTGGTGGGCCACCATGCTGCCCGTCGAGCGTGGGCACGGTGTGGACGAGTCCTGGGAATCCTGCGTGGCCACTGCCGGAGGCAGAGCCTGCAAAGCATAAACCCTCATGTCTAGTCTGCCAAGCTCGACCTGACAAGGATGGGGCCACGTGTGCACCTTGTCCCTTCTCCCCTCTCCATTTCAATTGTGCACCAAGGGGCCATAAATCTTACAGTATGAAATTGTTCACCATGAACAGACTAGTCCAGCAACACATACTACTGATCGCCTGCAAATGGGCTATTCCCGCTGCCACTACGAGAATGGTGGCATGGTGTGCTGCTGGTGTAGATTGCATGAAATGCCTGAACATATTCAAGCATCTCTACAAGCACTATAATTGATTAGACAGCTAAAGCAGGTATAGCTGATATCTTGGTTGACATTTTGGATGGGAGAAGGTCAAGTAGTAAGTCTTTTCAATTTGTGGTGCCAGACTGCCAAGGACTGCACTTCTCTCAGCCAATGAGTGCACACAGCCTCTCGTACATTCCTGGGCCGTCTGGGGTTACAAACCAAAAAACAAGTGTGTAGACCAGATAATGAATAATGTATTTCAAAGATACTAGGAGGGCGGATGCCACGGGTGTGTGTGCTGCAGCTGAAGGCAGCAGAAAATCAGTGACGAAGATTAAGAGATTTGTGTGCACATGCTGGGTTATGCTGCCACAGGACAGGGGCAAATGGAGATGCATGCATACACAAGCAACAACACTTAATACAGTCTCAACGGCCATCAAACACTATCATTGCTCAACTTGTTGAGGCATGCTTGCATTGAGTATTAGTCGCAGCCAGGTCCACGCTGCATCCGAGTAGTTTCCCATGTGGGCAAAGCATTCTGTAGTGAAGTGGCTACTGCTTTCCATCTTCTTGACCAAGGTTGGCAAGATCACCGATGGTGGCATTCAATGGCCGCTGAGACATCCAAGAGTGTTAATGGTACTAAATCATCAAAATGTCCTTCACGTGAAGAAGCTACCAATGTAGAAGGATGTGTATGTGCTTCCAATAAGCGAATGACGTGTGTTATCTGCACAGAACCAGGGATACAGCCTCAACATGTTGTGCCAGTAGTGCTGTGCCTATATCTGAATAGCAAGCAGTTAATAGCGTGCAGGGGACGAGACAGTAAAATTTTATTTTTCACATGCATCAGTTTTATATGCCCGAAGAAGGACATATCAGTTATACAACTGGTATCAGCGCCTCAGAAACGTTTAGGCTCGTGTCAGCGCCCAAAATAAGAAGTACTACTCACCTCGTTTTCGGTGGGTGGAAATTTCCTCTTCCTTCCTGCTGCTTTCTTTGGTGGAGCTCCATTCTGCAGGCACAAAACAACTGGGGCTAGAAATTTAACAAAAACTTCGAAAATACCTTTGTTTAAAGAAATTCTAACCAAGGACTGTACTTTTAACATCTCATTTAATTTTCCATTCTGGGTTTTTGTGTCAGCTGCCCATTGCGCCAATCCCAGCAATAATAACGGTGCGGCAGCATCTGAACCAATAACAAGAGACAAAAATCATGATTGATTGATTGTAAAATACAGGTGCAGAGCAGCATTTCAGCTCCGTGTGGTTATGCCAAAACTACACTGCAGCCACTATTCCACTTTGAGAAGTCACACGATCACCATTTTGACTTCACCTAAAGCCACAAATATGCAGCATGTATCGATCAATGAGTTCCTTCCTTAATAATAGGGAATAGTTATGCTATTTCCTCATGACTGCGATTACTACAGAGGCATACGTTCTAAAATGACTTGAGGTAATAGTTAGACAATATTTAAAATTAGAACAATTGCCTTTTTAACCAAAAATATAAGACCATTGATTTTAACGCAAGACCTGCAACCCATCCTTTAATGCATCTATAAGTGGTTCCAGACACGGCAATGCTGCTAATTTCTGCTGTGTTATGAATTCTGGCCAATTTCACGCAAAGCAGACACTGAACTATGAAACATTGCAAGCATGAACATTCTTAGTAGACACCCAGTGGCAATGTGACCGTTTACATGTCACCATCGGACAAACACGGAGAGAGCATCCTTTTCAAGTCATTATGTCATTCACTTCTTGCTAGTCCGACGGTAAGGTGCAAACAACTACATGAAAAGCGAGTACAGTTTACAGGAGAACAGATGGGGCAGTGCCATACTGCCGAGTCCTAGAATAGAGAACCAGGGCCAGTTTTTCAGTTGAGCCCTTGCTCACATTCTGGGGGCCTATCAGAATTCGACTATGCTTGGCTCAATCAAGAAGAATGTTGGCTTAGAGCAAGCAAAGTGGCATAAAATGGCGAGCACATCTGACAATCTTTAACGAGGCAATCTGATTGTTTTCTGAAGTTCAGCACCTCAGAGCAACACAGCAGTTGTGGCCAAGGTGGCACAGCTCAGACCACTTATAACGTAACCGCTTATAGTGCAGGAGAGGATAACATGCAACCACTTCTGACTATCTTCACACAGAACTCAATGTACAGTAATCTGTCGTTATGACAAAATGTCTTTACTCGAAAGATCGCTTTATTCGAAATTTCTCCCGATCCCAACCCAAATGCATGCATTTTAAGCCACCTTGCTCAAAGCGCACGAAGAGCTTGACCCACTTAGGGCGAAGTGGCGAGTGGAGGCATCGACGCCACGTACACATGCAGTGTCAAACTAATACCGCCGACGAATTAGTCTCACACAGGCGCAGAACAGGTCACAAGATTACCAAACCCAAGACCAATGACCACCTAGTAACGAGCACCAAGCGAGTGCCAAGTGCTCCCAGCTGTTCACTGTGGCGCGGACAAAAGCTGTCAAATTCCATGGTGCAGTGCCCCCGAACCGCTAATCTCGGTCGCAATCACATCGCTGGTGTCTCCTGTGATGGAATCCACATGAAAATAAAGTTTTCCTGACGGCTTGCAATGCCAGAAAACTGCAATCTTCTGAATGGCGAAAAGTGGTAAAAAGACCATAGGCAAACTTCTGCCGTAGCATTCCATGGGGTGCACTCGATGAGCAAAGTTTTGCCACTCTAAAGAGCACTTCTGGCACTGAAACGTGCCAAAGAAGCGTCCATCGAATTGCAGTGCAGTTCACTTATAATGATATAAAGAAGTACGAAAAATCCAATCGTTATAACTGATTATTGCTATATCTGGACTGCCGTACAAAAAGTTTAAAAAAGCTGCCAAGGATACCTTCATAACTCCGCAACCAAATTTGCGACTTTTGATAAAAAATTGGTGTTGTAGAAAGTGGATTGTGAAAAATAAAACACTTATTTACAACCTCTAAACAGCACGTTAAACGTTAGGCCCGCTGAAATAGTCAGAAATCTGCACTTGCTTTAGCGGAAGTTTCAGGTTCACAATCGCGATGTGCATCGCATGCAGTGGCTGCGCGAACACTGGCGGCTATAATTTAGCAGGCTTGAAATCAGTGAGCGACTCTATCAACGACAGTACACTTTGCGTGAACGTTGGGGTCGGTGTCAAAGATAGGCCCTGTCAATATCGTTGTCACTGCCGCAGCTATTGTCGCCTCCGTCGCACCACGCCACCGTCAGTGTTGCGACAACGTCGGAGATTCTTCGCAGAATGAGGCAGCACTATCCGCACTCGGAAACTCCTCCCTCGAGGCCCCATCTACTTTATCGCCAGTAGCGACGTGCTCCCAGCATTCGGTAACGTCAGCAGCTGCCACCATGTTGGTTGCACACATAGGCGGTTTCACTTTGGCGCACAAAGCCCAATGTTTTTTTCAGAACCATAGATATCATCGACTGCACGGGCTCGTACTTTACAAAATTTGCAGCTTTGTCTCGGGCGCCACAGCTTTTAGCTTTGTTGACGCACCTACCACTGCTTCCGGGGCGCATTTCCGCGCTCACTGAGGAAGAGAAGGAGATTGTAGAAAGGGAGCACAGTCAAAATTTGCTTATCACTTTTTTTTTGTCTCTATCTCTATGGACACTCGCCAGCGATGCGGATGCGAAGCAGCTGGTGCTATCTTGTGGCACACTGCGCCGATTTTCAATGCTATCTGTCGCTTTTGCGATCGGCGTGATTACCGCGCAGCATGTCCCCTGCTGTGCGAAAATGCTGCCAGATATGAGCTCGCGTAGGCAAACTTTTCGCCCCGTTTCAGTTAAGGGCAACTTAGTAACGCAAATTTCACGATTATTCTGCATGGAAAACACCGCCGAAATTGCAGAATTTCGATCATGCTTCAATCCCCGGACACATACAGCTGCTTCTCTGCATGTCTGGCCTGTGCACAGCAATTGAAACATGTTGTTTTGGCTATAGTGCGGTAACACTTACAGCACGGAAATTCATGATGTAACAGAAATTTGCACTACAGCCAAATCTCAATATAACGAACAACAAATTAACAAACTTTTCAGAAATTCCCTGCTGGCTTCTTATGGTTTCAATGTAAAAATATTTCAGTACTACAAACTTCACAATACCAAATTTCTCTGAATAACAATTGTTATTAAGTTTTCGTGTCCTATGTTAACAACGCCTCAGTACTACGAACTAATGTTTCGATATCTGGGCATTCTTAGATTTCCATGTGTCCTCCACTGCTGCCAAAACAGTAGGCTAGCAGACGACACGGGGCAGAAAGTGAATGCCACAGCACACGGGATCAGAAAACCTGAGACGGCGCTAAAAAAAAAACATGAGACAGAATTTTCTTTTTTTTATCTACTGTGAAGGCGACGACACATCGGGTTTTGCGGCCACATGCTCTGCCCAGGCAAGTGCCAAGTGTTGCCCAGCAGTGGAGTCGCGTCACTTCCTTCTTTCACCCTTCTTTTTGTGCACACCTTTTTCTTTCGCGCTTCTTTCTGCAGCCATACTATAGCTATGCACGCCAAGAAATGAAACCTCCGTACTCCTGGGGATGCCACACGGTCGCATTTTGCACTTTCCAGATGGTGTCGTTTAGGCGTGCTGACACTTTGGAATAATTCAGGTGTTTGTGTTGAGTGAGACAGTTGTGGTGTCCATGGCAAGGAATGTGAAAAACAAACAAGAAACACTGCGCTTTGTAGGCAACATGGCGCTTCCTTTTTGTCAGTAATTTTCTCAGCGTCGTCTGCTTTGCAATGACACTCTTATTATATGGTGCTTCGGTGGTGCATGGCAGCGGAATCTATGGACAATAGCAACAGCGCGGGCCATGAGCCAACAGTAACACTTTCATGGATAGCCCTTACGGTGACAACTTACGAACTGATGGATTGATGGGCACAATGGTTAATTTTGGGGCTTTCACTAGAACGACCTTTCAGAATAACGAGCAATATACCGCACTCCGCTGAAGTTTGCTATAGCAAGATTTCACTAAGTTACCGAAATTCATGACTCCGGCGACTTACCGTGTTTATTCAAATCTAGGCCGATAGTCTTTTTCAAATAATCGCATACAAAACTCTAGGGTCGGCTTAGATTCGAGGACTTAAAAAAACGCGCCAGTTTGTAACTGAAAATCATAAATATGGTGCATAGCTAGCGCCATCTAGAAAAGTCAGTATCACAGCCCCTACTGGCCGGGCCAGTAGCCAACTGAAGTAAGCTAGCGATGTGGTAGCTTTGACCTGTGTCGTATCGGAACTGGTTCTTTATTCTATGGTATCGGCGTGCAGCGCGGCATTATCATAATGGCACCAAACGGGCGATGCCACTATAGTGCCGCTTTCAAACAAAAAGTTGTGCTAGCCGCAGAGGGACAGTAAGCCAGGCGGGACTTCAGCATCAATGAGAAAAACGTCTGTCTTTGGAAGGGGCAATAGGAGATGCTTTTGCGCGTGCCGCAACGAGATGACAGCGATAAGGAAGATAAGCCTGCAATAACAGAGAGAAGCTGTTCACCGAGGTCACGCCACGTTTCAACACGTACGATGCCGCACTGTCTGCGCCTGCATGGGCAGGCGTCCGGAAGCGTCTGCGTGGTCTTGGCTATAGGGAGGAAGCTAGCGGCGGTGACGACGCAGAGAGCTCGGCATGTTCATATTAAATAAATGCTGTTATCATTTTGTGAACACTGTCCTCACTTTTCTTGTTCGGCCTACATTCGAGGTAAGTTCTTTTATTTTTTCTGGCTTTGGACATTCGAGAGGCGGCATAGATTCGGGGCCAGACTAGATTCAAGTAAAGACGGTAGGTTATAAGTGGTTTGTGCTGTGGTGGAAAATACCAGATTTGATTCCAACCCCCTGGGATTCTCTTGAATGTGTGCCCAAAACTCAGGACATGGCCGTTTAACGTATTTCCCCCCCATCATAATGCCGGCTGTCACGAATGGGAGTCAAACGCACAACATCATTCTCAGCAGCAAAACACAGCCACTGATCCGTTGCTACGGGTGACAGAACGCAGGCAAGTGCTTTCGAGCAAGCAAGCAAACCTACCCCCACTCATGTGCTTCACTCAAACACAAGAGGCAAATTTGCTTGAGTGTCAAGGCAGCTAGCCTGCCCACACACACATGCTTCGGAGCAGTGAAACCTGTTTTCCAGGGGGGTGCGCGAATATCGAATACAGTTAAACCTCGATATAACAAAGTATTTAACTTTTTATAACCTGTTGTCCATAGAACACCATGTATTTAGAACCTCAATATAACAAAATTTTACTGCCGCCACAAAGGAATGCCGAGACAATAAATGGAACCTTCGGGGAGATGGTCACATTATTGAATTACAAGTGGCTGCTTGGAAATGCACTTCTTAAATTGCACGCCACATTGCAAGAGCCACCGCCTAGGGGCAGCTGCATCATGTATAAAGTACAAGTGTGATAAGATCCTATCATGCCCCAAGCACTCGTGTGCTTTAGTTACAAGTACAGATCTGTGCCGATTCAGCACCAAAACGTCATTTTAGACACTAATTCCCAACGAAGCAGTGCCCATCAGGCCTAATGGCCAAGGCAGTGTGGCTGTGACGAAAATTCGCTACTGGCCGATGTGGTGATGGGCCGCAAGACGTTGCGGCATTCTTGCCACTAATATGTTTCGGATGGGTGGCTCAGCAGTGATTGAGGGCTGTTGAAGCGCCCTCATCGGTTCATCGCTGCATATCCAAAGGGATCTGCATGCCACCTATTGGCAGGTAATCAGCCCGATCTTCGCACTTTATACAAACTGACAAACCGACAAACTCTCAGAGGCAGACCTGGCCGACGCAGCACAATTCTCAAAACTGCAGCGTTTGATAGCTATGTGTGCAATCCCCGCATCAGGCAAACGTCGAGGAGTACTCACAGTGACAAATTCTGCTACCGTACCAGCCAGAGCGGACCATCTGTAGCATGCTTGGCACCTTTTTTTTGTGCCAAAAACGTAGTGAACCGCTCACTTGGGTAACATCGAGCACGAGTGCATGCGACACAGTGAAGATCTCTACAACGAATATGTCGAATAATAGATATCTGATTTGCAAGTCAAATTACTCGAATGTTCACTCTTTGATTCTATGATATTCGAGTATTCGCACAACCCTACTCTTTCCTGTTTGCCCACAACCGTCGGAACTGTCCGCCACTATCAGCAAAGGGTGTCTCGGTGTCCTGCCACTTGGCCATCACTCCTGAATGAACGAACCCTCCCTACTCACCTCCTTGACTGCTTTGCTCACTTCGGGTGTCCTAGCCTTCTTGCTCCAAACCTCGGAGTTCTGCACACAGGAAAGAAAGCAAGACAGCTCCGTTTATGTACAGGTGGGCAGAAAGAATGGCAAGAGTGGTAAGCCACAGAAGTACCATGGAAGCACAAGCTATAGCAGCATGAAAAATGTCTGTCTGTGCTACACACAATGCAAAGAAAAAAAAAACTGCAATATGTGCAAGAGTCAGCCTCAGCCAGAGGCTCACAATGTGGCATAATGCAAAGCTGGATAGATAGATCATACATGCTTTTAGTTAAGTAACTGATGTGGGTCAACATTTCAACGCAACAGAATGGATTACGCCAGACATAACAAGCGATTATGACCATTCAAGTTCCATAATGCAGGCCAAAATATAATTAATTATATTTTTACATTTTGCAGTCTGAACAATACACAACTTTGAATTATTTCAGGATTCTACTATGGTACACAGCTTTCGATGCCTTCCAAGCTTATGTCTTGCAAAACAAACCAAGTGTCTTCGTTACAGAAGAGCAGGCAAGAAATATTACACGCACTTCTACCTCAAGTGCAACATCATATTTGCTCAAAGATACAAATCTTGTGCTGATCATAGCACTGTTTCATGCACCACTAGTCTTGACATATAAACAGTCTAATAACGCAGTGTCTATGTGAAGGTGGGCTTTTTTACAGTCTCACGTTCTCATTAAGTAAAAGCTGCTTCAGCGCAAGGCCTTTCATCATCAGTCAGCCAGCATAAAAGCAAAATAAAAGTAAGAAGAAGAAAAGGCAGAGGCTTTCTGTTCTCAATGAAAGCGGCTGGCATAACAATAGCTGCAGCCGTCGTACCTCCTTGGTATCTTTCACGGATGCGGATGGGGCCGGCTCGTCGGGCGATTTCTCGGCCCACGATTCCGCCGCGCTGGCCGGTGGGAGGGCCTTTTTCAAAGACAGAAGACACAAAATGAAACAGAACATAATCAGGATGTGCCAAACTAAGCATCAAGCAAGACATGGGCTGGGAGAGTGGGAAAGAGATGGAAGGAACAGGGTAGGGGGAGGAGTGAACTAAAGAATGGGGGGAGCACCAGAACCAAGAGAACAGCACTAGTTGGGACAAGCTCAGGTACGGGACGTGTTCATGCCTATGCCATCTTCACATCTGCAGGGTCACATTTTTGCTCGGCTTTGATAGATGTCCGCAGCACCTCTACAGCGCAAGGCTTTCTTACAAAATATGAACAATTATTATCACCCCTAAGTGTAGATGTAATTAGCCCTTTCCCCGGTACATTTCATGCTCTTTGGACTTCACTCAAAGAGTTAGGATTGCAAAGTGTGAAAAACCATTCTCCCACACCAATACAGTAAAACCTCATGAATCTGGAAAATCGGACAATCAAGACTCATCCTTTGGTCCCAGCAAGTGTATGCACTGCTGAATGGCATCAAACTCTCGTTAATTCAGAGGTATCTGGTCGCACACCGGTTGATTCGGACAGCCCTCAGAGCTCGGCAAGCGCCACTTGACAGGCGCTAGCAGCCAAATAAAATTGCCACAGTCATCAGTGGAAACTGTACGGAAACGACAGAAATGCCGAACGCTTCCTGTCTGTTTATGCATTTACCGCTGCACTTGAGACTGCATTTGACAGACGTAGTTGCTGCCCCCGATTGCGTTGATAATGATCGCGGTCTCATCTGCAGCAGCTGCAGCAAACAGCAGTTTCATTTCGACTCCGTGTGTACAGTGGCTGCACATCGTCAGAAAACTGCGCAGTTATCACATATGACAGCGACTGCTTTTCTATGGCAAGCAGCAGATCTGTTCTGACTCAGTGCAATGTCAGAAACACTGCGGAAGCTTTCAAAGACAGAGAACAATTCTATAAACAATCTGTTGCCAATCAGTTCACGGGTGAATAAAGAAAAATAATCTAGATGTGCGGCTCGGTAGTAAAAAGCATGTCTAGCTAGATGAAGACGCATGCTTACGCCACAGCCAAATGAGCTGTGCTCATTTGTGCAAGACCCTCGCTGCTACAAGCGCTAAGCAGTCACAAGATAACGAGAACTGCTGCTTCTGCACTGATTTTGTGCGAAATAGAACCAAGGATTGCGAATTTATTTGGTAAATAAAGGCCGATTGGCGTAGCAAGCATTTTATTGTTTTCTTTACACCCTCGATAGTTTGGTTAATTCGGCCTCCTTCTTTTCAGTCCCAGTAAGAGTTAAAGATCATAACAAGTTTGGTTACGGTATCTTTCTTTTTTTTGCTTGGCTGAACACCTTATAATTAGGATCAATCTCATGCAGCTTCCCTAAACCTTTTGTTTCTGGGAAGGTTCACTATGTAACTAAACACCATGCTTTTAATGTCTGTTGGCCTTGAGCCCTTAGTGCTCCTAGACTTGTGTTGAAAATTCATATTCAGATGCTTTGACAAATTTGATCAGCTGTGCCTGAAGATGTTGCGCATGGCATGAGAAATGTGAATTAGTATAGCTTACCTGACCATGTGCAACTCAACTGCACCAGAACAATGGTTGCATCGGCGTCTTTTGAATCATCACAATCAAGGAGCATGTCTCCTAAAGTTTGGCAATCTAAATCTCTGTGCCTCCTCCTTATTTCTACATTTCATTTAAACATAACAGTTTACATCAATCATTATTTCTTTGGTTTCATTATATGTTTGCTTCACGCTGTTATAATCAGCCCAAAAAAAGTTTTAGTTCCTTGTTTTTCTTTAGTCTCACTCAATGCTTAGAAGGTGTTGCGCTAAAACTGCCCCCCCCCCCCCCCCCAAATGTTCAAACTACTCTCATTTTTGTTTGACAACAAGAATGTGCAATGAAGCTTGCTGAACCATTTTCAATGCTTAACTAAAGGTCTCAAATGTCCTTGTGAGCTAGCTATGACGTTCTGACAACCTTCCAATGTAAATGGTCACCAAGAGCACCGAGCAGTGTCTGTGTGTTTTCTGTTAATCCCATCTCGTGTGCCATCGAGCGGCAACACCTGCAATGCTACTAGCACACTCATCACACCATCCTTCCGAGACGCCTTCAGTGTAACACTAAACCATGCCATCAGTTTCAATGCTTTGCTTCGGGAAAAACTGACAATTTTTTACCTCCTTCACTGGAACCTTGGCCTCTGCTGGGGACTTCTGTGGCCACACGTCCACCTGCACAGAGCAAATAAGACTTGCATTACGGAACAGGGGAAGGAGTAACTCCGTAAAGTTGTCGTGTCGCTTTAGCGACTAAGTTTTGGCTTATAGACAAAGAACACACTTATTTACTGCTGGTGCTGACCAACAAGATTCAGAAACATCAGTTGACGTAATTATTCTTGTGTGAGTGTGCTAACAGTTGACGCACTTAGTTGCGGCGGCCCAGCACAACCCAAATGTCCAGATGTGGCTCAAGCCGAGCCGTGTGCTCCGAACAATTAGAGCCAATGCTTACACAAGTTAAACAAAACCTCACCATAAATGTCCAGATGTGGCTCAAGCCGAGCCGTGTGCTCCGAACAATTAGAGCCAATGCTTACACAAGTTAAACAAAACCTCACCATTCTACTTACGCGAGCAGAGCGACTCTACGAGGACAAAGAAGGTGAAAAAAAATATATATATATATACTTACGCGAGCAGAGCGACTCTACGAGGACAAAGAAGGTGAAAAAAAATATATATATATATATATATTTTTTCACCTTCTTTGTCCTCGTAGAGTCGCTCTGCTCGCGTAAGTAGAATGGTGAGGTTTTGTTTAACTTGTGTAAGCATTGGCTCTAATTGTTCGGAGCACACGGCTCGGCTTGAGCCACATCTGGACATTTGGGTTGTGCTGGGCCGCGGCAACTAAGTGCATCAACTGTTAGCACACTATATATATATATATATATATACCCTCACTCTGCTTAGGCCCAAGGCCCTAGCGATCACTGTTATTTCATTCTCTCTTGAAAACAAGCAATCCTCTGTCAAGCCATGTGTTTTATAATATTAGCACAGCAAATGTGAATTTGACAGGGCCAGGCATTTACTTACGGAGAGACCTGGACGATCCTGCCAGGACAAGAATATGAGATTAGAAAGCTTCTGCAACATGTTACTCATTGGAGGGACGTGAATATAATGCTGAGTACACAACAGTTAGCAATACCATTTGACTTACAGGGGGAGGAAGTCGGTCCTAAAATGACAATAGGAAGGTAATGAACAGTTTTTGGATGTGCCTCGTACTGGCAAGGCATTAATGTAACGCAATACAAAGTTGTCAGGTATGCCTACAAATTATACACAGCACTGGCAAATTTCAAGTGTGGTGGCAGCAGGATGGACCTAAAACGACATGAGAACTGTTTCAAAGCTGACAAATAATTTTCATTAGGAACAGTCACTGCACGCTACTGGATACATACAGGTGGTGCTGGTCGCTCCTATATTTATGAAAAAAGAAGCAAACTGAACATCTTTTTAATAAAATAAACACCAGACACTGATTCAAGAATGTTATTGGGGCATTCAAGAGCAACATTTCGTAAGCGCACAGGTGAGCTCAAGCTTTTAATGAAAACACAGCTTGAAGTGTGCACCCACCCATCTGTGCACGTAAGTAGATGAACATCGGACAAAGAATGAACGAAGCGTCAAAAGACTTGGAGGAAAGCCCTCACCACAGACGTTGCAGCCAGCAAGTCCGGTGAGCAGGGCCGAGAGCCATTCTTGACGTCCTTCAGCGGAGTCTTGTTCTCTTTCCGAGGCAGTTGCAGCTTCTTCAGGTCCAAGCGCTCGACTGTCACCCATTCATCTAGACGCTTGTTGTCTGTACATGGCACACATCAAAGTGTAAGTCCAAGTACGATATGAAAAGAAACCAACGGAAAACAAAACTAGCAAGAAAGTATAACATGAAGTTGATAACAAAGAGTCAAATAAAGACAACAGTACGGCTACAACTTGCGTTTACCTATAAACAATATAAGAGAGAGAAAAAGAAAACAGGTCCCATGGTGGGAGTGCATCTCGAGATACCAGGTGGCTGTTTAACCTTTCGTAAAAGTTTCTTTGGTTCGAGCTAAAAGCTCCAGTATCAAGAAGTGTGTTCTACAGGGTTATCGCGTGCAGAAAGAAGGAGCTATTCGCTGCCGGTTTGCTCATTTACGCATGCCATGGGACACGTACGTGTTAATGACGAGGATGGTGTCAGTGACGTGTTAAGTGTGCCCAGCTTATGTGCGGCAGGTAGGAGAATCAATGAAGTAGAAAACACAAGCAACTACATTTCACTTAGGTCAATCTTCTGCATTGTGACAAAATTTATTGCACCATCTTTGTAACACCATCCACTTAACATTTTATGTTTTCGCCACTCCAGCCTCTCTTATTTTTTTGCAGCAGACCTGCAGGTCAAGAAAGTTAGGTCAAAAAAGAATACAGTACTTACAATCAATGAAGTGAACGTAGTAAAGGCATTGATTGTCAGGTAACTCCTTGATGCTCAGTATTTCAGCAAGTGCTGGAAATAAAAGGATGAGCACATGTCAGTGTGACGTCGCTAGCATGATTCACCATGTAGTAATTACCAACTACCATTTCCCAGAACAGCTACCACTGCTTTGGGCTCTTCCTAGGCATTAAATAATGTGTACAACGATTTTTACAAAAATGGTTCTAACACAAAAGGTACTCGTGATGGAGGTTGCTTGGCTTGTAACAGTAGCGCAGTTTTCGCCTAGCATCCACGCGGAATCTTATAGAAATGAGCAGCCAGAAAGCTGTAAGCTAGCCACTGCACATTATAACGCTTAACATTATGGAGGATGAAAGAGATTAGATTATCTCACTGCAAAAGTTTCCAGTGAGCAACAGACGCGACGGTTAGTGCGACACGACACATGCAGTGTGATCTGCTATGCCAGCATTAAGCTAGCAGAAGACGCATGTTCCTCTTCACTTTGCCTTAAGTCTTGCAAGATCGCATCTGCTGTTCACTCTGAATTACTTACTGTCGTATTCAGAAACGGCTCCTAGTGCCAAAAAACAAAGCAAGATGTGTCGCGTACTAAGTTGTCAAGGGCATGAGCATACCGAGTAACTCATGAGAACTACTCGTTTTTGTTTGCCGTCACAGAGATCCTTTATGAAAGCAAATTGTAGTCAGCGTGCTGCGTGTTCCAACGAACTACTATCGAACACTCTGAAAGCACCTCTTTATCGGTGCAGCTTGAAAACCTCATTCATACTTACGCCAGTCGTTACTGTTCCGCATGCGAACGGGCATCCGACATCCCTCAGTGACCTGGGGCTGAAGACGAAGCGAAGCGAATGCATTATCAGTAAAACAAGCTTTCGAGTATTAAAGGCAAGGTTCTGACATGTATTGTAGAAGTTGCGGAGCGCTTTATTCGTTACTGGGTGTACGTCAAACCAAATTTCTCGCGCCTGCGGCACTCTTGTTGAGTCAATCATGCCAGATTATATCTTTCTCGTGCCTTACGGCGCTGTACCTTCAATATAACATCACTGATTTCCCCGGGGGAGCAGTAGAGGCCGTAGTGGCCGTAGTAGAGACCGGGCCTGCTCTCCTGGAGAGATATCGTCGATCGTGCCAGGCTTTTCATATGCTGCTCTCTGTGACCTCTCGAAAGCATTTTTCATGATGTGCTTTGAGTTAAATAACTGTCCTTCTGCAAAAACATGCGCAAAAATGGGTCCACCGAGTTAGCGAAACGGAAGCACAGCAGCTACGTGCGACTTACTTTTAGACACAGCGTTATTATAATCGCAGGTGCTTTCTTGGGGCCTTCGTTTGCCGGTTACATGTGCCCTCCTAGAGCAGTACTTGCAAAACATTCGATACATCGTCGCGAAGAGAAAAGCAGCCAGCAACGAAGAAAGCGTCCCGCAACGTCTACACCAGTCAGAACCTCGCCGTATTAAATACCGTAAGTGTATCAGTTGGATGCTTGTCAACAGTTCGGAAGCAGAACAACCAGGGAGCCTTCATACACGAGCACACATCACATACATACAAACATACATGACACACACGTCATACATGAAGGCTCCCGACCGCAACCGCCTTCGCGCGCCACAGTACACGTGCGAGACATGCAAATGTCAACAAAATCGCTAGCGCCCCTATGCGGCGCTGAGAAATCCAAAATGGCTGACTTCAGTGCATCGAGCCCGGCGCAAAAGAGGCCCACGCTAAATCGGTAGCGAAATTCACAGACTAGCGTTATGCGTTTTCGGAGCCCTTGGAGTTTCATAAACGCGTTAAAAATCACCACGAAAGAGCAGACTGGCGTTTTACCGTTGATTCGTTGGAGTTTTCATGATCGGTCGTGTCCTCGGTCATGGTGGTTAACAAACGAACGCCGATTGCCAAGCAGCCTTCTCATTGGTCCACAAGCCGAATTTTGGTACGCGAAACAAATAAGGCTTTATCTAAAAAAGTTTGTATTTTTATGAGACGTAACTTTTGACGCTAATTTATTTATTAGCGCAAACAAGTTTTATTTTTTTACTTCTTAAGGTAATATTTGTATGACGTAGATTGCGCATTGGGGCCGTCACTATGACGCAAAGTTACTACGCCGATGAGTCATCGTAGTAAAATTTCCTACCCGCATTCTCATATCCCAGTCTGCGCAACAGGTGCACATTTCAGTGAACTTTAATAGGGCACAGTACAAAGTATTGTATTTAAAGGCAAAGGCTGCAAATTGCTCTAGAGTTTTTAAATAGCGTATGACGTCACTGTGACGTACAACTTATCTACTTGCTAAACAATCTTTAATTGTGATTAACGTACAAGATACTAAACTTCATAAATTTGTAAGCTATTGTTGCGCTTTTAGTGTAAGCAGGACCTCGTTTTATTTTCTGTTTTTTTGGTGACGTTTAGGATGACGTTGAGATCAGTATGGCAGCTTCCATCGTCGAAGAACTCGTAACTCGTGCTTGTCGTTTGTTGCGTTGGAGTGTGTTCTAGAACGTTCGTTTTATTTAGTGCCATTGTTTCGGCGATCGGCCAGAAGCCTCTTCCTCGAGTTTTCTGTTGATCAAAGTAGTTAGCTGGGCCAGTTAATTACTATCGAAGGATGGAGTCCACGATGGAGCTGTTCGCCTCGGACCCGGACTTCTGCAAGCGGTGCGGTGCCGTGCTACCGCTGCCAGGCTACGAGGACTTCGTCGTGTGCAAGTTGTGCGGCGCCAACATCGACGTGCGCAACTTCCACGGTCTCGAGACGAACTCGCGGGTGGTGTTCAACGACCGCAAGACGGCCCTGAAGAAAGCGGCGCCCGAGACGACCGCCAAGCCCGCCGGGCCGCTGGTGGACCGCAAGTGCTCGCGCTGCGGCCACGAGGGGATGACGTACGCTACGCTGCAGACGAGGTCCGCCGACGAAGGGCAGACGATATTCTACTCGTGCCCCGAGTGCCTCTTCCAGGAGACGGAGAACTCGTGACTGCCCACGTTCGATGTTGCCGACTTCACGATGTTGCTGTTGCTTGAGTACTTCAGTGTCGGTCTTGACGCACGATATCGGCACATATACGTCTTACGCAAGTGCAGGGACTGATGTGAACACATTTGTGCACGAAGCGTACATGAACCTCCTGAACTACTTCAGGAAGTCCTGGCGAAATCGAACAGACCTTGGCGGCGCCGAGACAGAAAAGTGCGGTAGACCAAAAGGAGGCAAGCTGCTGATGTCTGGTCGTATAGATCAGCTTCTGCTGTGCACAATGCCAATGGTTCTGCATCAGCCAAGTTGAGTGCAGTGTGAAAAACCCGTGTTGATGTTCTCGGTCGCGAGTTTTTAGGTTGATTAAGTACGAGGTGCGCGCTGTGGTTTTCGTTTGAACCGGAGAGCCATGGTGCACAGCTTTTGAAGTCCGCTCGCGTGGATGCTTTTGTGGCTGCTTTTGTTGACACTGTCCCCAAACAATTTTAAGGATTGTATACTGTATGACCATGTGTGTGCTACTTTGGCAAGTAGCTTGTCAAAAGTGCCCAAGCAGATACAGACAGACTGGTTTATGCAAGTTTGTGAAGTTAATAAAATGTTTTCAGCAATTGCAAAACTTAACGAGGTAGTCTGCAGCAACAAGTCAGCATTTGAAGGAGCAGTTACCTAACCTACAAATTGCTCTTTGCCCAGGGAAAAAGGTGCTCCTGCTTAGCAATAATGACGTAGCAGAATAAAGTGGAAAACAAGAAATGATGTAAACTAAATTAACCTAAAAATGAACTCGCAATGAACCTAGTCAATCAGAACCAAACCATAATGGGCTCCATCGTAACGAACACATAAAAATGTCGCAGTTTCTCCCGAAAGGCGAAGCATCAATTGTGATAGCGAATTAGTAGACAACTATACAAAGCAAGGATAGCAGTATTATCGGCATTATAAATTTGGAAGCATTCGCTTACTAACTGAATTAACAACCATGGTGTCAGCGCGCACAGGCACTCATGAGCACATCACCTCGATGATTGCTGACCGCTGTCAGAACACTGGCGTGAGCAAGTGCGGCAGCAGCACCGAACGAAGTTACCTTCGTGCTTTTTTGCGCTTCAACGCAAATAGCGGTGGGAAAACAGCACACTCAAAGGTATGAGCCATCAGCAGATCTCTTTCAAGATACGGCGTGCACACCACCGCGCCAATTACGCAGTTGCTGACGGCATAGAAGCCCCCCTCTTACACTGCCTCCCTACTTTCCACCTTTTCGCACCCAAGATTGAGCCGCAATCATCAGTGCCCCTAGCAAACCAGTCGCGAGCCCCCCACGGCCTTTTGTGTGACAGAAGACGGCGCGTTTGCTCTCCGCCTTCCTCCCTCACGCGGGCCTGGTTGAGCCGCGATCATCGGCTCCCCTCGCATGCTTTCACTCGCACATACAGCATGCGGTGCGTGGCATAGGGCTATCGCTCGTGGACTCCACGGCGACGGCAAAAATGCGCCTGGAGTGTCCATATACAGTTAAAGCTCGATCCAACAAAACTGAATTTTACGAAGTTCCCGATCTAACGAGAAAATTTCCATTCCCTGGCAAGTACCCACAAGGTTCAATGTTGGCACCAACCTGAATTAACGAAAGTAGCTTGCATTAAACCCAATTTAACGAAGCATTTCCAGATATAAATACGGCAAGTAAAAAAAAGCTGTAATTTCTTTCTAATTTTGATACAGACGGGGTTTTTTTCAAGAGTGTGTCCTTACGCTATTGTGTTTAAACATCTAGGCACACTAGTCACGGTCCTAGCTTTTTGACGAGGCTGCACGCCTCGCCCACGCACGGAACAAAGGACTTGGCAGTCGCTAGCATTCTTACGTACCAGATGGCGCTAGGGGCGGCAGTAGTTGGGCTGCCCTCACGCACTTTCTACATGCGCAGACGTGGGTTAGCAGCAAATACAATGTTGCGGTACCTTTTGCGCGTCACTTGGTTACAATTTTAGATTTGGAAGGACCGGAAAATCCCTTACTCGATTTTCCATACTTCCCGATTTAACGAAATAATTTGAGCATGGTCATCACTTCGTTAAATCAAGTTTCGACTGTACTTCATGTAGCAGGAACATGGGACAGCTAGTAGCGCGCTTCACTGTCCGACGAAACAGGACAGTGGATGTGCAGGAAAGAGTGCAATGCTGCAGAAGCGATGCCAAAGACTTTGTCTTACAATAGGCATTAAAACAATGACAGTAAGTGAAGCAATAGTAGTGGTGTGGACTTAAATGCCATGAAGCCTCATCCACAAACCTCCCTTAAGTTTTCAGAAATGGCTGAAATAGACAGTGCAGTGTGGACCTATGCACAGATTGCTCAGTGTTCTTTGATCGATGACTTTGTATTGTGATCCCACGAGAGTGCTGTTCATAACACACAACATAAGGAAACAAAGTCAAATAATTTTATTATGGTAACTTTTTACAAGCAACAGTATATATTAAAAGTGAGTGGGAAACAGCAAAATACTGATTCTGATTTTGCTGCATTACAGGAGCTATATGTCTCTTTCACATGTTTGGGCACTGCTAGCAGAAGCCAGAATAAACATTGGGATAACAAATTGCCATGTGTGATTAAATAAACAAGCATTTTCTGACACGTTTTAAATGAGAGAAACACCTTGTGCAAACGAAGGTAAAAGTGCCAGGCTTCAATAACCGTCACATGCTCAAGAACACATTCTGCACCATGTGTTAGAAATGCACGTTGAAGGGTTTGACATATTGGGCATCGGCCACTGGTGGCCTTTCTTGCATTAAAGAGGTGCAGATCTTTAAAATGTGAATTAGACTGCAGAAGACAGTATTTGGCCTGGAAGCATGTACTTTGGAGAACTGAACACTTGTCCGCATTGTTCTTAAGAAATTTTGAGCGCTGCTTCCTCCTTTTAGTGCCACCGAGCCTCATCCCAGGAAAGCAACGTTCATTGACACAGGCAGCAGAGCCCAGAATAAAGTGCGCGGACTTCACAAGTGCTCATAATATTTCACTTGCGCACTGCAATTAACAGTTCTGAGATCTGTGCCATGCACAGAGCAACATCAGACTAAGATGGTATTGCTTTACAAGACATTTTAGAATCACGTAGCATGGCGATGCAAGTGGTCACAGAGGCTTGCATGCAGCATGTCACAGCTGTTGAGAACACTACAAAAGAAAGCATTCTCTGTGTTCAAGCTGCAGTACTAGATTCGTATGCCTTTCCTCAAGCTTTAGAAAAAAATAAAAACAGTGCAAACTGGTGGGACAAGGCAAAGTGTTTCTCATCATAGACCCATTAGTTCAAGCTGTTTTCATTCTAAACACCAACAGCAAGCGCTCTTGAAGTTCCTTGAGTTCAAGCAGCAGAAATTCAGCTTGTCCGTAAATGTATTAACCTTCACGGAATACTAGCTTACTGGAGACGTGGATGGTAACAACAGGGCTGGTAGTGGCATCCTGTGGTATTTTGTCCGACCACAATGCATTAGATACATTTGCATGATACGTAAGTGTTCTTGTCAAGGAAAATATTTTTTAAAAGTGCTGCATGGTAAAGATTACGTCGCTGCCGACACATTACACCAGCAGCTAAACATAATGCGGTTGGTTACTGCAATGATGCCACTGCGTTCCATCTGGTTAAATGCTGCGCTACCAAACCAGTCATTTAAGTCTTTTGTAACCCAGTATCCCACAAAGGCCAGTAGATTTACATACAAGCTAAAACTTCCCATTGTCTCTAAGACCCTAAATATCCTCTCAAATATGCATTTCTTCATTCAGCAGCACAGAACCTCAATGCTCTAGATAGAAATAATGGAGCTCTACACTGAAATTCCTGCACCCAATGCAGTCTCCACTAGCCAGATACGTATTGCTTTTGTGATCACCATATGGGACGCATGAATAACAAGCCGACGGTGAAGACATTACACAACTCCATCAAACATGAACAGGGCAATAGACTCAAAAGAGTACGCATATCTGAGCGTTAAAAGCCTTTGAAGAGGTTGTATACTTCACAACAACAGACTAATTGAAAGCCCGATTCCGGCCGCTACAAAATATCAGTACAGCAAGACTACAAAAAGGAAGAAAATGGGGGTGGCTGCTAGAACTAAACTGAAAAAAAGAAAAGAAAGAACATCAGAGGGCACTGCGACATCTCATGACTTCATGCATTGCGTTACAGCCTAGGGGCAATAAGCACAAAGAATAGCACAATATATGGGTTTGGAAGAGCCAAGCATGACCAAAGGAAAAATGCTTTCAAGCAGAGTGCACAACTTCCAAACTTTTACAGCAAAGAGCATCAAAGGAGTTTACACAGCTATAGTAAAGGCACTCAAAGAGTCGTCGCGGTGCATTCAAATTCGAGTGAACAGGGCAGAGAGGTTTCATGATAAATCAATAACAGTTCCTGAGAGACATCAAATCCACTCCATCATGTTACCCTTGGCATTGCTTGTCCTAGCGCGTTCCGGTCTCGAGCTAGCCTTCGAGACAACGGCTGCAGACCTGATACTGCCATGTCACAATGCAAATACCACACTAACCGAGGTTCAATCTATTTGTGCAGATTGAGTGGGAGCCAGCATTAGTGGACAGAATGGCTGCATGCAATACATAAAAAAACATTGCATGATATTTGTATTGTGATGCAGCAACACAGTGTCAACAAATTTGCAATGGAATCAACTTTTCTGAAGATGAGTTCAGTGCTTAGAAAAAAAAATTTAAGCAACACTATCTTTGCCAACATTGGCAAGCCAGTGAAAATGACAATATCTACCTGCTTATGCCAATGTAATACCAATGTCATAGTCATATACAGGTTGGGTCAACACTTCGAGTTCATGGCATGGCAATGTAGTGAGATAGCAGTCGCTCTTATGATCCCCAAGGGCTAGCTTCACACAGTTGTGAAGTGAATACACAGTTGTGGCTGTGAATATAACAACCATTTCTAGCCATTCTACCTTCCGTCACTTTCTTCAACTGTTCTGCCACTTCAGGATGTTGAATCTGCAACTTATGTGCTTAGAAGCTTATGTGCTTATAATTGTGCTCCATAAAAACTCCAAAGCCATTATAATCACATGCTTTTGGCTTCCGCTCAAAGGCAAAACTGGTTATCTTTCAAGCAACTAATTATTTCACAGACATCCAAGAAGCATCATCGAAGCAAAGTGACTACATTTAAGTCAATGGGCCAAGTAGACTGTACAGGAGTTTCTCAGATGACAGGTGGTTAGGGACGGCCCTTCTACATCAAGTAAAATCTGTGGTCTTGTTCGATCCAGTGAGAAAGTTTGCAACAGGCATTTCTGAAGAAATAGAAGGATGCAGTACAAAGGCCGAATTTACACTGATTAATCATGCCTGATGTACAAGGTGCTCTGGCACCGAGCCTGTAGTCTTGAAAGACAAGGCTCACCAGCTAAGCCAATTAGATGCACACAAAGTCCAGGATGTTTGGCATTGACAGTCTCAAGGTTTCTGCATTGCGCAGACAAAAAAGAAATAAAGCAAATAATAATAGTGCACCTGCCAAAAATAATGCATCTGCGATACCAAAGTTTCTCATGCGAAAATGTCTGCCATCTCGGAACAGCATGATTTACATGACATGTCAATCGCGATGTCATCATGATGATGTCACATAAATCGGGATAGCATCGTGACAAAACACCGCAACTGAACATCTGACCACCGAATGTTATGATAATGGTGCCTGCATCTTGTGAGTGGGGTGTTGGAATCGGAGGTTTGGCCAATTAGCATCCAAGAACATGCTCTTTCAATTACAATAGAGCGACTGGAATTACAACTTTCATCACAGGTCTTTATGCCACATGACATTGAGAATAACATGGTGCGCAGGTATACATATAGAGAACATCATTGATGTAAGAAAAATGTCCAGAGGATGTTGTTCACTCTTCTTCGCTTGAGCTCGAACTGCTGCTGCTGCTGCTCCACCCTTTCCAGCCGTGCTTGTGTTTGTGCTTGAACATCTTTTTGGGCTTGAGCTGCAAATAAGCAAAAAGGACACATGTAGCAATAGATCAACATAGCTTGCAATGGCTGTACGTACTTTTGAACATACCAGGTTTTTCTGCAAAGACCTCAAGCAATTTCGCAGATAGGTAAAGGTGATTGCAGAAACACCCAGTATATATAGAAGACTCCACATGTGACCACAGGTAAAGGCTCACTGTGGCAGAGGTCCCTGAATTATATTTCGACAACTTGAGGTTCTTATCCTCCACATTTACAAACGAACCTCCCGACGCTCTTCCTCCACTCCACTGAGTTGAGCACGGCGCTGCCCCTCAGCTGAAGACGACGCTGCACATCTCAAGAATATCCGTGGATGATCATTAAGCGCAGTGACCACTTCTGCAAAGGGATGACACTGCTATCTACTTTCTTGAGCTGAGGTGGAGTGGAGGAATGTTCTAGAATGCGTGCGTTAGACGTGTACCCTAAAGCTTGGTGCACGAGCATTTTTGTATTGTGCCTTTATTGGAACACAGCTGCTGCAAGCTGGAATAAAACGTGCAGCAACTTCGTGGTTGGCAGTCAAACGCCACAGCCAGTGGGCCGCTGCAGCGACTGTTCTGTACACATGCCGTCACGTCATCAGTTTTCAGCGCTGGTGAATAACGACAAACAGTTCTCAATAACAATTAGGCCAAGACTTATGTGCCAGGATACCATTCGTAGCACGGACACGCTTTGTTGGCTGAACGCCACGGATTACAGTGCATTCTCACTGCACACTACTCACCTTTTTTGCCAGAGCTGCACCGGCGAGCGCTGTGGCGCCGACGGCCAGTCCCGTTCCGAGAGTGCCAGCACCAATGGGAAGCGGCATGCTGGACTTGGGCTTGTATCCATGAGACTGCACACAGAGGAGGACAAGAAATGTGGATGTGTGGGATGCGAAACGCACACAAACTCGCACTGCAACAGCTGAGCGTCTACTTCTCACAGACTCCTTAAGTATACTGGGACTGCCAGGCGTCTTTAGCAAAATGCGCACAAACTCACATGGAAATAACTAAACATGTACTTGCCTAACTTCGTAATGATGCTGGTATTGCCTGGCAATTGTAAACTTTAAAAAAAAAGAAGTGACATTACATGAAAGCTGCATGCCAGCACAGCTAGGCTCACTGAAGCGGCAAAGTATGAAATCTCTTTTGATACGATTAATGCAACAGATATTGAGCATTCTTGAGATTACCGTGAGCGTAGTGGCATCTTACATATGTGTTTCTCAAGTGATTCAGTGCTTCGCCCATGTTGAGCCCAGTTTTCCTCTTGAATTTTCACATTCATTCACCACACTAAGCCTGTTAGACTTACTGCACGGTATTTGCCTTTTCCATCAGCTATCTACACGCACAGAGACCAAGCCAACTAGGACATCATATTGTCTCAGCATCCAAGATTTAAAAAAAACTGTTTATAAATCTTTTGGTGGTTCACTGATGCTTGAAAAGCTAAGTCTTGATTTTTTTAAGCATAGGAATATACAAGAGACTAATTTTTTTTTTTTATGATACTGCTGAATAATCCCTTATTTTATCTCGCATCATGCCAGGTTGTACGATGGCCAAGCATTCAATGTATATTGAAGCAGCTGCTGAGTGTAGACCCCATGAAGTTTTGCCATCTGCAATGGCCAGGCCGCTGACTTTAAAGATTCTTACATCTTCCTTCTCAAGCAGTGGTGATAATTTTACGCTCAATGCAACAAGTGACAGCCATTGTGAAACCTGGCACTTCCATCAGTGTGCACAACCACCTTCAAGCAGTTAGTGATCACAAATTCGTAGACCACTCCAGGTCCCCAATGTTTCAAACATAACAGCCACACATGCAAGCCAAGTGAAGAGCCAGGCAAGAACAACGAAGCAAATAGCACAGAGTTTGTCTAAAAGAACACAATAGTCAAGCCAGCTGACATGTGATTGAATCTTCAGAGGTGTTCTTTCCAATAAAACTGGCAAAATTTGTTGCATCAAGCTAGTTAAAAGCAGACCTTTCCAAGGAGACCTGCATGGCATTGTCATAATGTGTGTACCCTGGAATGTCATGTGCACGCCTGCTTGATAGTGCTAGGAAGAGTGACACCATTCGCCATTTGCACTCGTGCATGACAGTCTAGAGGGGAACATGTTCTTGTGCCCCGGCGGAGGAGTTTGTAGACGGTCCACTTCAGCATCACCGGAGCATAGACGTTACAAATGACTAATGGCGCATGAGAGTGCAGCCCACCTATTGAGCGTGCAGCAACTAACAGTCACGAAAAAAATGCGACCACTTTTAATGTCCCAGGCTGTATTGTGGGTTAACCACTGTGTGCAACATACTTTTGAATTTCACAGGACGCAACATATGTAGTTAAGAATCACTGTACAGCAGTCATCCGTAAACCCAACTCTGGTTAATTCGATCCAGGCCATAGGTCCCGGCTGGCACCCGTGCATTTATATGGGACCAAACTTTCGTTATTTTGACCCTAAAATTGACCTTTGCGAGATAATTCAAACTTGACCAGTCACATGCACGCACCTACCTGATGCCTACGGTCAGCCCGACAACCACCCCTTTGGTCGCAGCGTCTGTTTCAGCGGAGCTAATGCCACAGAGTACGCTTCGAGCCCACATCATCTCTCATCAAAAACCTATTTCTTCCCGCCCTAGGAATATTTTCAAGTTATAAATGTAGCTCAAAATGTTTGATTACAGTATTTACCCAATCCTAATGCGCGCCTCAGTTTTTAAAAGAAAACTGAATCAAAAATTTCTGCGCGGTGCAAAATGTGACGAAATTTAAACCAAAACCACCTTCGCAATGTTTGTACGTTTTGCCGCATAACATAAATGTATTGCGTCACAGCTAACTTAAAAAAAATACTCTGTGGTAAAGCTGACCTTAGAAAACCGGCCACTATTGTGCAATAAATTTTCTTCCTAAAAAATTGGGTGCGCTTTTTATTTCTACTTTGTTTAGGAGCTTTAATGTCCTTTTTACGTTAGTTCACGACTTTGGACATTTAGAAAGTTGGCACGCGTTTGCTTCGGGGGCGTGTTGGAACCGGATAAATGTTACTAATCTGGTTTCTCATTTTTCCTGCATCTTGTTTAATTCGACCCGCTGGATAACTCAATCTATTTCGTGGGTGCCATCAGGGTTGAATTAAAGGAAGTCGACTGAATTGTAATAAAGATTCCTTGTTGCAACATTGTTCCGGCTACTCATCTTGTTCAATGCATGTGAGCAGCTACTTCTAAGGAAATACCGGTAACTCATGAGAAGAGTACATGGCCATAAATTTATTTCATTATGCTTCACTCCTGCCAATTTTTTTGTTAATATCTGCTAATGCTCTCGAGTGCAGCCAGGCCAGAGTACAGCATCTGAACTTCTCAATGCTGTACAAGAGAAAAGTATTTGACAACATTGATGAGTACACATGAAAGCACATCGGGAATGCCATTGCATAATACAGCAATTACAGCTGTTTATCTTGTAGGCACTAAAGGTGCTTCCAAATTAGCGCCTACAGCAAGCAACCCATGCAAGTATTAACTGGGCACAGCTCATGTCAACAGCTGTCAGTCAATCCAAAAACAACAAAGTCAGATCAAAGTTTGAGTGATGCACAGAATTCAAGGAAGATGGAAGTATTGAAGAAAGACACAGCTTCAACCAGAGGCTCAGTATATAAGCAGGCTACATACAGCATGCACGCCAGCAACAACAGAGGCGACAAGGATAGGTATGGTTAGAACAAGTCGTGCTTCGTGACAGCTGGTCATCGTGTGATGTTAGTGACAGCTGAAGTCAGCGAGGACCAGCAGCCTAGTGGCTGCTGGTCTAGAGAGCAGTCAGCGATATGTAGGTAAGCCACCTTGTGATGAAGGCCCGAACCCAGGGCGGCTCCCGCCATAGCTGGCACGAAGCCCTTCTTGTGACCCTGGCACGAGAAGACAACGGTCAAACAACACATAGACACACACGCCAACCATTGCCAGTCTTTTTCTCACAAACAAACACATTAACGGGCATTAGGTACATGGGATGCTTGAAACTGCCATAAATTGACAAACTCATATTAGGTTCTCACAAATGAGATGCACAAACCACTTGCATAAGAGCCCAATTTCGCAAACACACTCCTAGCTGACGTGTTTGCCCAGTTATAACATAGAAGCCCAGTCCACACGATGCTAACATCATGTCAAATGTGTTTACACAATACATGTCTTTTGGGCTGCCATGTTCAAGCCTTATAGTTCAGTGAAACATATCTTCAAAAAGGGTTCACAGGCTCGCCACTGTGCACACACACTTTTGACAGATGGTGTCAACTGCGCACAATGTGAAGCATGAGGCATAAATTTGCAACTCACTTTACCTATTTCAATATGCAAATGTAGAATGTTTCTTCTCAATAATCATTGCAAATTTTTCTTTCTTTTTTTTTTTTCCTCATGGGCACCCCATTCCACAGGCATTGTGTGCAGAACAACCAATCAACTCGGAGAAAGGATGAAGAGCAAAAAAACTGCAGACATGTCAAATGCAGATACATTTTGCTGAACAGCTGCACAGCACACACATGCATTAACAAATGCTACTGCATGCAGACTCTTTCAAATGGAAACCAAATGCCAAAAATCTTTTTGCGAGAAATCCTTACTTCGACAACATTTTTTGTGAAGGAAGAGAGTGCATCCTGTGGAAAGAAATGGACACACGTGGACAAGCAAGGTTACAATTATTTTCCCCATACTCAGCATGAAGAAGTGGATGCTAGCATTGGTGTCAACATATCACTGACATCATGTGTTGTGTTAATTGAAATAAACATGCAATTTCCATACCTGCCAACCTGTGAACTTTAAAACTCGTAAAAACACTCACAAACATGACAAACGTAACGGGGTGAGGACAGAGGAGAAAAGTGCAGCATGCATTGTGTTTATTTTTGCTCTCGGTACACACCTTTTGTGGGACACTTGCTTGCTCGAGTTACGATTACAGTCTAATCCTGTTATACTAATGAAGTCACTACTGACATGGCATGAGAAGAGCTTCGTTATACCTGATATTCATTATAAACAATGTATATGTTACACTGCAATAATGGTGAGGTAATGTTTATTTACTTTGTTACATCCGTGTTTGTTATCAGGAGGTTCGACCTACTTACGTTCCGATATAGGACATAGGGAGCAGCAAGTTAGGCACAGCAGGCTTGGGAGCAGCACAGTGCTTTTAGGTCACAGTGACTTTTTTCAGTGACTTTTCCTTTGCCGGATTAGCCCACTACAGGAAGTTGTCCGAATAAACTTGCTCGGAGCAAGTAGCCCTATGCTTGGCATCATGCATTTGCATTGCCATGAAAGGGCGGCACAGTAACCACAATTTCTTGCACGCTTTTCTTTTTCTTCAATTTTGCTCACCCCATCCTTTAACATCCTGCATTTTTCATGTTTTTTATGCAGGCTCAAAGCCAATTTGGGCTCCTGTGTTGCTCCATGCTTCTTTTGGGTGGCGTGCATTTATGCTGTGCTTGTTTCCAAATAACATTGAATGGCGCAAGCTTCAAGAGCGAAGTTGGCAGTACAGTGTGACACACTTGTGCGCAGTGAATCCCACCTTCCTTACAGTAAAAAATTTGCTCTCCGCTTTCTGGACTAAGGAAGCTACCCACCGTGGGTGAAAAAAGAATTTTTCATGCTGACTCTTGAAATAAGTGTTTATTCTCTCTCGTACTAAAATTCATTTAATACTGAATTTCTCAGAGAAATTTTTCAGATGGTCTCGATTTATATGATCATCAGAATCGTTTGCATAGATGTTGCAGCAAAACCCACCTTTGTTACATTGTAAAAAAAAAATTTCTTAGCAGAATTCACCTTTGCGAGAGAAATTTCTTGCATGGTCTTACTTTATATGGATTACTCACAAACATCAGGATTACTCACAAACACACAAAAAATTATTATTTCTTTTGCAAGCCATTCTTTTACCGTTTTTAAAGGCTTAAAACATATTTGGAAACATAATCTACTTTTTGTAAAACCTGACATAGACATTCATAAAATCGCAGAACAAGCCCGGATTCGTAAACATTCCCAGCAGTTTGGGAGAGTCGGCAGGTATGCATTGCACAAATTATTCCAAAGCTGCATGACCATCAAAAAAAGAACTATTATATAGACACATGTAGAGTCGACCACAAAAGTTTACAGACCATGGAATCTCAGAAATGCTGAAAACATTTCTGCAGCCTCACAGTGTAGCCTGGTATTCGTATTTCAAACCTCTACTAGTATATACAAACAACATTGTGATGTATGGTTTTACTGGCTACTTAACAGGCTGCTTGAAAATTCGTTTTCAGAGATCCTGTGCTTAGTTAAATTTTCTGTTTGTCTGTACACAGGTGCTTGCAGAGTTATACAGAAAGAACAGCTGCTTTATTCCTAATCCTGTGTTATCACTTCATGCTAATTGTGGGAAACGGCAAAAATCTGCTACTACTTCATCTGCAGCGAGGCACGCCAATACATCCTTGCCAGATGCCCTCTCTACCCTCACTCTCGGAAGGGGAGGTCTCAAGTGGGACCGCCCAAATCTCCAAACACCTGAAGAAGGTGCCAGAGTTGGATGACCGGAGCGGAAGCAGTGGAAATCGGCATCTTCCGAGAACCACGACCAGAGAACAGCAAGTGACTTTGGATGCAAGACACTGCAGCACTAAGCAAAGGAGAATGGCAACCCTGCTTCTTGCTAGCCTGCCTCCTGCCCGTTTATCGAGCATCAAAGAAGCTAGTGCATCTAGTTGGGAAGCCCCAGTAAAATATTGGCTCTGTTTGGCTATCACTGTGTGTGTATGCCGTCTCTGAGCCTGCACGTGCCAATGTGCCTCAGTAGCACACCGATCAGAAGCACCGAGGTACGTGTGTGCACTTGGAGGCCACACAGCGTCCGTGGCGCCTAGACCGCAGCACTGCAGACCGAGCGGAACCCGCTTAGTTTATGCAAGACCGACCCAATCTTGTGCAATCATGAGGGGGGGGGGGGAACACAGTGCTTCTGTATTGAACACAAGACCACCTTTGCTGATCTGCCTTCCTGTGCACCTTTGTTCAATTCTATCTCTTATTACAAATATATGCAGCTTAAAGTGCAGAAAAACTTGCAGACAATTTTGCAGCGAACACACAGTGTTATTCAAACACCTTTCCACCCTGTGTACAGCTGAAAGCAATGCAGTGAGTCGATACCAAAGACGGTGATACTGATTACACATAGTATTCACATAGAAAATTAAAAAATTGTGTAATGAACCTGTAACAGCAAGCTATTCACTGGGAAAATACGAGCTGGGCTTGGCATCACTGACTTGAAACGGAGCGCAGCACAGGTCATACAATGAGCCTATGTGTTACACTAATGAGACAATGAAACATCTGCACACGCAATCAAAATTTCACGGTACACAGCACAGACCACAGAAAGAGGAGCAAACAGTGCCAACAAGCTAAGTCAAGTCATGTCAAGAGTGCAGCAGCAAATTTCCCTCAGAGCGAACCAGTATTTGCGTGTTAAGCAATCAGCATCAATAGTTTGTCCTCCTGCAGCCTAATCCCATCTGCTGACATGCATCTGAGGGTGCCTGTGATTTGTCGTCCTCGAATACCCAGTACATCCCAAGTCCTTTCAGCCAATTAGCATTAGTGTACATAGCATTTCAGACATTCCAAGACAACAAATCAAAGAGACGCCCAGAACATGCTGCTCGGCAAGGATCGCACCACTTTTGAGACGCACACCCAGTTACCACACATCCAACTTGCCTACCACACCTAGCACCAAGTAAGTGCTTGTGCCATCCCTGCAGCGCGTACCCTCCTGCCATCTCTTAATCTCCAATCTGCACTGCAATGGTTCTCCACAAGTCGAATGATGCATACTTGCCCAATCAATTTTTCTCCCAGCATCCATGCCACCAGTTACCGTCTCTTTTTATCTTTTCTGGCTGAGTGAGCCCAGTTAAAGCATGGCCCGCATTTACTGCCAAGACGCAGCACAACCTTCAGCATCTTTGAGAGACTCGACGTAACGTGCTGCCACACTCTAAAAAAAAAAAAAGTTTACACCGTTTGGGGTGTATATTTGCCACACAACAATAATCGTCTTCTGTCTTGCCCGCATTTCCTTTCTTTAATGCTGCAAGCCCGGTAATTCCAGGTCACAAACGGCATGTGCATTATCAGCATGACAGAGCATTCTCGACAGGAAAGGAACGAGCGCAGCGTTTTCAAGAGAGGAAATGTGGGCAAGACAGATGACGACCATTGTTGTGTGGCAAATATACAACCAAAAGGGTGTAAACTTTTCTTAAGAGCACAGTGTGGCAGCGCAAACAGCCAGTGTGCTGTACCAATGTAGAAGGAACTTCTCCTTGATATCGCCAAAATTTGGGCTAGCTGTTTGATCACCTTGAAGTTCAAACAGTGCCAAACAGTACGAGGACAGAAAAGGACGTGCTTTTCTGTCCTTTTCCTTTGTACCCATCCTTACCTTGTTTGGCACTGTTGAAACTTCCAAGATCTTCCCCTGCATCCTTCATCTGTTGCTGGCTACAGATTCTAACACAAACATTGTCACAAGAGGGTATTTGCAAGCACAAAGAAGAGGAGTGAAAGGAGTGTATCTACCATCCCATGCTTGAGGAGCGAAGAGCCTGCGAGAGCGGCAGCGCCGGCTGCCAGTCCGGCTCCCAAGCCAGTTCCCAAGCCGGAGCTGTGCTTCTGGTCTCCAGGATGTGGCTACAGGGCCAATTAGGCACACAGAGATGGGAAAGCGCAACAGAGACCAGGTGTACCGTACTTACTTGAATATTAGGATACCTTTTTTTTCTCTCCGTAAATACTGTCAATAATCAGTCAAAATAAGTGCAAAGAATAATCCCTTACTAATCACTATGCTTTTTTTTTTCCAAGAGACATGATTATGTCTGAATGACCGTATGACCAGCATAATGGTCGCCCTGCATCTGTGCTCAACCTATATTCGAGCGAGTACGGCTGTCAGAGTAGGAAAGAGGATGCACAGTGAATAGCACACACAAAGACAGTGCACAGAAAAAGATACGGAAACATGGTACTCGAACAACAACACAAAGACATTTGTTTCTATGATACATATTTTAAAGAAACACGATAGCATGTTGTGAAAGTGCTTTTTAATGAACCTGTAGGCACGCTTAACTTCAGCACAGTGAGGAGCATGTCATTAAGCACTGCCTAAATAGCAGAGCAGCTATCCGGAAACAATTCAGGATGACAATGTTCAAATATGAAATAGCTCTGCAACTAGGCTTGACAGATTATACTCGAACAACAACACAAAGACATTTGTTTCTATGTTACATATTTTAAAGAAACACGATAGGATGTTGTGAATGTGCTTTTTAATGAACTCGTAGGCACGCTTAACTTCAGCACAGTGAGGAGCATGTCATTAAACACTGCCTAAATAGCAGAGCAGCTATCCGGAAACAATTCAGGATGACAATGTTCAAATATGAAATAGCTCTGCAACTAGGCTTGACAGGTTATAGCCACATATACCCAATAAAAAACGAGTCAGCAGAAATTTCAATTAAGTTGGATGAAGCAATTTACAGTTACAGAGTGTTTGCCCTCCATTTCTGCCTTCACTCTGAGAGGTGAGCCTATAGGCAAAAGCACCGTAATGAGACACTCTGGTCCCTCCGTCTTTGCAGCCAACGTCTAGGTGCAACAAGCAGATGCCCGCCGGGAAACAGGAAAGGCAAAACACATCCAAATGAAAATGGCTCAATAGCATGAGCTGCTTTTGCCAAGGTTCATAAATAAACTAATCATGCTACAAGTTTTCCGAAACGCAGCATCACCGCACAGATCTATCCATAATCCCATTGATTGAACCTTTTAGCCCACAACAAGACGAGTCACACCAACAAGCCCAAACAGCCATACTAATAACCTCAATATTTTTCTTGATTTAACAAAATAATTTGAAGATCCACCTGAACTTTATCATGACTGAAGTTCAACTGTGCAAAGCCGAGGGGCGGCACATGTGCTGTTTTGTCACTTGTTGCTCCCATCAATGTGGAGAGCCCATGGGTTCCATTGAGACAACCAATGGACACCAGCTTTCAGGGGGCAACACGGCAGGAGACATGCACAACTGGCACCAACATAACTATTTGCACATGGAAGGTATCCTTGAGGCTAGCTAGCAGCCGGCCACTGCTAGACACAGCTGCAGAATATCTCAACGAGCAGGGCTCTGCATACTCACAACGTACTGCACTCCTGGGCCATGTGCTGGGTAACCACCCCCTCCAGGATATGCAGGCTGCATACCAGCTGTAGGTGGGTAGTACCCGCCACCTGGTGGGTAGCCTGCCTGCGGAGGGTATGGTGCGCCGAACCTCGTGTCGCCGTAGGGCGACACCCGGCCAGACGGAGGTGCCACTGGCATGGGCATGGGCATGCCGGGTCCTAGTGGCATCTGCCAGAGGAAGAAGTTTGATGCTGGCTCTCAGGTGATGAGATCGAGCACAAGGTACAGTGACAGATTGAGGCAGGCTTTAGTCATCTGGCAGAGCAAAGCACCTTATTTCTTTTAAAAAGTGAGAAATAGCCCTGTAACTTGCTGCTGCTGGTAGTTCTAACTCACTCGGTCAATTCTCATTCATTTACTGATTTGAAGCTATGACAGTTCCAGGTCCAGATCCCCATTGCAGCTATACAAGTTGAGGCAGAGAAGAGAACCAAAAGTTGGCACTTAACATTTTTTTTACTCAACCTTTGCGATGTTGGTTGTGTGCGTGTCCTGTGTCACCACGCTTCTTTCTTTTCATCTTTAGCCCCTGCCTAGCAGTGGCTACTATAGATGGACTGATTGACTGAACGATTTTATAACCACAAAGAAATACAGGAGCTATGACAGACGCTGTGGTAGGGGGCTCCGGATTAGTTTGCATCATGTGAGGTTCTTTAAAAGACCACGGTACACAAATTGTTTTTCTATTCTATTCCCCATCAGAATGCGGCCGCCACTGCAAGGAATCGAAACCTCGACTTTGTCCCCAGCAGCAGAACGCCATAGCGACTGATGTAGCTGAGCTTAGCCATGTGGTAATGCACATTAAATGTTCAATAAGCACAACGGTCCTTCCACGATGACTAGTTGCACGCTCCCGTAACATGTTTAAACTAACACTTCTCTGACCCATTCCAAAAGCAAGAGCCACTGCAGTAATGAAAAGCTGTAGACTGATCTCTTTTAGCTACTGATAATTCTGTGAAGTACAGTAAAGCATATAGCAATCACATTAAGACCCTACTGAACGCACATTCTCAAGTTTAGCAGCCAGCAAACTTACTTGCAAGATGTGGCACATAAATAGATGTAACAAATATTTTCAAGCCAATTGTGACAATAAGGCAAGAAATGCCACAGAAACTTGAAGAAATTACACGGTGCAACGTTTTGCTGTAACATAGTTTTTTAGCTCCTGCACCATCAAGAATGAAGCACAGACTGCCATTTTGCATTTCCAGATTTGCACCAAAGTCCTGTACAAATTATAAAGTAAGTGTAATTTATTTTAATCCCACATAGTCAGACATGTCACAGCTGAAACACTTGATTTCACGCCTCCAAGCTCTAAATTAAGTATGAGAAAGTTAAAGAAATGCAGACGTTTTTGATATGCTGGGACAAGTCTTCTGTTGTATGTAGTTAAGAAAACCAATGAATAATTAATTGTTATACTGATTAATTATGTATGCAAACAACACTTTATTGATGTTTTATTTATTCTTTTTGGCAGGTTTCATACAAATGTATTCTCCTTAATCAGAAGTACAGGTGCACAAGTTTTTTTTTTAATTTTCCGGCACACTGAATGGTGTTTCAATTTTGTGGGGTAAGTAGTTCAATATCTTCAGTCTACAGCTGACCTTATTCTATGCACACAAATTACAACACTGCAGGCACTACTCCATACCACAAGATGCAATCCTTACCACTGGTGCCTGTGGTGGGAGAAAAAAATATGATATAATGTAAATATTTATGCGGATGACTTCAATGCATCTAGTTTTCTTTTTAAGAACATAGCTCATAATGTGACATGAAAGCAAAAAATTACCAGAGCCAGCAATGGGTAACAAAAGCATTGGAAAATATTTACTGCTAGCAATCTAATTTCTTTGCACTTCACCAACCAAATCAAAACAAGCACATTGCTAATTTAAAATGCATTCTATATGGCAAATGGCATCAACACAAGTTGCACGCACAAACTAACGTAACAATGCTCATGGAGTGCCTTTGCATCCTACGAAACACAGGCACTAATAAGGTGGTTAACTAAGCAAATTAAATGCCATTCCTATAGCTAGCAAAATCTTCTATTGACAATGCCAAAGTGTGCAGTGTTTACAAAAACAAACTAGACCTAGGACAGAAATGAACTGGGAGCAAGGAAAAGCAGGAGAGAAAGCAATGCGAAAGGTACTGACTGAACAAACAGGCACATGCTTGCTGGCTACAGTTTTTTTTTATTTAGTCAAGGGTAACCATCCTTGCAGTGTAACATTTCTGCAGCTACAGTTTCTTTAAAGAGCTCTTAGTTTATGTTACCAGCATTTCTTACCGATGGGATTCCCTCGAACTGAACCAAGCTGATAGCCGTATCACCGTCCATGGTGAGGTGAGTCACTCGCTGAATCGGAATGCGGTGCCAGAACTCTGTGTAGTGCTTGCCATTGATGGCAATCTGCAAAGCAACGGTTTGGCTACATGAGAACCCAAAATGAACTGAACTCTCATCAGCTCAAGAATCTGTTTGTTTACGTGTATCCTGCCTGGCATGCAAAGAACACGACCGATTGGCCAACCGACCGAACGTACTTCCAGAAGAAGCCAACTATCATGTGATCATGCTCGGCCGTGGCTTCCTGCGTCAGAATTAAACTTTGGCCATCCTGCTTATCAGTGTTGTAGCCATCGGGTCACACTAATTTCAACTTGTTTTGAACACCCACCTAAGCCTTGAACTACGCGATACTTCAGGTCAGACCACACACAGGCTTGTCCGGGCGCACTCACTCCTGGCCGCTCCTCGTTAGACGCCCTGGCAGATTTCGCTTGGTATTTAGCTATCGACAGCACTATAAAATATGCAAGTTGCATGTGGCTACTATCCGGCAGTCAAGCTGATGCAGGACAAAGCCGGTCTGCACCATGTAGCACAGCCCGATTGGAGCATACGAGCACGACTGCGCACTCAAGCCCTGTCTTGCACAAAGCATGTGCCTAGTTACTACAGTTGCGTGTATTTGCGGTTTCCTTAGATACCACGGACACCGTGTGGTGCCGCAACAAGTACGCTGGCTAAGCGCACTGCAGCTCGCTTAAGACAAATGCATTTGGCACGTCATAGGTGCCAAAATGGGAAGTAGTGGTGTCTACATGAACACAAAAATCAATTTTGAACTGGCACGCACGGTGACGCCACGGTTCATGCCCCGAAGCGTGGTGGGCACGCCTCACTCCAATGTAACCTTCAGAGTGCAAATAATTGAAGAAGGAGCGGAAGCACTGCATAGGGAATGTTTGATTGCCCATAACTCCACTTCTGCTGAACGCATGGAAGCACATTTTGCAGCAAAGTATTTCTGAAACAGTGTATTTTAACTTAAAACCCATTTCTCGACTTCGATAGTATGGTACAGGGCCCCTTAAGAGAAGAGGCTGAATTCCATTGACATAAACACGCAAAATTTTGAGGTAGGGCCTCAAATTTTTGAAGAGAATTGCTGGAAATTGGTAATTTAAAACAAACAGAGAAGCTGGAGAACAAAGTTCACAAACTTGTAACCCTGCACAAAAAGCAGATATTGCAATTCTGCAAACTGCATCTCTCAGAGCATCTGAAACAGGCAACTTTTATAAACAAGCTCACAGCTTAAGAGGAAGCTTTAGCTCGGATGCTCCTATTTAAATACATGTAAAAGGAGAATTCGTTTTTCTCGGCAACCACTGCAGCACATTTGGACAAGGTTTGTTGCATTTAAAAGGAAGGCTTAAAATCAAGACAGTGAGTGTTTCGACCTTCTGATTTAGGTCGTCAATTTTTTATTAAAAATTTGCAAAAATCGAAAATTTTCAGAAAATTCATCAAGTTTAAAACTCTGTAACTCAGCAATGAAAAAAGATATCACAATTCTGTTATTTGCATTTCATAGGACATCTAAAGCAGACAAAATTAATACGTTACACATGAATCTTAAAAAATTTAGTAATATGGAAATACAGCTTTTGCAGAACCCTTGTACACAACATAACGAATTCACGTAAGATGTAAATTGACAACCGCACTGAATGTTCCAATAGATGTACTTTACAGAACCGCGATATCTGTTCTTGATGCAGAGTTCTTAATTTGTAAACTTTGTGCTTCTATATTATTTTTTAAAATTTCAAATTTTTGACAAATTTTTAAATGAAATTCAGGAACTAAATCGGAATTCCACTTTCAATGGTCACTAGAATTTAACTTTCTCTCTCAAATGCAACAAATTTCATTAAAATTGGTCCAGAGGTTATCTCAGGAAAGTGTTTCTGCGTTTTACATGTATTTTAATAGGCCGCGTCAATAGTTGGGCGCAAGCTAAAGCTTTCTCTTAAACGAAACTGTTACAATTCTTACCCGGGTTTTGTAGGAGTCCAACTCGCAAACTAGTGATATATTTCCAAGTGGTGTATAACAGTTGTGTCCCCTTCATATGTCTGCACCAACATATTTCTACTGCGCCTAATAATTGACTACATGTCATGTATTATCACACTGGAGGGACTTGCACGGGAAGACAGGCAAGAAATACAACATAATTTCTTGCCTCTAAAACTTGTGCCACTAAAAAAATTACAGCCAAATGACAGTTATGTGAAAACGCAGTTGGAAATTATTAAAAACTAATGATGTGGCTGAAGATAAATTCCCTGCTCCCCAATTACTTCAATTTCTTTCTTCAGTTACTTTCTCCGCATACATGAAGATCATCCTTCAGAGTCAAACTGCAGAATTTCAAAGAAAAATGACCCTTTAATGTTCATAACATGCCAGTCAGTAACAAGAACCAACTTGAAATGTGATTACATCTCTTAACTGCATTTCGGTCCGAGAAGGATATGGGTATTTTTGTCACTTCGAAGAAGCATCAAAATCCCACTTCAAAGAGATAATACCAAGGTGCCTGCCAAGTTACCTTGTACTGGTCATGTTCAACGAGCACCAAGAGCTCGAAGCTCTGGCCCGCGACGAGCGGGAATGGGTCACCGTGCGACTCTTCGGGTCCCCACTGTTGGGCTTGGATCGAGTTGCGGACGATGCGCGGTGGTGGCGAGAAGACGGGACTCAGGTGAAGTGCGATGTCGTCGCGTGGGTGCACATTTGGCCCGCACTGCAGGTTGACGGCGAAGCTGCAAGACAGTCAGTGGATGAGAATGGAGTGCTGTGCCACCAAGTACTGACAGGAAATCGGTTGTGAGCGTTATTTCTCCTGTAAGGTAGCACAATTGTTATTTTTGGTACAGAACAAACAAGCTTCACCGACTGACTGATGGAGTCTGATGTCCTGTAGCACAGGTTCTACGAGATGCTGCTGTGGAGGGTTTCCCATTAATTCTGACCACATGGCTTTCGTTATAGGCATAGCATTTCCTGTCTTGCAGGTTTTCTTTCTTTTTTTTGTGTATGTTACGCAGAGGTCGAAACTCTTTAAACAATAAAAGAAGGATTTGGAAGGCATAGGAACACCCTACGCAACTTACTATAATGCTTGTATCTACGAACAAGTTTTGGTTTTGGTAGCCTAAAGGTGGATGCATCATGATGCCATGACACATAGGCTCGCTTGGTTCTTGCAATCGCTGCAGCTGGCATGTTAGCGCATTGAGAAGAAATGCGTGAAACATTCTTGTTCACTTTTTTTTTAGCGATGTCAAAAGATCTAAAATTATATTGCTACACAACATCAGTAAGATTTGCTCTTTGTCATGCCACTGCAGGGGTGCTGATGACGCCCCAAGTTTAGCATCTTGCAGGTCATCTTAGTGTCAGATTAGAAGGTCATATGTTTCTCAAACTTCACAATAGCTAAACGTGTGGCAGAGTTTCTACAACTTGCAAAGTATGCATCAATATTCCTTTATTTATTGCACCCTACACCTTTATTACATCCTTTATTTAGTGTGCCCAACACCTTTACGTTTCTTCTATCTAGAGCATGGTATACACGCAATATTGCATTCCATCTCTACTAGGATGCGGCCGGTAATCAAGCGCAAAAACTCTCACAGCAGAATAATATAGACACAAAGAGCAGGGGCTGTATTTGCTATACATTTCATGATTCATTCTTCCCATGTTCCCTCAACGGCTCCAATGCCACCTGGGCACCATGCATGACAAAGCCAATGGCACCAAGCGGCCAATCTCGGCAATGACATCGTCCGAGCTGCGTGTGAGCCACATCCGAGGCAGTGAGAAAACATACATACAGTGAGAAACATACATACAAAGATACATACAATGTCAACCATTACATAGCAAAACAGATTGTTAGAAAACACAGCCCCAACACCGGTATTTTACTAAGAAGATGCCTTACCTTAGGGCCAACTCCAATATCACTATGCAAGCAGATTAGAAACACAGATATGTTTTCCTTGAGTAACTATAAACAAATTTGAATAAAATTTGCTGCATCTTAGAGAGACAGCTAAACACAACCAACTGTTGGAAACTGAACAGTGATTTGGACTGCAATTTTTTTTTCAGGAAATTGTAACAGCTTCGTAAACTAAAAAAATATACAAAGCACCAAGTTTACAACAAAATTTACAACACTCTTACTGCACATCAAAGAAACAAACTGACTGCCGTGATGCCCTCCGGCCCTGGAACTTTTTTTAACTGCAATAGCAGATGGAAATAATGTTACCACAATCAGTAGTTAGAACCAAGTTGGAAGTTACCACCTGTGTTTTCTTTGATGTCCCTCTCTCTGTTTCCTTCCGTTAGGGGCAAACATGCCCTTTGCTGGAATGCTGGGGAAATCTTATTCAATCTGTAATATCATGATTTGATGTCAACCATTAAGTACTACATGTTGTGCTATCAAAAACTATGATCATGTGGCTAGTTTGTGTAGGCACACACTTTTATAGTTATGTGCACATACATTAGTGAGCTTAACTATGGTGTTATGACAGTGTGTTTATCTCCCCATTGCACATTGTCAGGAACAGTGATCGAGTACAGCATTTGTCAGTAGGTGCCTATAGCTCACTGTATTATTTCATGAGCATTCCTCATCCTCTCCCCTAGTTCCTATCGCTTACTAATGCATGCTGCAACCAAATACTACATCCAGGCTCCAACAAGGAGCACAAACTTACAAAAAAACATATCTTGACAAAGCTCGCTTTGCTTTGTTTTCCTCTCTTACAGCCACACCAGCACATTTCACAAAGAACCATGTCGGAGCGAACACACACCAAACTAAGCAAATTAGTTTTGCAAGAAGCAATTTATAAGAATCTGGATTTGCACACAAAAAAAGAAAAGTGTTTTGTGGACTGGTATCAAGCCTGGGACAAACATGAGGAATTAAGGAATGTATGTACACACCATCTTGCAGAGTGGTGAGGCGTTCCCTGGATGCGAATTAGGGTGCCAATGGAGAGGACACCCCCCGGAATAGGTCCAACGTAAGGGAGCGGCTGAAAACATTGCGAGCAATGTACAAGTCGTATAAGTGTCATTCCAGCTACAGATGACACATTTAAACCAGACATGACTGCATGACGTACGAATGATCATCCAGTGCACTCAAATTGAATGCTTTAAGGCGACACGATAAAGTCAAGGGTGTGGGTTCGGGCCCCACTGGCGCTAAGTTGTATTTCTTTTTTTTTTTTCGTCCACTTTCATTTTCCTTAACCTTATCATTTCTATACTTCGATTAAAAACCACACATAATTTCCCCTAGGCTTTCCTTGGCTTCATTAACTGTTGGTTTAAGAGATTGCGACTATTTCTCTTTTTTGCACTCAAGATTATGGGATAACTTGCTATAAATGAACAAATTAAGAGTTGTGTAGTGAGATATACAGTTAATGATACATAAACATTATATAGAGCAGCAAAAATCTAACATGAAAGTAACTTATCAGTTATATTATTTTGTTTGCAAATCCCCTCTGCTCCCAACTGTAAGAAGTCAATTTTCTGTGGTATTTAGCGGGTGTGAGATGGTACAGGAAACAACGTCAACGATTTGTAATTTGAAAAGTAATGCTGCACAACTGACACGTTCATTTCGAATATGTGATTCCCGACTTCTTGCCCAGATATTTCGAAGTGTGTTAAGCAGAACTGCCAAAACAATTCGAATCCGAAAGTACACCGGTCGTATTTAGCTAAGTTAGACCTTCACAAATACAACAGCGAATTTGAAATCATATGACACACACAACGTGTGCAACTGGACAGTTCTTACGTCATACCTACATGAAAGACAGTATGAACATTTATTTTAAGAATATATACCTCAATTGTCTATACTCAAATTTCTCGAGTGGCGCCAGATTAGATTTCTCCGGCGTACTGCGAAGTTCATTCACGCCGGTATTAACCTGCGATTGGTACATTACAGGTACAGAACGAGCACTAACCTGCCACTTTACCTCCCAAACAGTGTCAACGACCGCGTTGATACCATCAAATCAGAAACATCAGTGATACGGCTTACACACGTACAGACAGCTGTCAGCTGTCCGGACATGTCGCGTTTGATGTATACAAATACGACGTTTTCTGATGACTACGCATCAACGCTACCCGCCCAAAGAACAACGCGAGATGCGGTGAGCGCGCACGGTGGGAAATGTTAGTACGAGGACCCCCCCAGAAGCCGTGCCCGATGCCCACTCAAGCAAATGCGCATGTGGCATTCCATATATAGGCAATACCGCAGTGTCGCCATGTTCAGACAAATCTTACCGGGTTGTAGATGGGAGAAGTCATTTCTAATGTTCCTAACGGTCGACTACAAAAACGGCAGACACTAGGACACGAACACCGGGAGGTAGAGGGCCATTATACGTCAAGTCGACAACATTACACCACACTTGCACCCGAAACCGTAAGTGAAATGCGACTCACTTCCGCCCACTCACTTCATTGTTAGCAGGCGATCCTCTCTGTAAGGCGATCGTTAGCGGTTGTTTTCTATGACATGTCTCCTTTGCTGGTACAAAGGCATATTTTTTTAGTATTGTATTAGCACGGCATATTATAATTGAATTTGATAACGAGTACATCAAGCGATGGTTATATTGCACGAATTCGGATAGCACATAGAGTTTCATACAACACTCTAAGAACAGTTTACACCCTTTGGCTTGCCCCTACTGCCACACAAAAATAATCGTCATCTGCCTTGATGCGTTTCCTTTCTTTATCGCTGCGAGCCCGGAACTTTCCAGTAACGAACGGCACGCGCGTTATCAGCATACACTCTAAGAACAGTTTACACCCTTTTGCCTGCCCCTTCTGCCACACAAAAATAATCGTCATCTGCCTTGATGAATTTCCTTTCTTTATCGCTGCGAGCCCGGAACTTTCCAGTACACTCTTAAAACTGTTGCACCTTTTGGGGTGTAAATTTGTCCCACAACAATAATCGTCATCTGCCTTGCTTGCGTTTCCTTTCCTGAAAACTCGGCGCTCGCTACTTTCCTGTCGAGAATGCTGCGTCACACTGATAACGCGCATGCCGTTCGTGGCATGGGAAGTACCGGGCTCGCCGCGTTAGAGAAAGGAAACCCGGGCAAGACGGATGACGATTATTGTTGTGGGACAAGATAAGCCCCAAAGGGTGTAAATTTTTCTAAGAGTGTAACGAACAGCACGCGCGTTATCAGCATAGAATAGTTTACACCCTTTGGAGTGCCTCTTCTGATAACGCGCGTGCCGTTCGTCACTGGAAAGTTCCGGGCTTGCAATAAAGAAAGGAAACGCATCAAGGCAGATGACGATTATTTTTGTGTGGCAGAAGGGGCAAGCCAAAGGGTGTAAACTGTTCTTAGAGTGTAGAACAGTTTACACCCTTTGGAGTGCCTCTTTTCTGATAACGCGCGTGCCGTTCGTCACTGGAAAGTTCCGGGCTTGCAGCGATAAAGAAAGGAAACGCATCAAGGCAGATGACGATTATTTTTGTGTGGCAGAAGGGGCAAGCCAAAGGGTGTAAACTGTTCTTACACTCTTAAAACTGTTGCACCCTTTGGGGTGTATATTTGTCCCACAACAATAATCGTCATCTGCCTTGCTTGCGTTTCCTTTCCTGAAAACTCGGCGCTCGCTACTTTCCTGTCGAGAATGCTGCGTCACACTGATAACGCGCATGCCGTTCGTGACTGGGAAGTACCGGGCTCGCCGCGTTAGAGAAAGGAAACGCGGGCAAGACGGATGACGATTATTGTTGTGGGACAAGATAAGCCCCAAAGGGTGTACATTTTTCTAAGAGTGTACACTCTAAAACTAAATTACACCCTTCGGGTCGTATCTTGACACACGACAAGAAACGTTATATGTTTTGTCCGCATTTCCTTTCTTTAACGCTGCGATCCCGATACATCTCAGTAACGAACGGCATGCACGTTATCATCATGACATAGCATTCCCGACCGGAAAGTAGATGGCGCGGCGTTTCCAAGAAAGGAAACGCAAGCAGTGACTATTATCGTTGTGTGGCAGATATGCACGCCAAAGGGTGTACATTTGTCTAGGAGTGTACACCTTTTGCCACACAACGATAATCATCATCTGTCTTGTCCGCATTTCCTTTCTCCAACGCGGCGAGCCCGGTACTTCCCAGCAACGAACGGCATGCGCGTTATCAGCTTGACATATCATCAATATCATTCCCGACAGAAAAGTAACGAGTGCAGCGTTTTCAAGAAAGGAAATGCGGGCAAGACAGATGACGATTATCGTTGTGTGGCAAATATACACTCCAGAGGGTGGAAACATTTTTTAGAGTGTAGCATTCCCGACAGGAAAGTTGCGGGCGCGGCGTTTTCAAGAAAGGACACGCAAGCCAGGCAGATGATTACACTCTTAAAACGGTTGCACCCTTTGGGGTGTATATTTGTCCCACAACAATAATCGTCATCTGCCTTGCTTGCGTTTCCTTTCCTGAAAACTCGGCGCTCGCTACTTTCCTGTCGAGAATGCTGCGTCACACTGATAACGCACATGCCGTTCGTAACTGGGAAGTACCGGACTCGCAGCGTTAAAGAAAGGAAACGCGGGCAAGACCGATGACGATTATCGTTGTGGGACAAGATACGCCCCAAAGGGTATAAAATTTTCTAAGAGTGTATCATTGGGTGTCAGATATACACCCCGAAGAGTGTACTTTTTGTCTACACTCTTAAAACGCTTGCACCCTTTGGGGTGTATATTTGTCCCACAACGATAATCGTCATCTGCCTTGCTTGCGTTTCCTTTCCTGAAGACTCGGCGACCGCTACACTCTAAAAACAGTTTGCACCCTTTGGGGTGTATATGCCACGTGTCTTCGTGTGTGCATGTTGGTGCCCAAGCTTGTCAAAGCGCGGCAGCCGGGGAGAGGAGCTCCCCCAACTGTGAAGCGAGGAGGTCTGACCGGCGCCGGCCCGGCGGATGCGTCACCTACTCGTATCAACGTGTCTCTCAGCGTGTCCGTGGCCCGCATCACGTGCGCCTCTGACGAGGCGTTCCTTCTTGCCCTCGACTCCGAGAGTATAAACGCAGCTGCACCTGGACGCCAAGAGAGAGGCTCCGAATTCTTCCGTCGAGTAGCGTGCTCTCCCGTCTCTCCACTTCGGTCGACCTGACCGGCCGCTCTTTTGCGATGCTAGAATAAACAAGTTTAGCAGTCGACTAATGCTTTGCCAGCACCTTCGGATGCTTCCAGTGGTGCCCCAGGCCAACCCCTTGGGGCCCCAGGCCCTTGGGGCTTGCGACCCAGATGCAACAACTCTTAGAAAAATGTACACCCTTTGGGGCTTATCTTGTCCCACAACAATAATCGTCATCCGTCTTGCCCGCGTTTCCTTTCTCTAACGCGGCGAGCCCGGTACTTCCCAGTCACGAACGGCATGCGCGTTATCAGTGTGACGCAGCATTCTCGACAGGAAAGTAGCGAGCGCCGAGTTTTCAGGAAAGGAAACGCAAGCAAAGCAGATGACGATTATTGTTGTGGGACAAATTTACACCCCAAAGGGTGCAACAGATTTAAGAGTGCAGGCAATGTTACACCCTTATGGGTGTATCTCTGCCACACAACAATAATCATCTGCGTTGCTTGCGTTTCCTTGAAAACGCCGCGCCCGCTACTTTCCTGTCGGGAATGCTAAGTCATACTTATAACGCGCATGCCGTTCGTTACTGGAAACTACCGGACTCGCCGCGTTAAAGAATGGAAATGTGTACAAGACAGATGACGACCATTGTCGTGTAGCAAAAGGGTGTAATTTTGCTTAAGAGCGTAGTGTCTACAGAAAAGTTTACACTGGAAAGTACTGGGCTCGCCATGTTAAAAGAAAGGAAATGCGTACAAGACAGATGACGATTATTGTCGTGTGGCAAAAGGGTGCAATTTTGCTTAAGAGTGTAGTGTCTACAGAAAAGTTTACACAGGAAAGTACCGGACTCGCCATGTTAAAGAAAGGAAATGCGTACGAGACAGATGACGATTATTGTCGTGTGGCAAAAGGGTATAAACTGGAAAGTACCGGGCTCGCCACGTTAAAGAAAGGAAATGCGTACAAGACAGATGACGATTATTGTCGTGTGGCAAAAGGGTGTAATTTTGCTTAATAGTGTAGTGTTTACAGAAAAGTTTAGCCTTTTGAGTGTATATTTGCGACACAACAATAATTGCTATCTGTCTTGCCCGCATTTCCTTTCTTGAAAACGCTGTGCTCGTTACTTTCCCGTCGTGAATGCTATGTCATGCTGATAACGCGCATGCCGTTACTGGAAAATACCGGGCTCGCTGCGTTAAAGAAAGGAAATGTGGGCAACACAGATGACGATTATATTGTTGTGTGGGAAATATACACCCCAAAGGGTGCAACTGTTTTTAGGGTGTACCACGAGCGTCTCATTTCGGGAATCGCAAGCCATTTGTGCGCAGGCGCAAGTACAAGTGGGTCTCGACACATAGAGTTTCGTACAATTGTAGGAAACTCTATGGGTCTCGACACAAGACGTTCATTTGAGGGATCGCCAGCCGTTTCTGTGCAGGCACGAGTAAGAGCGGGCGCGAGAGAGAAAACCTGAGCGCTTCCAACCTTCCAAAGTTTTTACCCAGGGTGCAGTATTTTGCAGATAAGTCCACTGTTGCGTATACGGGTCCTTGTATTAAATATGTACAGTTGGCATCAAAAGTTTCAGACCACAGGATCTCAGAAAAATGTGAAATATTTTCGCAGCCTGTCCATGAAGCCAGGTCTGGATTTTCAGCTTCTACTAGGATATGCAAACAACAGATTTCTGCAGGGCTTCGCAGGATACAGTCATATGCTGCTTAGAATAGGTTGCACAAACACTTATACTATACAGCAGCGCACAGTGAACAACAATAATGCGTTGTTCTGTACATGGACAGTTTGCGAAAGGGTTAGCTTTGACTGTTGCTTCTGACCAAAGCCGGTCGTGCTTCTGACAATGCACATGCAGCAACTTTGTAAAAGTGCTTTATCTCTGGACAAGTTCTGAGTGCCTTTTCCAAGCACTGTTCAAGCAAGCATGTTATCACTCAAGCATTAGTGTCCTCTAGTCTGAACAGCACTTCATTGCTACATTGATAATAGGAACATTTTGAAACACACTACCAAATGAGGCAGCGCATCCAGCTGATCCATGTTTAATGAAAAAAAGAACTGAAATCACTGCTACGCTAAATGCACCTTTTTGTAAGGACTGATACCTCTGGCCTCGCACTTCTATCAATGAGCATAAAAAAAAAATGAGCCCACAATTTGCAAGCTTCCCCACCACCTACTGCACAATAAGCAGAAAAAAAATAACCATTTTGCATAACATACACAGACAGCAGTAGCACCAGTTTACTGTATTGTAACACATAAGATACTTTTAAAACATTAATTGTGGGGCTTGACTTCCCAGAAACTCAGACGAGGAACGCCTTGGTGGAGGAGCTTCAGATTCTGACCATCTGGAGTTCCTCAACATGCACCAAAATTCCGGTACACGGGAGCGTTTTTGCATTCCACCCACACTGCTCCGAATGTGGCCACTGCAGCACCTTGTGCTCAGTAGCAGAACGCCATCACAGCTGCAGCAGGTGAGACTACAATAAGAAAGAAAGATGCAGCAGGTAATTCAGAATATTTCGAAGAGTGCTGGCTGGGGCCGCCTGTTGGAGCTGGAGCCACCTGTAACACAGGTGATGTCAGCTTTAGCTATCTAATGTCAGCTCTGCCTGCCTAGTTTGATCATGTCCAGAAGTTGGCAACATCGAACCTTCCTTAGCCATGAATTAATGAACCAGGCATTTAGCAGTCAGGTACTTCCTATTGGATGTCAGGAGAAGCAAATGGCTGGCAATGTTTTTCATATCTTCTGACATTGATCCGACAGCCAATCTTAAAAATAGTTATTTACGGAATTTAGTTATCAGATTACTCTGGAAAGTCATGCATTTTTATGCTCAAGACATAGGAAAAAATTTGAAGGACACTTAAGCTTCGCCTTTAAGAGTGGAACACGATAGCCTTCAAAGATCCTTGAGTGCTTCTCACGCTTCCAGGTAACAGCAGCTTATGTAACCATGTTTACCGGGAAACGCTGGCGTTGTACACTATGTGCGAATGCAGGCATTGTGTGTGTGTTCTTACGGTGTGCAAGGAACCGAGGGGGCCACGCCACTCCTACTAAGGCAGACCTCAAATGGCAGCTGGAAAACGCTGTCACATTAAAAGGGGTTTGTGTTTGAGTTTTCACGTAACAGAATTATGTTTTCTCATGTATTCAAATTACAATCCAACGCTATCATGTCTGCAGGTGGTGTGTAAGTCGTAATTTACTATTTTCTACGTATTTTACCATGATAATTCAATTCGTTCGGTGATTTCCTTACGCCACATGGAGGGGCTGCATGGTTGGGTATACGTGGGTCGAAACTGCTTTTGCCGAAGCGACGTCCGACGCTCGACGCCGGATTTCCTGCGACCGCGTTAAAACTCCCGAGTGCCCGCGAGCAACGTTGTGTTTTACTGTCAATGAGACACTGAACTCCGAGCCCTTTGAGCTGACTGCCTGTCCAGAAGCCACACTTGCAATTCAGCTACAGCCCAGACACATGAGACGCTAAGCTCGCTTGTTGTTGAGCCAAGGCATTGGTTGAGCACACTGGACCACATGTCAACGTAGTGAAACGGACAGTGGGTACCCCTCCCTGTTACAGAAGACACCCACACACACTTCTTTGGTTCACAGCACCATTTCTTGATGACTAGGACGGCAGCATTTGACACATTCTACAGTCTGACGGTCAGCAAAAGACCAGCGGTGGTAACAATGCCGACGTGCCCAAGGGCGCTGCTAACGGGAGGAATCAATCCAAACAACCAGCGTGCTACTGAAGGATCGTGTCACCGGCCCGTCCACGGTACTCCACATACGCGCTCTATTAAAAATAATTCAGAAGAAAAATTGTTTGGGGAGCGGGCTCAGGACTTTCGAATCACTGCTTCTTTTTTCGAACACCATCGTGTGTCCTTTTCCTGTCACTTTTATCAGCAGCGATCTTCCGCTCGTCCTTTCGGTCCGGTGACTGCTTGTTCGCGAGGTCATCAGAAAACGTGGTCGACTTGCCGTGACTGCCCACTGGGCGGCTGTGCTCCTTGGGCAATCGCACAGGCTCTCTATTCGCGTTATCTCTCCTCCTACCAACTAGGGTGCTGAGGAGCGTGTTCTTGAGGAAATTCTTGTTGGTCGGATGGATGCGGGGCTTTTGCCAACCGTAGGCGCCGTGGTCCTTCGCCCGCTCGGCGCCGCGTTTCGTTTCACGCAGTATCTCCTCCCTGGCGAGACGCTCAAGCTCTTCGTCGGTGAGCGACATGGAGCAACATAAGCGTACGGCTAGCAGCAGCAGAAGTTTAACAGGTGGCGACAATCAACAGGTGCGATTTCAAAAGCGGCGCATCGGGTTTCGGCGAACGCCAGCGCAGCCCGACGAAGCGCAGGAGCTGCGCTCTTCCTTGTAGCGACCTTTGCGAAAGTTGGTTTCAGTGACCAGAAGCTCACACATCTGAGAGAACAAGCCTTCCACGTTCAGCATCCTACTGTTAATCTACCGCAAGTGTAACCGCACAACACAACAAACTTGTATCGAAGCACCATACCTCGAAGCGGCCATACTGATACAAAACCTGGCCGTCCACGAAAAGCGAAAGGTAGCGCAAGTTTCGAATCAGTTTTGTTTTGGTTTCGAACGTTTTGAACCACCGTTTATAAAGGGTCTACAAACGGTGTTTTGAACATCATCCATGGCCATGGTTCCGAACATAAAAACTCTAAGGCATTAGCGAATGGTGCACGCACGCTTGAGTTTTGATTAGGGGACGCAAGCGGCTTGCGTACGCAAGAACGAGCGGCCACGGTACTGCGCATCCGTGACCGCGTCTCAAAGCGGTCGCGCATTGTAGTTAGGAAAATTGAGCGGAAAAAAAAAAAAAGACTCAGTGCCCTTTCACTCTGTGAAGAAGGATGACGAGCAAAGCTGTGTATGCGTATCGGCCCAGCATTGCAGTATATTCGGTATCGGCGCACGTATGGGGTGTGCTCAACGCCTGCTTCACCTCCGCCGAGGGTCGACCCGGGATTTGACAACCTTCGGGATCGGCCCACGTATAGGGATATGCTTAACGCCTGCTTCACCTGCGCCGTGGGTCGGCCTGGCATTGCACCATCTTCGTGATCGGTCCACGTATATAGGGAGTGTTTAACGCCTGCTTCACCTGCGCCGTGGGTCGGCGCTGCATTGCACCATCTTTGGGATCGGCCCACGTATAGGACGTGTTTAACGCCTGCGCCGTGGGTCGCCCCGGCATTGCACCATCTTTGGGATCGGCCCACGTATAGGGATGTGCTTAACGCCTGCTTCACCTGCGCCGTGGGTCGGCCTGGCATTGCACCATCTTCGTGAACGGTCCACGTATAGGGAGTGTTTAACGTCTGCTTCACCTACGCCGTTGGTCGCGACCCGGCATTGCACCATCTTTGAGATCGGCCCACGTATAGGGAGTGCTTAACGCCTGCTTCACCTGCGCCGTGGGTCGGCCCGGCATTGTACCATCTTCGTGATCGGTCCACGTATAGGGCGTGCTTAACGCCTGCTTCACCTGCGCCGTGGGTCGGCCCGGCATTGCACCATCTTTGGGATCGGCCCACGTATAGGGATGTGCTTAACGCCTGCTTCACCTGCGCCGTGGGTCGGCCCGGCATGGCACCATCTTCGTGATCGGTCCACGTATAGGGCGTGCTTAACGCCTGCTTCACCTGCGCCGTGGGTCGGCCCGGCATTGCACCATCTTTGGGATCGGCCCACGTATAGGGCGTGCTTAACGCCTGCTTCACCTGCGCCGTGGGTCGGCCCGGCATTGCACCATCATCTTTGGGATCGGCCCACGTATAGGGCGTGCTTAACGCCTGCTTCACCTGCGCTGTGGGTCGGCCCGGCATTGCACCATCTTCGTGATCGGTCCACGTATAGGGCGTGCTTAACGCCTGCTTCACCTGCGCCGTGGGTCGGCCCGGCATTGCACCATCATCTTTGGGATCGGCCCACGTATAGGGCGTGCTTAACGCCTGCTTCACCTGCGCCGTGGGTCGGCCCGGCATTGCACCATCTTCGTGATCGGTCCACGTATAGGGCGTGCTTAACGCCTGCTTCACCTGCGCCGTGGGTCGGCCCGGCATTGCACCATCATCTTTGGGATCGGCCCACGTATAGGGCGTGCTTAACGCCTGCTTCACCTGCGCCGTGGGTCGGCCCGGCATTGCACCATCATCTTTGGGATCGGCCCACGTATAGGGCGTGCTTAACGCCTGCTTCACCTGCGCCGTGGGTCGGCCCGGCATTGCACCATCATCTTTGGGATCGGCCCACGTATAGGGCGTGCTTAACGCCTGCTTCACCTGCGCCGTGGGTCGGCCCGGCATTGCACCATCATCTTTGGGATCGGCCCACGTATAGGGCGTGCTTAACGCCTGCTTCACCTGCGCTGTGGGTCGGCCCGGCATTGCACCATCTTCGTGATCGGTCCACGTATAGGGAGTGCTTAACGCCTGCTTTACCTGCGCCGTGGGTCGGCCCGGCATTGTACCATCTTCGTGATCGGTCCACGTATAGGGCGTGCTTAACGCCTGCTTCACCTGCGCCGTGGGTCGGCCCGGCATTGCACCATCATCTTTGGGATCGGCCCACGTATAGGGCGTGCTTAACGCCTGCTTCACCTGCGCCGTGGGTCGGCCCGGCATTGCACCATCTTCGTGATCGGCCCACGTATAGGGCGTGCTTAACGCCTGCTTCACCTGCGCCGTGGGTCGGCCCGGCATTGCACCATCTTCGTGATCGGTCCACGTATAGGGAGTGCTTAACGCCTGCTTCACCTGCGCCGTGGGTCGGCCCGGCATTGCACCATCTTCGATCGTGATCGGTCCACGTATAGGGCGTGCTTAACGCCTGCTTCACCTGCGCCGTGGGTCGGCCCGGCATTGCACCATCATCTTTGGGATCGGCCCACGTATAGGGCGTGCTTAACGCCTGCTTCACCTGCGCCGTGGGTCGGCCCGGCATTGCACCATCTTTGGGATCGGCCCACGTATAGGGCGTGCTTAACGCCTGCTTCACCTGCGCTGTGGGTCGGCCCGGCATTGCACCATCTTCGTGATCGGTCCACGTATAGGGCGTGAGTTAAGTTTTTGCTGATTGTTTTGTTCTTTTCTCCTTGAAGTCGACCAAAGTCTCTTCAAGGTGTTTATCGGCGTTGATGAAGCAGGAGGCAGGTTGGAGGTAACAAAACTTGAAGATATATTGCAACGGAAATATTTACACAGTCAAATACACAGTGAGCAAAAGAACACTGATACAAAACACACAAGTAAACAGCGCCTTACTCTTCTACTTTTTCTTAAGTTAGAGCCTAGGACAACTGTCACTACATACGACCAACCGAGTCTCACTGTTCTACCACTAAGTGGTTACGGCCCAGACTAGCGTTGCATCGTACGGAGTCTTACTGTTCTATCAGGTTTAGTGATTACAGCCTAGACTGAGGAACAAGCACCTCGTCTCGGTTGTTATAGGGGAAAGAGACAAAGAAAAAGGGCGGTAGGGTCGTTAGCCCATCCCACGGAAGCAATTGCCAATGAGAGTTGACAGTTTCTTAAGCCACAACCCAAAGGGATGGGCTTACTCTCATAAGTGAATCTATTGGAAAACCACCCTGTTTTCCCTCTTCCCACATCTTCCTCTCCCCCTCCTATTTCCACGTGGTCAGTGACGGCCTCGTCAAACACGCCAGGCATGCATGATTTATTGAGGCCATCTCGCACCTCAGCGGCGTTTCTAGCCAGCAAGGGGGGCTCGGGCGCTGGTGTCCCAACACCGCGTACCGTAGTCCCCCTCAAGGTTTTTCCTGGTAGAAAACTAATTACCGCTGGCGGCATCCGGACTCGGGTGCTCTTCAAACGACGCCGCGCCCCTCTCTACGGCGCGCACTGCATATTGCAACACGACACAAAGCGGGCTCTCCCCAGTGCTCAAAACAAGATGCACGTGGCTGCCGTCCGAATGCGAGGGGCGCGAACCCCCCGCTCCGTACGCGCCAGACGTGGTCAACATTGCTAGCAGCTGCGTCTCCAATTAGCAGGGGACTCAAGAGCCGGCGCCACAACGTCGCGTATACAACCGTCCCGCTCGAGCTTTGTCCGCGTGGCCCTATTATGACCATCGGCGGAATGTCAACAAAGCCCGCGCAAAAGCATTTGCTCCGAATCCGTTTTGCGCCTCTGCACCGCGCCCCCCGCGGCGGCGCGCGCCTCGGCTCGTTACCGACACCACGCGGGCCGTCCGACCCCTCACAAACAGAATCGTTTGCCGCCCGAGGCGCTGGGGGGTGGACGCTTCTCCATTCACAAAACGCACGTGCAACTAGCGGCACTTCAAAAGTATATACAAAACAATCATGCAGCCCTACGCCGTCCATTCTTCCTGTTCGAGAGATGAGCGGCCTAACACGTTCCCCCTAAAGAGTATACTGGGCTGATTTTCGCTCAGTGATACGATAAATCACTGCCGCGATTACGTAATGAACATTCTAACCACCCCCTAGCCTAATTACATCACAAGAACAAACACTTTCAAGTAACAAAGCAAGAAGAGAGTAAAAAGAAATACACAATACATGTCATCAAACTATTAAGTACACGATTGCAGTTCCAAACTGTAAGAGCACTCTAGTGTCTCTGGGTCTTGAATCGGCACTCACAAAGTCCGCAATATACAGCGCCAAGTGAGCAGGAACATTCACGCCCATCCAGTTGGCATGGCACTATAGTATTACGCTGGCTTCCATGAGCTGTTGTGAAGCCTGGACAAAGCATCCGCGTTACCATTACTGACACCCTTCCGATGTCGCACTGACACGTGATATCGCTGTAAAGCCAGCGCCCATCTTGTCAATTTTGCCCCGTGTGGAGTCGAAGTTGTAAGGTACGACAATGGATTGTGGTCGGAAACAACGTTTATCTCGGCACCAAAAAGCCAGTAGTCAAACTTCTTTAAGGCCCATATAATAGCAAACGCTTCCCTCTCAATTGTCGACCATCGCGTCTGAGTCGGCGTGAAGCGGTGGCTGGCAAAGGCAATAGGCCCCTCCTTTCCCTCGGCTGTCATTTGCGCCAAACAAGCGCCCGCCGCCGTAGCTGACGCGTCTGTGAAAAGCCAGTAGGGCTCAGATGGGTCTGGAGTGCTGAGCGCCACGGCCTCGCACAGGGACTGTTTCAGTGTCTTAAACGCCGTCTGAGCTTCCTCTGACCAGGGTATGCTATTGGGTACCCCCTTCTTTGTTAACCGCGTGAGCGGGCTCGCCACCTCTGCACATTCTCGGACGCACTCGCGATAGTAGCCGCACAGTCCTAGCAGGCTGCGTAGCTCCTTTTTAGTGCGTGGTGTCGCCACATTCTTAATTGCAGCTATTTTCTCTTCGTGTTCTGGGGTTGAGAATCTTGGTGCGCAACCTAATTTCTCGAGCATCGACTGTGTGAGCTGTGATTTGAAATTAGTGCCCTGGTCGGAACAGATCATTTCCGGAACGCCAGTGCGACTGAAAATTTCAATCAACGCGTCGCAAGTCGCCTTAGCTGTCAAAGAACGCAGTGGGACAACCTCTGGCCACCCTGTGCGAATGTTCACCAAGCAAAGCGCGTACCTGTGACCTTTCGCTGACGGTCTGTCTAAGGGTCCAATGATGTCTGTACTGACAATTTGAAAAGGGTGATTTGGCCTAGTGGGAGGAGTTATAGGTACTCTGTCCGTGCGACGCCTGTCAGAGCGAATTTGACAATCATGGCACGAACGACAATGCTCTAATACCTCCTTCTCCATGCCAGGCCAAAAAAAATTACACCTAATACGCACTTTAGTTTTCCTTGGCCCTAGGTGCCCTCCGCATAGTGACTCATGAGCTAAACGCATCACCTCACTGCGCTTGTCTTTGGGAACAACTAGTTGTCTCACTCGGGTGCCTACTATTGAGTCCCAGTGGTGTAAGAGTCCATCAGAGACGAACATGCCGGATTTCCCACTCCGAGCATCTTCCCAACCTTTCTTTAAGGTAGCGTCAGCTAGCTGCCATCTGCGGAACTCTTCTCTCTGGCTTATTGACGCATCCCTCTCTTCATCAATTAGCTCAACTTCTCCAGAAACACCTTCCTCCTCCAAAGTAACATTGCAGGCTACTGCCTCGGCTTTCTCATTTGATCGCTCTATCCTCTGAGCAGGCTCGGCCGGTGCTACAATGGATTCCAGAGAGCTGCTGGCCTTGAATAAATGTTCCCAATCTTCCTTGGTCAACAAACAATCTGTGCCCTCGACGAGCTCATTAGTCAACGCGCAGAGTAGGTCAATGTTCTGGGCCTCCGCCGCCATTTGCGGGCTATTTAACTTTACCGGCAACGTTGCTAGCTTTGCCTCGATAGTTTTACCAAATGCAGACACCAATCTTATTGTGCCTGATGGCTCCACGATACTTTTCGGAAGGAGACTCTCGCGTATGACAGTTATTTCACTTCCCGTATCTAGAATCGCATCTGTGGATACGTTTCCGCAGGAGATAGGGATCAACTGCAGGTTAGTCATGCCTTCGCCTTTGTGTTTCAAGGCCTCTACCTTTGCAGTGAGGACTCCATTCGGTATCTCACTTCCCGTCTCGTGGGCTATCGACACCCTTTGTGCCCTCTGCCTTGGCTCGATAGCCTTCTTTGGCTGATTTTCCTTGTCACTAGACATCGGGCAATCCTTAGCGAAATGGCCTGAGCTGTGACATACGTGGCACCTGAGGGCGCTTTTCGCTACGCGCGTCTGCTTTTGCCCCATCTCTGCCACTGATGACTTTGAGGCGTATCCTTTGCCTTTGGCTTGTTCCAAAGTTTGTAGTACTTTGGCAATCTCAGGTGGCTTAAGCCATCCCTCGCCTTCTCGTAGCATCACGTATTCAAGACCCTCTATACTAAGGCCCGCTTTTATACGATCCGCTACCATGAGTTCTGCCATCACTTCTACAGTGTCGGCTCCTCTTACTTGAAGGTAGTAGGAGAAATACGTTTTCACTCGCGACGCGAACTGTGACCACGTTTCCTCCTTCCGCTTCACTGCTCTCTCAAACCTTTGCAGATACTCTGCAGGAGAAAGCTTCAGTTCCATCAACACTGCCTGTTTAACTGACTCGTAATCTGTACTCTCTTCCTGGTTGAGGTTACGCAGTAGGTAGCGAACGCGCTCAGTTAGAGCTGGCATGACTAAATGCACGCGACTCTCATACGGTACCCCGTAAGTAGCAAAAAGTCTCTCTACCTCCTCAAACCATAAGGGTACATCCGCGTCACACGGCAGGCGGAACCCTTTCAGCACTTTTGCGCATTGCTCGACGGAGTTGAAGCCCATTCGCCTCCGATCGCCTCGGTCCGACTCAGCGCTGGACGACGTGCCATTGAGACGTTCAGCATTCGTCCCTGCCTGCAACAGCCTTTCGTACTCGATCTGAAGTTGTATACAGGTAGTCTGAGCATTGAGCCTTTGAATTTCAAGTTCAAGCGTTCTTGTATCATTCGGAATTTGCAAAGGCTGAGATGCCTGCTGCGAAAATTCCTGGCTCTGACTGGGTTCTCTCATTTCATTTGACTTATCGGAATTTAGCCTATCGTCATTTGATAACTCCCGATTCCGATCCATTTCCGCCACCGTCGCACCCTCAACTCCATTAGACTCCATTGTCTCTGCGCCCCCGCGTGTCCTCACCATTTGCTCTACACATCAACTGCCATGCCAACTTGAGAAAGACGCAAGAAATCCTGCTCACCCTTTGCTGAATGCACTGTCGTTTTCGGATCTCCTCCACGGTGCCGGGCTTGGCTGCTGTGGGATCTTCTCAAAGGTGCAGGAGGTGCTCGTTGGATGACTTGATCCCTTCACCACTGGTCCAGGATTCGATGTTGTAGAGCTCGCCGATCCTGTCGACTGCGCCAGTTAAGTTTTTGCTGATTGTTTTGTTCTTTTCTCCTTGAAGTCGACCAAAGTCTCTTCAAGGTGTTTATCGGCGTTGATGAAGCAGGAGGCAGGTTGGAGGTAACAAAACTTGAAGATATATTGCAACGGAAATATTTACACAGTCAAATACACAGTGAGCAAAAGAACACTGATACAAAACACACAAGTAAACAGCGCCTTACTCTTCTACTTTTTCTTAAGTTAGAGCCTAGGACAACTGTCACTACATACGACCAACCGAGTCTCACTGTTCTACCACTAAGTGGTTACGGCCCAGACTAGCGTTGCATCGTACGGAGTCTTACTGTTCTATCAGGTTTAGTGATTACAGCCTAGACTGAGGAACAAGCACCTCGTCTCGGTTGTTATAGGGGAAAGAGACAAAGAAAAAGGGCGGTAGGGTCGTTAGCCCATCCCACGGAAGCAATTGCCAATGAGAGTTGACAGTTTCTTAAGCCACAACCCAAAGGGATGGGCTTACTCTCATAAGTGAATCTATTGGAAAACCACCCTGTTTTCCCTCTTCCCACATCTTCCTCTCCCCCTCCTATTTCCACGTGGTCAGTGACGGCCTCGTCAAACACGCCAGGCATGCATGATTTATTGAGGCCATCTCGCACCTCAGCGGCGTTTCTAGCCAGCAAGGGGGGCTCGGGCGCTGGTGTCCCAACACCGCGTACCGTAGTCCCCCTCAAGGTTTTTCCTGGTAGAAAACTAATTACCGCTGGCGGCATCCGGACTCGGGTGCTCTTCAAACGACGCCGCGCCCCTCTCTACGGCGCGCACTGCATATTGCAACACGACACAAAGCGGGCTCTCCCCAGTGCTCAAAACAAGATGCACGTGGCTGCCGTCCGAATGCGAGGGGCGCGAACCCCCCGCTCCGTACGCGCCAGACGTGGTCAACATTGCTAGCAGCTGCGTCTCCAATTAGCAGGGGACTCAAGAGCCGGCGCCACAACGTCGCGTATACAACCGTCCCGCTCGAGCTTTGTCCGCGTGGCCCTATTATGACCATCGGCGGAATGTCAACAAAGCCCGCGCAAAAGCATTTGCTCCGAATCCGTTTTGCGCCTCTGCACCGCGCCCCCCGCGGCGGCGCGCGCCTCGGCTCGTTACCGACACCACGCGGGCCGTCCGACCCCTCACAAACAGAATCGTTTGCCGCCCGAGGCGCTGGGGGGTGGACGCTTCTCCATTCACAAAACGCACGTGCAACTAGCGGCACTTCAAAAGTATATACAAAACAATCATGCAGCCCTACGCCGTCCATTCTTCCTGTTCGAGAGATGAGCGGCCTAACAGCGTGCTTAACGCCTGCTTCACCTGCGCCGTGGGTCGGCCCGGCATTGCACCATCTTCGTGATCGGTCCACGTATAGGGCGTGCTTAACGCCTGCTTCACCTGCGCCGTGGGTCGGCCCGGCATTGCACCATCATCTTTGGGATCGGCCCACGTATAGGGCGTGCTTAACGCCTGCTTCACCTGCGCCGTGGGTCGGCCCGGCATTGCACCATCTTTGGGATCGGCCCACGTATAGGGCGTGCTTAACGCCTGCTTCACCTGCGCCGTGGGTCGGCCCGGCATTGCACCATCATCTTTGGGATCGGCCCACGTATAGGGCGTGCTTAACGCCTGCTTCACCTGCGCCGTGGGTCGGCCCGGCATTGCACCATCATCTTTGGGATCGGCCCACGTATAGGGCGTGCTTAACGCCTGCTTCACCTGCGCTGTGGGTCGGCCCGGCATTGCACCATCTTCGTGATCGGTCCACGTATAGGGAGTGCTTAACGCCTGCTTTACCTGCGCCGTGGGTCGGCCCGGCATTGCACCATCTTTGGGATCGGCCCACGTATAGGGAGTGCTTAACGCCTGCTTCACCTGCGCCGTGGGTCGGCCTGGCATTGCATTAGTGCTTAACGCCTGCTTCACCTGCGCCGTGCGTCGGCCCGGCATTGCACTATCTTCGTGATCGGTCCACATAGGGAGTGCTTAACGCCTGCTTTACCTGCGCCATGTGTCGGCCCGGCATTGCACTACCTTCGTGATCGGTCAACGTATAGGGAGCGCTTAACGCCTGCTTCACCTGCGCCGTGGGTCGGCCTGGTATTGCACCATGTTCGTGATCGGCCGGTACACGTATAGGGAATGCTTAACGCCTGCTTCACCTGCGCCGTGGGTCGGCCTGGCATTGCATTAGTGCTTAACGCCTGCTTCACCTGCGCCGTGCGTCGGCCTGGCATTGCACTATTTTAGGCATCGGCCCACGTATAGGTAGTCCTTCACGCCTGCTTCACCCCCGCCATCGGTCATACCGGTATTCCTCTATTTTCGGTATCGGTCCACGTATGGGGAGTTTGGTGTCTACACACATACACGATCCTGGGGGAACTAGCCCTTAACAGCTTCGCTGTAATTCACTGTAAAATTGGTTGTCTTTGTGTTTAATTAACGACGGCGACGAGCGCGTTCGCGCCGGGGGCCACAAGCTGTGGAAGACGACGACGACGCTGGAGCAAACGTGATTAACACGCGGACGGGAAACTAGCCCCAACAGCTTCGCTGTAAAATCATTATCGAAGCACTCCGTACAGATGATTAAACAGCGACGCTGAAGCGTGCGGCCCCGGTGTTTATCACGTAGAGTTAATCCCGACGGTTCATTAAACGACTGCTTGGTGGGCTGTCGGATCCTCGGTACATGCAGTTGCTGCTTGCGCTCGGCTGCATGAGCTTGTTCTAGTGCCCGGGCTGCAGCATCGGCACGGCGTAGACGAGCTCGGTCCCGGTTCAGCTCGCGGCGTAGCAGATCGAAGGCTGCCTGCTCCTAAGGAGTACCCATTTCGAAGCCGGAGAGAAACTGCTGCACGCACGCTCGGCTGCGACTGAGCAACGACGTCATTATATACTGGCACAGCTAATCCACCACCAGATAGCACAAGGCCTTTTCGCTCCGATCCACGACGTCACGTTACCTGGCCTGACTGCCAACTGGGATGCTCCCGCGTATGCAAGCGATTATGACGACACTGGTTACATCACGCCAGGTGGTGTTGGCTAACCGCGTGCCTTTATTTACCGCGCATATATTTAGGGTTGCGCCAGAGTTTTCAGCGTACAGGCGACCGACAGCTAGCCATATACATCTTTGCTGTGAAAACATCCCCTTCAATTGAGGGTGCACGTCTACACTTAGTGCATTTGCAAATGTAGATGGTAGAGCTGTAGTAGTAGCACAGAACACCTATTGGTAGTACTAAGGCCCATTATTTTATGGTACCAAGTAAAACTCAACGAACTTTGACAGCCTTTTTGCTGTTGCCAGTTAAGTTAGACACACTTATTTGTAGTAGTACTTAACTTTTGAAAACCACTCGTGTTATCAAAGAAAGCTGTATATATCCGTGTCCCCGTGATTGAGCCTGATCCGGATCAAGAATCTCGACCGAGAGTTCTCCAAGACTGCGGTACGTGCAAATTCAATCCGGATTGGGCTCAATTGCAAACAAAATTGCACCGCGACACCTGCATTACATTGTAAATCAACTGCAAATTATCAGGAGATAACTTCAATTTGGGCCAGTTGGTGCAACATACTGCACAGTCAACCAGCAGGACCAGCACTGGTCCTGTGTACATAAGTTTTTGCGTCCTTGTTATTTGCGCTAGTTATATTTTTTAACCATTTTTCCAGCGTTCCTACGACTCATGCAGCGGCGCACCCAGTTCCGTGCAAAACCATTCAGATGACACCTACCTTTTCGCACCCGCAGCTCACGCAGGAGGCCGTGTTTCTACCAGAAAGCTCTCCTTCGTGAATAATGTTCGCTGCCAGCATTTCCTGGCAAACATGCCAGTTACATAAGGTGCAGTTGCCGGAAAGCACGAGAAGCAATCAGTTATCTTTGAATATGTGCTACTGCGTTCCACTCTTAAAGGCGAAGCTTAAGCATCCTTCACAATTTTTCCTTTCCCGATATAATCTCTCTCGTTTGTTCTTTGCTCGAGGCATGCTGCTGTTCCGAGCTTTAGCCCGTCAATTTACGGAATGCCGAAACACTGAAGTTGATAACAGAAGCTCTATTGTGGTTCTTCCAATGCGCGATTGTGGTTTTTCGTGCCAAAACCACAATCTGATTATGAGGCACGCCGTAGTGCAGGACTCCGGATTAATTTTGACGAACTGAGATTCTTTAACGTTGCACCTAAGTCGAAGTACACGGGTGTTATTTTGCATGTCCATTCAGTTTGTTTCTGGAACTATTTGATACGGTCTCAAAAATGACTATTCACATGACCCTAATAAAAAGGTAAATCGCAAGGTTTCCAAAAGCACGACATGAAGTCGCAGATAAATGCAGACACAAAGTATACGAAGGTCAAGAGGTGCTTCTAACTGCATCTGCGCACGAACAATTGGCTAGAACACATTAATTACATCAAGGACACAACTGCACAAAGCAAACTGGCAGCAAACGCACATGTGCAGAACTGCCATGAAATAATGAGCAACATTTCAAAGAAAAAAAAAAAATGCGCACTTTATTTGACCTTCAGTATTTACAGCATTCCCGGGAGTTCCCAGCACGCACCAACCCAAAACCTGCAGGACTTGATCACAACACAAGAGATCAGAGCATCCGTATCCTATGGCCAAAAATCAAAACACAACACCTGAAATCCCAACATGGAAGGCGACGGTGTGGACTCTCACTTATTCACAGAATGCACTAATCCGAGGCCATCAACAGTTGCCTAAGTATCTTCCATCGCACAGTGCTGCTACGTCCGGCTGGAAGGAACCGGGGAATAAAAAAAAGGGGGGGGGTGTAGGAAGGGGAGGGGGCAAAGAGCCTTCCAAATGTTTAAGCAAGTTTGCCATTGCACAGATGACAGATGTCAGGCTTTATGGCGATGAGTTAGATTAGTCATAACCTTGCGAACACCATGCACGCCGTTAAAATTTTTACCCCCTACGTTGAGGCAACGAAAAAAACAAAATTATCACACGAGAAGGATGTCATCCGATCATCAAATTTCCTCAAATGCAGCACTTTGGCAGCATAGCCTTCAGCGCAGATAACACGGGTGAGAACGAAGTTATGGTGTAGGCAACTGTAAAAAATGCAAAGAGAGACAGAACGTGGCGTGAAAGTCAACATTACAGAGAAGAAACTAACTGCCGTGACGACACATTTACAACAGCATTTTAGCTGAGCAAAAGGGATTCTATGCACAGAAAGGGACACTGCGCAGGCACTGTGCTTCCCCTCTCAAGTGCACAGGTTAAAAAGGAAAAGGTCTTTATTGCCCTATGAACCTGATCGACAGTCACTGCTGTTTCAGCACTTCTAACAGGGCTCCTTTGATTATAGCTAGCGATGGATATCAACCTAGGAGCAAAAAAAACAACAAAAAAGAGGCAGAAATCTGACTGAAATTTCTTTCATCACTTGCTTGTCAATAAATTGTCACCAAACAAAGAAAGTTTCAGCTAGCACCTTATCTACAGCTTTTCTCTGTCTGTTCCAACTCGCGCTCCTGAACGCAAATGTCCAGCCACCGCTCTATTTCTAGAGTGTCATAACCCCAAATGCCTGCGTAGTGCCACTTTGTGCATGATGCACCCTTTTACACTGTTAAGTGTTGCCACAGTAACCATCACTGTTGGTCAAAATAATGCACTCTAATGACATTCCCATGAAGTGACACATACTCTCAACAGGCTGTGGCCAATGGAAGGTTGTCACTGACAAGCCAAGCAACGTAAAGTGGCGCACTCTTTAATATTCCCCACCAACCTTGGGGCCAACAATAATGGCTTGCACCAGTTGCATGGACACAAGCAAGCAAATACTGCACTTCTGTGGACTCAATTGCCATTGATAGAAAATATGGATGCAGATGTTAAGAGAGAGAGAGGAAAACAATATCCTGCACTGACCACGAGTTACGTTTGCAGTGCCAAATGGAAGAAGACCAACTTGGTCATGACGACCGTACAAAGCGGAGCTCGTACAGTCTGGCATGTACTAACGTGCAAGAAATAGACAGGAAGGAGCAAGGGTGTTCAAACAGAAAACACCTGTGCAACGTACACACAAGAGACTTTACAGAGAGCATTTGCTTGGGGAACTTCCTACACAACAGTGATACCTCTCGGCTAGACGAATCTTCAGTGCTGAAGCTTAGATGGGGGAAGGAGGTGGGTGAAGAGAAAGATTCACGGCACACACCGAAGCTGCCTGCTCGATAACAGCAACGATGAAGTGACTGGAACCAAACTGCACCTTTCTCACTTAGTACACCTAGCAAATTTATTAATGTTGCCAATAAAAGAGGGAGTACTCTTTGCAGAGCATTAAAAAAAGGTAGGGGCATGTGGGGCAGAGGTATAGGGAAGCAGAGAATTTCCTACGATCGCCTAGGGGAAAAAGTGGTGCTGCAATGTGGCTTCACGCACGGGAATGCAAGAAAATGGGGGATTCGGACTGGCAGGACATCTGCAACATATGTCCGGCAACTGGCGTTCCACCTGTCAAGATGGCTTTAGTCTACTCTAACAGCACTTAAGGCAGCATTCTTTTGTTGCATTATTATACAAAACTTTGCCATTAAAACATAAGTACTCACTCTAATGTGTAAAGTTATATCACAATGAAGCCAGTATTACCAGCAAGTAAAAAAATTTGCAGAAAATGTGAGAGGGCCCAGTTTCCAACAAATGTTTTTCAGTTTTCTGGCTTATACCATAAGTGAGCCCACATAAATTCAACATGTACGACGGGAGAACCCTCAATTCCACGAAAAATTTACCTGTGCGGCAGCAACCGTGTTTAAGGCCAAGCCAGGCTCAAGACAATCTGAACCACCCATATGCCGGCGTTCCCATGAAGGCACAACTCTCATTAGGAAACTTGTACAGACAGCAGCACCAGATTTCCCCCTAGGTACCACTGTATCAATAGAAGAGTTTCTTCAGCAATGCAACTAGAAGACTTGGCGACCACAGGTGTCCCATGTGTCCATGTAGTTACACTGACAAGACACAATATGTATAACAATTAAACAGGCAATGTTTGAAAGGGAGAGAGAGAAAAAAATGAACTTGTGACAAAAACATGATAAGAATCATAACAAGAGATGAGATGGTGAATAAAGAAGTCGCAGCAGCTTCCTGCAACACTGAACTTTCCTATGACTTGGCTTTAGAAAAATATGCACTGTGAACTGAGTAATGCTCCGACGAAAACTCACTCATGCAAGCGCACACATACAGAAGGTACAAGACTCACATTCCTGTACAATGCGCAAAGCAAACAAATGCAACGAACACTTCTCAGGCAACAGATCTCGAAACTAACACAAACCTTGAGGGACACTGGCTGGTGCACAATTTACTTCCACTAGAACTTTCCTGACATTTGACAGCAAGACTTTCACAAATTTGCAGCTGCTCACAAATGTCTTGCGCACCACAGAAGCCACAAAGAAATGTTCCTCACGAGGCCAGAGATATTGACGGGTGCAAGGCTTAGGTTCGACTTGTAGCCACCAGAGTGCACCTGGCAATTCATGGCCACCTCGAGAAAAACCGGCTTCATTGTGGCTTCCTTGTCAAGGAGACTCGTGTGGGCAGCCACCCCTCAACAGGATGCAACCAAGAATAAGCATCACTGGCATCCTCATCAACACACAAGGTGTGGCCATCTGTGAAGATGTCCTTAGTGTTACTCTTAAGAAACAGCAGTCAAGCACCAACAGGGAATGAGAAAGTGAAAATGAAACATGGTTTAATCAAATTAGAGGTTCTTAAGAAAAAGATAAATGAAATAAAAATCAAGCTGCGTCCTTTGGTAACACATAACGCAAGATGAAAAAGAAAGGGCACTCAGATGAAAGCAGAGAGAGAGAGAGAGAGAGGAAAAAGAAGAAAGAAGGTAAAAAATTGCAAAATAAGAACATTGTGTTTACACTCAACGTCTGATATGCAGGCCTGACTGAAGGGCAGCTTGCTTTACGGTTCCGGCCGTCTAATGGTGTGTGTGTGTTGCCAACGGGCAACACCAGCAGTGGTAAGTCAGTGGCGGACCGGACCGGCTTGGATCGGCTGTGGGTTTCAACCATCAGCCGGCTGCTGCATACATCAGGAGCTTAGATGAGCAGCGTCTAAGGGTGTGGACCTTCGTCTGCGACGAGCCTGTGCCACTGCTGCAGCTCCGAAGAAAGGACTACGCCTTGCGAGTGCGTAATTAAAGCTTAGACTAAAACTGAGCTGCAACTGAGCGGTATTCAGCCCTGCAGTAGTGCAACACACTGTGAAGTGGCCAAAGGTAACAGTAGTAATGATAATTAAAAACAAAATGGCTGACCCTGCCTGTCAAAAAATAAATGTTAACACCAACTTAGCGCTGTGCTCTGCCCAGCAGACAACCACTTTCCGTACGTTTGTGGTCAACACCGAAATTGCGGTAAAATCAAGACCAGAAACACAGCCCCGGTCCCTCCTCACATAACAGAACTGGTCGTGCTTGCGTCCAATGGTGCATAAGTCGCACGTCAAGTCCCATCGAACGATGACATTGATTCCGGCGACGCTTCAGAGAGCAGAATCGGCAAGGAGGAGGTGATGAAAGCAATCCTTTGCAATAACTGCTTGGCTTCCGAATGACAGCGATTACTTTAAAAAAAATTATGAGAGGACGAGGGAGTTAAAGATGCACGGGAAGGGGGGGGGGGTGAGGGGACAGGAAAGTGTCAATGACGGATGCAGGACGGAGGAGGGTTCACGGATGAAGGTGGAAGCAATAGGGACATGCGCACTAAACTGCAGAGGACGCCAAAGAACAGAGCATGGTCAAAGCCAAGCAGTGGTGATGGATTTCCTGGATCCTCTGCTCCTGCTGCTCAAGATTTTTGTTTTTTCACTCTGCGTCTCTTTGTCCCGAGTGTTTTCCCCTCTCTTTTGTTACCTGCGGCAGTGGAATAAAAGGCTGCTTCACACCGAGGTCTCGAGTGCCGTCGCATGGAGCGGCGACCTCGCAGTGCTGTCGATGCCCTGCGTGACACAAAGAAGGAAAGGGCATGTTTTCTAGAGCAAAACAGACGCATAGAAAGGACTAACAAGCACTTCCACCATGCCTTACTTGAGGCACATTTAACCTGCAATTTCATTGGTTACGGCTTGTGGGACACTGCACCCAACCAACGCCTGAGCAGGTAAAGACAAAGATTACGCGACAGGACACAGTGCTGTGTCCCATCTCATCCTTGCCACTGTCCATATCTGCTCGCACCATAGAGCGGCGAGGTGGAGCAGACGTGGAAATTGCTGGGACTCTCAATGCTCTCTCTCTCTCTCGCAGTAAGGAATAAGCCAGGTGGAGTACAAGCTTTCGCCCACAAGGTCTCAAATTCACGACAACCGTTGCACGAACTTGCGGCGAACTGCAGTGAACTTACGTCTGAGATGCGTGCCTTCTCTTCGACGGCAGTTGACGAGGTGACGGCAGAGGAGGGCCTCAGAGTGTCACGCTGCAAGGCAATCACAGACTGCACAAGAAAATGAGAAAGCGGGGAAGCTGATTAGCACGACTACTGAAACAAGGCAGTGCCGGAGGATGCCATAAAATGAAAGCCCACGGCACACGTTTTCAGCCACACAGCCCCAACCAATTTCTCGTCGACTCGTGCTCACCGAGGATTTTTTGAGCTTTTGTTCACTGCAAGCCCGCACATGGTATCGATGAAAACAGAGGCTAGTGAAATGAAATGCTTGCAGAAGCTTTGATATGGGGTAGTGTTGACAACCAAAATGGGCGATAAGTTGAAATATGCTGTTTCACGCTGTCACGGGAGCACAGGCACTTGGTCATAGGTGTATGTTTACAGTGATGAAGCTCTTCTTAGTCGAAAAAAAAAAAAAAATCTTATTTCCTAAATTGTAAAAGCTCTCCAAAACCCTTCTCAAACTTAAAAAATGACGGTCAGAAAGTACAAAGGCTGGGAAACACTTGTAGGACATCTTAATTTGTCAGCCAAGTTAGTCTCTCAAGACGCCAAACTTCGCATCATTGACATTTTTAACATGTCACGACACAGAATAAGAATGTATGAATAAAAAGATAAGAAAAGTGAAGGCAAGATGCATGAGGCCTGCTGATAACTCAATCCACTACCGCCCATGGAGCTGTGTGAGATTTACTGCTTGAGTGAGGCAAAAAGGCACTTTTTCATGCAACAAAACCTCCAGCCGGCATCTGGAAATACAAGTGAAGGGTGAGAAAACTCAAAAGAGCACTGGTGCAAGGAACAGAAGAACTTGTGTGTCAAGAAAACTTACGCCTTGACTGCCGGTAAGGAAGTGTCACCCTAAAGCAGCGCCCAGTCACAATCCAACACAGCTGCGCCACACCAAATGACAACACAAGATCTGTTTTCTTGCCCGTCCAAAAGAGAGGCTAGCAGCTATGGTACACAAGCTATGCTCAATATTTAGCACGACAGGGCTAAAAAAAAAAAAAAAAAATGCAGCTTACCACGAGTTACTTTGCCATGCTGGCAAATCGGTTCTACGGAATCCTGCTAGGTGGAGCAAGTATCGTGAAATGTCCCGATGACAATTTTTCTCTGCCATACTGAATGTCCAGGCTGCATTACTGACCACAATTCAGTACTTGCAATGCCCATCAGGGGTACAATTATAAGATTCTTTTCATTTACAGCCGCAACATTGTAGAATGCGGTGAGGAAGTGCTCCAAGAAAATTCAGTCACCAGGCGTTAAAACAAACAGCTGACTCTGTTTTTTATTTTTTGAGATGCGTTCTGAATTAATTAGCACATGTACAATAACCCCTGCATTTACTTTTCCAAGGACACTGCCCAAGAGGCCAAGCTCTTGTGACAACATTTCCCAATGCAACAGCTGCAGATGAAGACCTAAACTGAACAGCATGTGATGGGAAACACACCCCAGCCACAAAAGCAATGGTGCGCCATCAAGAGACTAACAGAAAAGGCACACAGGATGACAAGACCAAACACCAGCACCGTTACCTAATCGGCACTTGCACGGCAAACCCCTCGAACGGGAACATGCAAAGATACTTTCAGGCAATCACGTGCGTTGTACTAAGCCAGGAGAGAAATGACTGAGGTTGTGGAAATATAGTGTGCTTGGATTACACTCGAGTGGTCGCGACTTTGGTGCACCCCACGGGCGAAGGGTGCAGTTGTGTCTATCTGGGAGGGGTTGGAACGGCACGAAATGCAACTCCTGCACATCATTCTTGAATATGACTGATTCCGTGAAATTTATTTGCATGCGTTCCTACCTAACCATTCTCAGCTGCAAGTGTAAATAAAGATTAGTAGGAAAACAGGCACCATTTTTTAATGTTGTCAGTGCACCTTTTGCTTACATCCCCAAATAGTGAGCGTAGTATCTACTATGACCAACAAGTTTCAATCTGCCCAAACAGTGAAAGACAAAAATTCTGGAACGCATCTGTGCTGAAATGGACATCACTGCTGATGTTTCTTGATCAAGGGTAGAACTTAAAAAGTGAACTCCAAGATAGAGAAAATTATGTTAATATTGTCACTTGATGCCCGTAGTATATCAACATCAACTGTGCGCTGTGCTGCAAAGTGCAAACATTTCCTCAAAGAGAGAGAGAGAGAGAGAGAAAGTGAACAAAAGTGGCCTCCCGACGATGGGCAGGCTCTACCCAGTCGCAACAGTACCTCGGGCCCACTTGCCGCCGACCCCTCACTCGCGGGAGGCTCACGTTCGGGCACCACATGGTTGCGTTGCGACGACGAGGACACGGTGTCGTCGTCTTCCTCCATTGTCTGCGCAGCAATGCATGGTGCTTAGGCACGAAATGAGCAGCAACAAATAGCACCACTCCCGTCTATGCCTTTGGTACTCACTAAATTTTTTTAGGCCACAGCGCCTAAACCCACTCAATACTCGGAGTTTTGGGCATTAAAAGACATATGTGACGTGTCCGAGATAAACGTGTTGAACAAGACAGTGTTCAGTCAAAATTAAATTAAATCAGGTGGTTTCACATGCACGCCAGTGGTGGAACAGCCATTTGACCTTTCAGCGCAGCCTGGTGCAGGCAAAAAGCAGATTTGGCGCAGGGTCCAATGCATGTGTTCTTACCATATACCACGCAAACTGAAACTCATATAGTCAATAGGTTGTGGGGACGGGTTTGCCCGAGGCTTACCCCGCAAGCGCAGTCGGAAGAGAACGCGATGCACCTACACCCCACGACGCAAAGGGTGGTGCGACAGGGTTCATTGATATGGGGCAGAGAAGGCAGCACAGACAGATCGTCAACAAGCACGTGTTTTATTAACCCAGGATGCTAAACAGTGCGACAGTCGCGGCTTGTGGGCAAAGGCTCACCGTAGGACCGATAGAGTACGCACGCCTGTACTGAATTTGACACCATGCCATATACTAATGTGATACCACGCACATTAGGGAGTTTTCGAATAGGGGCCGCAAAGGTTCTAGCATCGCAAAAAACGTCAAGCGCCACTGCACATGCGCGAGACACAAATAGGATTCTGCGTTTGCGTCAGTGATACCATAGCACCGAAATAGCGCAGCGGCCCAAGCTCAATGCAAAAGTTTTGTGTCGAAAAACATGGCGGCACCCACAGAAGTGCGGCGTACCGCATTCGACCTCATTTGCTAATACCATTCTTAACTATGCACCATGTGCGATTCTGATCACAGCGGCTCTTTTGCAAAGCCCTGCTATCACCCATAAACAAGGAAAAGCCTTACATTTCACCCCAAAACGTGATATCCCCCTTCTGCAGTACCACTCTGCAGTATTACTCTGCAGTACCACACAAGCGGGTTTGATGAACACCGAAATAAAGCGCCAGCGAGACCAGCAGCACTGCATTGTACGTCCGTCGGAGAAAAATGCGCGAATGATGAAGCAGATGACTCTGGCAAGCGCACAGAGTTTCTCACTATATAGTGGGAAACTCTATGGACAGGCCTCTGCTTTCTTTTATGATGATGATGATGACAGCGTGCTGTAGGTTTTGATTTCAGTTTTGCTAGCTGCGAAGCATCGACGAAAGGAGGGTTTCGCTCTTATACATGCTTTGGAGCAGGCTTGGCACAATTTGCCACTAAAATGCCGTTCTGGCACAGCATGGCACAAAGAACCGCTCTCGGTGCAGTTTGCTGCAATTGGCGCAGCTGTCCCACCAATGACATGCCAAAACAATGATCCGATTATGAGGTACACCAGAGTGCGGGACTCCGTATTAATTTTGACCACCCAGGGTTTTTTAATGTGCTCCCAATACACGGTACATGGGTGTTTTAAACTGAAAGGCTACTAGTTACATATTAATGCATCAGATTCGAATCCACACATCACGAGTAGGCTGCTGCTTTAGAAATGAAATTGTTTGCCCCCCCCCCCCCCCTCATCTCGCTCACAACTCTACAAGACAAGTTTCAATAAGACCTGCAGTCCACAAAAAAGTAGAACTGCTGAGGCCGATCCCAATCCTTAAATGCCACACTTGTGCAATTAAACAAATGATCCCACAAACCTCACTGCTGTCAGGCTTGGACCGCTTGACCACTTCACCATCAGCTTCAGAGTCTTCTTCGCACTGCCGCTTCGTGCCACCACTGGTGTTCAGAGGTGACGGCGAATCGTCCATCTGAGGGAAGAATGAGGCATTTCAAGGTGCCGACTGCCAAGCATCCAGTGGACTTAAAGGTATGTGACGAGTACTCAAGATAGAGGTAAAAAGAGCGAGACAAGGCTTATGCATGTCCGAGGCAAGGACAGCATCTGTCTCAAATTTTGCCATAGTCAACACGTGCATGCAGTTTTCAAATGTCACTACCCTGTCTATTTCCATCAAATTTTAATTTACTTGGGGAGCTTAGGGTTTCTTGTCCTGAAACTGTAGGGTAGGTTGTCGGGAACATCGAAGTGGGGACCTTCCCCGTCTCAGTTCCTCAAATGCTTTCCTGCTCACGTCTACTTGCTCTCATCTATAGCCCGCCACCGATGGTTGCAGTCATTTTGCCGCTCTCTAAGTGCTCTCATTTGAAACTGCAACCCCATGCTGACTAGAAGAGTTCCCCTCACTGAATCACAGCTTGCCATTACTGTTATACCTGCTTTCCCGAGGCAAATATGTTGCTGTTCATCCATCCTGTTTTGGAACTTGCCTTCACAATAACCTGTTTCAAAACAGCACTACACTGAATTTCATGTGCTGGATCCATTGTCATGCTAAGGCTTACATTTTCTGCAACGTTCATTTGACTTGCATCTTTTTCAAAACGCGAGTTCATGTATGTGCACCTGTGCTAAATATGCAAATAAAACTTTTTTTGGACACTAAGGCTGACAACCCACAATTGACCGAGTGCAACACATGGTTTGCAATGGCATGCATGAACCGCAGTCTCATTGTAGGGTTAGATGCCAAAGAACCAAGATTTTTTTTTTTCTTTCCGGAACCACTGGCTTGCTTAGTTCTGACCATGGACATGCAGGTCATTACATCTTTAATATGAATATTCATTTTTTTTATCCCCCTAGTGCTAAATTATGTACTTATTTGAACCACTCTGAAACTGCGGATGCTTACGGCAGAAGCATACATCTGCCACCATGTCATGCTTAACGATAGTAGAGCTTCTTTGTATAAAACAATTTAAAAATTACTCCCTAGTGCTGTTCAAATTATTGCTTACTTCAATCAACTGCCACTGCCTAGAAAACTAGGTGAGAACTGCACAATGTCCTGCTGTTATCCTCCCTCCTTGCACCAACTTTTACAAGTGCTAAAACAGTCTTAATAATGCAAATGCCGGTGAGCAACAGGACAGTGCATGCGAGACACTCACCTTGTACAACTGAGAACAGGTAAAACAAATGCACATGCATGTAAACAGGCACTGCACATCATAAATCAAACACCGTACCAATGAAACCAGTGTTCTTTCAAAATTTTTATTTCCAGCTACGCAGTACAACTTATGTAGCTGCACGTCAATTTTCTCAGCAAAGGAGCGGCACCACACACCGCAGCTGCCAGAAAAATATTGCACTCTCTCCTCGGATCAATGCCAGCAACGCCCATCAGTGCAAAGCTGTCTTAGCCACAACATAGTGCAAGCAAGTAATGAAACCCCGAGTACAGCTGCAAAATGCAGTATACTTTGCTAAACTTGGGTTGCAATTATATTCTGTGCTACTACCATCAAATACAGGAGCCTCAATGAAATACAGACATGCTAGCACCCCAATATTCGTGCAGCTCCTCCACTTTATTTTGTAATCTGCCCGCCACCAGCAATTGAGCAATCTGACCGAGCAAACTGACCAGCTCGGTTTACAATAAGCAGATCTGGGATTGTCTACTAGCCACATACGTACTGGAGTAAATCGTACTGCAGTGGCGGTGGACGAGCAGCGACTGCTGCAAGGCTGTGGTAGAGCGATCGTCGACTGTTCTTCAGAGCCCCGAGCTATGGCGAGCCGAGCGCTTCCCCTCTCCTTCCCTACCTAAGCCCAGGGGCTTGAAATGCCCCCGCAATTCAAGGCATACTAATAGCAACCCAGCCACTGATCGTCTTGCCAATACTAGCCCACTAAAGACATGGCATAGCATGTTCTCCGGTTTGAAGCACGCATCGTGATGAAGTTCCAGCAAATCTATAGCGTCTGATCATCTAAAGAAGGTGTCGGTTTCAAACACACGTCACGGCCAATTGACATTCCTTCGCTCTGTAGAAAAGAGCATGTGGTTTCATGTCTTAAACCAGTCATTTTCTTTTCCCCTGTGTATATTGCAATTTTTTGGATATTGCAGTTGGACTTCACCTTTCACCTTTGGCATTTTTCTTACGTTACTGGACTATACAGGAATTCACTAGAGCCATGCATTTTATTCTGCACTAAGTGCCATTTCATAACATTTTGTTTCCTTTCAAAAGCCACTACTGTGAACTATATTTAGTCTTAACAAGTTAGAGACTATACTTTATCAAACACTTACACACTTCTGTTTCAAACTTGGTTCCACCTCTCAAACATTAAAAGATTGTCCTACAAAAGTAGATAACTTTCAACCTTTTTTAACAGCACCCAGAAAAATATCTCCACTAACTAATGAAAGGCTAAAATGATGAATAATTAATTATCCCTGCCTATATATAATCAACTATTGATACAAAGACCACTTTTCGATGAACTATACAGTTCGCTATAGATGGACACGACTTACCGTACCAATTTTCACTTGAGTATTTAGCAAAAAAAAAAAAAGCGTGTATCATAATATGTGGATATTAATATCTTGACCACCTGCTCAGACAAGGTTGGCAGCACTTGAACACCTGCATTTATTATCCTATACAAAAGTGCAAACTCCAGGGGGGAAATTGGGTTTAAACCTATTCTGATAAAACTTGTTTGGGGAGCATAAGATTTTAAATTTAAATTGGGTTTTACTAAAAAGAACAACGTAAAACTGTACCACTCTGGTACTGCTCAATAAACAGGTGACCTGTTTGTTGGCCCAAGTTCATCTGGTCACCCCGGCTGTCTTGTGCCTTTCTTGGCAATGGGTTGTTGTAATGCAGATGACTGTCGCTTCGTTGACACACGGATGCAACTATTAGCTATACCGCAGAGCACACTTCCACGGAGAGCACTCCACAATAAAGTCTCATGCAATCGTCTCATTGTGCCACTGCTAGAGAGCATAGGAAACTGCTTGTGCACCATGCAACAGTGTGCGTCATTCTTGCATGCGCAGGATACTTCACCATCCTCTCCATTCAGATGTCGCGGCAGATTACCAAATCATTGGGACTACGAGAGTAGTGGTGTTCAGTTAACCACAAGAAATTCGTGAGCTTCCTTTGGAAACTCCTAATTGTGTTTAACCTTCCATTTCCAGGAATATTGTCCACATTGAACCCGCCTTTGTACTGCCATCGGTTGAAGACTGCCACAACATCATGTTTCTCGCAGCTTCTGCCGGGATACATTGTGGAGCTTGCCGCCCTCTGGCAGCGTTGGATGTGCAATATCCAAGTGCTTGCAAAGGATTTGGGCAGGCACTCCAAAACAGCCACATGGCGGAAGAGGAGAAAAGGTTTCTTGCAATAATGTTTACCAGCACTGCTGCAGGAATTTCACGACATGTAATTCTCTGGTGTGCAAACGTCCAGTGTGCAAACAGGTAATGGCCGTAGAAATGTGTGACTGCACGATACCAGCCTCATCAAGACCGGCTCTAGCCTAGTTCATCAGCAGCGTCAGCCTCTCGCCATACATTTCGTTGCATCATAGCTGTGGCAAGCTGATATAAATGGGTGTCCTGGCGTTGTCTTTTGGCTATGCATGTGTTTGGCACTAAATTCAGTTCCTTAACAACTCTGCTTTTCTGTGCATCACTCGTGTGTTCTGCTTGCCAGAGGATGAGCAACGACATCAATGCCACCTCGGGAGGCCATGCAAAACTCTTGTGGCCTTACGAGTGTGCCCACTGCAACCAAACTATGGTGCAATACGAAGTCATTGCTGCCTCTACTTTTCCCTCCCTCCAACGTTATGTATTGGTGAAACTATGAACCTTGAGACTGGTTCGCATCCCACTAAGGTAAGAAGATGAACACTTCTTGGCACTATGAGGATAGTATACCTTGCAAACGTGGCTTATGAGCATTTGCAAGGTACTGAAGACAGGCAGTGATTACAGTAGAATTCAGATATAGTGAACAAACTTACGTGCTGAAAATAGATTGATACTAACACTATATCCAAAATTTGCCTAAAATAGACTTTCCTGACGTGTTCATTATGTACGAAACTGTCTCCATTGGAGAAAAAAAAGGAATGCCTTTATAGGTCACGAAACTACGCATAGTAGACAGTAATTCTTGCCTCTCTCAGAATGTTTCTCAGCATCACTAAGCATTCCTCATGTGCGAGATTGTGTAGACCTGATCCAGCAGTCCACCTTCACCAATGTTAGCACAGCACCGGGAAGTGTGCGGCAAGGCAGTTTTTCAGCTACTAGCCCTAACGTTGAGTTTTTCACGAGGGAATTATTTAGCTTAGGTATACAATAGAGAATAATTCACTTTATGTGGGTTAGCCTGTATTTCAATCGTAAGATCGCACATTGTGAAAAATAAAGTAAGCAAGCAGCTAAGTATTTACTGTTTTGGTGTTCCGGAGGCTTTTCTTGAGCCCTGGTACATTCAAATTAATCCAGGGAGTACAAATAGCCGACGGTATCATGGACAAAAGCACCAATGTCCCTCTCTCAATTTTGTTCCATGTGCTGGCAAATCATCTTTTGTCCAAGTGCGAACATGCATGCACTCGGGGACCCTGAAGGTAACCTTACAACTCGAACAGCATCTTCACTTCGTTTACCATAAAATACACTGAGCCGTGGTGGACAAAATCGCTGCACAGAGCAGGGCACTGCTACTGCATGCATTTATTGTAAATCAACAAATCTGCCACCAGAGATGCTCAAACACTTCGTTCTGGAGGTCTTCACTGCTGAGGCCTGAACAATGCGCATTTAGAATTTAGCCGGGACATACAGAATCCCACATTTTACAGGTAATTTTGTCGCAGAATCCACCGCAGAGGCATTTAACTGTTTACACACAAAAGAAAAATTATCCATACAGTTCAAGCCTGTAAAAGCTGACATGCAAGCCAGAACAGCTGCAACCCAAGACTGTGCAACAATGGTGCACTAAAACACACACGACCCAACATGACACGCAACAGTCACAAGCACCAAACATCGGCTAGAAGAAAAGTACCTTTATTGAATGAAAGTCATTACAACCTGCTTTGGCACACAGAGCATAACAAGAAAGACGCGCCTTGAAATTTTGAAGCCGCACACGGAATGTCTGCTCAAATGACAATAGTAAACACAGGCTCCAGCACACGTTCCCGTGGGAAGCCTACACACAGTCCAGAATTTAGCGCAACACCGGGCATTAGATGAGTCATGACACGAACATTAAGACAGGGGATGAGGGGCTGAGAGATAAGGTAAGCCATACAGAGTGGGTATCCCAAAAAGAAACACCTTTGCAAAACTCTACTGTTAATTTTTTTTTTTAAAGCCTAAATGCTGTGTGCAGGCATCCATAGTGGGAGGGCGGTGCTGCTATGAGAAAAGATAGTCCTGGCCTGCCTGCTCGAGACACAGAAGAAACAAAAATGTTTGAACTTAAAAAATAAAGCTGGAAGAATGCGACTAGATTCAGCTTGGACTGCATGGGAGAGGAAGAAATTGTCAGTTATTTCAGACAGGCTGTTCTAACCAGTTGCCCACACAGAGGGTTGCACAGCAGCCAATGTTACGTTTCTTAAAGCAACCGGTCACAAATGTTGCCAATGACTTCAGGAAACGGGAGAGGGTAAAGAAGGTCAAAAGGGGATAGAAAACATCCCAAAGGAAAAATGCACCTTGTCCAGGGGTTACACACTGGCCAAATGCCCAATTTACATGCATGCAGAAGCTGCAAGGTGTACTACTGTCCGTTTTCCAAAGCACCAAATTAAGCAGAGCATTATGGGAGCGGGATAAAAAAAAGAGAGAGAGGGAGAGATCACAGGTTGTCAATCAATCGCAGCCATGCAATGTACAGCCACACTACTGTCTCGAGGAGACGGGCAGGGCGCGGAGAGGCACGGGCGTCATGTGTGCACCGAGAACAAAGCCAGCAGGCAGCGTGCATGCAAACGCGGAGCGTTCCCAGATGGCAGGCAAGCAGGGTGCACAGGGCTTGTCAAGAAGGTGGCCGCGAGGACCGAGCAAGCGAGGTGGCACAGCGGCGGTGGCAGCGGCGGCGATGTTTTTTGTGTTTTTTTTTCTCTTTTTCTCTGCACGTGCTCATGGAGAGGAGGAAGTAGCGGGGAAAAGTGTCAGCCCAACACCTACAAGAGAACAATGCAAGGAGAGGTAGCGCTGAAGCAAGGACGGCCCTTCCGATAGTGGTCAAAAGTGTTAAAAGTCGCGTTACGATGCAATGACACGCTCTCTGAAACCCACGGCGCCGGGGCAGCTTGGAAGTGGCAAAGGTAGCACGATGTGAAGAAGGGAGGTGACCAGAGTGTCCAGAGGTTTCGGTGTGCCATGACCAGCAGACATGGCAAAGGTCGCATGTTGGTTGCATACTTTGGCGAATCTTCCAAAGATGATTCAGAAAGCTATCGTTTGAGATGAACCGTTTTGCATGAAACATGCCAGATCTAGTGGGGAAACCTGCCAAAATGGCAACACTGACTGTGCCGCACAGGGGGGGCTCTCCGTCACACCACCCCCGCTGCCATGCCACCTTCACCAGCGATGCACCCTCCTTGGTGCCAAGTGGGACGCAATGGGCCGGCTACTACCACACCATGTTACCTTTGCCACCACCATGCCACAGGCCACCGAAGCACATGCTGCCAGAGCTGGTGGTGGAAGCGTTGCTCTTGGCAAGAACCCGTGCGGGAGACAGCCGCTGGCAAACGGGGAAGCCAGCGCTCCGTGTGATGAGCAATGGGCACAGAGTACTCGGGCTGGTCCCAAGAGCAGCGACTGGCACCACATGTGGGAGCATGCGCGAGGCTAACAACAGACAAGATTTCACCACGTTTAGAGTGCAGGTCGCTGCTGCAGTGACAGTAGTTCTCACTGCCTCTTCGCTGTACTTGGGTTTGAAGAAACATTGAGGACACTGCCATCGTGCATTTTTCCGGCGAATATTCGGGAGAAGTCTGGGGTCGAGCCCCCGCAACCTCGCTACCACGGTAGAATCTTTTTATTTTCACCTTCCTGCCTTTTGACACTGACCATAGCTGCTATTCACCCTGCTGCAGGTGCTGCTAATGCTGACATGATTTATGGCAACGGTGGTGCAGTTGGCAAAACTCATGAAGTCAACTTATTGTGGCCTGGGTTTCGTGCATGCTAGGGACTGCTGAAGCGTACCATGGGCTGTATGCTGCTGTGATTGCTTCAAAGGCAAAACACGACAGGAATGTGGCCAAATCAAGGAATGTCTCTCGCCACAGACAGAATACAGCCCCAGATGCGACGCTGCGCCCTCTACCCAAAGTGTACAGAAAACTTTCTGTAACTAAGCTGCTGCTCACAACTGCAAGAGCAGAGTCGAGCAGAATGATGCATACTGTGCCTCGGCGTAAACCACACACAGTAAGTGTACATTCCTAAATGGCAGCAGACGTCACATGGTCGATTTGAACTAACAACCAGGCAGCAAACTTAATCCTAGAAAGGCTAATCCACCATGTTGTTCCTACCCAGTTTATCTTGTGAGGGCCCTTGCAACTCGAGACCAAGAAGCAGCAGGTGGCCCAAAACGGTCATGTGACCTCTGCGGCATGCCTCTATGGGCTCTACTGTTGCAGAAAAGCCTTCGGGCTTTTCTGCAACAGGATACTGAACAAAAAAAGTGGACGAACGTGTCACACACAGAAGTTCAACAGCTGGAGACCAAAGGCCAGCATGCACTTTTTCATGCACCTACGTTGACAGTGGCACTCATTACCGGTTGAGGTTCTAGGCTACAAGGCAGCCCTCTGTATGGTTTGGCAGGTAGTCGCAACCTCGGCCACATACAGCCCGTTACAACCCATTGTAGATGCTTGACAAAGCAGTGGAAGGATGCGCTAAAAGCCATTCCCACGTTTACTTCACGATGATAGCAATGCGAGCGACATTTTGCAGGATTTGTGGTAGAGCAAGTTACACTGGTTGAGTAAGCTTCGCAGCATCTGATAGATGACCGCTGTAACCCATGTCAAAGCTGGCCATTTCGACCTATCTGACTGTGCCTCCCCAAATGCTCTCAGAGCTACAGTGAAAAGCCCTACATACTTTGTGACAACCTAAGAATTCAGGACAGGTGGTGCCCACAAAATCGCACCACACCAGCCTTCTGTGCCTTCGATCAGCATATATAGAAGTTCTTTTCGAACTTGGTGGCGGTCTCTACGAGCTCTCTACGACAAAGTAGCATTCGACACGGAAGTATCTCCACGTGATATTTGTGCTTGTCCTCATCGAAGTTGTCACAATGCTAATAGCTGAAGTGTAGCGCCCCCACGCAGTACTGATGGTTTGTGTGTAGCTGTGTCATGCCTGGCAAGAGTGCCAAGAGTCCGCATCAGAGAATAAAAGTTCATTCTGGGTTGACAGCTCGGCATGTTCCTTTGTTCACGGGCCTGATGGCCTACTTCTTTTCCCGGTAGCCACCGACTACCCTCGGCTGTCGGTACTTTATCAAATGGTGATGAGGATGAAAAATTTTCACACGAGTCTGCTTCTGAACCGCTCTACCATCTGCCCACATGCCAAATTTCGGCAACGTCGAACCATTCAAGAGGGTGGACCGGCCCGAAGCATTTTTTGTGGTGAATGATGTCGCTGAAGACAAGCAAACATTTCTTGCCCAATTTTTCTGCACTCCTCCGGCTGTTGCACTAGCTTCTTTGTGATGGAAACAAGTGAGAGTGGGGACAGGAACAGCAAGGTGTGTCTCAGCTGTGACGTATCATCACATGCTATAGGCACAGTTCTGGTGCACATAGATGCTGATGGCCAAGAATGCCCCACTGCTTTTGCCTCAAGGAGCTTATCAAACGCGGAACAAAATTGCAGCCAACTTCACAAGGAGGCAGTGGCTTTGGTGTTTGGGGTGGATCGGTTTCACCTGTACGTGTGGGACATACTGCTTGAAGCACTTTCAGGCCACATGCCACTTCTGAGATCGTTGGGCACCAACAAGCCTAGTGCAAGCTTTGCCTCGAGTGGTCAGGTGGGCTGCAAAGCTCTCCGCTTACAAGCACGGCAAAGAGTTTGGGCATGCCGATGTTCTTAGTGGGCTGCTGCTGCCGAACAACAGCACCACATTGCCTCTCCCTGGCAAGATCCTGCTGGAAGAGGCATATCCGTGACTCCTATCACCTGCTGCTGTGGCACGAGCCACAAGGAACAGTCCAGTTCTGGGTTATGTGCTTTCCGTTTTGAAAGTCTTTTCGTATTGAAAGTCTTTTCGCATTGAAAGTCTTTTTGTATTGAAAGGAGAAAGCTTCGCAGCAGGGCCACAGTGGAACCCCTTCAATGCCGAAAGCACAGAACTCGGTCTCCACGAGGGCTGTCTACTATGGGGCTCAAGAGTCGTGGTTCCAAAACCACTGCGGGCCCAAATACTTGCATGTGCTTCATGCCAGCCACCCCTGTACGGAGAAGGGGAATATGAATGCTAGGAGCCACGTGTGGTGGCCAGGCATAGACACTGCCAACAGTGCGAAGAGGTGAAGAGCTGCACTACACGCCAGGCTCAACATCGACCTCCAGCCAGTCCAGCACAGCCAGTCCAACAGACACCCTGGCCTTTTCCACAGCGACCCTGGTCCAGGCTTCACATTGATATCGGGGGAACATTGCTAGGACATACATTATTGTTAATGCATTCTCGAAGTCTTCTTTGTGGCTTCCACGTCTTCAGAGGCTACGACTTCAGTTCCGAGAATTGCATTAGCTCACCATGGCTTTCCCTACGTTATAGTTTCGGACAATGGTCTTGCTATTACCAGTGCACAGCACCTTGGGTTCGTCACTTGAAACTGAACACTCTGCATGCTGGTATTGCCATATCACCCTGCCGCAAACGATGCAGCAGAGCAAGTGGTGCAGATGGCTAGTAGTAGTCTGTGACTACCAGGAGAAGTAGGCCAGGAGGCCCACTAATGAACAAGGGAACGTGCCGAGCCGTCAACCCAGAGTAAACCGACTTTATTCTCTGACGTAGCTCTTCATGTGGTGCACAGGCCATGGAGCAGCTACACACAAACCATGAGCGCCGTGTGGAGACACTGTACTTCAGCTATTAGCATTGTGACGTATCAACAAAGGTGATCGAGCCTTTGCAAAAGAAACACTACCATAATGCTTCGCAAAGAGTTGTAAAGTCTCCTGTCTACTTTTATGACCTTTGCTGTGCCGATATGTGGCACGCAAACAACTCTACTCAGTTACTACATTATACCCAATAGTAAAGTTGTTATAGTATCAAGCTTCGACCACACTTGCCACTGCATTCTTAGGTTGCCGTTGACTATACAGCCTCGTGGTGTTCCCTCTGTGGTTCTCGCCCAGAGACGAGACAGCATGCACGGCATCCTTACCTGCAGCTGGCTGTCGGCAGCGGTGCGCTCGAGGAAGGGCAGGTCTGAGCCAGCGTTCTTGCCCAGTCCGATGGCATCCATGAAGGCAGCACTGTTGACCTCGTCCGAGCGGCAGCGCTTGCTGCCCCCGTCCTCCTCACTGGCCTCTTCCCCGCCAGAGCCCCCACTGCAGCTGTTGGCATTCTGGTTGTGGTAAGGGTGGCTGCCTGCGGTCACTCCAGCGCCACTGCCACCACCACCCCCACCTGACACTGCCACATCCACGCCAGACTCGGGGTCAAGTTTGCGCTTGTGCTGAGCAATGGAGGCTGGGTTGCTGCTGGCAGTCTGCGTGGCAAAAACAAGGCGGGCAGTCAGTTATGAAAGGCGATAATTGGCCAAGCTGGATCCCGTTCGCCCGCCCCAGAAGAGTTTGGGGCAGGTACGGACCACACGGGTGCTCACTCACAATCGATTTTCCTTCTGAAAAGCCGTTGGTTCACATACGTAAACCAGTGCAGCCAAGACTATACAAATTATCGTACATACTCGAACCTAGGTCGGCCCCCATATGTCCAAAGCCAGAAAAAAAAAAAAAAAAAAAAAAGAGAGAGAGAGAGAGAGAGAGAGAGAGTGTAAGTGCAACAAAAAAGTGACGACAGCGTTCACAAAACGAAAACATTTAATATGAACATGCTGAGCTCACTCTACATCTTCGCTGCTAGCCTTCTACGCTTGTGGATGCGCACAAGCTGACGTCCGTGCCCCCATGCATGCACAGAAAGTGCGGCGCTATCTCTGTTATCGCACACTTATCTTCCTTGCTGGTATCATCTCGTCATTATGGCACATGCAGAAGGCGTGTCCCACTGCCCCCTCCAATGACGAACATTTTTCTCATCGATGCTGAAGTCCCGCCCGGCTTTAACGTTTGACAATGCCTCTGCAGCTAACACAACTTTTCATTTGTGGCATCGCCTGTTTGGTACCATTACAATAATGCCACACCGCACACAGATACTTAGCCAAGCCACCATACCAATATGACACAGATCAAAATGGCGACGTCGCTCATGTACTGGTGCGGCCAATAATGGCTGCGATATCGATTTTTCTAGATAGCGCTAGATATGCACCAGAACTATCATTTTCAATTACAAACTGGCAAATTTTTTAAAAGCCTCGAATCTAAGCCGACCCTGGAGTTTGGTATACAATTATTCGGAAAAAAAAAAAGATTACTGTCGGCCTAGATTCGAATAGATACGGTATACTAGAACTCCGCTGACATGCTCCTCAATCGTACGTTTTCCCAGGCCCAACACAGATGAAGCCCCATCCCAGCAAAGGGCTCAGACACTTATGCATGAGAATCCCCTTGGGTACGTCATGCATGCAATGTTCTTGCACGACACTTGCTGCTTTGGCGTATAATCACAAGAAAAATGTCAGTCAAATTCTCAATACAATAAACCTCAATTTAACAGAGGCCTGCTTCCAGAGCCTGAATGCATATAGGCAGCCATGTTTCGCTGCCAGCAATTGTTCCTCCAGCACAAAAACGGTGGGGAGGGGTGCGCTCACGCTCAACGTGATCAAGCGTAACAGGGGCGAGGCGTGCCAACACCTGCTTCCCCCCTTAGAGAATGTGGACAATGTCTTCGAGGTAACCTGTGGCAAGTGGAAAGGTCGAGCCAAGACGGCTGGTGCCTCGATGCGCACTGTGTTCCCATGTGCGTAATTTCCAGTTTACAAGGCGCACGAAGCAAGAGGAGACGAAGCAGCAGCAGCTGTGGCAGAAAAATGCGGAGTTCTGCTAACAGGAAGTGGACAGCGTTTTAATATCATGGTAGTAATGATGTAGTGTACACCGTGCCAAGAGTACTCGTTGAAGAGTAGGAACAGTCTGAAGGGAGATGCTCGAAGGAGAGTGAGAAATGAGCAGCCTCCGCGTCGTCGATCATCAAAAGCCTGTAACCCAGCTATTACGGCATCACTTTGAAAAACTCCTGCAGCTGCGCCTTCGTTGCGGACTTTTATACACCTGCCGTTATATAAATTTTCTAACTTCGGGGTGGCTTAGGGGCACTTTGAAAGGTGCCCAACCCCTTTAACGAACAAGCCATTGCCCTTGAACAGTGCAAACATTATGCACCTTCTTCGATCATCTCTCGTTCAGGCAGCCTCAAAATTAACAAGCGGCAACATATCTTTCCCAAGCATACAAGGCCGTGACACACAAGCAGTCCACTCACCACACTGAGGCTAGAGCAGGAGTCGTCACTGATCAGCGCAACATCATTGGCAGTGCCACCTATCCCATCAGCCACCAGGCCAAGGAGGGCAGAGTCTGAACGGCTCGAGGACAGAGTCTTCTTTCCCGTCTGCGAGGTTGAGCCAGGGCTGTGCTGAGGTGTGGAGTTTGGCGTCGCGTTCTGCAAGCAGCAAGGTGACCCACAAATAGGTTGAGCCAAACCCGAAACCTAGGGTAGCCAGAACCAGCAAGCAACTCACCGTCTTGTTTCCTTTCTTTTTGGACCGATTGATCACAGAGGTAGGTAGGTACTTCACAAGCTCTCTCCTGCAGAAAGACATACAAGCGTCAAGGGGGACACTGAAGAGGTGCACTAAATCTATTTAGACAAAGTTTGATGGGTCATGAAGACTGCCATTTTCAAGACGTTGAAATGGCCGTTTCCCATTCAAGGCTTTGAAGGACCAGTATAAACCCTGAAAAGATTTGACTTGGCATTATGCTCTCTACATGGGAAGCTTGTTTACGACTTGACCAAGAGTACTGTGTGGGGGCCAGGATGTCTAAGCTATTAATTTTTTAATCTTGGTTGATGCATGTCCTGCTTCTTCATAATGAAGTTTATTGCATGCTAACACATGCAGCGTTACGGTAATTACATTCTTGCGCCTCGTCCACGAACAGAACATGCAAAAAGACCTACCGCCTGACGTATTTGATGTCCACTTCCATGTCCTGTTTGAAAATGTTGATTGCTGTTGCTTGCCTCTTTACTGCAAGAGCAACAATATAAGACAAACAAAATGGGTCAACATAAGCAAGGAATTGGCAACAAAGGAAATTTTCTTTCACAATCAAGATATTTATGCGCAAATCTATTGAAGTGTTTACTTGCATCGCTTTCACACTAAATTTTGTGAAAATAATTGTATCCCTGATTGCCATCATCCACGAACACTTCTGAGGTGGCATTCACAATAGCATAGTTTAAGGGGGGAAGTGGGTCTTAAAAATTTTTTTCTTATTTTTGGGTGAATCTTTCATAAACTCCACTGTCTGGGGTAATTTTTCGTGCTGATTTCAGATCTGTAATTAGATTTTTGATAGCTGTAGCAGTTCAAAAAATATTGAGGTCTGAAGTCAAATTAATGTCAAACTCGTTACGGGGCTTTTTGATGATTCCGTCTTGCTAAATCAAAAACTAAATGCATGAAACCATTGCTAAAGACCTACTGTAGGAGGTGATGCTATTTTTATTCATTTGGAAGCATTTTGCGGACAAGAAAACAATCTTGCATTTATTATGAACATTTTTTTTCTAATTAGCAGCGAGTACTATACCTGAATGTAATTTTCATGCCGGTGCAAGAGTAATAAAAATAGCATCACCCCGCAGATCATTTCAATACGAATAAAATGATACCACCCTTGTCATTTTTGGCCAAAGACAACCCAGAAAAAACACCCGTAAGGCGGAGTACAGTGTGCAAAAACATCGAACTGAAATAAACGCATTTGAAGTTTCAAACAAATGTAGCTTTTGCTGAAGTGAATCTACAGCAATACAAATGGCACCATATTGAAGCTCTATGTTTTGTAAGAATGGCCATACTAAATGTGTGACTGCACACTCTCAAAATAATAGTACACTGGCCACTGAACTAGCACAAGAAACTTTATTAGGCACCATGCTCTACAAAGAGCATGGTGCCTGGGTTTCAAACCGAAGTGTAGAACTCTGTGTGGGCATGAATATAGTTCCAGTGTTGTACATGCAGGCTGTCTGATTGATAGCAGTCTCCATTACAATCAGTGAGGCATTTATTCATTTGGTATAATTGACCATGTTACTGAATGAAGGCTCTGAGTGTAAGTAGCCTTCCAAGCCATCTTCACCTGACAGTGGCTGTGGAACTTAGGATCAGAAGGCCAGTGATAATATGCAGCTGCTAGGTGCTTTTCAGAATTTTACTTTTGTATGATGCCTCGATGACTTCTGCAGCCAGGTGTGTGCCAGCCCAAGGGGCCTAGTGAACAAAGCTCATGATGAGGTTCTCTTTATGAAGGGGTGGTATGATAGATATTGTTACGAGCTATCGTGACAATATGATAATAGAGTGAACGCGCAATGTGCTTGGTTGCGAGTCCGAAGTGCCGATGTGCGAAATGCACAGCCGCAGATACAAGGAGCCGACGCGCGATGTGCTTAGTCGCGCAGTTCAAGGTGCCGACGCGCGAAATGCCTAGTCGCGAGCTCGGGGAGTCGACCCTCGACGCGCTTATTCGTGCAGTCCGAGGTGCCGACGCGCGAAATGCCTAGTCGCGGGCTCGAGGAGTCGACCTTCGACGCACTTATTCGAGCAGTCCGAGGTGCCGACGCGCGAAATGCCTAGTCGCGGGCTCGAGGAGTCGACCTTCGACGCACTTATTCGGGCAGTCCGAGGTGCCGACGCGCGAAATGCCTAGTCGCGGGCTCGAGGAGTCGACCCTCGATGCGCATATTCGCGCAGTCGGAGGCGCCGATGCACAAAATGATTAGGTGACGGTCCGGGAAGTCCGCGCGCGATGTGCATGATCGCCGAGTCGGAGACTCCCTATGCGCGAAATGTTTAGCCGCGTTTGCGAGGATTGCGTGCGCGATACGTATTTGTCACGAATTCGAAACACCGAGTGCTGAAAGGCTTAGCCGCATGTCCGAGGATTCCGCGCGTGAATGTTGGTTGCGAAGTCCGCGTCGCCGATGCTCGGAATGCTTAGCCGCGAGTCTGAAACGTCCACAAGTGCAGGGATCGGCCACGCTACTGCGATGTCCGCGTAGCGCCCGTTTTGACACGTCGAGATTGCGGCGAGTGGAGACATCAAACTCGCGAGGTGCAAAGAGCCGAGCAGACGACGCGAGCGCCGGACCAATGGCGAACCGCGCTGGACCAATGGCGAACCGCGATGGAGTCACGTGGCAGGCGCGGCCAATCGCAGACTCCGGCACGACCTTCAATCATTTGCTTTTTGTGCGCTTGTTTCTGTATGGAGGAGATCGCTGAAGCGGCAAATTTGAAGACGGAGAAATGCGCTTTCCAACGAGACCAAGATGGCGGCGCTCGGTCGCGCCGTTCCGGAGATACCGTGGCGTGAAAAACGCTGTTCTTTCTTGATTTCCGCGAGATTTTTCGCCACCTTGGCTGATAAAACGAATTTTTTAGAGCACTTCTAAGTGGTTTACAGTGATGATATTTGGGTATCAGATAGAAAAGGGGTTATAGAAACTGAAAATATGATTTTCAAAAAATCGATTTTTTGGCCATTTTTCGCGATTTAAAACCCGCGTGCCCCCTTAACACATTTGGATGCACCATAGCCCGTTTTGTCCAGAACTGATCACAAAGATGTATCACCTGCAGCAATTACCAATTAAGGGGGGACGCGGGTCTTGAAATCGCGAAAAATGGTCAAAAATGGCAATTTTCAAAAATTGCGTTTTTGAAGTCTTTAATGTCCCAACTATGCCTCTACAAAATATTATGGCTCAATTCCTACTCGAAGTATAAAAAAAACGGCAATTTAGAAACGTCGGTGAGCCGAAATTGAACGCCAAGCGCGAAGATTTGCCTCATTTTCAAGCTGCCGTAGCTCCGCGCGACGCGAACCGATCGGCGCCATCTTGGTCTCGTTTGAAAGCTGGTTTCCCGCTCTCCATTCTGGCGCCCCTCGGCACGCTGTAGACCCTCGTGCAGCGGAGCGATCGGCACCCCAAGCACCCGTTCTCAAGAGCGAAATCGTCGCGAGACAGCCGCTGATTGGGTGAAGCGGGCGCCTCCCCGAGGCGCAGCCCTCTGATTGGCCGCGACGCATGCTTCGCCTGCCGCGGCCCCGCGGCCGCGTTGTTCGACTCCTTCGCGTCGTCTGCTTTCGCCGGCGCGCACGTCATTTTTTTCGCATTCCTCTTGTATTTTTCGTTCTGCCTTTTTCTTTATCGTTCTTGTAGATATATTGGCTATTGAGTCGCCTCTTTTAACCACGAATTTCTTGCTTTTGCGTGCCTGGTGTCTTTGTTCCGCGTGTCACGATGGCGCGAGACGCGCGCTTGAAAGCAAGCACGCGAAAAGCAGTCAGCAAAACGAGGCGCGCATGGAATAAGAGCGCTACATCGTCGAGAACTACAGCTTCGGTGATGCCGCAAGCTGCTGTGGCATAGAGATATGGCTGTGGCCTTGGTGGATGCGGCTGGAGTGAGCTCGCCAACAACAGCTTCGCCGGTGGACGCGGCTGGACAGTCCCGATCGGTGTCAACTTCGGTGTTACCGCAAGTCTCTGCAGTGCCGGTGGATGCGCCTGGACTAAGCCCGTCGAAAATGCTAACTTTTGAAACGCTGCAAGTCGCTTCGGATTCCGTGTCGTCGGAAGCGGCCGAGCCGGCTGACCTAAGCCTAACGTCGACTTCGGCGTTTCCGAACGCCGCTTCGGTGCCGACGGACGCGGCTGAACCGAGCTCGCGTGCTCAACGCTTCGACGCGGTGTTTTGCGCGGAGTGCGCGGGGCGTGAAAAGTACGCAGACAACATTAAAACTTCATTGGCGAAGAAGTCCGCGACTTCCCGCAAGTTCGAGCTAATGAACGTCGGCGCAGCAAGTAATGACGACTTTCTGAGCTTTTTTTTTTTTTTGCCAAGTACCAATGAAATACAGAGGTTTTCACAATCTTTACATGAACAGATTTCTTTGAGTTTGGTGTTATTGTGTTCAGTAATGACTGGGCTGCATGCTAAAGCATTAAATTTTTCCATGTGATAGGTAAACAAAAGTGGCAGAGTAAGCAAAACTTTGAATGCAATTTTCTCAGCTTTGCTTTTTCGATCAAATGCCTTTGCCTTACAGAACTTTTCATAATGTTTGCATCAACTGATTTTATTGAATTAGGTATCATTTTTTTCAGTAAAACCTCAACTACATCCTAAAGCTTTCCATTTTTCATTAAACCCATTAGACTAGCAATTAGGTCAGATGTAAGCTAATTACTCCCGCATTGTTTTTTTCTTCCTACTTTGTTATTCATTCATGACCTATATGATCACTTTTTAAAAATTTCTTTAGCTTTAGGATGTGCAGTGGGCCCTTGGAAATGACAGCCATTCTTTGAAACTAGTTTTTTTAATTAAGAAATTATCATAATGGCCCGTAAGAAAAGACCTATGTGGGATGAATTATTTTGCAATATCTTCATTTATAGATGAGATATATAAAATCTGAATATATATTTGGGATCAGCATTCAAAGATATATCTGCATGTCAATTTTCAGGAAGATATGTTACGAAATAAAAAAAAAGTTTTCAAGACCCTCATCCCCCCTTAAATAGCATCACTTCTCTGCAACAAATGTCGGCACTATCCGTCTCCTAAGGCAAAACTTGACAATTGCCCAATTTCACTGTTCTCAGCGTTCCATTCCTGCCAATCGTATGTGTGGTCTAAAGTTGTTGCAGGCAATGCATGTCTTGAACTAACCGTGCATGAAACAGGCGTGTAGGGCACGCAAGCATGAATACCAGACTGCATGCCACCTCTCATGAAATCTGAGCACGAACGAGTCCCCAGTTTTGACTAGCGAATGGTGTAACTTTCAGCACATTGCTGTGGAGACCACAGCCTCTCCGTTGCAGGAGTGTTAGTTGTGGACTTGAGTTGCACTTCAGTATCGCCACCATTAAATGGCTGCGACTCCGAGGTCCAGCAACAGATATGATCTAGTGATCAGCACGTCTGTCACTACAGTGCACTCCACTTATAACGTTATCGAGAAAGACGATAAATATGATCGTTATAACCGATGATCGCTATATCTGGACTGCAGTTATTAAAAAAATGCGGAACATACTTTAGCAGCTCTGAACTCGAATTCGCTACTTGCTCTAAAGAATAGATGATGTACAAAGTAGGCCGTGAAAAACAAACTTTATTTCTAGCGCCAATGACTGTGTCAAGGGTTAGGCGCGCGGAAATAGTCCGAAATCTGCACTTGCTTTTGCGGCAGCTTCAGCTTCAAAACCGCGGTGTGCATGGATTTCAGCTGTTGCGCAAACACTGGCGGCAATTCTTTAGCATGCATAAAATCAATTAAGGAGTCGACCGACGACAGTGCACTTTGCGTGCACATCGCGGTCGGGGTCAAGGAGCCACTGTCAATCTCGTCACTGTCGCTGTTTCTGTCGCCACCGTCGCACAACCTTGTCGTCTGTTGAGACAGCACATCTTCGGCGATCGCCTCGTCGGTGACCTCATCGCAGAACGAGGCAGCACTGTCTGCAGTCAAAAACTCCTCCTCCGACGCACCACCTGTGTCACAAGTAGGAACGAGCTCCCAGAGCTCGGTTATGTCAGCGACTTCCACCGCGTTGGTCTCAGTGGTTTGGGGAAGTTCGTCCTTACGCACAAAGCCCGCCTTTTTGAAGCAATTGGTGATGAACCACTGGTAAAGCACCTCTTCAACATCGGCGTACAAAGGGTCTCTAACCCTTTTCCGCTGATCGATGGCTGCTGATAGCTCCTGCCTTCACAATCGCGGTGCTCCCGGTTTTCAAGATGGTTGATATCGTTAACTGGGTGAGCTCATACTTCAGAAGGGCGCTCACCTTGAAGCCGCATCGAGAGTCCTGCAAAATATCCATCTTCGTGCCAAGCGACACAGCTTTGCGCTTTGTCAGCGCCATCATAGAATAAAGACCAACTTTTGTCAATAAAGACCATCTTCGAACTTGGTTGAACCGTTGGTTGCACGCTGCTTAGGTGGCGTCAGCCAGCGCTAGAGAAATAGACGCGGGACGGGCGCCACCGCGCCGCTTTGCTTGTCGCTGTTCTTTTTTCTTTCTCTCTCTTTCGGAGCGAGTGTGGTCGATGCGCATGAAGCAGCTCGCGCCGTCTTGTGGCGTGCTGCGCCTAGTCAGCTATTCTCCGGTGCGCGGGCGGGGCGAACGCGCTGCGCGGTAATGGCGGCAGATACGAACTTACGGAGGTAAACATCGCCTCGTCTCGACATCGTTCGTTTCAGGGAGCTAAGCAACGCAAATGTTACGATTATTTGGCACGGAAAACGCCGTCCAGACAGCAAAATTTTGATCGTTATATCCAATATGCGGTGAATAACCGATCGTTATAAATGTTTTTTTTTTCCCCATAGGCCTAATGCATAAAATGACACTCTCATGTTGACCCATCGTTATAACCGATATATCGTTATATGTGGTATCGTTATAAGTGGACTGCACTGTATACATATGGAACAGCATTAGGTTGAGTACATCATTCAGAAAGAATGAAGCATACATGCAGAAGAGTCCAGCCGCAAGATGCCTGGATGAGTGAGAATTGTCCGTGGCACGGACAGGGCTGAAGTCTATTTCGGCTGGGACTAGAGGAAATTTGTGCCACCCCAAAGATTGCACCATAAGTTACGGCATCAGTGCCATTTTACAGCAGAAAGAGAAGGGGACAGGCCCTCGTACCAGTGTCGACGAATGAGCGTGTGTCGTAGGTGAGATCAATGTTGACGTGCTCCGTCTTGTTGAACTGCAGGCCAATGAACCACATAGACTGTAGCTTGTCCCTGCAGTCAAGCACAATTGAAAAGTCAAGCTTCACTCACCAGAAATACAAAGTGAAATGCTCAAAAGGCTACACTTCTCCAGTAATGTGCAACTCATCAAGGCCCATATTGTGCAAGAAATCTTTACATTTTCCACCCTTACTGTTTTTCATCATTGAGATCGGCCACTTAGTGAGACTGTTTGCAGGAAATTACTCAAATCGTACAAAAAGAATCCCTACATATTTCAGCTACAAATGAGCTTCATTTTATCCTCATTCTTAAATTCCATTCCTTGCTTATCACCTCCTGCTCAATATTTCATACCTGCCAACCAGATACTATTATAATTTATAAAACCACTGCAAACACAACATCAAAATTTCGAACTCGAGATGTATCGTGTCGTTCAATTCTGCATACATAGATATATCCGACACAGTAACGGCGAATGCTGCCTATAACATATGTTAATATGGCTTGAAAGTAAGCGGGAATTATCATCCGACTTGGCAGCACCTCGCGACTTCATCATCTATACGACGCTTTCAGTGGCTGATTGGGCTCTCCGATGTTGCAAAGGCTCTGTAAACAATGTCGACGTCATACGTCGGGATACTTGCTGGAAGCACGATGGGGCACTGCTACTTTGCTTCCATGCAGGGCTGTTCGTGTGTACACAAGAGACTCAAACGATATGACGCAGCGTGCGACTTGTACCAACTACTGGACACAACCAATTTCTAAGTTCCGACAGGATGTGGCTTTGGATCGGACGATGTACAAACCAACTCGCACAGACTGCAAGATCTGCACCAAAGCGGTGCTGTAGTATGCCAATTACTTGGTGGTCCATTACTGCAGCCGAGGTGTACGCATCAATCGCTGCTCACGGAGGCATAAAAATTGACTACAGCTTGTTTCTGACACTAAATATTAAGTAACAGAATAAAGTTATGCTGAAAGTGCACCTGTCCTGCACAGGAGCACCCACAACTAAAAACATGGGTGCAATACGAAGGTGCGATGCAAGAGCATTTGCCTCTCAGATGGACCACCGCACACGCCAGCCGTATCAGCAAGGCAGTTCTTGCATAGCTTACACGTTCGCTTTTTGTAACCTCGGCATCGAGAAAACCAAGTGAATTTATCAAAGCCTGACATAACCCTGCAAAAATTTATCGTGTTGGCAAAAAAATTACCGACGATTACGTTACTTCCTAATGCGAAATTTGAGCGCAGCAAATAAGCTGTTTCACAATTTCGCAGTGGCGAACGGCAGCGGCAATTTCGGCTCAGGCGGTGCACATATACAGATCCGCCGCCACCGATCTGGCTCTCTGATTGCCACCGCACAGGGGTTGCATTGAAGGAGGAGCGAAGAAAGGAATTAAGTTCGAGCCGGCGCTTTGACAACCGGAGACTCGCAGGAAGAGGGGGGAGGGGGGCGGCGTGTACACCCAGCGGCAAACGATGGGGGCAGAAGCGCGCGCAGCAAGCGGACAACACGATAAAGGGAGGAGGGAAGAGATAGCAGCGACTGACTGATGCCGCTGACGCCGATAGTGAGTCAACCCCAGCTGCGGAGTTGGTTTCAGGGACAACGCCGCCGATGCCGACACAAACAATATGATACCCTCGCTTCCGCAGCGCTAAGAACCAGGTCTAGCCGTGGGAAGGTGGTCACGTATTCGTCGACGTGCTGGGGCCTACGTGAAATAACCGGCGCGTCGGCAACTGAAGAGCACCCTATCCGCCACACAAGAACAGGGGGGGGGGACCCTTTCCTCCTCTTTCTGCATGGCGGCGACGGTGTTCTATGCAGTCACGTTATCTTGACTCTCTAGCGGCGTCAGCAGCATCCAGCGGTATCAGTCGGTCGCTGCTAGCGCTGGGGGGATGAAAGGGGGGCGGATCTGGTTACGAGGCCGACGACAACGCCGACGACGACGCGAAACCCAGGAACGGACGCCAAAGAGCTGCGCTCTAAAATAGGCACTCTACCGAGAAGCTGTGGCGGGAGCACAAGTGCTGTCAGCTGCAGTAGCCAGTGAGCCCACCTGGCTGGGTCGGCGGCTGTCATTGGGGCTGTACGCCATTGACTGGTGCACTGCTGTGAACCGTTTTTGCTCGTACGATGACGTGCTTCTGTTGACGATGTTCATGTAAAACGAAGGTGCATCGTGCAAGAACTTGTACTTTCCGACGATGACCATTTTGACGCCGACGACAACATGCTTGCCACTAGCTGATGAATTCTGCAGCTCAATGTCACTGGTTTTTCAGCCCACAAGATCACATGTCCAGTCAATTGCAATAGCAAAGCATTTTAGTTGGCCGGAGAACTACTGTGGCATGCCAGCGTTATATGATTTCAAGGATAAGGATTCTGGGAAAGAACCTTCACATATCCAGATCAATATGATAACTACCCATGTTTTTAATAATGATTTGCCTTTATATGCAGCACACAAGCAGCAGCAAACTTGAACTGACGACAAGCAACACACTGTTTTGGTATACGACTACTTTCCTGCTGCCAATTTCACCTGTTTCAGGAACTTGTCTGAATAAACTTGCCCCAAGCTGGCCACCCCCACTGGTGTTCGTTCACAATCACAATAGAGGCTGACGAGCAAAACTGTTTCACGAACAAAATGTTTTCGTTTGTAAAATGCAGAATGACATGAATACAGCCATAGAACAAGCTTGAATTCATAGACTTTATGGAAAAATTCTGGAGATTTGCTGATCCCAGTGATGAAATAGACGTAGCATCACTCCCAATAACAAAGTGCAATAAGAAAAGGAATGGAAACAGAACCACTGCATCGTAATTCTATTTATGCACTTGCACAATCCTGCTAAAACATAGGTTGGTGCAGTGCCTGCACACGTGCACATTACTCCTGCTATGATTACATGCAACACCAGAAGTGTGCTTCGGCTGACGTGCAAATAAGGCGCAGCAGAAGAGCCAGGACGACAAGGGGTGCCTCACCCCTCTGGTTCGCAAGGCGGGAAAGACTCCGGGTTAACGTGTGCGAGGGCGATGTATGGGTGACGTTCCAGGTTGGAGATGAGGATGCGGATCTTGGACTCGACCAGGCCGTACCACTCCAGGTGGTGTTCCTTGGACTGGGTGCTGGCCATCAGCACGATGAAGTGCTTGTACTTGCCAAAGAAGTTGGGTGGTTCGAACAGCTTCATCCAATCACTGCGGCGGAGCATGATGTCGTCCGTGATGGCCAGCCCTGCATTGCAAACAGGGATGTGCGTTTCAGCACTGCACGACATTTAAGATTTCTGCCATACACCAGCCAAGCAGTGTTCAGCAGCATATTAAGTTCCTGTCCTAATTATAGAAAATTTCAAATACCAGAAGTCACAGTGACAGCCGTATCGTTACACCATAATGCCATTAGCAGTCAGTAAACAGAACGTTTCCATCTTATCAATGACACAGACATGCAAGAGCTATGCGGCACTTTCCTGACCTGCGTGAGCATGCACGAGAACCACGTGGGGACTTGGCCTAGGTGCTACGGAGGAAAACACCCGTAGGCCCATTTGTCCCTAGCCAAGCTGCATGGTGCTGCTGATAAATACTCTGGAATAAGCTCTGCCTACAACCGTTTCCCGTGGCACAGCGGTCACTGCAACGCACTCATGAGTGAAAGGTCCATGGTTCAAAAATGTGTGCAGTATATTTTTTCTTCTATCTCAATCTGCATTTACCCCTTTCTCTTCTACAGTGCCTGTTCACCCCTCCCTTCTTAGCGGGAAAAATGATGATTTTGGAGCGCATTTGTAGCATTCCTGCACTTCAAAAATGGTTGCGGAGTAAATACTGTTGAGGAAGATAATCCGCGTATGCGACCACTCATGAACAAATTATACAATCATCATGCAGCCACACTGAGTCAGCCAGCACGCTTGAAAGCAAATACCGTGCGTCCCCAGAGGTAAAGCAAGGCACAAAAAGGTGAGGAAGAAGGGGGGAAAAAAAATATCTTGCAGCGCTACAGTCACGTGGTAAGCAGAACGGCTATCTGAGTAATTTCATTTTAGGCCTAACAACCTATAGCTAGTAAAATGGCAGAGCTGCAAACCCCCTGCGTTACAACACCCAGATAAACGTGAGACACCAAAGCAGCCAATAAAATGCAAGTAGGCAAGTTTCATTTTGCCAAGTGCACCGTAACACACCCTCCGTGCCAAACGCACAAAATATCCGGCATCAACTGAGGAACACTTCTCGCACCAAGTCCACACTGACAGTTCGCCAACGCCTCGCAATGGGTCGAGCATGCACTAGCACTAGGCTTGACAGAACTTCGGCCTAAACTATGCACAACCTGCGAGTATAGTTTTCAATACAGAGAACAGTTAAAGGTCACAGCGTTTCCAAATGGCTGACCGCAAAACATGTGCAAACGAACAATGAATTGGATTAGCTAAGTGACCATGTGGCTCGTTTAACTTTATGAATGACAGGAGGCTCCAACGCCGCTCTTCGCATAAGGTGGTAGTAGCCAACGCCCGATGTTCACTGCGAATCCTCTTCACCACGGCCACAGAGACTGCCCAGCGTAACTCGTCCTGGAGCAAGCTTTGGGGCAGTTTATCTCGTGTGTGGCGTGGAAAACGGAATGTAGCAGCATTCCCACCACTGGAAATTTGATGTTTGTAAAACTACGCATGTTTTCTGCAAGTTGACGTCAAATTTTTTTTCAAATTGGCCCACAAGGCCTGTCGTATGACAGCATGTTTACTAGTGCAAACAGCTGTTTTCATTAGTAAAGAGAGAGTTAAGAGGGGATGCGAGGATCCCACTGGGAAAAAGAAAGAAAAAAAAACACATTATTTGGAAACCACGCGTTCGATATCTGCAATGCTTTATGCACGTTCTAAATGGTTTGGCTGAAAACAGACTAACAGTGCCTCAAAAAGATGTTAGTGCAGTGCGAGAAACCAGCTTTAAATCGTGCAAAATCATCGCAATTGGCTGAGCCATATCTTGTCTTTCTTATCATTGAGCGCTGCGATCTTGGTACAGTCGCCGACCGTTTATTCGGACCTCACGGGGACTGCGGAAATGTCCGAATAAACAGGTGTCCAAAAAAGCAGATTAAGAAAAAAAAAAAAATGAAATCCTTTATTTGCACGCACTTATTCGGGCTCGGCAGTAGGCTTGAAGAAATCGTGAATGCGCCGTTGCACGCTGTTCAGTTTACGCGCAATCAGATAAGTCTGAATCTCGGAGAGGGTCGAACGGTCACTATAGGCGGCTGAAAGCACAGTCACTGCTTGTGCACGCTCCGCATGCGACGGCGGCGTAGCACATGGTGCGTCATCTTCCGACTCGCAGTACTCGTCCGGCGGAGCAGCAGAAACCTGACGAACGATCTCGCCGTTGTAGAGTTCTGCGCATGTCAGTACAGCAGTGTCAGCACTTGTGAAACTGTCAAATGAGACGGTGTCCGGAATCGCAATGCAACCACTGCGCAGGTCTCGGCAGAATATTTTCCGCGTCAGTAGGGAGCACATCGGAAGGCGACAAATCTTAGGCCTCCCGGCACCCGCTAGCCGGCATTCCCCAGCGCAGTCTGCGCGGGCACTGTCGGCGCCATTAGACCCTTGACGCGATGTTTCCATACGCCGCGTTGGATCACCGAAACCTCGATACAGCACACAACGCAAACACCACCGTGCCGACACCAGTCGCACAAACGAAAAACGCGCTGCTCGCAGAGTCGTGCGCGAAAGAAAGAAATCAGCTGCTGGATTGTCTTGACATGGCTTACTAAGCTGATACCGGAACTGCTGTACGACCACTCTATCGAACCAGGCAGAAACGATGATGATGAGCGGGGATTTCCAGTAGCGCCACTTCGTGGGGCAGCAAGGAGGCTCCGTTCAAAACAAAAATGGCGTTCAGCAAGTCAAACCATGCGCCGGTCAGAGTCGGTGCATGATGCCCTCGATCGAGTAGGCTCAAGGAGTGTCCGAAAAATCAGACGAGGGGTTGTAAGGTGTCCGAACTTTCGGCAGTTGCTATGCATTATGGTCTATGGGGAGAATGGCGGTGCCGCGAAGCTGACCGAATAATCGGGCATGTCCGAATTTTTTGGAGTCCGGAAAATCGGTCGGCGACTGTATTGTTCGAAAGCTCAAAGTTTTGCCTTTGCACTTCTGAATTCTGCGGTTGTTGCCTTCTAACAAACAAACAAAATAAGTGCTGGTCAGATGAAGGTGGTCACACAGGCCTTCCAGTGAAGCAGGTCTCTAATTGGCTGCATTGCTGAAAGGTGTCTGCCCACTCATCGCTGCGGTGGCAGCACGCAGCCACAGTTGTCTGCTTTGCAAATCATGCCAGCGGTGTCTTCATTTGACACACAGAATTCAAATTTTTGAGAGCACTCAGGTTAGTGATGGATCGTCACTCATTTGAGAAGAAATTTTGGACGACGCACGCCTTCGAAACACGGAAGCGCTTGCCTTCTACAACAAGAAAGCGACGACTACCAGCAAAAGCAGAGCACCGGACTGAAATGGGTAACGTGCCTCGCTATCTTGCACCGTTTGACTCCAGCAGCAAAGCCGACAATCGCCCTGTGCCATCGACACCGACAGCGCAGCTGATGGAAGGCGCACCAATGAAGGCTCCTGTGCCTCAGTGTATGGCCACGTGAAATAGTTGCAGAGACTGCATCGTTGAAGGTGATACGGACCGAACGTCACCATTGCGAGCGAAGACTGTTCAATTTCTGATACATTGTGCGACACGGACAGTTTGGCCTGCGAGCGAGCCCCAACTGTTGACGAGCGACAGTGTAATAACCGAAAATTCACCAGACAAATCGTCGCCCAAACATAGCACCAGACGCACCTTGAGCCGCGCTTCATGTTAGCGGTGTCGGCAGAAGCGCGTGCATGCAGCGTTCGCAACTCCCTTCGCAGGTTGTTGAAACTCAATTGAAATTCAATTTGATGGACCAGCAAGGATAAGAAAATGTCAAAGCACACCAAACAAAGAGGCAAAGATGCAAGAAGATGCCCAACAACAATGATGCCAAATATTACAGCTCTTATGCTTTCTAATAAATCTTCACGCTTGCAAAACTCCGCAGCCTGTTTTCTCAATTATTTTTTTTTTGTCGGTCACCAGGCTTGTAGAAAGCATAGCACAATGGCTGGACTGATTTTGATCCTGTTTGTTTTGCTGTGATCTCATAAACTATGCTGTACAGCAAGACAGTCTTGAAATGTTTGTCTTTTCATCAGCTTTTGATTTTACGATAACTACATGGCTCTATACAGTGAAGCACAGTCGCATGCGCCTCATGTTGAACAAAAAATTATTAGGGCACTAAAAAAATCAAACATTGTCTTGAAGTAGATTAGACATTTCAGCAAACAAAGTATTCCTAGCTCCTTACCATGTTTCGTTACTGTGCCAGGCTTTCCACAAGGAACATGCAAGGAAATTTTTTAAAATTCTTATAAAAAAAAGGCAGGTAAGGAAGGATGCCTGCTTTTTGTCTTTGAAATGAATTCTTAAACACCGCCACCCATGGTTCGAAAAGGGAGTTGTCTCTGGCAACATTTCTCATTCAAATGTCGATTTTCTGGCCTAAGATGACAAGTTGAAAATGTTGCACTATCCTTCATTCTTTCGGCAACTTGAGCTAATGTGCAAAGCTGTCCCCACCGCCTTTGTGGGACACACCACCGTAGCTGGCACCCACCTTGCTTGAACTCCTGCCGCATGATGGTCAGGGTGGAGACGGACACGTTGAAGGTGGAGTTCTGCTGCGGGTAGGCGGGCGTGATGATGGGCATCAGGTGGAAGCGGTCGGCGACGTTCACCCGCGGGTCCCACACGGGGAAGCCCAGCCGGCTCTCCTCGGGCTGCTTGAGCAGCACGGGCTTGGGCCAGGGCCACTGGGAGAAGACCAGGAAGAACTTGTGCACAAGGGTGGCCGCGGCCGCATTCGGGTACAGCTGGCAGGTGCGCGCCACCAGCATGGCCCACGACACGCCCCCCAGGTAGCCCAGCACGTTGGAGTACACGCCGTGACGCTTGGCCCACAGCTTGATGGCGCGCAGCGACAGCCGAAAGGTCTCCCGGTTCGGCACCAGGTGCAGGATCTCGTCCGTCACACGGCAGCCTGCATGCAGGGAAAGGGCAGCCAAGCTTGGCAACAGTGCGACAGACAAAAGACGGGACCGACTCCTGTTTACCCTCCCATAGAACTCCATGTATACACATACTGCTCACAGTGCAGCTGCGCGAGATGAAATACCGGTTATAATGCAGCTTCCACTGGAAAGTCCCACTGACAAGTGCGGCAGCAAGCATGCTTGTGAATGAGGTGTGCCGGCTGACGTGAGGGAAGAGCAAAGAGGGTGATGCAAAGGAGGAATGCGAGACAAGTGAGCAAGTGAATGATGGGGGGGGGGGGGGGGGGGGTGGAGAGAGCGAAGTAGTGGCAGCACTTAGCGGGTGCATGGTGGTTTCCTAGGCGACCGAGAAGCCTTTTGCCCAGCTGCTTATCAGCAGGCATTGTCGTAATATGCAGATATGGAGCATGCAACCTTGACTGCGGTCAGTTTGAGCAGTGTTTCACAATTTATTTTGGAGCCGGAGCTATTGGGCTTTACATGCACTCGTTAGCTTCCACCGTTCCTACCAGTGTGCACACATAACGACTTGGTAGGCCTGCGCAGTAGTTTCCGCAGCCTGATTGCCAGAGAAACGAAACTTTGCTTCACATGCACTGCTGTCATTTCAGACTGAGCGTGACCACACGTGCAATCTCTATGTAATCGTCTATGGGTACAAACATACAAAGGGCGAGCTTCCCCGTGATTGCATGCCACCCGACACCCCCGCCGGCTAGACCTAACCAGGGACATTTTGTGACAATCACTTTCGGCAATCAGTCACCTCAGCGATAGTATCGGCGACATTTCAAAGAGTATTCCTGTACGTGGGCTGTAGTGGCTCAGAAAATGCGCTCGACACCTGCAAGAGCAATCTTTACAGGCCTGAGCAGATGCCCTGCCATTATCCTCAATGTGGTGGTGAGCTGGCGCAACAACTTGCAACGCGGAGTCGCCACCCCGACTTTCAATAATGCAGACTTTCTGGCTTGACCAAGCCTCCTGTTTTCTACAAGAAGATTCAAGTGATCCGTGAAATCCAAGCCCGCGCTCAGAGATATCCCACATCAACCAACCGACTATGTGCGCACACCCACCGTTGAGGCTGCGCACACACTTCTGGTCCAAGTTCTTGAGGATGTTGACGTCCCGCAGATCCTGGTCTTCTGGAATGTCCTTCAGGGCCAGCCGCGCAAACAGCATGTCCAGCTGCAACATGACGTGGAGTGTTAGCTCTGCTTCAGAGTGTACAACTTTGCTCCCGATGTGCGAAAAGCTGTTGTAACTTATCATGCGAGCAAAAGATGTACCTCGAACTTTTGCCTTCGTTGCCCCGAGGAGTATTGCTCGCAATCACGAACTGTGTTCCCTTACCACGGAAAAATGCAAGTTGTTCCATTTCGTCTTTGACTATACACATTCATTAGGCAGAAACCGAAGACAACAACGCCCTTCTACAGCCACAGGGCTTGCAATACCAAAATGATGGTTCAAATAAGAGGGATGGAAGAGGCCATCGAATTGTGCCGGTCCTAAATAGGTCCAGGCATAACAAAAGGGGCAAACAAATGAAGGACTCTAGATACTGGCATGCGGTTACATGACCTCTGCCCTGGTTTTCTTGCTGGTGCTTTTTAGCAGAACCTACGGCTTTACCAATTGGCATCATTTTTTTTAAAGCTCGCACCGCCCTTGTTTACCTGTAATGACAATACATGCAGCAGGTCTAACAAGTTTGTCATCGCAACTTTAACAGAAACACAGTTTGTTGGTTTGGAGTACAAAGATTGTTGCTAAAAAGTAACACGCATATTTCTACCAGTCCATCTTTCAGAGTTTTTTTAGCATACCTGCGAATCTGTGTACTTCAAAATTTGTAACATCCTTTCGACACGACTTCAAAAAGAACATGCATTTTTTTTAGAGCTTAGCCTGAATGCACACACCTTCTCAGGGTTATGTATGTACTTTACTACTAAGGATTTACGTTTAAATACAGCACAAAAGCTGCAACAAACTTGGGACAGCAAATACTGAGAAGCAGAACAGTCTTTTTAACACCACAACCTACTTTGCTGTTGCCACTTTTGCCTGCTCCAGGAATTTCTCTGTCTAAACTAGCTCAAAGCAGGTACCCCCACTTTTGTTCTACCATCAAAAGACTTCCAACACAAGGCTTTGAAACTGACTGGCAAAGCTTTCCTGCAAATTATATCTTTCATAAAACTTGACACAACATTCGTAAAATCATAAATCAAGCCCAAATTCATGAAGTTTACAAAAAGCTCGGCAGAGTTGGCAAGTGTGCTTTTGTCTGATGCATTCTTGACAACTGTTGCTAAATTCAAAACTAAATCGGTGAAAGTGAAACGACGCCTGCAGTTTTGAGGACGCCGAACTAAACTAACAAGCCTGACAACTTGAAATGCGTGAAAATGTATTTGAACAATCCATGACCGCAGTTTTGTTACACCTTTGCTTTGAAATATCTAAGCAAGCGATGAACACACACTGGGAAAGGGTGCAAACACTCCATGTTTCATTGGAACTTGGCAATTCACTAATGGCATTTACATTTATTGCCATTAAAGTTACCCACGAAAAACATACAACAGAGGTGCACATTACCTCAATTCCATCAAATGTCATTTTGATGACAGGTACAAAAGCCTCTTCCACAGCCTGTAAAAAAGGTTACATACATAAGTCATGCATACAAGTGGAAAAAAAAAAAAAAACATAGGCAATTCGCATCTATGCCGTGTGCGAGAACTTGCCCGCCGCGACGGTCCCACAGCCTCCGAGGGGCTGGACATTCAGTTTAATGACCCACTACTCACTTACCAAGAAATCACCTCACACTATCGAAACGGCAGAATGAAATACCCGATCCCGCACGCCAAACTCGAGTGCGCGCAGGCGGCCGCGTTTCGAATGCTGCAAATGGACTTGTATCCGTCACGAGGCCTATTAAGCCACTACAATTCAGAAATCCCGGCAAATTGCCCAGACTGCCCAGAAATCTATTGCTCACTCTCGCACATGCTTTAGCAATGTACCGCGTTACCAGAGGGCCCTCTCTCCAGTGAGCCCGAATGGGAAGAAGCCCTCAAAAGCCCCGACCTCACAATCCAACTCAAGGCCGTCCAGAGGGCCTAAAAAACTGGCGGAGCGTCACCACGTTCCCGTCCCGACTTGGGCATCGCCTACAGTTTTGGCCCAAGGAGCTCCCCGCGTGCGATCTCCAACGGCTTAAACCCCCTCAGGACCTCAATAATGTTCTTGACTGACTAGGCAATTCGCAAATAGAGTGCTGCCCAGAATTATAGTGTAATGCTATTCTTAAATTAAAAATTAAATTCTGGCACTTTACATGCCAAAACCATGGTCCGATTATCAGGCATGCCATAGCCTCCAGATTAATTCCGACCACCTTGGGCGCTTCAATGTGCACATAATGCCCGCTAAACGAGTGCTTTTGCATTCCGTCTTCGTCAGAATGTGGCCGCCAAAGCCGCAATTGAAACTGCAAGGTCCCACTCAGCGGCACAGCACTATAGCCCGTAAGTGCATTGTTATTCTTAGCCTCACCATTCTAATACTTTGATGTACTTCCATTCTTGGTGTTACGATGTGTACTTATACACTGGTCGTGCGATTTACATGCAAAGAACACGCAGCCCAAACTCCAATGCATTACGATGGAACACAATTCTGTGGCTAAAAGAAACAACAGCAAGAAAGGAGGGAAGCAGAGGCTCACCCTGAGGTCCTTGACCTCCTCCTGTTGCCTGAGCAGCTCCACAAACGAGGTGAAGAAGTCACTACGCTCAATGTGCCGTGGTGCCACACACAGGGTATCGATATCAGCCCCTGCATACAGGCACGAACATTCCAACGTCAAAGACATTGCAACGAGAATCAGGCGCTCAGTCGCAAACAAGGCATGCGATTCTAAGCGTATCAACAAAGTAACACAGACAACAAGTTGGGCTTGACCTGTGCTGATCAAATGCTACTTTTCGCAACTCCCAGCATCACTATAGACAAGTACTCCTGAAACTGAACCATAAGCGAATGGACCGTTTTCATAATTGTAAAACTAGCTTTCCTGCGGAACAGTTTGCAAAGTTAATGGTGGTATAGTCATTTTTGCAACAAACAGCATGCGTAAGTGCAGTATACTTGCAGTAAAACACGGAATATGTAGACGTGGCTTTCATGAAAAGAAGGAGTACCTATGAGAGACAAGCTCTGCCCAGCATGCGCAGCTAGCACACTTCATCTTTCACGTGAATGATGACTGGTACCGCCATTAGATGGGCAAATGTGCAGTGCAGAGAAGCGCACTTTCGAATTAGGAAAAGCATCAATAGAAATCCACACCCCAGTTTCAAAAGTCAATGCCCAGAAGCCGCTCAATATGTGAGCCATTAACAGGCATGCCAAAATTTGAAAAATGTTACACGCCCAAAAATATGAAAATGTGGGGAAAAAATACTAAAATGCATATTAATTCGAGTGCATTAAAAAGAAAGGTACTCTGTAGAAACAGTGAACAGACATTTCGCTCCACAATCACACTTAGAATGGTCAGCAACAGAGGAAACAAATACTCTATAAACATTCACATAATGGTGGCCAAAATTTTGGTTGCCATTATGATTAGTTCTTGAGTGGGTGGCGGCACTGTGGATAAGCCCGAGTAATCCAGCTGGTAAAGATTGGTCACCGAAAAATCAAGTCTCGGCCGTATGCTTACTTTATAACAATCAACTTTGCTTTGAACTGAATGTAAAATTAAAGATAGTCAAGTTATTGCATTTTACAATAAAATCTATCATAAATGTGTTCCCCTATCACATGATACTAGTCCCACAATGCTTGTGCAAATCCTGCGGTTCCCAGTATCCATTGTGTGTCCCGAGCTCGATGAGAGGAGACTAGGCCATAAGCGACAAAACGTTTGCACACTTGGCGCAGAAGATATTGCAGAGTGCCACTGTAAATGTGTCAAAGCAAATCTACACAGGTGCAACGATGCAGAGAGGCTCGCTTTTTGTCTACTTGGTTTGGGCTCACCAAGCCCGGGTCTTGGTGCAATGCAGCGAATTTTGCTTTCGGTAGCACATCGCCGATGCGGCAAGCCAGCCTTTCAGTTCGTGTGCCGCATCGAACAGACAGAGGTTCACCACCTCAAGCCCAGTACAATACATCATGCACTTACTGGTCATTAATACCCGTAAGCACATCCACTGGCGCATCCAAACATTGTAGCAGACGACACGAAGCCATGCCTCCAGGTGTCATTGCACCCGCAAAGGACTGCTTTGCTAAGGTCTGGCCGCACGCTCGCATGCCGGACAATATTTTGTGGCCAACTATGCAAATGAAGGTTTCCCTCCTGCCTTCACAGCCACAGTGAGTGCCATCCGTAAGTGCAATTTATTGTTCTATGGTGCACAATGATGCCACCAAGTGCAGCAAATCACTTGCACACCTCACAGATAAGCCCATTTAGTTGTCTGCCTTTGTAGGAAATAGACCGATACACTGCCTGCCAGTAATCTCCGGTGTCAACACGTGGGCAGATATGGCCCTTTTCCAGATATGGCACTTTCTCAGTAAACTGATACGATATCAGTGACGAAGGTTTGGCAAAGGCACCAAGGCAAACAACAGGCTATAAGGGCCCAAAAACAAGATGCCTTTGCAGCGACTCATTCGCGTTGTGCCCAAACCACTGAAAATTTCACTCAACAATAAAAACCACACATGGTACAGCCCCAGGAGGCCTGCACAATGCGACAGCAACATGTAAATTCTCCCCTAGAACTTACCCTTCGTGTGGACTCCAAGCCGGTACGACCCAAATGTGTAGATCTTCCCTCCCACGTTCTCGGCCACACTAGGCGGCATGTTCTGTAAAAGATTAGAAACACACGCATGAACTTACAGAAACCACAAAATGAACCCACAGAAACCCACTAAATGCTCTTTGGTACATGTAGTGTTGGCAGTGTCATCAAAGAACAGCAGCACGATATAGAGGTTAGGTTACGTATGCACCGCTATGCGATGTCTGCAGGAGAACCACAGCTGTTAACGAGGAGCATACCTTTAGATGCACTTCGTTGTGTGTCATGGCTATTTAATCACCAAAGTCACGGGCCACATGTTCAGTCAATGTACACAGTTGATGGTCCATGCATAAATTAGCTGTTCAGTGTTATCAAAGGCCGGAAGCGTGCCTACATCCCGTATCACTCTGTTAAATGGTTGCTGTATGTGTCACTAGAGTGTGCTGCTATTCTGAACACTGTTGCATACATCCTGGAATGTGTTCACATGCACATGGGGTCATTTGCTGTCACTGTCTCACTATCCATGTGGACAAAACTCCAGTTGAGCTGGGAGCAATATAGACTAAGAAATTTCAATAAAAAAGGAAAACTGTACTAAAAAAGGAAAACTGTACAAGAAGCTTTCCAAAAGACTGAGGCAAAATGAACCTGAAGCTCACCTTTTTTACACTGACTTCATAGATCCACTTCTTGACAAGCTGGTTGATCTTCGACAGCACATCCATCCTAGGCACAAAACCCAAGGACCATGGCATCACAGACGGCACTTGCCATAATGAGCACTTCGAGATGGAGTTACCCACAATGAACACAAAAGCCACTTTCCAGCACTTCAGGCCCATAGACAAGCTTCTGTGTAATACAGCACACATTATGCAAAGGGCTGCACTACAAAACCTGCCTTCCTGCACATTTCTTAAACATATTAGCTTTTAAACTGTCAGATGGCATTCACCTGCCCTCCACCACATTAAAAATAACCACATGAGGCTGCCATGGGAGCCTCCAAGCTGGCCGAAAACCAGTTCGAACTAGCACGACCGGAATACCTAAAGCGCCAGTCAGGGTGCACACCCACACAAAGACTGCGCCCACTACGCACACAGTTGTGTTCTTCAGCACAAGGGATGGTGGAGCTCGTGCATACGCAATTACCACAACACAACGAAGCGAAGCCAGAAAAGGCGAGTCTTCTTGACGACTCTGTCCCCAACGTCGACGTGGTCTTCAGAAGCCACCTATCTCCACTGAGAAATAAACAAAACTGTGGCTTTTTTTTTTCAATGACTGAAGGGAGAAGCATCCCCTCAAGCCCGCAGAAACACACATGCACTATCACCACCACACACAGATGCAAGGGCACGAAACAGATGAGCACCTGTGTGCGAGCTCATCCTCCGACTCGAACAGGCCGAACTGGCGCAGGGTCTCCTCGAGCTCCTGGGTGCGCTGCAGGTCACTGGGCTTGGGCGGGGCAGTGCTGATGGCCGAGGTCATGCCCAGCGTCTTGTCTGCCAAGCTGGCGGCCGAGCCCATCTGCTGCGGCTGCAGAGCTCCGCCGCCACTCAGGAGGTCCCCGCGACCCACCGGCACGGGGAAGCTGCGGAACAAGCACGCACCAACGTGTCAGCAAGCTGCCCCTTTGCTCCATCTACTACCCAGCAGGAGGTTCACCTAAAGCACTGTGGCTCTTACTGCATCTTCGTTCATGCATTACACCACAGTGACCCAATCAAACATGACACCGACACTTTCCCCGGAGGTATCTCCTCTTACAAAAGTGAGCGGTTTGGCAAGCAATGCCTTTTCCTATGCCATTCCATATCACGTTTTGTCAGAGCCAGAGTGGCGCTTCGCCTGCATTACAAAAGGCATCAGCCAACCATGGATGACACGAGTGACATACAATCGAGCAGAAAGCATCACTGTATACTAATGCAACTTGGTTGTTTGGCGCTGACCTTGCACGAGACATACTTCCAAGCCTTGCTTCCTTAGCAATGTGGAATCATGTCGGAATAATAATAATAATATATGGGGTTTTACGTGCCAAAACCACTTTCTGATTATGAGGCACGCCGTAGTGGGGGACTCCGGAAATTTTGACCACCTGGGGTTCTTTAACGTGCACCTAAATCTAAGTACACGGGTGTTTTCGCATTTCGCCCCCATCGAAATGCGGCCGCCGTGGCCGGGATTCGATCCCGCGACCTCGTGCTCAGCAGCCTAACACCATAGCCACTGAGCAACCACGGCGGGTGATCATGTCGGAAGCATCTTTATAAGAAAGCACCTGGATGGCATACAAAGTTGCCTGTAAACTTCCTGTAACTGCTTTGCATTTTCGTAGACTTGGCGTTTGGGCTCTATAAATGGCCTGGTGACAGAAGTCACAAACGGGTCTATTTTTCAGAAGTCAAATTGAGGTTTATAGGCTTCCCAATAAACTGTTTGAGAAAGGACAATAAGAGACTTAAAGCTTGTTGTACATGATGTGAATTTATTTGTGAATTCGTAGGTGCGTCAAATATGCCATCGTCCCCATTGTGCGATTTCCAATTTTCCAAGTTGCTGAACTCTGCAAACTTGTGCATTTCGCGTGGACGGGTCACTGTGGCCTGCTAGCTTATTTTCTGCTTGGATACAACAAGCTGAAACACAAAAAATTTTTCACAATAACAGTTACTGGTCTGTTTTACTTTGTTCACACCAAACTAACCTAAATAACCAAATACCAAGAACAGCTCAGCCTTCCACTAGGTGTCCGGATAATGTAAAAATCGCACCTGCCGTGATCAGTGCACATGAAATGGCAATTTGAAGTTTGCATGTGCAGAATTTCACAGCTGCAAAAATGCACTGCAAGTTCCCAGCATGTGAAACGGGCATTAGTGTACAAGCTGTCAATCGCATTCTGGAGTTAATACGAAAGCATGTAATGTTTAAATGAATTTTTGCGGTTAGTTCCACACGCTTTACAACAAACTTTTGCAGAGATGAGAGTCTGCTTCGTAAATTATATGCACCCAAAAGAATGTGGCAACAAACTAAATTTTAACACTAAGCTGCCACAAATATGGCCAGTGCAGCCGGTTATGTGGCGACACTGCTGAGGACTAGTCAAATCGCCAGAGATCAGAGAATGAGCCTTAGACGAACCTCTGTTCAGCCAACAAGTGTCGGCACAATGCTTCACGATGCGTTCCCCTGCTGCTTGAATTTCAAAATATCCTATATATGAGCAATGCTTGCTACTTGACCAGCACATACAGCTTAGCCCACTGATGCAAGCAACAGTACATGGCCAAGCTCAGCCCAACAAACATTCATTTCAAAGCCACATGTGCCTACTGGTGCATACAATTCAAGCTGCCCCGGAAGGGTCACCGACACAAGTCGCTACGGAAACAATATTACGTTCGAAGAATCCTTACGCGTAGGCGGCACTAAATGTGGCAACCTCCACAATGTCACTTTTACCTACGACCCCAAATAAATAAAGCCTAGTCAGCTGGCGAAATTTCGTGCAACATGTCGCAGTTAAAAACAGCGCGGAAAGACGAGGACTACACGATACCCGAGCGCGCAGGGCCGGCCAACAGCGCTTCACGGAAGCACGTGCTAATTCTCAGCACGTTGCGCGAACATTACACACGGCACGCACTTTTATGCGCACCTCATGCCGTGCACTACACGTACACACATTCGCTTGCTCTGTACGGTACGCTTGCTCTGTAGCAACAGCTACAGAACGGCAACTACACGATACAAGACGGCCGCGCAGGCTATAAATAACTCGACTGTCAAAAAACACCACGAGGCATTCTGGCTATGCATCACAGTGCAATGAATGAACTCTCGTGACACGAGACTGGCGCTTCGCTTCCGCTTCCTCGATGAAAAAGCGGCAAGCCATTTCGAATCGCGTGGAATCGCGAAGTCGTCGCAAAGCGACGACTTCGAGAATACAATCTACGTCGTATACTTCGGAAACAAGAATTCAGACTACGAGGGGCTAACCGCGGTCGTGGCAGGTTCTGGCTCCGAGGCAACGAACCGCAAGTAAAGCGCAGAGGCAGCTATTTCGGCCGCCGACGACGCACGTTTTGTTTAGGCTGCGTCGCGCGACGAGCGCCAGACAAAACTGCCGACGTTCGACGGGCGGTACCACGCACGGGCTGGCTGTAGTTTCGTGGGGGGCAAGGTTTGCCCTTCCGCGTCAATCAGGGAAGCCGAGGCAACCAGTGTCGACAAAAAGGAACGGGTTCGTCGGAAGCGGCGTTGCGCAAACCAACCTCTTCTCGGGACAGAAAAAAAAAAGAAAGACTGCCTCTGCAACGGTGTCGCTGCGAATGACTGGGCACCGTCGTAGTTTCGCTTGAAACATGCGCCGCGCGACACATTCCGAACACGCACACAAGCAGCACGACCACGCTGGGCGCGAAGCGCTTCGACAGCGGCCTGCACAAAGCCGGGCGACCGTCTCGCCAGCGGCAGAGTCGAAATGCGCCGGTCCGCGGGGCTGCATTTCGTCCGCAAGAACGCTGCGTGCAGTTCAAAGCGTGATAGGCCTACCGGACGTTCTCCCAATGAACCATTGTTCGCAGCGCTGTCTCGGCACGGGAAGCGGTCGGCGTCGCACCAAGGCCCGTCGGCGAAGCGGCTGCCCCGTCTGCGGCGATTCGTGCGCTGCCGAGCGGTGTCTGTGGTCGCGCGTTCCGGGGCACGTCCACCGAAGGTGTTTATTGTTCACGCGCGCTAGGCCTAACCGCCGTCGTCTCTCTCTCGGGGCAGGCGGCTTGACGCAGAGTGGTGGTGGTGTGCGGCCGGCCAGCAGCGAGCGCGTCGCGCTTGTGCGCCACTCACCTCGACATCGTGGCTGTGCCCGGGGCGCAGTCGCCGCGCTATCCCCTGCTGGTCGTCTTCTTTAGCCTCGAAAAGAACTTCATGGGTGAAAATACACGGTGCTAGACCGCGGCTATCGCGAAAAAACAATTTCGCGGACCGTCTGCTGTGAACTTGTGTTGTAATGTAGCGACTTCCAGTAGCGGAAGTAGAAGACGAGAAAAGCGCAGCTTTCCGTCTCGTCCGCCAGGGAAACCAAAATTGCGACATTTTTATTCGTAAATATTAATAAAACAACGCAATATAATCAATACTTGCTTCATTTTATTGGGTTATAATGCTTGAACATTGTGATATAAATTAAATATTTTACAATTATTTGTAGTTTACCTCTCTACCGCTATGTAGTTTGCAGCGCGACCACTTTAAAGCAGTGCGCTACCGGTACCCGAGATCCCAAACAAAACAGCACAGCCTGCGCGCAATCGTGCGGCCGTTTGCAATCTATGGGTCTATGGTCCGTAATCGGTCGGGCTGTTATGATCGCTTTGGGGCTGTGCGCGTCGCCACACCATCATATGCCCGAGCGAGTTTCCTGGAGTGAAGCAGCGGTGGCACGATGATTCTCTCGTTGCTCAAGCTGCCGCTCGTCTTGCTCAACAGCGTCAGGCAGTTCATCTCGCAGACGTTTTTCGTGGCCGTGTTGTTCTCGGTGATAACGTGGACTTCGATACTCTTGTACGGCGTCTTCTACTGGAACTACATTCCCAAATCGTCGCACGTCTTTCCGGTGCACCTGCACTTCGAGTGAGTTTGGCCGCGATATTTTTTTCCCTTCGTCACGACCTTGGATATACGTGCTAAACCCCAGCTGTTTCCAAGAGGCGTGGGGAAGGTGGTGTGTTTGGTTTCGCAAGCGACTAAACGGGGTCATCAACGTTGCGCACTTTCGCATCTGTTGGACGTTGCAAATGCTCCTTTCGCAGGTCGACAGCATGTCCCGCAGGCTTTTGCGACTTCCTAATGGCAAACGTGACCATCGTGAGGCCGGGGCAAGACGAAGTGAGTTTTTAACTTTTGCATATCGCACACCTCGCGTCCGGCTATACCTATAGCCGTTATCGCGCACTTCATGCGTTGTTCAGGTACCGTAACCCGTTGTATGTCGCATTGTTGTTATTGTTTCAGTACCTGGCCAGGGGTCAGCGTTACAAGATCTATCTAGATCTTGAGATGCCAGAGTCCGAGGCTAATCAAAGGATTGGTGAGGATTGCGTGCTTTCCATCGTTTTGGTTCGCGACACCTAAACAGATTTAGCAACAGAAGCAGACGAGCTGTTATTATCTGGCCTCGTCCAGTGAAGTGAGGCACTCATACATGCTTGAGTGCCTTAGTATCACACAAGAGCTGGCTGGGAGAAGGGGTTTTCTATCTTATTTTCACTTTTGACACACGTTGACCATTTTACTGTGAGCCATGTTGGCTTCACTTAATATACAACAACACTGAACACTGTATGGTCAAATATGTGCAGGTATGTTCACAGTCGGACTTGACATGATCAGTGAAGATGGTGAAGTGTTGAAGTCTACGCACAGATCGGTAAGGCTGCAGACTAAATGTGGAGTTCCATTCACGTCCCTGACAAGCGCTGTTTCCTCGTTCAGCTTTGCCTCTCCGCACGCATTAATTTGCATAGACAAGGCAGCTGTGTAAGGCACATAACTCACCGAATGCCCGTGCCTCATTTCTGCTTGACCAATTCAACCTCGTCTCCTGCTGTTCACCTTGTCTTATTTTCATACTTCTCTCTCGGCCTGCCCTGCTTCATTTACTCACAGTCCTTATCACTTGTGTTGGCTTCTGTGTGTTCTTTCTCTCCCTCATCTCCTGAGACCTTCTTGATCCCTGCTAACCATAGCACAGTGACGGTGCATAATAATCTATGCATTGGCACGAACAGACATTCTGTTTCAAAAAGTCATGGTTTGCATTATCTGCCATGACTATAATTTGGTCCCATATACAAAACCGTTCTAACTCTATCTGGCCTTTCTTTGCAAACTTTTGTGACGTTGTTACTGCTGTGTCATGCTGTGTGCATCTGTCTGCCTGTATTTGTGTCAGTCAACACCTTTATGTTGACGGATACACACTTCTTCGTTTCCTCGTACATGTACTCTCCCTACGTGTGCTTGAAATACCTGCTGCTGTTCAAACTTCTTTTATGCTCACGTGTGTTTGTCAAAACTATTTTCCAAAATTGTCGCATGTCTGAAAGTTGAAATTTATTTGGCTTGCAATGATTGCAACAGATTATTAAACTTTCTTGCTAATCCAAACAAATCTGAAAATTTTATTTTGTGCGCTGCATTTCCATTGCGCTTTTGAAGTTGCTGAATTTATTTAGAAGGCTTTGGCTGTTTCAAATACTTTGACTATGCTCTAGAATGGCTGATGAGAACACGATCGTAAAGCATTGATCACATTTGACCAGTTGATAACATGATCATGACCAGGATGAATTTTTCTTCAACTACGAAGCTTTTTCTTTAGAGGAACCCATTTCGGTTTCCTTTGTAGCAATTGCTATGTTTGGGTGGATGTCTCATTTTCCCTTTACTAATGAGAAAAACATGCTAATTTTTAGAATACTGGGGTGTGAACATCATTTTATATTAATTATGATAACGACTGTTCGTTATTTGAAAAGTATTTTATTTACTTCTGACACTATTCGATTAGTTCTAAAACATCACTAGTTGCACACCCCTCAGAAAAAACTACATACCTGGATATAATGAGAGAAGCAAATCTACATGCCAGAACTTAAATAAAAACAGCAGTTACATTTTGCAGCTGCTGTTCATATTGCAAGTTATAAATCTGTTCATTATCATACATTATGCAATTTCAGCTACTAATGCAAATTCAAACAAAGATCTGTCAACAGCATAATAAAATGCATCCATGTCTGCATGGGTTTGGGCATGTGTTGATGTGTTGTACGTATGTCAGGAAATTCTAACATAATTTGATCTTCCACTCATGAGCATTTAATTTGCAACACTTTCTTCCTCTCTGACCGTCCTATAACAGGGTGTTCTACGGTACAAGTCGATGCTTGTCAAACTTTTTGCAACGTTGACTTACATTCCAATGCTCCTCTTTGGTTCTGCGGAGGAGAAACAGACAGTGTCGCTCCTGCTGTTTGAGAAATACGTGGAAGACTACGTAAGTTCAACATGGTGCACTTTTTTTTTTGCTTTATATCCCACATTGTTATGCATATCAAAACTGGCTGTTGGTGTTGTACTCATAGTATAGAGAGGCACATGGAGGGGTAGCGGCAGTTGCATGATGCTTTTGACCACACTGTTGTATGGAGTTGTAGAGGCATTGTATGTTGTAGAGGTTGTATGTAGTGTGTGAACACTGGTTTCTATGGACCAATTTTGTTTCGGTACCGGAGAGATGGATGTATCATGATGTCATGGAACATTGGCTCGCTACATTCCTGCTATCGCTGCAGCTGCCAGATGCGAGCACTGCGTGCGGCACTTTCGTTTAATTTTATTGCGAGCAATGTCGTCATACCTACTGCACAACGTTGGCAAAATTTTTAGCTTTGTCATGACATGACGATAATGAAGATGATGCTATAGGTCCTGCGTTATGAAACCAACCTTACTGTTAAAATTATGGTCGTGGCTGGGGTGAGGGGGCCCTTCACCGTAGTCACTATAGCAAAGCTATAGTGATGGGGTAACAGCAGCTGATGCAGAACCTGTGTAATAGCAGGCCTTCCCTTCTGGTTACGTGGCACCGCGCAAAAGTGTTGGGCTCATGATTGCTGGGTCCTTGGTTCAATTCATTTGTAGGGATAGTATATTCTTTTTATATTGCTGCATTACTATATTATTTTCGTTGTTTAATTTCTTCAGTAAGTGTTGTTTTGTCTTATGCTTCACCACCAGGTGTGATAAGGAGGGTTCCTGTCAAGGGGAGCAAACTGATTGGGTGCGAGGATGGGGGCTTACGTAGATGCCGCTTCAGTAGCTGCAGACCAATGAATAATGACGCGTTGTTACTGTGCACCCCAGTGACACGGGCCTGCCGCTTACTAGCACAACTCTGTACACATAACATTTGATGGAACAAAAAGTGGCCCACTCACTTTAGCAGCTGCACTATTATGACGGGCCCCCTCATTGTAGTGGGCACCTAAAAGAAGATATGTTTTCGAACCTTCACACTGGCGTTGGCATGACCTCTTTCCATGCGTGAAGCATGTGGTAAAGTTCCTAAAACTTGACAAATATGTGCCAGTGCTCTTTGGAGCAACAAACAAAAAGTAATCATTGTGCTTCAGTTTGCCATAGGTAACATTGCAGACTAGTAAACAGCAGCACGAGAGTGTAATGCCATAACTCGCATAGTGGCCAGGAGAAGGGAGAAGAAGTAATGTGCGGATCTATAGATTATCATTGAATTGTAGGATCTAGTAATGCTGTTGCATTAGTAATTGGAGTGAAGCGTGAGGACCTGCTATTCTTTAACAGTGCACTTGCCACATGACCCTCGCGTTAGTAGTTGCTCCACGGACTTTGTGTGACAGATCTCTCTAGATATTTGTAAAGTATATGCTAGTTCTGCACTTTCAGGCAAAGCCAGCCACGCAGGCAGGCCTGGTGATCCGAAATAGCCACATTGAGGTCTACACGGCAACACTGAAAGTATATGCAGATTTCACTGGGTTAAGGTAAGCATGGTTGCAGCAAGCTGCATCAGTGAGCAAATTTCTTGCCCCAACTGAGTGTTTGACAAGGCAGCGATAGCATCACTGACCACAGCTCTTAAATTGTGGTTCAAACATGGGTCAGCAGACTCTCTAGTGAATTGGTTTGCTCACTCTTAGAGCCAGCCCAAGTCTATAGCTAAGTGCAGGTATGAGCTTGGGTTCGAGTTAGCCAAGGTGGTTCCCATACGTGGGAGTTTGAGTATGGCTGATTCAATGTGATTCACGTAATTGCGAGTCTGAGTCAGAGTGAGGACTGGTGAATCAATGTCCATGGGAGTCTGAATGAGTCCAAGTAATCCTGAATCAAATGGGATTCCGATTGCTTTTGAGTCCGTGAGACTACATGCAAGGCTGAGTCGAAGTAATTGCGAGTGAATCTGACTTTCTGTCCGCAAGTGAGGTCTGCTCGAACCAGTAAGCCTCAGGCGGGACATGCAGCATACTATATACCAGTTTATACAGGGTGTGGCAAATGTTGTTGCACTCAAATAAAAACCCATAAATATGGTTGTGTTGCATTGTAGAAAATCACTTGTATCTTAACTTAATGTGTCACGTAATCTACATGCATAAATCCACATCTGCTTTTAAAAGTCTACCTTTCACGCCTATGCAAGCTTTGTTTTTCTTGGAAATGCATCAGTGACAGCACAGATGTAGTCTTTTTCTAATTCACTCCATGCTTTTGGCATTGCCTGACAAAGAGCAGCCAAACTGCGATTAGGAGTAGAGCAGGTTATGCTTTTTGATACAAACCAGACTGAATAGTCAAGAGGGTTTAGATTCGAGCTGTTGGGGGCCTTTCTGCAGCAGAAATAATATTGGGCAAGTTTTCCATGCACCATTATTGCACCAAGTTGGCCTCATGAGCCAGAACCGGCTGATACATCCACTGACAGTTTCCGAAGTGTAATTCAGCCAAAGGCAGAATCTCCTTCTTTGGGACATCTTCCAGATAGTTTGCGCTGTTCACTTTCGCTCCCTGTTCCAAGAAAACCAGCGGCATAACTCCATCAGAGGCAATTTTTGCCCCAAAATCCATCACTGATTGATGTTGAGAAACTCTTTGAGTCAATCATTCCACTAATGTTGGTTTCTTTGAGGCTTCCTCTCAATTGGTGTTTTAAAAACCACTCGATATTGAGCATTGCCACGTCTTTTAAGACAATGCTGGCGTGCCATATTGTCGAAGTGTTTGAACGGTTCCTAGCATTTTCTCACCCTGGTAGCTTTATGAACGTTGTACTTGTGTAGCTTCCCTTTCACAATTCTTTGCACAGAACGTTAGGAATTTTCTTCGGTTTGGGCCAGTACGACTGATTTTTGGAGAATGTGGGAACTTTTGCCATATCCTGTACGGTAAATAGTACAGACCTGTTTTTGTAAAATATAGATTTTAGCAGAGGTCTACATGGAAGTTATACACTCTGTGGCATTGAGTGGACTCCCTATGGCTAGGGTGTCAATGTTTGCCTCTGTCATAATCATTGAGCACTTACTAGTCTAGCACTATTTCATTTGCGAGTCTGTTGTAATTGCATGAATTTGAGTGAGTACAAGTCTGAGTGTGCTTGCTTGAGTCTGATTTTGATTAGTTTGAGCGAGCTTAGAAGGGTCTGATTTCTTGCGAGTTCGAGTTAAAATAAACCGAGCCGAGTCTGACTTTGGCAAGTAAGAGTTTCAGCGAGTTTGCATGTGGTTTGTAGTGTTCTGGTTGCATTTCTTATGTATTGGACTAAGTCCCTTGAGTGTTCTATGAATGCGCTGTTACTGCAAACATCAAAACAAGCTTTGATAAAGTGTTTTCATGCAGAAGTTTGAGCAATATTGATGGCTAGCCCAGTTTTTTTATTTCCTGAATGTGTTTTTTATTCTTCAAGTGGCATAAAAATAATGAAGTACACAGAGCCGATTGTTCTTGCTTCTTGTTCTGTCCCATGCTCTCTTACTGTTTTGCTAGCGTTAATTCTGTCGCTCTGTAATGGTTAGCTTCACCCTCTACTTTCTTCGTTCCAAATCTTTTAAAAGGTAAGCATGTAGTTGCTCAGGAATGTAGCATAACATTTCGTACATGGGTTCGTCTTGCCTATTACTGCACAAGCTGACCAGGGCACAAATGTGGAGATCTGATCGGACAAGTGCTATATTCGCTAAGTGATCGATTCGCTAAGGCAACTAGCGATTCTTCGCTGTTCCCTCGGGCAATGCACCTTTTATTGCGTCTTGTCTTGGACACTAGATCGGCATCTGTGCCAAGAGAAGGAATCTCATTCTAGCATCACTGCTGGCAGGTACATCCTCTACAACTGGCCACTTACATCGGCCGTCGTGGGCATATCGACCAACTTCTTTTTCGTGAGCCTGGTGGCGCTGCTGTCCTGGAACCACCTGACTCCAGCCAAGCCAAAGCCGCGCCGCCCCTTGGCCGAGAGGAAGAAGCACCCTAGCAGTGAGAAGGCCCAGCTGGAAGATGCCGAGGAGACGGAAGGTATGAGCTTGTCGCCACTGCGTGCTGAACTGGAATGCGAAGATCGCGACTTATACATTACGACGTGGCCGCCTTTCGAACTTTTGACGAGCGAGCCACCCTCTCCCATACTAGCTTGAGTGGAGCATCTTGCCAGTGTCGTTCTGAAGCGGCCCTAAAGTGTTGATACGTGGGTTTTGTGAGCAGCCCTTCCTGTTCTTAGTGTTAGGAAATGTTAGCTTTTGCTTGTGTTCGTGCCAGCTATGATGCTAAATGTGGCTTTTTTGTGCTTCGAGTGGTGCCTGTTGTCACTGCCCTCTCTTGTGCCTCTTTTCGAGAGTTCATTGCATCACCTGTATTGACAAACGCTGGTGCATGCTACTAGTGCTGATGTACATTACTTGTACCATGCATTGTTATCGCACATGCATACAAGACTTGTACTACAGCTTCCTTGGCATCACATGCAATGTGAAAAGTGCTGGGGCATGGATGGTATTGTTACACCATCGGCATAGATGAAAAGGAACAACAATGATCGCATTGGGCACATCGCATGAAATGTGGAGAATACTGGCATACGGTGCTCATGTTTATTAGTAGCATTGTCACTGACCATGCATACAAAACTTGTACCTTAGCTGCTGTCTGACATCATGTGCAATGTGAAAAGTACTGGTGTACCATCAGCACAAATAGAGATGCGACCAGGAACAAAGTGATCTGAATGCCTGTTAAATGTAATTACGTGCTACTGTAAAGCATGGTTGCTGTGTACCCGATTTATAAGCACAGTTTATTGCAAAATGTATGTTTCAGACACTGAATAAGCAGGTGTTACATGTCCAGGTGAGCGCGAGAACGCAACCACGAGTTCTAGTCATTTTCTAGTTGTTTGAATTTGAATTTATTTTGATGGCGTGTTACCAGTACCATGTACTGTTACCGCTGGTACTTCAGCTGCCTCTTTTCCTTGCACACTGTCCGGCAAGGAAAGCTCAACTGAAGCAGATTAAAAAATTACTGCATTTCATTTTGTCACGCTTTTTTTTTCATCTTTCTTTTTTCCCTTTTCTGTGTGGAAAATTTTGTGCACATTAATAAAAGATTCTGCTCACTTAAAACTGTGCCCCATTTTGCATAAATGTAGAACGGGAAGTGTTGGAATGCTGGATTCTGTTTGGTTTGTTCATTTCAGCAATATTGCTGCTCGTGTTTCTTTTCCACAGCAAGAAGTGCGAACAAACTGGTCTAGTGGAAAGTAGTGATACTCTTCCTGTTCTATGGTTACCACGTTGCTGCTGAGCCTGTGCTGTCCAATGCAAACTTTGTGTAATCTGTGCTCTGCGCAGGCTGCAGGGTTATCATCTAGTCACTCTATAATGCGAAGAATGTATTTCTTATGTCTTCTGCAAGGTGGTCATCCAATAAATAAATCTCTAAACTTATATTTAGCTGAAATAAAACTTTCCAAGGTTTACATTGCCATCTGTTGCATCCCTTCACCACCTTAAGCTTTTGACCATGGTACTGCGTATAAAAGTAAAGTAAAAATAACATCTATTATAATTAGCCATTGCTTTAGAATGTTATCGCAAGCAGAGAGATATTGTGTCTCTGCTGTTAAATATTAACTGATTCAAGCATTCGAAATGTTAGGTTTTTAAAAGCAATAGTTTCATGGCCAAAATATTGTGCACAACAAGCTTGTTGAATACGTTATCTGTTGCTAAATTTCATGCTTTTCTGGTTCAGATACCTATTTTATGCTAACAAAATTACATCTGCTACGTGTTTTGTGAAATTCGCAAAAATTAAGAGGCCTCAACGTGAGAGGGTGTACAACATTTTCAAATTCAGCTGTAGAAGTGCATTGCTCAGCGATTAAAATGCAACAATTGACCCGCATGGCGGCCAGCAATTTTGGGCCATGGGTGAGCACTGGGGAGCCAAATGCAGTTGCATTCCATCACAAAGGCTCTTGTTTTTATTGTGTACTATGTGGGGACGCTCGAATCTCGTGTATTCGGTGACGTTGTTTTCCCATATGGCTCTCTTGTCTCCTGGGATTCTGCCTCCCCGCACAACACACCTGTGGCACACGTGTGTGTGGCACACGCGTGTTGCCACACAACACACGTGTGGCAACCACCGACGCCACACATGTGTGGCAGCGGTGGTTGCACAGTAGTACAAGAGATGGCACTAGCGTTCCGCCGGTAACGTTACCTGACGGCCGGGATACCCGGGCGCAAGAGGCCATTTGTGGTGCCCCATCCTTGCTCTTAGAACAAAGGACACAGTAGTGGAAACAAACCAAGGGGCATTTACACCTATAAAATAAGAAAGCTAGCTAGCACCTAACGAGCGAATGGGAAAGCGTGTGTGGGACAGTCCCGTGGAGTTCACGCATGGCCCGTTTACACACACCTTGTGCCCGTAGCCAGAGAGACCAAAGCTGGCCCCTCTTGTGTCCGCGTGTCCCTTCTGACGGGTGGAATTGGCAGTGGAACATTTATGCCATCTCTCGTACTACTGCGCAGCCACCAGTGCCTCACGTACTACATGGGGAGGCCAAATTTTGGGAGACTCGAGAGCCACGTGGGGAAAACAACATTGGGGAGATTTGTGAGATTTGAGCGTCGCCACAACTACAATGTGCCAGCTGTGGTTGGGCAATGCCCACTTGGGTCGCAAAATGGAAAACAACTTTCCATCCTGCACGCGGCAAATAAATGCCACTGTGTGGGCTGATTATCGTGTTTGACTCGCTGAGCCTGTACATATGCTACACACAGAACAAATGTACACTTGCTGGTAGTCTTCTGTAGAAGTATATAGCAGCCTTTGAGAAGTAAATAATAATGATTGATCAAAGGTTTGGCATCAAAATGTTCCATGAATGATGTGTTTGGTGTTTTGGAGAAAAAGGCATAAAATGTGCAGTATTTCCATTCTGCAGCAAGGCTACAGCTTACTCAGAGAAACATAACAATCATGTAACACATTTCATTTGCTATGCACTTTTACAGCTATGCACAGACATTGCACACAGCTGCTTCAATTTTTGTGAGATACACTGATAATTGCAAGCTATGTCTAAGCTCCAGAGATGTAGATATTCTTGAGATGTACAAGGCTAAATTTTGACTTGAGAAATTCCTTTTCCAATAGCTAAGCCAACTTGCTTGCTAGGCAGCTTGCAAACAAGCATAATGGAAGCGCAACCAATTAGAACAATGGGAATATGCGTGACTTGAGCTTTATGGAGTCGAAGGCATTGACGTAGCTCCTGTGCCCACATACAGTGCAATAATGTGTTGTTGAACTTTCAATCGTAGAAACAATGATTGTTGTCATTATTATTAAATTGGGTGAAAGCTGCACTTTGGAGGAATGTTTCTGAGGGTAGGCTGTTACGACCCAAGTTGGTTATACCAGAAGTTATCCTGAAGTGGCAACCACGCAAAACATTTTTATGGCGCAGTTTTCATGTGGCATTATAGAGCGTCTGCACACCCATATTGTGTTGCATAATGCCCTTTTTGTGGCTGAAATTCCACAAATTTGAGCCATTGACCACATTTTTGTACAACCGAAAGCAATTTGCTCGGGACCGCAGCGTGGTTATTGCACGGCATAAAATTTACATATCGGATGCTGCCACGTCTAAAGTACTACATTAGACACACTCTCCATGTGGTTACTCACCACTGTGCAAATTAAATGGCTTTGAGTGATGAGATGAGGTGGCACACATGAGAAAGATTCTGAGGCACCCTTTGGTCTCCTGCTGTCATTGCAAGTGCATTGTATAGCACAGCGGCTGGTGGCAACATGTCAAGTCACTCCAGTGCTCAGCCAAGCATGCATAACCATGTCGTGCATTGCCTAACATTCCTTGTTTTTTTTTCAATGTGTTAGTGAATGCGCACTGTTTTCGCATGCATGGAAACTAGTGCAGTGTGGATTTTGTCTTCTGCTTTACGTAAGGTGCCAACAGGATGCAGCAGAAATGATGAATGATATTGCAGGATTAAAGCCCATGGAGGGGCAGATGGGCATGTGTCAAAACTTCATGCAAGCGATTTCAGTGAACCGCCATGACTTTTGCAGCCGTGCATTCGTAGCAGTCTATTGTTTCTTAGTGTAGATTAGCAACTGTGTGGTCTAATTTTGTGCAGACGATACTTCCAGCGACATCAGCAGCAGCCAGCCTGATCTTGTCAAGGAAACGAGGGATGCCAAGGTCAGGAAAAGGAAAGGTGAGCCTTGCAAGGTTGCACATAAGTGAGAAGCAATACGAGGAGGTCATGGTACTCTCCGAGTCTGGCGTTGGCCCGTCGTTATGTCTGAACAGAGTATCCTCAACCACATGCCATTGGTATATTAAACATCACTTCTTTTTCGCATTAGGCAAACTTCCACACATATTCTACCTCTCACTTTTGTTAGCAATCTTTAGTTGTTTTTTTCTTGTTCGCTTGCCTGAGCATTGTTACGACCATCTTGGGTCATAAGAAACTGCTTCGATATTGTGCTTGTGTGACCTTTTCAGCTTCCTCCCTTTGTCAGATACATCCATCAAGTATGTTTAGAGATGAAATTCAATACTATTTCTAGGAGCTTCAATCATGAATGCCTAGGCAGTTCACATGTGAAGCCTAAGCTTGCAGACACTTCCATAAACACCTGTAAAACATCCATAAAGGGTCCCCCACCAGGCCCCATAGCAAATTTTAGTTATACACTGGAAGTTGTTACGTCTCCTCTAGGGAGCGTTCTGCCGCAATATTTTTTTCAGATCAGCTCATTAATAGCCGAGATATAAATATTTCAGTGCCATGAACCCATGATTTCAGGAGGCGAGCTCCACTGCCAAGTGAGACACTCTCTTCACTTACCCCATCTAGCCTCTGCAGATGAAATTCCTTCGCTGTGTTCTCCCGTATTGGACCTCGAGGATAGTGTGATGCATACGTCACGGAGCCCGCCTTCATTTTTTCTCGCTTTTTTGCGGAGTGGTGCACTTCCGCTGCAGGTGTCGCATGCAAGCTGTTGTGAATGTCTTGTTTCGCGCAGCGCATGATTTTGCGTGCTGCGCACAAGGACCCTTGACTAGCGGTATAAGTCAGTGCTACACGAATACTGAGGCAGACACAAGCGGATCACAGAGCATGATCCCGCGCTAGGACATGGTAGAATATAGCATAGTTTCGGTGTCTGCACGTGCAACTGTAGAACATGGGAACAAGCAGACAAAACGGAAGTACGTCTTTCTTGCTGCAGTGCGAAGTAAAACAAAACCATGCAGACATTCGGTTTGTGTGTTTAATTATTTCTCTAATCTTTAATTCGTCTATTCAAGCACCATATTACACAAACAGATGTTGCTTTGAATAATTCTTGAAGTCGCATGTCACTACTAGCAATGTCACAGTGCGAACATGTGTACATAGGCGCACTAGCACGTGTACATCATGCTCTGGCTGGAGTGTGGCAGCCGCAAGGAAAAGGGAAAGCGGCGTTCGGTTTGAAATTTCAGATTTTCCCACGGCGTGTAGTGATCTAATACTTTGCAGGCACGATCGTTATCGCGCATTGTATGCTCTGCGCTTGTCATCTCAATATGGCGAGACCTGGTGAGGGGCCCTTTAATGACTGCATTCAGGATGGTTTGGACGGGGAAGCAAAGCAGAAAATTGTCGGTGTAGCAGAAACAAGCATTAATGTTCAATTGGCTTAGCAAAGCAGCTGAAACATGGTCACCTTTTGCCATGAATATGTTCCACAACACTGGTGCCATGCATGATCCGATGCAAATTCCATTGCGCTGGAGATAAACATTGCCTTCACATTCAGCAAAGAGTGATGCTAGAGCAATCTCAACAAAGAGGGATCTTGCTTGTTGTTCTTTCTGGTAGCCTTTCCTTACCATGTTTAAAACCTGTCTCAGTGCTTGTTTAATCAAGTGTTTCGGATTGCTATTGCTGTGACACTGCTGCTACAAGCAAGGAGGTGCATGCAGTGGTAACGTCTGTGGCCGCAGTACTTTGTGAAATCACTTTGTACAAGCTGCCATATATCTGACACCTAGGTGCTTGTCACCAAAATATTTCCTGCTAATCATGAAAGAAATGACGTTTCAGTTCATAAGCACACTGGATTGTTCCTCAGGCAATAATTAAATTGTACTCGTAAATTCGAGGACGATTTGCAAAACTGCGAAAATATGCATCTCGCAGCTACCATGCTCAAAAAACTTCATAGTGGTACAACAAGAGGGCGTGCAATGTGAGGTAAACGGAACCTTCCTCGCCTTCTCTCAACATTGCCACAATCATGTTTGTGGTGCTCTCATTGCACTTTGGTTGCTGCCCCAAAATGTTTGTATTCGTTGCAGCAGTGTTTGTGTGCCGCTTACTTTTAAGCAACGTAGTCACTGCCAATAGTTTGTTGGTTGGATTATAGCGGGATCGACCATGCGGTATCTTTCCTTCGGACAGAGCTTGACGAGAAGACCGGGAAAACGCTGAGGCAACTCTTCGGAGCTACTACACGCGAAAGCAGTGCTAGCCTTCCTTCACTGGGTGGTGACCAAGAGGCAAGCAGCACCATGCAGCAGACGACGTGAGGTAGGAAACGCCGATGTGAGCCCAACAAGTTTCACAGGCCGCTCGGATTGTCCCGGGTCTGTACGTCGGCTGTGATAGCCCCTGGTCAGTTGCACGATCACTGTGCAGGTACTGTCTCTTACGTTATTTGTGATAGCGTTGGCAGATTCTGGGTCTTGTTGTTCTGTACCGTGGAACAAGCGTGCCTTTTGTTGCTATATATAGTTATACTTTCATGTGAAAATATAACAGACCTCCCTGTGGTATGGATCCCCATTTTCGCATCACCTAGCAGAAATGTTGTTTCTAGTTGTAGAACATCCTTCGGGGATATAATATGCCTTAAACAAAGCATATTACTGGTTGATGACGATGAAATGCAAAGCACTGGACTAAAGGAAGGCAGGACGGATGACACAGGTGCCACTAACCATTGTGAATGAACAGCTAAGCTAGTCCATCATTCACATCTATTCAATTTTATGCCTTCTGCAACAATTGTGGGTTGTTGACAGTGGACACGTGCCGCCTAATTGTCACTTTACTTAACAAGATTGTGCATGCTTTGTAAGCAATCTTTGTTTGTCTGCTCCCTCCGTTGTTGCTGGTTTCAGAGAGTATAGGGGGAAAATTTCCAATAAACATTCGCAGTTGTTAGTCAAGTTTAATTCGCCTCGCCTTCCTTTGGTCTTATGCTTTGCACTTCACACTGACAAACATGCTTCACCAACTAGTCGAAAAGAATACTCTTCTAAACTAGAATGAACACTAACTGTTCCGTTAAGTGATGCCCGACCGCGGTTTGAAAAATATCAGGGTGTCTGCTACTTTCGTTCGCGACAGTGCATTGGGAAATCGCTCTCTGTGCAAACTCCTTTGCCATGATGTACAAGATTTGGTAGAATGATTTTTTAGAGCACCTCGCAATCCTGCGGCACCTTGTGCCCGTCATGTATGTGCGAGCAACTAGGTCATCCCTTTTTGGGGACAATGCCTGCCACAATTTTTGTAGTTGTTTTGTTCTTAGTATTGCCTCTGCAGACGAGCTCAAGTTGTTCCTCTGTGTTTCTTCGTTATCTGTTAGCAAAGACTACCAGAAATTTTAAGCATTGTTACAATTTCCATGTTACTACATTTATATATGAGTTCAGGCATGCTTGTCAGTATAACATGTACAAGGAGGGTTAACAGAGCACCAGGATATCATATTCTCTGGGACATTCGCCCTGGTACTCCTCCACTCATTGCAGACCCTCAACTCCAGGAAAATGGTGTCAGTATTAGTACACAATTGAAGCACTTACCGCACTGCCGGTTACTCCAGAAACATATTTTTCACTATCAACCACTTTCAATTAAAATTCTTCAATGTTAAAGTCCGGGGTTTTACGTTTCTAAATTTCTATCTGATTATGAGGCATGCCATAGTGGGGGACTCCCGATTAATTTTGACCACCTGGGCTTCACGAACATTCTTTAACGGTTTAACGTTTCTTAAAAATCTAAGTACACAAGTGTTTCTGCATTTGACCCCCATCGAAACGTACTCGTCGCAGCCAGGATTGAACCTGCAACCTCGAACTTGGCAACGCAATGTCACCACTTTTTTTCGGTGCTTGTGCTAGAAGGTTTTGAAGCGGTAGGCACGTTTCTCAAGCGGCTTTTTGTTGCAGATTTCGCCTGGGAACATCACTGCTCAGTAATGAGTGCTTCATTCAGTGGACAGTACCGCTTTTTTTTCAGGCGGTGTCTTGAGTGACAAACTTCGGATTAGTCTAAATTGTTCGTTTGCCCCTTGGAAAACCTGTCGTTTGTTATATGCCAAGAGAGGACTTATAGTTGCGTAGGAAGTTGCAACATCAGGGTCTGAGGTAGCCCATAATGAATGGAGTCTCTTGCATAGCTGTGATGGAAGTCCTGGAGGCCTTGTAGTATTGGCTACGTTAATTTGCAGCTCTGTATAAAGAGGGCGACACCAGTGCTGGCACTAGAGCATTTTTCTAAAACTCTTATCTTGCTTTGATATCTACCTTTGGGTCCCTTTTAAGAACACAAAGATAAAAAACACCGCTGTATCATATGTTCACAAATAGATTCTACGGGAAGCTGCTCTCCCGAGCGTCACAGCAGTTGGTACAGTTTCTGGGTATGCTGTGATGGTGATGGCCCACTAAATGCTTCGGTGCTTCACTTTAGGAAGACAAACTGTATTGAAGGTGATGTTGACCTATTAGGTTCTGTAAGCTGCTGCAAACGAAGCTCATTCTTGCAATTTTTGTGAATGGTCTACAATTTGGTCCCACAATTCATTTTAGACTTCCATCATAATACAGACAAGGCCCCTCCATTTTGGAAAATTGGGTACCCGCAGATTACAGTCGCGCTCCCGTTAACTTGACCATGGCTAATTAGGTTTGTCTCTTAAATTTGGATGCACTGGAAAGTTTCAGCGAGCAACAATGCATTGATACAAAAGGAAAACTCGTTAGTTTGAACGTGAAAGCATGCTGTTTTGGTTAATTCGACCCCGACGGACTCGTACCAGCGCCTTCTCACGTGCGCAGTTGTTGCCAAAACTTTGAATACACAAAACATTCAGCAGACGGCACTACTGCTTTTGTTTATTTTTAGGATGTTGTCAGTGCCGACAACAGTGTAGCGGTATGTGGGCCGCTCACCGATGATGACAGTGTCAGCAACGTGACGGTCCAACATTGAGGCAGTGTTAAAACATGCTGGTGCTCTTTGCTGCATGCTGGTTGAGTCGTGCTTCAAGAGAAAGAAGCAGAGGCAACGCAAGCTACTTCAAGCAGTAAAAAAAAAATTGAATCTGTTCATTCTGTTGTTGTTTGTCAATTGGAATCATTCGAGCAGATCTTGCGGTTTCGCAAGGGTCGAATTAACGGGTGTAGACTGGAATTAATGGGTGTATACAGTGTTTTGAAACTTACATTTGGGTCAGAAGCGTGAAAGGTTGTTTACAGTACTTTGTACACTACTACTCGCTCACAGGGGTGTCTGCACCGGTGTGCCAATATTATTATAAACCTTATTTCGGCATATGTATAGTTTTTATCAACTTTTAATACATGTATGTGAGTGTTCACTATCGTTATGATTGCAAATTATATTAGAGTTTATTCATGACTGTATAGCAGTATTATTGCTCCAAGTGTACTCTGCGTTAGCTCAAGATCAACAATATTGCCAAAGGTTGCGCAGCAAGTCCTGCCTTCTGCGGTATTTAATTTGATAAAATTTGACATTACCGATGTCATGTGTGTTTTGTAATGCTTGTCTGCAATGTGCATAGGGTGAACTGTCACATCATTTTTTTTTTGGCAACTGGCATCTTTTTTTGGTTTCAGTGGTGCCTCATTTATTGACATGGTAGAAAGTCTGGCACTACCATTTGTAGAGTGCAGTTGGTGTCAAAAAAATTACAAACTGTGTGAAATTGTGTGAATATGAAAGAAATCTAGAATTTATTTGCAATTTGTGATTGTGGCCCGTAAAATTGTACAACACGAAGTTTTTGAATGAACTGTAGTTAGTATTTGCTGAAAGACTGCCATCATCAATGAGTCTTTATACTAGTAGAGGCTGCGGATTGAATAACGGGCTTTGGAAATATATTCACCTCTTGCATCCCCCGGTCTGGTAACTTTTGACGCCGACTGTACCTGCTGTACGGTGTCAGCAGTGTGCAGTAATGTACACGATGACCATAACTTCATCTGTTTGTGGCCAACACCTGATGCAACTATTTTCATACTTTTAGTACTGACGGATGAATATGTACTTGATTGCAGTGGGATCATGCAATTCAGACTGTGCTCGTCCATTGCCATTTTTCTTCACATATGCTAACACAGTAGGTGTGTGTGCGAACTAGTGTGTTTGCGTTTAGTAGAATTACAGGTGCCCACAAAGCTTCTCAGGACATGCCAGCTGTTGAAAAGTTATAATTGGCTCGAAGCCTAAATGTGCACCCACACTTGTCAGTGCAGCTGCCAACTCCTTGATGCCTGCGTAGTTCTCCTTTTTTTTTTTTTTCACAGCTCGCGCATACTACTAAAGAGCCCTGTGGGTACATGTGCATGTTAGCATGTATGAGCCCCGTCAACTTTTAATAGAAAACAACTTAAGGTTGACCCTAGTGTCTTCCATAAGGTGCAGTCAGGTGAAAGCCTTATTTTGTCATACGTGCACTTTATGCTCTACGGTGTGGTCCGGCATATCGGGGAATGAGTTGTTAGCAGATAACCTGGCGACTTCTCTCAAAATTTGAGATCGAGCATTGCCTTGTCAGTGTCTGCTAAGCGTTTCTTGTTTACTCAAGTTTTTCACTTGTATTTTGTTTTGTTTTTTGTCCATGTCTCCTTTTATGTGTATCATGCATTCCACTAAAAAGCACTAAAAAGCAACTGAGCTGTTCCTTAGTGCTTACAAGAAATGTTTGATTTGCTTGATGTAGAATTAACAGTATGGTAGTTTTGCAAGAAGACAAAGTATGCATCTCCAGTTTGCACTGTATAACACTGTAACAGTATGTTTCATGGCTGTGTTACCAGGCTGAACAAGATGATTCACAATGAGTAAATTGTTTCTCATGATATTCAACCCAAATGCCCAAGAAACATGGGCATCCTTTCGCAGTTTGGACATGTATCATAGCATGTAAGCCAACTTGCAATTAAAATCTTGTTCCTTGTTCCTGTGCCTTCTCATCTTGTTTTGTTTATAATTTCACTTTGTGAACACCAGAAAGTGAGGCGATACGTTCCCGTGCATGGTTGTAGCATTTGCGTGTCAGAAAAAAAATTGCCTGCCAGATTTCGTGGCAATTCTATTTCCCTATCCATTTCTTGTCACTTCTTTATGTGAATGCTGTTGCATTCACACAATAAATAAATCTGCTAGGCGACTAGACTGCAAAAAACACTAAATGACAGATCACAAGCAATAATCACAGTTTGTCATGTACGCTTCCACTGAAACAAGGCTTGCATTATTAATTTTGTTTCTGCCTTGCTTCGCAAACATTTGCTGTTGTTCACTTCTGATAATTTGTAATACTTTGTTTAGCAGACGAAGAACAGTAAACAGGCTTTAACACTTGGCGGTTGCAAAAAAATTGGTTAGTATCACATAACTTAACCTATGTGAAACCTATTCCCAATGGCAGGCTGGCGAAGGTTGTCACATCGCTCTGCACAGATTTGTGGCATTGCTAACAATGCCTCAAGAGAGAGAGAGTTTCTACCCTGGCATAAACATCTGGCATGGGCATTGATTAAAGTATGGCGGTGGTGAAATCTTGTGAAACTGGTCTGCTGCCCGTGCACTCACTTTCGTTTAACAGCTTTTCGAATGTTGTGCGGCTGCTGCGAATAGATCTAAATCGATTCTCCACCAAACATCAGTCGCTGACGTCCGATGAAGCAGCGCCGATTAGGCCTAATGGCTCAGGCGGTGTGGCCGTGACGAAAATTTGCCGATGTGGTAATGGGCCGCAAGCCGTTATGCAGTGCTTGCTGCTGGTATGTTTATATTGGTGGCTCATCGTGTGATTGGTGCCAAGGTTACGCGTGCAGGTGCAGGCGGCGACCAGACCGACCAGGTGCACAGTTAATGCCATAATTATCCATGGTTACAACCTAGATCTGGTTATTGTCGAAATAAATGCTGTTCCGAATGACCACAGCTACTCATTTAAACACATGGCGTGACTTTCGCAGCGCAACACACTGAATTGCGGAAAGAAAAAAGACCAAAGGCTTGGCAAAAGACAGACAAACACGAGCTCTGTTGTCCTAATATTTCATGACGACCCCTGTAAATTGTGCAACAGCTAAAAACACTTCACTGCGCGATTGTCGCTGAAAACCCAGAGGACTACGCTTATGCTGAATGTGTGCTTTCATGTCTGTCACTATGATTTTGCAGCTTATACCTCTGTGGGCATAAGCAGGAGTGGAAGTCTTAGTGGAAGTCTTGCTTGGTGTAGTTTAGAGAGACCTTTTTAGCAGAGCTTCTGTGCACTGGAGTACAAACACATCCTATACTTCATGTTCAAGGTTTGCAGTGATTATTGAAGTGAAAGCTTCAAATGGTTCACTGAGCGAAAAAACCGGCACCCGGCACTTGTAGCAGCCTGAATTGCCATTGGCTGTGACGCCACGACATGAATGTGCCTCAACGGAGCAGAGCGGGTGAAACGGAACACCACTGCGCCAGGTGTTGTGTGAGGGGAGAGGGCATCACCGTGACGCTACGTCACCCTTGCTCTCACCAGCCTGCGAGGAGTTCGTAACTCGAAGGACCGCTCAGTGGTGTTCAATTGGACATTAATGCTTTTGCATTCACAACTCAACAGTGCTTAGGCATTCTCAGACTTTTGTTGAAAAAATTCCATGACATTCTTTAAGAATTCCAAAGGCCCTGAAAAAGCACTTCAGAGGACGAAAGCAACATTCCTTTTGAATATTTCGATGTAAAGTATTGACTGTAATAAGGAACAAACGATTTTCTTTTACTGCACACTACTGAAAAGCAATGCACAACTGACTTTACAAGTGAACCATTACTAACTTAAAGGTGCCATGATACCAAATTTTCAAGCTTAAATTATGCATGTATGTCAAACCTTATGTGTGCTATAGCAAGCTGGCAAAATCTGAGTGCACATGGTGCAGTAAATAACTCGTATTTGAATTTTTTAATGTCGCAGTTACAAATATAAACAGAACTGTTGGACGACCATGTCATCGCCCCTTTAAGACAATGTGCGGCTAACCAGATTCTAATGGCTTGATTTTTGGATTGTACCAACTCTACAGCCAGATATCTGAGCCAAGTCTACTTAGTCCAACATAAAATGCAAGCATATTTCAAAAAAGCATCACACTTAAGGGTTCTTCAAGCCCTTCAAAATTAAAAGCCGCTACAGGCCCCGATGTTAATTTACAGATGCGAGACAAATGCAAGAGTTTTGTACTCTTTAAATTACAGGTCCATTACCATTAACTGTTGATCACACCACTTGCAACCGTCTATTCCGGCTTCCTTGTTTTTAAGCTTAATGTGTGACAGAATAAAGGCAAGCGATGTTGCAACATGACTCCTTCATTAGACGAGAACACCATCCATAACACGAGACACACAACGCTTTCATAAAAGATTCGAGTTGTGAAGTCTTCAGCACAGTCCTTGCACCCACGAGAGTCGAGCAAAGGCGCACGAATAGGGCAGCATAAGCTCTCAGGCGCTCGGGCATCAGTGCAGCCAAGTTTCGTGTGCAGATTCAGCAAGATGAGAGAGGCGTTCCAGTCTGAACAAACGAACACTTTCGCCGGTGTGCCCAGGCAAAATGATGATGGAAACCTCCCACTACCGTGAGCTCTTCACTTGGGTCCCAGCATGTCCTTGGGCTGGACCCACTTGTCGAACTCCTCGGCCGTGAGGAACCCGAGCTTGATGGCGGTCTCCTTAAGCGTGGCGCCCTCCTTGTGCGCCGTCTTGGCGATTTTGGCCGCTTTGTCGTAGCCGATGTGCGGGTTCAATGCAGTCACCAGCATTAGCGACTCATTGAGCAGCTTGGAGATGCGCTCCCTGTAATGGCGGGAAAGCACTCGGGTGTTATGGAAGTTGCAAGTGGGCCCCAACTTCTGTAGCCATAATAGCAAATCCACTAAAGCTCCAAGTGCTATGGTCAAATAACAGTGCTTGAATGAATAGCACACTAGTACAGCAATATAAAAAAATTTCGTTATATTGAAATCGTGAATAAGCACACTTTGTTACATTGCAGTTAAAAATACAAGGCATTCTACGGACTAGTTACATATACAAAGTTTAATAACACTTTGTTATGTCAAGGTTTAACTGTATTACCAAATCGAATCTATTTTGCAGGATTGAAAAAGTTGCTCGTGTGAGTCTTTACACTGCCCACGCAGCTAACATGCTTTTCGGACTGTCACAAGTGGACCCAGCGCACATACGCTCCAATATGTGTCAGCACACTTGAACCCTTTAAGAATGGAAGATGAGCTCACCTCATCAAGCAAAAACTTGCGAGAAAGACAAAACAATGAGACCAGCTCGTTCAGTGCTGTTGAAAAGTGAAGTTGGGTGAAGTTGCAGCGAAGCCCACTTTCATAGCAGCGTAAATATTTCACCTTTATGGCAAACCTTTTGCATGGTCTTGCTTTGTATGCTCATCAGAATTATTTGCACTTGATGTCTGAAGAACTTGTGTGCAGTGAAGCCCACTTTCACAAGTGTAAAGTTAATTTTTTTTTTCATACTCAAATTCACCTTTCTGACAAAGTTTTCGTGTGGTCTTGCTTTATATGATCATGAAAGTCATTTGCATGTCATGAAAAGAAATTCTGCCTTCTTTGCGAGTTTGTTCCATATTTTTACCATCCTTAAAGAGTTAAGTTGCCCTGTCCCATAGAGAGGTTGATAACTTCTCTGCTGTGTAAACAAGCCTTGAACAGCTATGTTTCATCTACTTGCAGACAGTCATGTATTCCTTTTTTTGGTATGACTGGGATAGTTGGAGAAGTGTGGGAGAGGCCTTTGCCCTGCAGTGGATGTAGCCAGGCTGATGATGAGGGCACTTTCAGCAATGTTTTAGCAAATTGCAGTTGTCAGCAGCACTCTATTCCCATAATTCTCGCATCTAGACTTCTACTAAAAATACCAGTCGGCAGGCGGAAACTAATGCATATGCAGACCATATTGATATTCAAATTTGTTCAAGCAGGCATCCAGAACAGTGCAGGCAGATTGGGGCAACGCCCAGGCAGCTCTCCTAAGAAAGTATTGTGGTGGTTATAAGAAACTTGGCCACCCATAGTTCAGAAATCTCTGTCATCTTTAGCATTGCATTTCCTTCATTTCAGTTAATACTCCGTATTGCAAAAAAGCTGCAAAGTATGTCTGAATGAAAACCGCTGCAAAGATACTAGGTAAGTAGAAAACATGAGATGTCCTTTCCAAATACAGTGTACTACATCTCGCAGCTGCAATAACTATTACCACGCATGAACATGGTTGGTTTGGGTAAAGTGCAGGGCAATAATGTCCGACACTTTAAAGGCAATGAACAAAAACGGCTGCTCACTTGTTGGGCACGATGCCAGCCACACAGTGGTCCGTGAAGGAGACACTCGAGTCCGCCAAGAGACGCACAGAGCGGAGCACGTTGGACACGATGAGCGGCTTGAACACGTTCAGCTCGAAGTGGCCGTTGCTGCCGCCGACGGTGACCGCAACGTGGTTGCCCATGACCTGGGCAGCTACCATTGTGACTGCCTCGCACTGTGTTGGGTTCACCTTGCCTGCAGTTCACCCACAAAAGAGACAGCCTCGTCGGGGTCACATTCCATCAAACAGGGAGACAGGCACTTTAAATGCAGGGAAGTCTTTGTATTGAATGCAGATTCCAAGCTAAGTGGAATGACCAAAGAGGAAGAAAATGGGTGAGGAGAATGCTCTCAACTCTCCAATGCAATTCAATGCGTCCAATGCAATTTCTCTTCCCTGCATGGCATGCATGCGATTGCAGGAGCCTAGTCAGCTGTAGTTACACAGTAACGACAAGAGGTAGCCTAAGCACGCAGCTACTGGCTTCACCTAACGGCGTTAGATGTGCAAGTGTGCAAGAACTTGCGTCCTTCCCACTTCTTGACCTCGGGAACTCAACAGGCAAGAACATAATGCATGCTTGTTGTTCAGCTTCCTTGGGCTATACCAGGGAACGTTTCTCGGGAAGTCATAGACTTCTGGTAATGCCAACCCCTCGCATGTGCTTCACTTCACAGAATGGAATTTATTGACAGGAAAGACGGAGAGGTCAACCTGAGCTAGTGCGCTCTAGTCTGCTGCTTTTCCTGCAAAGGAATTCGGCCTTCGAGTTGGAAATGGGTGATCATTCACACAGTGATCCAAGACATTGAGCTAAACGTTTTTGATTCCTTAACATACTCTGTGGGGGTCCCACTCTGCGTGCGGCTAGGGCTGAAGGCGAGCTCCGGATCTAGCCCCACGCAGTCGCTTCGTGGTACTCCCAACCCGTAGCGCGGGAATCGCGGCTACGCCGGGTTCGGACAAATAAGGCAACCAGCGGTGTCAACGGTAACAACGTTTATTGCTACTAGCAATATCGAACACTCGCAGAGGGATGTCCTCTCTGTAATAGTAATAAATAGGCTGGCCTCGTTGCCCGGGATAGTCAGGCAACGTGGTCACTCACGGGTTGCAGCAGGTACTCCAGTCCGGCAGGTTAGGGGTCCGGCCTCAGAGAGAGAGAGTCTCCCCCGGTCGTGCTGTTTTGTACCTTTTTACCTGGGCGAGGGGAATGTCCTCCTCGGCCGTAAGCTACCCGCCCGCGAGTGGGGGTGGAAGGGCGTGCGCGCGTCGCGAGAGCGATGGAGAATCGGGAGAGGGCACAGTGCGCCTCTCCCCAGTCTATGCCGGCGCTCGACGCGACGGCGCGGGGGAAGATGGGCGCGTGTGCTCCCCACAACTCTTACTACTCCCAATATTTTGGCTAGCTGGAATTTTATACACGAAGGGCAATAAACGTTCCTTTCGTGTGTTCACACTCCTAAGTAGTTGTTTTCTTTTGTTTTCGAGAACAAGGTTTGCAGTAGTGATTGTGCACTACATGGTCACAGTACGAGGTTGGTGGCTTGAAAGGTCAGAGTTTGCTAATGCTGCAAAACTTTCAAATTTCACAGCTGTAAAGGCATTATCTCATGCATAATAAATAAAGGGGTTGCCTTAGTGATGGTTACACGTTAGAAAACACAATATGTTTTACTTGCACCGTAACTATGCTTTGGCAAGGAATTAACACCAGTGTGAAAGAGAAGCTCCCTTGCCCACATGGTGGCATGCAAGTTCTCGGTGTAGTGAGCTACTCTAGATGTCCAGTTCCAACAACCGTAAATGGTTATAAATGCTCCGCGCTCAGAACTTTTGAAAACACTCGAGCCCTTCAACTACACTCACTGGGAAACACTCCATACATCCCATGTTTCAGGACACACACATTGATTGGCAAAAAGCATACCGTCGTGAAAGGCAAAACAAAGTATAAAATGCCATTTTCCCCAAGTACCACACCAACAAAAGTAGATCTATGAATGGACCCGAATTTACAGCATCCTTTTTACATGTGACTTTTCCATCAATCACTTTTCTAGCAGGTGTTAGGTGATTATGCATCATATAAAAATCTTATTTTACCACTCATTGGTACACGTCAGTCAGTTGACCTACGTAAATTGATGCAAAAAGTAGAAGCGGAATGCTTAAACTGGTATAATTTAACCATCCAAGAAAACTTCCTACACTAATTTGACTCTGGTTAATGAGATTCCGACCGAAGGTCCTCCTGGCCAGCGCCCATGCATTTCGATGGACCCAAACTTTTGTTATTTCAATCTTAAAATTGACCTTCGCCGGATAATTTGAGCTACACCAGCCCCACCAGTCAGCACGCACATGCCTGACCTCTATGGTTATAGCACCTGTCCCGGCAGAGCTTAAGGGACAGTGAATTTGTTGAACACATGTCATCTCCCATTGAAATTGCTTATTTTTGGCTTGCCCAGCAAGGTTTTCAAGTAATAACAGAAGCTCACAATGTCTCATTACGGTATTTACCCGAACCTAATGCATGCCTTTTTAAAGGAAAACGGGGCTGGAAATTGCCTGTGCGGTGCAATGGGATACAAAACCAAAACCGCTTTCACAATGTTTGCATAACAGTAATGTATTACAGCAAAGCTGACATCAAAAATACCATGCGGCAAAGCCCACTTTAGGAAACCAGCTGCCACTACGCAACACATGATAGATCCTTACCTACATTTATTGCTAAAATATTGAATGCATGTCACATGCCTACTTGACTAAGGAGCTTTAATGTCATTTCTACATTAGTTTTTAAATTTGGACTCGTAGAAAATGGGTGCTCGTTTAATTCGGGGGCGCCCCAGTATCTGGCAAATACTTTCACATGAATCGGTGGTGTGTTCTGGCATTTTTTCTGCATCTTGTTTAATTCGACCCGCCGGATAATTAGATCAATTTCGTTGGTCCCATCAGGGTCGAATTAACGTAAGTCGACTGTACATGAAAATGCACAGTGCAATTACTACTACGCTGCAAACACACACACACCTGGCATAATGCTGCTTCCCGGCTCGTTCTCCGGCAGCGAGAGCTCGCCGAAACCGCACCTTGGTCCCGATCCGAGGAAACGGATGTCATTGGCTATCTTCATGAAGCTGCAGGCGAGAACGTTGAGGGCGCCAGACACCTCCACCATGGCGTCGTTGGCGGCAAGAGCCTCAAACTTGTTTGGTGCTGTCACAAATGGCAGGCCTGCAACAACACAACAGCCAGTCAGCGCAGGAGAGCGGCAAACATGACTCTACCAGCAGCAGACAATGCACTCTGCCAAACAGCAATGTACAAACATAAGAATTTCTTTTAGTTGTAATGGTTGCCAACCAACGTAACAGGTAGCGACATGAAAGTCCATGGATGATCAGCTTACTGCTCTCACAGTGCATGCATACACTATTTACCAAGAACGATGCTGTTCGTTACAACTCAAAGCTTCTTGCAACGAAGTTGCATCTGACACAAGAATACCCTCGTTATATCAGGTTTTCGTTATAAGCGTACACTTGTTGCACACTAATATCAGCAAAGGACACTTTAGATTTACACCATATCTGCAATTTTTTCAATGTTAATTGACGTTTAGCTGCACAATAAGACGCTAGAAATATCGGACTGTAAATGTAACCTCTATGTAAACAGGATGTGTGAGAATGTGCACGCCTTCCGGCATGCTTCAATCATATCAGGAAAAAAAAGTCGCAGTTTCGCCTGAAAGGCAAAACTATCGGCCGTATAAACTTGTAAACATTCGTTTATGAACTAAATTAACAAGCATGGTGCCACGCACACAGAGGTAAACATGAACACATCTCACTCGATCATCGCTGAAACTCGCTGTCACAACGTGAGGCAGCAGCAGCGAAGGGAATTGAACTTTGTCCTGCCTCTCTCTTCAACCTGAACTAAGTGTAGAAAGCACAGTGCATACGAAGTACCAGTTGTCCAAATCACAAATCGCTTTGAAGATGAGGCCTGTGTGATCATGCACTTTTTCCACATTGCAGATTACTTCTAAGATACGGTGCCGGCACGGCCTCGTCATTTGCAGCAGGCACCGGAGTAGAACCCCACCCCCTCGTCACTCCAAGTGCCTCGCACGTGACGGAAGACAGCGCGCTGCCTCCCCACTTTCCCCCCTTACATGCACGAGATTGAGTTGCAATCACCGAGTGGGTGACCCTTGCAAGTTTCACTCACACATACAGCATACGGCGCACCGACACTGTCACCATGTTTGGACTTTGTGTGGAACATCACGGCGACTACAGAAATTTGCCTGGAAGGTCTATATAATTGCTATTGCAATAATGTGTGAAGACTAGGATTCTCACCACAATGGGCGGCGGTGGAAATGCAAATGCTGCCCACCTCTCTGGTTTACCGCCAACTGCTCCAGATTTAAGATCTGTTATTCCAGTTGACTGATTAAATTTTCAGATTTTTTTTTCTTTTTTCATGATCCTTTGGCATTCCTTTATCACGTGGAGAAATATTAGAAAGAAAAGTGATGTAGAAATTGAGTAGAAGGACAAGTGTCAGGAGCTGCTATCACACCGCAGAGCGTGCGACTAGTGCAACTTTCCATTGACGAAACACTGCAATTTTGGAACCATCGTAAATAGGCGAGATTTGAGCGTCAATAGCCACAGGGCCGTATTTCGCCATGCAGAAATAAAAGCGAAAGCAGCGAACAAAAAATTAAAAGATTACTGTCGTGATTTGTTACTGCTGCCACATCTTCATGAGAAGCACTTTCATTGGCTGATGTAGATTTGAATTGTCAGCCCATGTTTCGTGTGCATTCGTACAGCGGCGTGCTGCGCATTTCCTTTGACCCGTTGAAGTTTGGCCATTGCGGTAGGATGCGCAGCTGGCTCACTTTTATTTTGTGAATGTGTCAAAATTGCAAAAGTGGTGAATTTACAATTCAAAATGGTAGCATGGTCGTATCAGAAGAGAGAGAGAGAGAGGCTTAGTTGTATGTGTAAACCCCTCTAACTCACCTACCTACTCTGGTTGCAAAATGTCCACCTCTCAAAAATTTCTGCAGAGAACCCTGGTGAAGACATATGCAGACCCACAGCACAATTTCTGGTAAAGCAAGGAAAATAATGTGCCTACAAGCACTCCATATTGTCGAAGCCCCTATGTAAGATAACAGAAGTTGCTCCAATAATTGGAGCTGAAAATTTGGTCATCTCTAGCCTAAGTACTGCTCACTGGAGCCCAGCCAAGCCTTGTTTTTTCTACAGATCCGTCCCCTCAAGAAAAACACTTCAAAGCTGTCTGTGTTGCTAATGCTGAGTATTTGTTACATGACGGAGCATGGACATGAGGCGAGCTAAATATTCAAATTGATAACAAATAGCTATGCCTTCTTTTCACTGTAGTATTTATTTGTACAGTAATATGCTGTTCTAGAACATACCAGAATGCAGGCTACTTGGTCCAAAAGTTTATTTACTTGCTCATTTATTCACATGCCTCTTCTAAAACAAACTGCAAGTGTTTTTGCTTTCAGTGGAATCCTGGATTAATGAAAATGCACTGTTGGACAAGTTGGTTGATACTTGGGGAATCCATAGTAACACAAATAGGACAGATACAAACAACAGAAGACAGCACATGTTACAATATCTTTGAATTAGTCTTATCTGCGCTTGCAATGTAGCTGGCTGCCCAAGGCCGCTAATTGTGGCGTGCGGCTGCCGTCAACTCACCCGTAAACTGGGAGACCTTTTCGGCCACTTTCTCGGCAAAGCCAATTCTCGTGTTGAGGCCCGTGCCAACGGCCGTGCCACCTGGAGAACACGCACGCACGAGTGAAATGAATTGCAGGAAAGACAATTGCCGAGTTTCGTTGAAACAAAACTGGGCGCATGGCTTTTGCTGGCATGACAGTTGTGATGCTAGGGAGATGCACATGGTCGCAAATAGCTGTCCTCAAATATTAAAAAAATAAAGCTGTACTGAACACTTTGCGACCCTTGAATGGTGTTTATTCGAGGAACGAAACACCAACCAGCCAAATCCGCCACTTTTTGTGGAGAGAGGGCAGTGGAAGAGAACCTGACGCAGGTCAGCTCTTCGTATAACGTTTCAACTAGCATTTTGTCACAAAAGCTACAGGTGGTAATGAAGTGCACTTAAATTTAAGTGCTGTCAAGTGATGGCCTTTTCTCTTTACGTTTCCTGTTAAATGATTGTCAGTGCCAAGCCTGCATTAGTGTTAAAGTATCAATTGTTTGTAATAGCCATATATCAGCAGCTATGAATGTTTAAAATAATAACAAACCAGGGATTAACTGCTCTTGGAATTGTAGAGCACCAATCTTTTCTTAAAAAGTGTGAATTTGAAACCTTTTATTACAATATTTCACATCTAATAAGCTACATAAAACAGCATAAAGATGCAATGCTTTATGTAATTTATCGTTGTGATTAGTGCAGCAATCATGGCAAGAAAAGTGTGTTAATATTATAACCTCACATAACCTAAACGCATACATACAGCCCCACAATCATAATTGCGCTGCTGCAAACAAGATTAAGCCCGGTTAAACAGAACATGAAGACTATGAACTCAAATAAGTATGTAACAACAAAGGCAAACAGTGCAAGAGTGAAATAGATCCTTTTATCACAAAGCTGAGAAACCACATTGCTGGAGATGAAGAAACAACTCGTGTAGGCTTGGTTACTACTTGTACATCCAGGTTAAGCATAATATCAAGCAAAGATCCAACATCTGAACACTGATCTGTGTTTGAAAATGGATAATGCAAATCAACAGAAGGTAAATTAAAATTGCCAACTATGATTACTTCTTTGCAAGAAAATGACCATAAATGATCGCATAGATCTTTCAGAAATCGCGATGGAGCATTCGGTGCTGCACAATTTGCCCACGATAGAACATTGCGCAGTTTGCCGTCAAAGACTGACCAGCACACACCAACCTGCTGCCAGGTAATACAGATGTGGCAGCGTTGCTTTCACTCGTTCAATGCCGAACTCGACCTGGGCAGCATACCCGCCAAACTCCTGGCCCAAGGTCAGGGGTACGGCATCCTGCGCGCAAAACATCAGATGTATCTACATGTACTTGCTGTCCAACAATATGCAACGGGAGACGTGAAATGCCAGAAGAACACGAGAAGAACACGTGGGCCCACATTCTCGAATAGGTAGGGCGGGAGAATACCAAATAATAGATTTCAAATCAAATTAAGAAAAAAAAAAGCCGAACATTGAATGGAATATCAGATGTCAAAAAATTTTTCAAGAAATTTAGTGCTTACAAATTTTGGGCAAGAAAATACGGTGCTCTACTTGCTTGAGAGATTCCTAGCATTGCATAAGAAGAATGTTGCAAGCTATAACTTAGGTAACTTAGGTACATGGAAATCTGCTGTACAGTCTGCTCCTATTAAAGGAAATGCCAAATTAGTATGCCAGCACCGATTACAGCTCAGCTCTAGTATATGAAGGTCTGAGAAATATCTTCTTTATCAATAAATAGAATTTCTGATGAAATAGAATGAAGTGTTGTTTTTTCCCTCTGAAACAAATGAATTAGTGACATTCTGTTATACTGAATACCAGTGAGGTTCTAAATTCAATAGTAGACCTGTGTTTAGCAGCAATCTTACTTATTTTACAGAAAGTTTTTCTTTCCAGTTTTTAAGATGCACAAGTGCTAAACCAACATTATGGCACTTGGGTTAACATAAGGCCAATCTGAGCGATAGACGAAAGGAATGCGCATCACTTGACTCGAACACTGCTTCGGGCATAGCAGGTGCCGTTTCACTGTCAGGTTCAGCGTGCTTTGCCACCTGTCAAAAAATCTGGAATCTGGAGGGTCACTGCAAGTTTGCGTGATGCTCGCTAGCGAACTAGCCGAGCTTTAGTGTTCCCTCAATATTAATTAGGTGCTCCATTTAATAAAGAACAACTCTGCACTAAACACTGGTAGACAACAGCACCTTCAGAGTGGTGCGAGTTATAAAAAAAACAGCCCAAAGTGCTCCGGTTCAGCTCTGCAAAGGCTCACCTGAGTGTGAGTCCGGCCGATCTTGACGATGTCATCGAACTCCCGGGCCTTGGTGCGGAGTGCGTCGTGCAACTTCTTGAGTGCCGGCAACAGGCGCGTGTCGATCTCCATGGCGACCGCTATGTGCATGGCCGTTGGGTACGTATCGTTTGAACTCTGAAAATGCGTGCACCGATCCAAGTGTTCAAAAGTGCAGCCAGAAACCATACGACATGGGTGACCACAAGTGACACGCAGAAAAGTACACTCATTTCGTAACACCTCCAGAAACAACAATGCGTACAGACATGAGCCACTAGAAAATGCAGTGAACAGAGGTCGGCTACAATGTCTTGCAACTGGGTGTGTAAAAATACTGTGTAAAACACCTAGAAATACATTTGCACATACTGTACGTAAAAATCCTTGCCATTTGACGCTAACCTACGCACATTTCTTAGGCCCGGAATATTTTGCTATTGCAGGGAAGAGAATTCGTAACCACCTTAATTCTTCTGATGCCCAACAAGCCTTTTATAAGCCTGACTAGCACAGAAATAAGATAACAGGAGCAATCCAATGCGAGCTTGTAAAGTTTAGCTGTGAATGCAGTGCCTTATCTCAAGAAAACAGCCAAAAATGTCAGTGCATATTAACTGCATATTAGCTGCATATTAACTGTTGACGTTCAGCATCTGAAAATGAAACCTGTGGGCTGAGAGGGACACCGAGCGGAATGTTTTGGATGATTTTTCGCAGCATGATATTCATGCACTTGATGCTACTAAATGCCTGACATCTCGTAAAAAGTCACATCTTGGGAGAGGCTGGGCTAAACCTTTCTTGTTACCTGACCGTAGCGCCCTGAACCTTCTGCGCCTCTCGACGTAATTGCAACGGCAGTAGCCCAAGGACAGCACTTAATGGTTGCGGCATTTACAGGCATTTATTTTTGTATAGATTAGAAACCTGTTGATACATTCTTCAAGAAACTGCAGGAAAAAAATGTAACAGTAGGGAAAAAACGTAACAGTGAGAATGGCCCCGAATTGCCTCAACAACGTCAGAAACAGCTCTGAATGGCTGCCAGTATGAGAATGACAGCCCACAAACAAATGTAATTAAAAAAAAAAAACACTGACAGTGCATGCCTTTTATGTTAGATCCTTTCAGACTAAAATATTAAAAGTGCGAAACAATAACAGGAGATCGGCCCACGCAAGCAGCGTTTGCCACCAGCATATCCCGGGAAGCGTGAAAAGCAGTCGGGGATCTTTGAATGATATCACTCTTAAATGCGAAGCTTAAGTGTTCTCCAAATTTGCATCTCTGCTAACGCACTGGAGGCTATACAGCGGAGAAGCCAAGACAGCAAAGCCATAGCCAAAAGTTGAGTGTCGTGGCAGCAAAAGGGCTTGTCGTGGCATCCCACGGCGGCCACAATAGACTACGCTACAGAGCATGCCGTTGCAATCTTGGAGGCCATGCACAGCAGACACAGCTGTGCACAGTGCAAAGAAAAAAATTACATTCCTGTCTTTTTTTGATAGCAGACATATATATGTTTTCATTTATTTAACTAAAAATTAGCAATTACGTATTACTGAGGATTCTCTCATGGTCACGAAATCAGTCAATAGCATCGGTGGGCCGACTGCTTTCGATGATGCCGCATGGCAACATTGCGGACGAGATATTGGAAGAGATATTTTGCCGATTTGGCACGACATTAAATTCCCTGCTGCGTACAATGCAGCAATATTTGGCTTACTTGTTCACAGCAGCCTCTACGACAGATTGGCAACGTTTTCTTACCAAGTTTAAAAAGTGTTTCAGGGTCCCCCTCTAATACACTCCACTGCATAACATCGCTATGTTGCAAAGAAGCTGACTTAAGAAAACCAGTTTTCAAATGCATTGTAAGACACTAGAACATTACAAAATGGCAACATCAAATGGGAAGGTAATACATAGGAGTCAATGGGCTTTGAAAATGAAATGAAAATTCAATGTAGCAGCCTGGAAAGCGCAACAGCGAGGAACCTTCCAACGGTTCTAGTACTTTCTCGTCAGAAATGCCACAGGAACATCTAGATGCTTGTAGCATTTCTAACTGAAAAGCACCAGGTATGCACCATTCAAGAAAAGAAATGTATGCAAATATGGCTATTGTCATGATAAAGATTACACCCAAAAAGAGGTGTAATTGTTCACCTAATAGGTGTAAAAAGACAAAGCGTGCCACAGATGTTGGAGCTAAAGGTGGTCATCATGCAGCACATGAAAGGTAAGGAGGTCCCACCTGGCTCTTGTTTACGTGGTCGTTTGGATGAACAGGGCTCTTACTGCCAAGCTTGCCTCCAAGGATCTCGATGGCCCGATTGGCGATAACCTCGTTGACGTTCATATTGGACTGGGTACCCGAGCCAGTCTGCCAAATCACCAGTGGGAAGTGGGATTCCAGCCGCCCGTCAATCACCTACAGGGTGAAACAGTCATATTCAGAGGTACTCATCTTCACTACCTAGGTTTGTCACAGGCCAAAGTCTTATTATAGCAATCTCCGATTTTGTTATAGCCGACTTCGTCCTAGCAATTTTTTTTTTCATCTTGTCACTCCACACCCTTTCCCTTGGCCCCAAATCTGTTGCTCTAATAGGTCACAAGTCATCTGCTTTAACACACATGATGCAGCCAATTTCATTTATGTCATTGCACAGTTATTTTACTAGCTACATATGAAACCAGCAGTAATAACGGTGTGAGATGTCAATCAAAATAGAGGCATTGTCCTTGGTTGTACTCGTAAGAAAACGACAGGGGATCTGGTGTGTTATAGGTGTAGCAAGTAAGTACGACTATACAATTTGTATTGCGCCAATGAGGACGATACCATAGCAAAGAAAACAGGACATTTGCATTTATCCTGTAGTCTTCGCTATGGCGTTGTCCTCATTAGCACAATACAAAATGCAAAGTAGCAGCCCAGCAGCGTGCATTCTCAATAATCGCTCATATTGACAGCGGAGAACAACTATGGAACAATGTATGAATGTTTACTAGTGCTAGTTCTAACATGAAGCAGGCATGAAGAGAAACAGAGAATCTACAATGGCCTTTGTGGTGTCCTTTTATCAGAAGACGGTTGTAAAACTGTGAAGTGGCAAACGGGTCTAGTTGATCGTACACTGCAACAAGGGAAACTTAGGATGGCATATACAAAGCACGAATTGTAGCCCCCATATACTTTCATGTCGTCGCACCTAACATTGGCGCTCGCCGTCAGTCACCACCGCCAGACAAGAATAGAGCAGACGACGCTGTAGCGCAGTGCCCGCTTGAGCTGGCCTTTTTTTCTGCGCATCCTATATAGCGTTACTGAATCTAAGTGGCAGTAACACCTACACTGGCATGAATAAACTGGCTGCAGAAAAGAAAAAAAATGCATATGAGAAAAGAACGAGCATGAGAGATTGTTCGCACTTATTCTAAGGTGCTTCCTAGCATTTTTTTACATAAGGAAGCTGTCTTACTTGTTAGCCATGCAAAAAATATATATATATATATATATATATATATATATATATATATATATATATATATATATATATATATATATATATATATATATATATAAAGTTTGAAAGAATGCGAACCACACACAAATATTGCCCTCAGTTGCTGTTACACTTTGTAGCGGCTTCTGTGCAAACATTTTGGCGATGCCGTTCTTGTCCATTACCTTCAGGGCAAATTACTTAGCAGAAGGTGGAAAAAGTTAGCCAGGATCATCTCGAACAACTTCTCCAGATGAGTAAAGCCTAAATAATTGACAGTGCTGCGGCAGCACTTGAGCACCGTTTTAGCAGAGGCCACACATAAACAATTGCGATCTTGCATTCATGGTCAAATGACACTGACTGAACGCAAAGAATAACTAGCAATCTGAGCTTTCAAGGTGCGGTATACAGTCAACAATGAAACACAGCCACATTATTCTTGCGACGGTCGGTGATGTTGCGCAGAACAAGAAGGCAACCTGCTCAAATTTATTTTAGCACACACTGCACGACAGTATGAAGCTCTCGACCAGTGAAGTTTTTGTATAAATGCAGTTAACAGAAATTCTGAGGCAAGCAAATAGAGTTTGTTCAGTACAAAGTGCAACAACGAATTTGGTAGGACGGGCTCATCTGTACATTTTTCTGGAAAGGGTATGCCTGTAGTCAACTTCACAAATGAAACCGCCTCTTTGCTTTACATATAGCAGCCGCTGCTTTAGATTCATTTTACCATTTATCTTCAGCCATTGCCTTATCCAGGAAAACAAGTTGTGTGGCATTTTAGTAGACTTTCAGAAGTGTGCATGCTACCTTTACACTTTTTACGCATGCAGACCACTGTTTGCAGACACTTTGACATCACCCCTAGAGAGGGCGCTGTCAGCCCAGAATGGGCTGACAGTGCCTTCTCCATCTCTGACAGGCTGACAGCCCAGAGGAAAAAACAAAATCAGGAAAAAAACTATAATAACTCAAAGGGAAGCATTACTTTTTGAAGCAAGATCCGGATGCTTTAGGACACGCACTCAAAGAGCGATATAAGAAGGAAAAATAAGCATGTACAGTCTGTTTCACACTTAGGGGAAAACTCGGAGCGCGTGGCATCGGCGATGTGGCGAGCGCTGGAGTCGCGCGGCGGAAGCAGCTCGCGCAGGCGCAGACGCTCGAGGGGCGGAGTCGTGATCTGCGTCGTCTGCTACGGCGGCGCGCGCTGGCCGCATTGTCGGGAAGAGTGCTACGGTCAGAGGCAGTGTGCATTGTTACTGCAGGAATTGAGCCGATATTCCTTATTAAGTGTTGTGCAACGCCAAACTCCGAGCTTTCATTGGCCACATTCGAGTTCTACGAACTTCTTTTGACAGCATGCTTCTTTTGTTCTTTCGAAAGGCCGTGGTACTTAGTGCGTGCACGTATATTTCTTCACTGTGTGTGTTACCGTAACACGCAGCGATAAGAAAGGGACACCGAACTGTGTGCGCAACGTGCTAGGTCTTTATTTGGCGCGAAAGGAAATCAGAACACTCAATATAATGACTATGCGAGTCGAACACGATGAAAGAAACGGATAAGGATAAAAGAATACTTTAGGTTAAGGCATTGAGCTGAAAGTGTTTCTTCTCGACAATAGTTCTTTACACAAGACAGGCTCCGTCAGCCGACAAGGAAATGCACGCGGCACGCTCCGAACATCACTTAGTATCTCGTCATGTCCCCAGCGGCAGCGATGACAGCGCTTATTCTGGAGGGCAGTGATGTGTAAAGTGACTCCGTAAATGATGGGTCCATTCGGAGCACGTCCCACTCGCTCACGATGGTGGACCAGAGCCTGTCCTCGGGCAACCCATGCAGAGGATGGCGCGCCAGCGATAATTTCAATAAACCCCAGACATTTTCAATGATGTTGAGGTCTGGGGATTGGGGCGGCCACTCCAGGACAGTGACGCCGCGCTCATGCAGCAGTTCTTGGACAACACGAGCAGTGTGGATCGGCGACCTGTCGTGTTGGAAGATGTAGTCGCCTTCCGGGAACGGGCCGTCAAGAACGTGGGGAATGAGTACATCGTCTATGATTGCCCCGTACTTTTCAGCGGTGAACTTGCCTTCTAAGCGTATCAGTGGGCCAAGACCATATCTTTGGTAATGCAAGCCCACACGCTTACACTTGTGCGCCCGCTCGCAGCGACCCGTTGCAGGTACCGAGGCATATAGCTGGGACAAGAAAAGAAAGCATCTATTGATTACGGGTATTTTAGGTTAGATAATGAACTTGTCTAATAATCTGGACCAACCACACAGAAGTTCATGTTTACAGCATGCATTGCGAGCACTGACTCGAATCACAAGCGCATGCACTGCCTGCGATGGTGAAACTTCAATACTTACCGCAATAAGTTGTTCACTCGAGGTGCAGAGGCCTACTTTATTAAGCAAATATATTAGCCTATTATAGTTGCACTTTTTACTTAAGTGGAGAAATATCTTAACACTGAATTATTTGTCTTCCCAAAGCAAATAAAATTAGGCTGGATCTGCATGTGAGGTAAACGAACTTAAATATTATGAACTACTGTCTTAAATGTATGGTTGAGTAACAATTGCTTCCAGAAAATAATTTACCGTGTTTTGGCAGGGCGCCAAATTCGGTCTCGCTGGTCACCAGCGGTCGTAAACGTGGATTCATCACTGAATACGTTTTTCCATTGTGACACGGTCCACCCTTCATGTTCTTGCGCAAAATGGAGCCGCTTTACTCTATTTGTGGCCCTAAGTAATGGCATTTGCGCGGCTGATCTGCTCCTCAGGCCGGCTTCATTGAGCCGCCGCCTCACGGTAGACCGCGAAGCCTTCATTCAGCTGCAAGTTTTGTCGTAGCTCTTGAAGCGAAGCGGGGGGGGCGTCAACAGCAGCCGCAACAATGGACAAATCCTCCTCGTGCGTTGTGGCCCTTGGGGGACGTCCGCGAGGAGCATCCTTGATGCGCCCTTCTTTCTTGTAGGCCTGTAATATCCTATTGACAGCTTTAAGAGACCGTCTTGTCATCTCTGATATCTTCTTTTGAGTATAGTTCCTAGAACACAGTTCAATAATCTTCAGTCTTTCTTTCTCTGGCACACGGGCCATTAGAAGAAGGCTAACGATTTAGCACCGTTCTGGTCAGATGAAAAAGCTGGAATGAATTAGGACGGACAAGCGCCAGCTTTATTCAGATCAGTCTTGTATCATGTAAACCTTCCCGTGTCTGTAGAGAGCCGCACCGTTCTTCGATCACCAATGAGCGAAGGAAGGAGACGACGCTGCATTTCCTTTTCAAGGTCATTTACTTTTTTTATCTTCAGAAGCTTAAAGAGCGCCAAATCACCACAAAGTCGACCATCGTCATCGAGTCGGACGTGCTGCGAATGAACGCATGACTTACCGATTTAATTTGCAACTCATTGCCCTCCAGAATGAGCGCTGTCATCGCTGCCGCTGGAGACGTGACGATATACTAAGTGATGTTCGGAGCGTGCCGCGTGCATTTCCTTGTCGGCTGACAGAGCCTGTCTTGTGTAAAGAACTATTGTCGAGAAGAAACACTTTCAGCTCAATGCCTAAACCTAAAGTATTCTTTTATCCTTATCCGTTTCTTTTATCGTGTTCGACTCGCATGGTCATTATATCGAGTGTTCTGTTTTCCTTTCGCGCCAAATAAAGACCAAGCACGTTGCGCGCACAGTTCGGTGTCCCTTTCTTATCGCTGCGTGTTACGGTAACACACACAGCGAAGAAATATACGTGCACGCACTAAGTACCCCGGCCCTTCGAAAGAACGAAAGAAGCATGCTGTCAAAAGAAGTTCGTAGAACTCGAATGTGTCCAATGAAAGCTCAGAGTTTGGCGTTGCACAACGCTTAATAAGGAATATCGGCTCAGTTCCCGCAGTAACAATGCACACTGCCTCTGACCGTAGCACTCTTCCCGACAATGCGGCCAGCGTGCGCCGTCGTAGCAGACGACGCAGATCACGACTCCGCCCCTAGAGCGTCTGCGCCTGCGCGAGCTGCTTCTGCCGCGCGACTCCAGCGCTCGCCGCATCGCCGATGCCACGCGCTCCGAGTTTTCCCCTAAGTGTGAAACAGACTGTACTTGCTGCGGTAAAGCTAGGGAAATGATGGAGCATGTTGTATTAGAATGTGAAGATATCTGCCCAGTGGTCGATTTAGGAATCACTGGCCTCCTTGTAGCCGTTGGGCCTTGGGTTCAGCGAGAGCAGGGAGAAAGTAAACATGCCCGTAATAGCAATTAGTAAGAGGTGATTGGAAGACTGGTGAAATAAAAGTAGGGAAACAACAAACAAAGGAGGAAGCATACAAAAACAAAGTTCACAATCGGGGTTCAGAAACTTTGGTTATGAAAATTAATAGTTTTTTCCCCTTTTCTTTTTTTAACCTAGGTAGGATATTAGGCAATACAATAACAAGAGCTTGGTGGTGCAACCCACTGCCCCATTCCAAAGGGGACGCTCATAACGTCCATTCATCCAACCGGGTGAAATGCGAGGCCAAGTGGGGAGGATGAACAGCGGCGCTGGAGCGATTGCACAGGCACAGACACTATATTCGAGGTTATGCATGAACTAATGATTATGTTACTTCAAAACAAATACCCTTTTATATAGAAGTATACAGGATGTGGGGATGCGCAACTCTCATGAGTCCCCTGATGTTATTTTCTTCGCATGGCTCCAATCTTCTGTAATCCGGCTTCTCTGCGTAGCTTAGTGCCGGTGGAAGTCAGTCTAGCTGCTGCACATTACAGGTCCGTTCGATTTACCTTGCACTGCATGAACTAGTTCCTGGCAGTTCAGAAAAAGTGTCACACTCATGCAGCGCCAGTTCAGCAGTGCAGGCATAGCGCGACACTAGTGCCAAACTGAAACGAATGCTGAAGTGCAGGTAGTGCAGGCCTTCTGCTGGTCTTGGCGCTTCGCCAGCTGCACGTCGACTTTTGTTCATGGATTGATCCAGCCTGCCCGCGGTTAGGCGAAAGTGTATTGAAGGGTGTACAGGCTGGTTGATATATGGTGGAAACCGCTATGGATTGCGGCGCATCATCTGCAGCCACCGTTCAAACAGTTATTGAGCTGATGGACTCGGACAGTGAAGACGAGGATTTCGACGATGTTGTCACAATTCTAGCGCTGAAGCTAACTAGGTTGCAACGCAATAGAATTCCTAAGTACTGTGAAGCAGTCGTGAGTCGCTACTTTGATTTTGAATTTAAAAGACTTTTCCGCCTATCGCACGGTTCCCCTCTTCATTGACGATCAGCATCAGCTTCGTTGTCACGCCGCCTATTGCAACGCAAATGCTGCCGTCGTCTGCTGCCATGGCTGTAGCGCTTGTGCACGACCGGCACCACCTCTCAACACGGTGCAGGGTCTGCCTGAACTAGCCCTGCACGACGCCTGCACTTGTTTAAAACGAACGCCGTAGTTCAGAGGGCGCCACGTTGCACTGCCAAAACGAATGGCCGAGTGTGGCACTACATGAACTAGTTCAGGTAGTGCAGATAAATCGAACGGACCTTATGAGAGATGGTATGAGTGCTGCGCTGCTAACGCCACCTTATGGCGGGGTTAGTCGGGGGTGACAGGGAGTAGGCTCTTCCTCTTTGGCTCAGGGTTGGCAAGCAGCGTGGACATTCCACGCGTGCGGCAATCCATGCTTCTGCGAGACAGTCTCACGAGAGCTCATTCGAACGCTCCACCGTTCGCATGACTGTACATGTGAATGATCAGGCGTTGGTGTCCAGCATGGGGAAAACATATTTGCTTGCTATTCGGTCGCGGTGAGTTGAACTTCCTCGATTTGGTGCACGCTCATAGGCATGTTTTGTGGATAGCAACTCGGCTAGCAGGCATTAGTGTATGAAGGGTGCAATAAATACGTTTGTGATTGTTTGCACTACTGTGTTGTCGTTTGTTGGTCCCAAGAACAGGGATGAGACCCCCACAACGATTAAACACAAAGAAAATTAAAAGTGCATCCTTAAGCTATGCCAAGCCCCAAAAGACAAGCACGTATTTGACCGTATCATTTCCAAGTGCTCACTGCATAAAAGTAATGTTCTTGGGTGATAGTACATGCAGCGTGGCTTCATCAGGAATAACATAGTTGTGGGTCTATGATTTGTGTGTTGTCCGATACAGTGCTTTGTTGGATTTTGTCTCCCAAGATAGCATACTTTAGAGTAAAAAATACTCCTTGCAATTATAATGTGACTGCATGAAGAACTGCACATTAAGTATGGCAGCCAAGATTAGGACGAAGTGCACTGACCTCATCAGCTGCCTGCGAGATGGCATCTGCCAGTTTGTTGTCCAGGCCGTACTCCTTGTTTACAATGGCTGCGGCTTTCTTGAGGATGCCGAAGGCTTTTATCACTGGGAGCTGAAAAGAAGAGAAAGATTGACCAGATCAACACGCTTACTTCAAGGGGTAAAAGGCCTTCATATCGTTGGTAGCCACACAGGCATGACTCAGCTTCATAAAGTCATCATTACACTTGAAGGAGAGGTAGGACACATAATAAAGTATCTTTCTGCATTCATGTGGCATTATAAAGGGTAGATTCAGTCTCCTTCATCCTGGCAAAATAAGTCATGATGAAAGTGGTTCCGTATTGTGTGCGGTGTTTACTAGAAAACTGCATGGTAGTATTGCAAACACCCCTTACTTGGAGCTGTGAAATGGATGTGGGGAGCACTATAAGAAATAGGAAGACATGGTCTGCACCCCTGACCCCAATAGCAGCACAGGATTTTAAATATTTCATGTCAGTAGAACACCTCTACCACACTGTCTGCATAATGTGATTTCAGTTTTTCACAATCGGTACTTGACTGCTTGAAAGTAAGATTATCATCGGATAGTGTTCAATTATGGAAAGGTGCTGCTTTGCTTTGGGAGCTCGACACATTCATTTGAAAAATGCATCACTTAATGCCAAGTGCACTGATGCCATAGAATGAAACATGCCAATTCAGAAATGGTCCCTTCAATGAAATGGCACCTGGAAACAACCTTAAGGGCTAGCCAACAGAATTCAAGTCCCATGACACCTACTGGCATCCTCTCGTGCTCGCCACCAATATCAAAGTTGAGCATGGAACGCATTGTTTGGGCTCCATAGTACTTGTCGCTGGGCACCTTCAGCTCACCAAATGTGTCGGACTCAATCCGAAAGTCTCCCTGCAAAAATAAAAAAAAATAAAGAAGGAATTAACATCGCAGCAAGCAAAACAGCAATATGCACCATAGCCACTGGGGAAATGAAGTTTTGTGCTATCATTTCAAAGCCACAACAGGTTTTCCTTTAACAGTTCTAACATATACAGCGTTTGGGCCAGCCGTAGCTTTTCGAATTGTTTCCAAAATGCTCTCAGTTTTCGGATGAGATTTTGCTCGCGGGGTTCGTTGAAGGAATAAATATCTTGACTTTATGTACTACGTCCTATCATGACTACAGTATATGTGCGATTCTGTAGAACGAGTACGAGTAGAGAACGAGTAGCAGACGCCATAAAAGAACAATGCCTGTATATGTGCGATTCTGTAGAACGAGTACGAGTAGAGAACGAGTAGCAGACGCCATAAAAGAACAATGCCTGTTTTTTTTTTTGTTGTTGTCTTTTTTGCCGGGATTGACGAACTTATCACAGCTGCAGCCTCAACGTAACGTAAAACTTACCAATACCGATCCCATAATCTCACAAACCAACATAAAAAAAAGAACTTTACGAAACCAAAGTTGCGTTGGTGGGGGACGCAAAGAAGTGAGGCGAGCTCGTCCTGTCGCATGGCAAGACCGCGATAAAGCTCGCTTAACCTTGCTCACTCGGGAGAGTGCAGTGCTCCGGTGCTCGGCACGGCAACCACGCTAAGTGCACGACATATAATCGTTCGCGAAGAGCAGGTTATCTTCGTTCCCGTCAACATCTGGCGAAGCTCACCGATCCAGCGGCTGCTGTCCTGCTAGCAGACGAGTGTAGGGCCATCCTTCCCCGTGAAAAGTTGTGCCGCGCAACCTGCCGCAGTTGGGAGACGAGAGAGACTGGCAGCTTCATGGCTGCTTCGGCCGATAACAGCACGTGATAAAAGCGAGGAAGGTGGGGTGAGAAGAACGCCTGTTTCGATGAGCGGGCGCTGGAAAGTTGCTACTCCACGCAAGCAGAGAACTTGACCGGCGAGTCTCACGAATGACCTCCCTCCCTCTGCCTCCTCCTCACACACTTCTTCCCATTAGAGTGGAAGTCGCTGTGTGACATAATACTTCAATTTAACTATGACGTCATGTATAAGTTTATTTTTCCAGCACTAATACTTAATATAACATACTGGCGAAAAAACACAAGTTTCCTCACCTCTTCAGAGATGCTGAAAAGTGGCCTTTAGCCATACATTTTAAGGTTATTATCACATCAGTACAGCGAGTTTTAATCTCCTGCCTGATCACCCCGCTTTGGGCAGTCAATTAAACAAATCCGTGCTTCTCAAATGATTACTTTAGTTGGTGTTACAAACACAAAAATCAGAGCAATTGTAGACGTAAAATAAAAGAAAACGCAACCCCATTGCACAAATTTATTTTAGAAGGTACTTTATAACTTGTAAATATTAGTGGGTCATACAAAACGAAACACTTCTTTTTAACAATGTATAGGCGCCGGCTGCAGAGTTTCATACAACAATTTATGTCACCGGTCGCATCAGTCTAGTGTATTACAACACTAGCGGCCAACACGAGTCGATTAGAGCCCAGCCAACAGAAGCTATCAGTTTCATCGAGCGTAAAAGGAACGTCTCTAGAGCTTCATCGGGCGGCCTGCGTGTCGTGCGGCGATAAGAGTAGGCTCTACAAATGCAAGCGTCGCATACATTGCCAGTGCGCGACGAGCAGCATGAGCAACGCGGAGAGCGCTACTAAGCCGCTCCAGAGGACAGGGCACGTCGCCACTTCGTACAAGAACGGCGTGCTCGTCTGGGGAGGCTACCGGGTAGGTTCATCAGAGGAGGACCATTTGCGACGCCGGCGATTCCCGCAGCAGGCGGCGGTTCGTGTTTATTTGTTTTGGTACGAACGATGCGTGCTTATTAATAGCCATCGCTGTGCGAGCATGTTTCGCTTTTGGTCGTCGCTGCGCTTCGAAAGTGCAGCGACGCCGCGCGATGTGGACACAGCTGCTTCTGACAGCGTACGAAGCCCGCTTAACCGCACAGCGTGTTCAAACTTGCCGTCAACCGTCTTCACGAAACCATGAACGACACGGGTATGTGTAATGATGCTGCCGTAACGACCGGCTGATGCATGGTGTACCGTTGCAGCGCTGCCTGCAGTTTGCTCGCGGTTAGCTGTGTGCATCGTGGTTTAATTAACTACATAACGGACACCTCGCTTTGACGAATTGCACAACGTTAGACGACGTTGTGCACGGTGCGTGCACTCTGCACACCCTTTCCGCGGAAAGGAGCGCTTACAGTTTGTGGTTGCGAACCATTGCAGGAGACGGAGCGATCGACGAGGTACCTGCCCGGCAATGAGCTCTGGTTTTACGACACTTTCCTCGAAAGATGGTAAGAAAGTTGAACGTTTCTTAGCGGTGTCAGCATGACGTCTGTCGCGAACTTGCGTGGGACGTTACGACTTATGCTCGCGTGACAAGCACTACAAAGCACACGGACTTGGTGGTGGGTGCCATGGGCCACGGATTGCCAGTGACGTCCGCAATCGAGCATGTTGCAACATTGTCGGCAACAAGGAAAGGGAACAGTTTCGAAAACGCGGCCATTTCGGGCTGTCAGCTATTCTTGGCCCGGGCGGGCGTCTCGCGAAACAAAAGGGCACATCTGCGAGTCAGCCGCGCGAGCAGCCATGTGGTTGCTTCATTTGGCAGTGTGCCAACGACTCTCCGATTTGGTGATCTCGCGTGTGTCGTTTTTTTTTTATCGCCTCAGTTACAATGAAAGCATTAGGCAGTTTAACAGGGTTTGTCTTTTTCCACTTGACGATGGTGAGTTAGCGAAACGGGAGGCTGCAGGCAGTCTCGCCGAATCCGAAACTGCCCGAGCGCGTGCGAAAGTAGGCTGGCTTCACGGCAACACTTCACGTCGTGCTGGGAAGCACGTCGAACGGTACTTATTGCTCGTGTTGGGTGGGAAACGCGCGTCATTCCAACACGCACTAGACAGGCGAAACGAATAAAGTGAAGCGTCTTCATAAGGTGTGTTGAACACTGGCGCCGAGCAAATAAAAAAAATTTGGTTGATTCGTTTTGGTTTGTATACATGCACGTAAAAGAGTTCCCATGAACTTTGCATGGTTGACGAGTTTGGCGCGGTTTGCGAGCTGAAAACATTACTTTCGAATCGAGGCTTGCCCGTCGCGACTTCCCTCGTTTTTGTCACGTGCGCTGCATGCTGGTAAAACCACTAATGATAAAACCCAAGTTATGAGCCTACTAGGGTTTAGCCGAATGTTTCAATATGACCCTCTTAATTAGCACTCAAATGTGTGTTGTTAACCCTTTCTGGACAGAAGACAAGCTCAGCTTGTCATGCATGCACTTGCCAAACAGACGAACGACGAGCCCAACTCGTCCAGCACCGTTTTGTGCTCGTCATCTGTTGTGTGGTTGTTTTGTACAACACCACATGGCATAACGTGCCTACTGAAATAAGTTATCAACTAAGTCTATTTGTTTTTTGCTTCTTTCAAGAGGGCATCGTTCATGGGATGAGTGAACGCTTCAAGATAGTGTGACAAAGAAAGCATAATGGTTCAGAGAGCTCAGCTTCTTCGAGTGAGAGCGATACAGTGGTATGTGGAAATAAGAAAACTCAAAACGTGCTATGAAACCAACCTATGTGCAGTGAAGCCTACCTTTGATACAGTTAAAGTATTTTTCTTATAAGCTTTGCCATTGTGATGCAAAATTTTCAGCAGAATCATCTGCGTGGAAAAAAAATTGTCTTTTTATGCGAGCTTGGTTCATTTATTCTGGTTGTGTGACTATTACTAATGCTGCCAGGGGTTACGTTCTTTGTGTAATATACATATGCCTTCAAACATTTTTTTTTTATTTATGTACCCTAAAGACCCTTTTACAGGCAATGCATAGGGGGTTACATAACATTACATAACACATTACGGTGAATAAATAATGAAACAATTCTAACAATAGTTGTAACAATTACACTTTCACTGCGTTTCATAACATGTACCTAACACAGGACCCCGCGTAATCTGACCGGAGACGTCCCACCAGGCACTTCGGGTGCAGTGGCCCGAGTGCTGGGGGACACGATGTACCTGTTTGGTGGATTCCATGCCGACCGCAACACCAACCAGCTGTACCGACTCGACCTGACCACGCTCACGTGGGAGCTGGTGGATGCGCAGGGAAACCTTCCGATCCCTTGCGACAAGACAGCAGGTTGGACGCACCAGGACTGGTGAGACACTGGGGCAACCAAATGAGCCTTTGCGGCCTGCTTCAGTTCCTTCCGTTTGCGTCTCATCCTTTTCACTTCAGTGTCGCTAAACTTACTCGCTATGATTGTTACATTTGCCTTGATATATTTTAAGAAAGCTTTAAAGGCTAATAAAATAAAAATCAGCAGACCAGCACTTCCCGTGGCTCTGAGCTCGTTTGCTGAGACAGCAGCAGGCTATTATAGTGGAAACTGCCATCTTCTCAAGAAGTTTTTTTATTTTTCTTAATTTCTTAATCACCTTCGTCTGCCGCAGTACTGGCCGCTGTGGCCTCCGAAATGTATGCGCCGACGCCACCACTCTGAGTCACTATGTGGTGCAGTGATATGCCAAGTGGCCAAGCTGCGTGATAGAACAGTAGTTAGTTCGTCAAACTCTAAATTGTGCATCACAGAGCCGGTGGTGGGCAAAGTTTTCTCTGACGAGGAGGCCGACTATAAAAAAACAACAGCGTTGACTTGATGATGATACAACAGAGAGGACAGACGGACACACCAAACCTAGTTTCTAGCTTTCAGCTACTTAAAAAGTAGCACTTAAAAGTAGCAGTAGGAAGTTGCAGGTCGCGGGGTAGGGGTGTTGGAACCTGAAGGTTTGACCTGTGTCAATCTTGTGTAGTCTTTCTGATTGCTCTGTTGTTTCATTCCTCCTGTTTGGTGCGAATAAGCATGCTTGAAAACAAGTGTTGTCATCTGTCCATGCATTTGCAGTCTCTACGTGTTTGGTGGGTTTGGCATGGTGCCACGTGCGGGAGTGCAACGGCCGCTAGACTTTGCCTACGTCCATGACATGCAAGCACCTTGGGTAAGTATTTACTGTTTTTTGTAGGGTTGTGCCAATACTCAAATATGAATCGAATACTTTCAGTTTCAGTTTTAAAATTTCGTAATCACTTACTTTGAATGTGTATTCACTTATGGCCGAATTATACATGTAATTACATGAATATTTGAATCTACATATTGTGGGAAAGTGGGCTCGCTTAAGCTCACCAACCTGGAACTCTGGAAGCTTTTTGTTGTTGCTCATCTACAAGTTCTTGAATAAATGGACTTCTGAGTAGCATTGAAAAGCATAAATTCATTTCTTTTTTTCATTTAAAAATTTTCACCACAATTCTGCTTCAAGCTGCTTCTTCTGTTTTGGGAAGCAGAGAAAAGATTGTTTTTCATTCACTTTCTTAAAGAACATATTTCTCAAATATTTCAATTTTGCCAGAAAATGTCGCTATTAAAACACGCTCATTGCTTAGCTGATTGGTCTCTGTGAGTTTAACGCCACTGATTACCACAGATAATTTTCACATCTCCTTTTCGTGGTGATATTTTGTGTAACTCATAGGATAGAAGCCAAAAGGAAGGACTCTCTTTGTCCACTGCGTTAAGTACAGCTAAATGTTACAGGCTAAATTCTGCGTTTCATATCTTGTGTCAGTTTTTTGTTTGTATATAACCCACCTTGACAGAAGGCTGTTGTTCGGAGCAGTGTCTTCGGTTCCTGTCCTCTTTCTGGTGTAATTGACTGGCCGCTTGCATTTTCATTTCATCCAGAGGGGATGGACCAACCAGTTGGTGGTGTTCAACACCCACACCAACACTTGGAACTGGCCCATGTACAAGGTTTGTAACTGAATCTGATTCCTTGGTGGGGCACTAAACAGAGGAATGTTTAATCAGCCTAGATTGGGCGAATACCATAGGATTGAAACTTGACACTCGCATCACATCGCCATCAGCAAGGAATGGCGGCACTCTCGGATTGTCGCCTATTGAAGGCTTGCAGTATACTTCCAACGGCACCACATGCTGTGAAACAGATAGGCGAAGATGCTTATCGCAACAGGGTGGGTGGCGATAGATGTGAATGCATTGCGACGACCCCGGAGAAGGTTTGCTGGTGCCAGAATAAGAAACTGAGTGAGCACCGGCGTTTTCACTTGAGACGGGCAGGCGAGTATTGCACTGAAGCTGCCACAGCAGGTGGCTATATACTGTTCTTGATTGTGCACACCTCACGCATTTTCTTGTTTACGCGGGACCTGGAGGCCGAAAAACATATGATCACAGTTTGGCAGTGTACCGTTGGTTCCGAAAAATTGTGTTTTACGGGAACATGTGAACTAGTAAGAAAAATAAGCGGCGCTCTGTTGGGTCATTTTTTGTGTTCTTTATCACGAACATTGGCACCGGGAAATTGTACATAACGGGATCGTATCAGCCGAAGTTCTACTGTAGTTGTCCCACAGCAAGTACAACAAGGCCCGTCTATTGCATTGCTTGTTACTTGAATATCGCATGCATGTGGTTGCTTCCTTACTGTGAGCTTTGCGAGCCAGGAGAACAAGCGTGGCACTACGTAGTACACAAACTATCAAAGCATGAGAGCACAGATGGTGCGGAGTTGGGCAGAACAACCTTTCGCCTACCTGTTGCATCGCTGTCAAAGGTAATGCCAATGAGTTCTCTTTTCTAAAAATTGATTAGAAAGAGACAAGTACCATTTTCTTCTGTGTTATAATGCAGTGCAATGATCTTTTTGTTATCAGTGGTCGAGTAGCAGTGGCGGAATTGTACTGAGATGTTGCTCCGTCATTGGGATAGTGCTAGGATCTCCCTGTGGAGTCTCAAATCATGTGCTTCATCTACCTAAATTTCTCAATTGCAAAAAAAAGCTCTGTTCTCGATAATATTGATGCCTTGAATGTTTTCTAGCATTATTGTATGACTTCAGTTTGACTGAATGTTTGCCTGTAGTGTTCCTTTAAAGAATCCAAGGTGGTCAGAATTAATCCTGAGTCCCCCACTAAGATGTGCTTCATGATCATATTGTGGTTCTGGCATGTAAACCACAGAGTTTAACTTTAATCTTAGTATTCCAGAGGAGTAAGACGTCCATCTAAGCTAACTTCAAGTTAATCTTTACGACCTAAAAATGCAACGAGTTCTTCCTCGGCACATTGTGAATTCTTGCAGCTTGTGTTTATGAGCTGCTTAGGACTTGCAGTTGAAATTTTGTCAACAACTGTTTATATTGTGAGCTGGTTGCATTACCTGAAAAAAAAAAATGAACAAAAGCCGTCGGAGGACAGTTGTTAAAGCCATGGCTTCCTGGTAGACCCGCTGAGGTACGCTGCTGGGGGCACTTATTGGTTAGCTCTGTAGGTTAACCCACTCGGCACTGTGATGTACGGACCTCTTGGGGTACACTCAACAGGTAGTCTTTAGCCTCACCATGTGACGAGACAAGAGATACACTGGTGTATTCATTTTTTCTTCATCTCTGGTTATAGTACTATCAGATGCTGTGACCAGGGCGTCGTGTAGCGTTTACTCTTTCTGCAAATTGCTTTGTTGAATCCTGCATCCACATGGCAGTTCGACTAAAGAATGCTGTCTTTGTTTTACGCAGAATGTTGTCTTTCGCTGCCCGGGACAAATTGCCGCCAATGATGTGATTGTAGCTGGAGTGTCTGTATAATCTCTACTACAATGAAAAAGTGGTGCAGGGAAAAGGATTTGTAACTGTTATTTATTGTTGGAGTGTCACATGAGACTTACACCAAACCTAAACTTTGATTGAGATACTATGTGGCTACATGCTTGAAGTTCTCCGGTGATATGAGAGTTCCATTTGATTTCCAGGGCCGAGCACCGGTGGCCCGAGCAGCTCATGCGGCTGCGCAAATTGAAAACCTCGTCTTCATCTTTGGTGGCCGGCACCAGCAGAGCAGGCTTAACGATATCCACCGGCTAGACCTCGATGCTATGCAGTGGAGTGGCACGTAAGTGGCCCCGCAGCCTTACCAACCTTATACTGGACATAGTAAAAAGGCACGACAAAGAAAATATGCTGGCCTTTGGTGTTATTATTATTATTATTGTTGTTGTTAAAATTTGGGAAGGTTGAGATAAGGGAGGGGTTTTCAAAACCCAGGTAGCATCGTCGTTACATTTCTGAATAAAAATTGTGTAGAAACTATCAATGATGATTGTCAATGTATGCGAATAGCCCTATTGAACAAAAGAAAGAATGTTTTCCTTGCCAAGTCCGACCATCAAGCAATGAGGAAAAGCAATCAAAGTAGCCAGAGAAAGCGTTTCACTTTGAACATGCTAAGGAGCCTGCGGGCACGGTGGGAGCAGAGCTTTCCATGACAGCCAACTTGCAATTTTGGAGCTTAAGACCCCTCATGTAGGGTAAATGAGCAATTGCCCCTTCGGGCGAGCTTACTGGCATACCTTCATCTGGTTTCTCGTATCAAATTGTGATGCCTACTAGCTTGGCAGTGCTACAGTCAGTTGATGCCACCCAATACGAGCTTTATTGGGCAAACTTGTGCACTGACAACACGGCGGACATCCATCGTCGACATTCGGTGCAGGAACGCCATGCGTATTCCGAGGCTAGTATTTATGCATGGCCATGTACTACATCGGCATAAAGTGAAACACAAACAAGTTGGTAACGCCCACAGTGTATTGCTGAGTTTCTTGGTTTGTGCGCATTTCTAACCATGCCTTCTGTTGGGCTCCAAATAGTATGCAGCATGCTTTTAAACTGTCCACGGAGTGACTGTTCATTGCAACTGTAATGTAATCAGGCATAACAGGTGTTCTTATCAGTTTTATTTGTTTATTCGCATTTCAATTTATGCTGGTAAAGCACTGCAGATTGTTTGTGGTTTTCATGCATTTGATGTGGTGAGTGTGTGAACAGCTGAAAGCAAGTGTACCAGCTTGGCGCAGAAACAAAACACGATAACTACTCAGTTATGGGCCCCAAAAGATGGGCAAATGTGTTGCACTGCAACATTCATTCGGGCCAGAAATCTCGGGGCACCCTGCTCAGTGAATACAATTATTTTGCTCTGGGGCCTACCGACATCACGAAAGTGCAACATTGAGCTGATTAGTTTGCATTCAACATGTTGAACAACATACATGATGCGATCAGATAGAAAGACTTGATGCATGCTGCTGATGTCAAGGTTGTGCGATGCGGTAATTTGTCCATGCATGGCCTCTCTTCTCAGTCATTGGTAACAGAAGATGCATCCTTGTTGCAGGTTGGACACCGTTGGTGAGAAGCCGCGTGGTCGGTCGTGGCACAGTTTTACGGCACTTCCCCCGTTCCGCGTCGTCCTCTATGGAGGGTTCAGCCAAACGGAGGAACCACTGTGTAAGTCGGCGTACGCAAACACCGTTTTCAGCAATCGTCTAGTTATGGCCAATACGGTAGTGAGACGAGATGTTTCCTATGGCACCACAGAAGCTTGTACAAACCCGACTGTAGTATGAACAGAGCAAAGTGACCACACCACCCTTCTCTGCAGAACTGCAGCCACATTATAAAACAGTGCGCTGTAAATCGTTCACCAATTGTGTGTGTCTGTGCATTGTCGGCAGCTCTGTGCTCTATCACTTCGATGACTTGTGCGCACATTTTTTATGACAAAGATGATACAGAGCCAAAATTGCAAAGAGTCGTGGGGTTCCAAGAATTAAAACTGGACTTGTGAAGGAACTGAAACTGACATACAACACATTTCATGGAAAGATGCCAGCTTGCTCTTCTAACCTTGAGGCTGTGTGATTGGCCTCAACTGTCGTGAGCCTGGTTTCGTGCCATAAAAAAAAAAAAAAAACTCTGGGCTTGTTTTTATGCCGAGCAAGTGAAGTTGACAGGTGTACTGGCTTTTGAAGATCAGTAATATCAATAGTAAATATTTGATAAGTGGTTATATTTTCGTATTGAAACTTTCAAGGCAGGAGCATTCAGAGTTTCTTGTTGGAGCGGTTTGTGTAGCTGCCAACGTTTATGATTTTGTTTTTGTCACAAAGTGCCAGATTTTTCAGAGCTTGTTTGCAATTTCCATAGCAACTCAAATAATCTGAGTATTTTGGTTTGCATTTGGTTTAAAGCAAAACTGATTTCGAACAAATATGAATACAGAATGTATAGTGGCAGCCAAAATTTAGACTCGTTACATGAATGTTTCACAAATAATATTCATGAATATTTCTGTTAGCCAGATAATTCTAGCTGCTTCATTAGAGCAGTGTGTGTGCTAACAGTGTTCATAGAGAAAGAGGCTCGCAAATGTCTCAACAAACACTCAGTGGCATGAGTAATAAAACTGCTTTTAGTATATTTACACAAACTTAAATAAGTTCTTTTTGGCTTCGAGTGTAATCATTTTCATGTGTTCAAGTAGGCAGGTTTGACAAACACAGTAGCTTCCTTCAGCACCAGCATTGTGGAAGTTGCTCGGGCAACAGCTGTTGAAGAGTCAGAAGTGTTTTGTAAGGTGCCAGTTTGGGTGAGTTGATGTTCTGTGGGTTAAGTGCGACAGTACAGTGGGTCTTGTCTCTTGTTTTGCATCCTGTGTTGTGGTCCTTTTTAGTTGTGAAGCACCAAGAAGCAGATGACTTGTAGGTTGCTCATTGTGGGGGAGGTGACAATTATGTGCATTTGGAGTGCTAGTGTTGTGTTTCAAAGTTAGTTTGCACGTTTCAAAGTCCTGCTGCTGAAAAGAAGAAAGCAAGCTCTTTTTGCACTTATAATATCCATACCTTCAGGTGTCACCCGCATCGGAACGCTCACGCCATCTTTTGTCACATTTGCATAACTGCAGCACTGACTTCCACCATCGCATGTGTGTCAAGCGGTGAAGCCGGCCTTCGCGAGATGCTATTACCATGCAGGGAAGACAAACATGGGGGGACACGAGAGAGACGAGCACCCCAAAACTTATGTGGCCACTGTCTGTTGCTATCAATATTTGACGATACTGGCAACATGTAGCAGCTAGGAGGCAGCTGCTCTGTCAAAAAGCTGCTGATCTTGCGCGAAAATTTTCTTACCATCGCAGCTGACTGCTGGCTGTTTGTGGTTCCTGCCCTGACGTGGGTCCGTGTGGAGCTGCAACTTCCTCCACGGCTCTGGCATTCGGCTTGCCTCAGCTGCGAGAATGAGGTCATCGTATTTGGTGGCTGTGCGGGGAACATCTTTCAGCGTGGTGGCATCCATGCGGTAAGCTGATGGTATTTTACTGGGCATGAAACTTGGTTCGGTCTCCAGCCGCCCTCCGCTCACCAATAGCATCTGCAGAGCCGATCGATGGTGGTGATAAGCTGCATTTTTGTGAAAGTAACCAGTGTTTGGCTAGTTAGTGTTTGCCAAGGGACATATTAAACAGCGTAGGGGGAGACTCTTAATGAAAAGATTCACACTGAGAAGTTTCTTATCGCTGCTCACGTGCGAGTATAACGCCACCAGTAGCCAGCTGTTGGTTTCGTCCAATGATTTTCCTTGCTGTAGAAACAGTGGTTCATGGTGTTTTACATTACTTTTTTTTCCTCGCAGGAGGACACGATCATCACCCTATCCTTTTCGCCAAGAAGTCTGTACCGGTGAGTTGACATTGGTAGAGCAGCAATACCATGCTGTGCATGTGTCTCAGCGTGCTGTCCAGCCCCAGTGTAGTTTATTTGATGCTGACTTGATGCTGGAAAATCTACTGCTGAGGCTTGGCACTCGCAACTCGTGCTGGAAATTGGCAAAGTTTCACCTAAAGTCGTGTAGGCCACATTAGTCGCGTTTCTACTAATTCATCAATGGAAAACTCCCTATAATATCTCTGATTAACCTAGATCCCCTTATGTCGCATCTACGAGATTTGCTTCACAGAATATTTTTTGTTGCCTGCTAATTTCGCCTCAACTTGGCTATAGAATATGTTGCCCCCCAACCTTAAAGAATATTCTGCCATAAGTTGATAAAGAGTTGCGCACATTCTTGCAATATTCTTGCATCTTCTTTCCTTTTTTTTTCTTTTCTTTCATACCTATGTTTGATTGTTTATTATGCATTTATGCTCATATTTTATTCATGTATACACCAATTTGCTGTTTGCTGTAATAATTCTTACTTTCATTTTTGTAACTATTAGTAGGAAGTTTCGCCCTTACAGTCTGACTACGAGTCCTCCTTCTGTAGATACTGTGTAACTAAATGTACTTGTATTATGCACAATAACAATTGATTCCAATTATGAAGGATGATATGCCAGATAACAGCAGCTGTGACAAGCTCACCCAATCGTATGGCTGAGTACCCTGGCATTTGTAAGGCCACTTAGGCTGCGCTACACGACCATGTGGGATTTCTGCACCAATGCACAAGATATCGCAGCATGCCGCGCTTCTTAGTTTGCTTTGCTCTGATAAAGTCGAGAATGGCATAAGCGTCAACAAAAAGTTGTACCTCCTGCAGTCATCCGTCACCGCTTTCATGTCAATGACCCTTTTGCGGTGCAAGCGTGGGAGCCTGCCAAGATATTCAACCTATCCCATTGCGAGGAACCAGGCTTGCATTAGCACGTACGCTGCATAGCATCGACCTGCAATGTGTATGGCAGAGCATTCCAGCAAACCCAAATGAGATGTTTAGTTGAGTATGCGTGGTGCTCAAGCTTTCTACGCGCGTTCTATGCTCGCTCGCATATCTCTTCTTCACCATGGTGGCGAGAACCCAGTGTGCACACAAGGTCGTCCATACCAGGAGCAGTAGTGCAGGTTTTTCTCCCTTTTATTCCTGCAGGATCTGCCTGGAGCAAGTTCTACGACTGAGGCACCTTCTCCAGTCCCAGTGGCCAACGCTGCCTCCGTCTGTCCGAGACACGCTATACCTCATGCACGGGAACACGCAGGGCTCCAGGCTCGATGGATCATGAACAACGAGACCCACCATTGCTCACATGAAATGATGATGCAATATCAACTTGTATATAAAATTGACAGAAAGAGCTCTAATTTATAAGGCAGAGTAAAAAAAAAATTCTATCAACAAGACGTCTGGTTGTGTTGTCATCCATTGCCATGAGTGGCACTTGCTAACACTCCCAGGGCCAGATCTCATACACATACTACATGAATACCCAAGAAAGTGTACGAGGAGCATAACCACCACTGTAGCTCAAATGGTAGAGCCTCATAACGTAATGCGGAACGTGTGGGCTCAGTTCCCACCAGTGGCAAGTTGTCTTTTTTGTCCACTTTTTCCCCTTGCCTTATTGTGTCTACATATCAGTTAAAAACCACACTTGATTTCCCCTGCGCTTTCCTTGGCTTCGTATGGTGGTGCCTGACAAAAATCGATCCCCTCGGTACTCTGGCTTCCAGCTGCTTGTGTTTAGCTTCTCGGTGACATCATCGCCATCAGCCTATTTTATGTCCACTGCAGGACGAAGGCCTCTCCCTGCGATCTCCAATTACCTGTGTTCTGCGCCAACCGATTGCAACTAGCACTCACGAATTTCCTAATTTCATCGCCCACATAGTCTTCTGCCGTCCTCTACTGCGCTTTCCCTTCTCTTGGTACCCATTCTGTAACCATAATGGTCCAACGGTTATCTAACCATTCTGCCAAATGAAATTTGTGCCCAGGAAAGCAACTGCACCTGAGCTTTGCTGTTGAGCAGCAGAATTTACATATTTAAGGTTTGTGGCATAAAAGGTAAGCAATAAGAAAGAATAGACATTTTTACTTTGCCAAAGTAAATTCACGGCTTTAACTTAAAATTCACGGCTTTAACTTACCTTTTCATCGTTAGCCTCTTTTATATGTTCATCCATTTCAGTGCATTTTGCTGTTAAGCACGAGGTTGCGGGTTCAGTTACTGGCAACAGTGGTTGCATTTTGAAGTTTGGTGCACATTAAAGAAACCCGGGTGGTTAAAATTAATTTGGAGCTCTTCACTAAGGCATCCCTTGCAGCCACACTGCACCACCATCAGCTTGAAAATTAGTTGCACAGTGGCTGATGTGCACTACTAGTAGCCTACAAAGAACATATTGGCGAAATAACTTTTAGAAATGGTGTCACAGTAGCAAAGTTTCGGGCATTTGACAAACAACTAGGCGGCTGCTCGCCTTCGCTATCCTCTCCACTGACACTCCTCTTCGCCACATACTTCCATGCAGTGCAGGGAAAGCTAAGGGTCGCGTTGGCACACTAGAAGCAAAGCTCCTCCATTGTCGGCCCCCTTGACGCCCTCTGCTTGGAGCTGACTGAATGGAAGCTTCATAGAAGGTTCCCTGGTGCAGTACGGTCGAGCCCCCTCCATTCTCGAAGCAGACAGTCGGCCATTATCATGTAGGTGCTGTAGTTCCCTGTAGACCGACAAGTCGACAGTGTTTACCCCGGTAACATCGCCTGGAGCACCTCGTTCACATTGCTATGCAGGGAAAGGCCAGGAGAGGAGCATGGTATTGTTTTAGCAAATATGGGGCATCCCTTTGGCACACAGTGCTGCCGCATTCGCAAACAATTTATTAAAAGTTGTTTATTTGAAACCTTTAAAACAATGTCGGAGGTGGTTCAGGGCCCTTTAAGCCTCGGAAAAATATGTCTTGTGTCTGTTGCAACAAAAAGGCCTCTTTCGGCAGTCGCAGACTGGCTTGCAGCAAGCGTTGAAAGCAAATAGTATGATTGGAATCTACACGTTGGCTCCTTAATGCGAGCTTGCAAAAGGGAGCCAGTAGGCCTCGCAGGTTTCAATTGTCTTTGATTTCAATGGTCGTTCAATGTGCGACGGTGGTATTACTCCTCGTTTGTGTCAATAGACTCCCTTTAATGCCTACTAGTGCTCTGCCACCTTTAAACATGTTCTTCTCTTCCTTTGGCTTTGCCATTCCGTTGCGATAATAGAACATGATGTGGTTAAACTACACAACATCACATGCCGAGCTCCATTGCTTTCACACTGTTGCCTTCCCATTCCTCGAGACAAAGCTTTACCTTGGGAGCTTCTACCTGAACATTATACGAGAAGGGAGAAATTTCCTTGCTCAGCATCTCCTGCATTGAACTGTACTAGGTTTGCTACCTATAAAAGAAAAAGGTAAACTCTACTGAACACAAGGAGCATATTTTTCATTTAGACCACCACATTGCCAAAAAAAGCAGAGCCCCCCCCCCCCCCCCCACCTCCTAAAATAAATAAAAAATTTACGACTAACTCGGCAACAAATAACAGTACCGCAATACTGTAAGCTGCACCTAAAAAATTTTGCACTTGCATCCTGAGGTTTTATGTGTCAAAGCCACGATCCTATTGGCTGCCCCTGCCAGCAATTGAATGCGTGCCCTCGTGCTTAGCAGCACAATGCCATAGCTATTAATGCACGTAGGTGCCATTGCTGTACGGCGACATAATGGAACAAAATTGACGCATTATATACCACTCTGCAATGTATCGCTATATTTCGAATAGGACTTTCGCTAAGCCTTTGTAAACATTGTCACGAGCTGTCAACGTTGTATGAGCTGTCAACTTGTACATTACATAGCTGCTTCAGATGCTTCAAGAAATGCAGTTTACACAGTTGTGGTATCTGTTTTTAGTGAAGAGCTCATGCTTCATTTTTTTCTTTTTGTCACAGATTTTTGGTAACATCTGTTGCCCTACGATGCCCTAAATTAATATTTCACTCCCTACAGTTGCTGGAGTTCAGAACTCTCTCCTGAAGGCAACGTTTGTTGAAATCGGTTCAGCGACTACTCTTCTTGGGCAGATGACATGCCAGAAGACGTTGAGGCCACAACAAGGTGTGATCGCCAGCTCTATTCAGTAAATGGATGTTGAGCGAGCGTTAGCCAATTACCACAGCTGCTGGCGTGATGATGCAAAAATGAGAGCATATCTGCATTTCATGTGCATGTATTTGAATAGAGAAATTGGATATAAAGATAAGGAAAAGGTCAAGGTAAAGCCTCCACTTAATGCCTATAATTCTGCGTTCCATCGTTCATTACATGGTCCTTGGCAATGCGAAGTTTCTCAAGTGTACTGCACATGGAATGGTAGAGCTCCTAGGCAATTTTTCCTTTACAGTGACAGCTGTTATGGGCTCACTTCCCTGGTCATTTTGACGTGCACCAGGGCTGTAGCTGGAATCCATGCAAGAGAATTGCAAGGAAAGAAGAATTTTCATTGTGTTGCGAGGATTCAAACTTACGACCAACAGACTGGCAATCCAGAATTCCACCTCTCAACCACTCTGCCACTGCTACAGTAGTGGAGAATACCGATTCTGGAGAGCATGATCACACCAGCAGCTGTGACGATAGGCTGACGCTCGCTCTCAACATCCATGTACTGGATAGAGCTGGCAATCGCATCTTGTTGTGGCCTCAACATGTGTTCTAACATGTCGTCTGCCCAGTTGTTGCCTCAAGTTGTGGGGGTGTTCTTGCATGAAGTTTTCTTCCACATGTTGGTTGGTTGGTCTTTAGTGAAATGGCACAACCTACTCAAGGGTAATGGGCCACGAATTTTATGAATGCTTAATTGATGGCACAACCGCACTGTAGCAGATAGGTCATGAACCGGGTGGTAATGACAATGAATGAGTGCGTCTGCCTCATCTTCATCAGTCTTGTTTTATGCCCAGTAATGGTTATCAGCAGTGCCGACGTCTTTCCTTCCAGATTAACATGAGCCCTATTAATGGGGCAGCCCAAATATGAATTTGAGAAAAGCTAAACAAATGCAGCAGTATGAAGCTAAAGGGCTGTTTTAGTAATGACCACTGGCTAAGTCACGATAGGTAAAAGGAAGAAAAAAAGCAGTGTCGTTCCACTTCACCACCGGCAGATGTACCCTCAACAAACAAACATGACTTGCACTTCTTGAAGGACTGCTCGCTCGTGCCTGCAAATGTTTATTCCAAGAAACACCGTATGAAACCGCCCAAGGCTTGTTGCGCATTCCATTTCGCCACCTATTATATCACTTCTTTGTGTTACAGGCTCAATTTTTCTTTTTCTTCGCAAGAAATGAGGCAAAATTACAACTTTCTTGTAAGCATGATAACAGCCAAAACTTGTTAAAGCATTTCTTTGATGCTTCCCCATGAAATTCCTTAAAACTACTATGCAATGCTTCATGCCCCAGCTATAGTTTAGCAACGTCAACTTAAGAGGAAGCTTTAGCACGGGTCCAACTTCGATGTGGCCTATTCAAATACATGTAAAACGCAAAAACGCTTTCCTGAGATAACTGCTGGACCGATTGTAATAAAATTTGTTGCATTTGAGAGAGAAAGTGAAATTCTAGTGACTGTTGCAAGAGGAATTTCAATTTTGGGCCTGAATTTCGATTTTAAGAACTTTTTAAATAATTTGCAAGACAGAAAATAATAGATGCACAAGTTTTTAAGTTAACTGTGAATCAAAAACAGCTATTGCAGCTCTGTAAACGGCATCCATTAGATCATTCAAAGCGGACAAAGTCTATATGTCAATTTATATCTTAGGTGAATCTGTTACGTTGTGTACAAGGGTTCTGCAAAAACGATTTCCATATTACTGACTTCCTTTAGATTCATGTGTAACATATCAGTTTTGTCTGTTTGACATGTACCATCACATGCAATTCACAGAATTTATATAACTTTTCCTTGCCGAGTTAGAGTTCTAAACTCTAACTCAGCAAATGTTATATTTTTGACAATTTTTAATTAAAAAAAATGACATAAATCAAGAATTCGAAACCAACAGTCACTATATTTTAAGTTTTTCTTTTAAATGCAACAAACCTTGTCAAATTTGGTGCAGTGGTTGCCGAAACAAAACGAATTCTTCTTTTACATGTATTTAGATGGGAGCACTCGTGCTAAAGCTTCCCCTTAATCCACATTGGTCATGCAAAAAAAAAAAAGTTTGGTAGCATGTTACACTCCTGTAACACATGAAGGCAAAAGCATGATGCACACGTGGTAATGTGTGAAGTTTCACGTTCTGTTGCGCAAAACAGAGAAAGCGAGTCACACCAACCAAAGCACATGGAATTCAAGAATAATTTATTTCACGACCTAAGACAAAACTTCCTACTTTGTACATAACTGCAGTCCATAGACATCTTCGATGACAATGCAGCTGGTGGATTGCTATGCATCCCTTTCTGTTGGCAACATCCGCTAAAACACTCGCACAGCTAAACATGAAAATTGTAAAATAATGCTGCTCCGAGTTAACCAGGATCCCATCAACCTGGCGCCAACACCAGATGTGCGTGTAATCACGCATAATAAGTAAACTTTTCTTACAACTCATCCCTTCCCCGAAAACCATTAACAAAAGATAGCGTACAACATATCCCACGTTTCCCATATAAATAAACCCACACAGCTGAAAAGGAACTACAGCCAAATAGTAATAGTAAACAAAGAACGTAAGAATTCATTGATTTCATATAAATGAGAGTTCCATCAGTAGTCAACCCTGGCATCACTTCTGTAACAAAGATCAATAACACAAAGTCTGCTGGTAGGTGTACAAAGGCAGACTTATGATTTTCAAGTTGCTTAAAATGTGAAAGAAAAAATGATTAGACTTGTTGCTGACTCAATGACTTATCACAAATCAAAGGCTTACAGCGTCGTTGAAAGAAATGGCACAAGGTGTATGCAATAAGTTCACTCCTGTAACGAAATCTTTTTTTTTTTTCAGAGAACCAACTTTTTCATTCGTCTATGGCACAGACGTGAGCTCAATTTTGAGATGTCAAATAAGCTCACATGTGAATGCCCCTTAAAATATGGCATCCTGAAAACTGCTGAATGAAACTGACTGACAACATAACCACCATTCTTTTCTGTTAACTTGGCTCAGACTAGGAGTTCTAGCTATAGGAATGGCACAATGAGTAAAATTCAGGGTGACAACAGTCTTAAATGCACGTGAACAAGTGCGGAAGCTACAGGAAAATGGATGGTCAATACCACTTGAGATGTAATGCCTTCACAAGCAATGCAGCAGGTGAACAGCGCCCTGTAGCAATCACGTCAACTAGTATCAATAACATTCATACATGCAGACGAACGTCTGTGAAAGCACTTACACGCAACACAGTAGCAGCATGTGTCAAGGAGCCAAAAATATCTATGCGAGAATTTTGTTGCACGGCAAGACTGTACAGCACCTTTGAGATGTCTGCAAGGACTGCCACAGTGAAATGTGACACGACCGTGCAGTAAGCAGTCACAGTGCATCATGACCGTGACGTGACCACAACCGTGGCATGCTTACGTCACGATCATGACGCAGATATGTCACGACCACATCACAATGAACCATGATATGACCATGACATCTGCCGTGGAGATGTACTGAAAACAAGCTTGTACAACACTCAATTGCTACCTGTTCAATTACACATTTGCCTTTGGTTCACCTTAAATGCCGTTACGACATTACCTAGATCGCTCTGAGGCTAGGTCAGCATTTGTCACATAATACGGGCACGGCTTCTGTGCACGGCTTATGCTCTAGCATTTCTTGCATTTCCTGCACTGGTTTGCCAGCATTAAATCTCCGTGAAAAAGCTTGGGAGACACGCAACTATAGAGCGGGTGACAAAAAAACAGATAAGGGCATCACTGTATAAACCAGATAAACAATTCACAACAGGAGAGAGCAAGTGTCACAGCACAGCCAAGTAGAGAGGTCACCAGATGGGCACAACATGGTAACTGCAGGGTTTCAAGAGTTCTCCAAGCATCTCCAACCAGCCTAGTGGTCCAGGATGCGCAGGTTGCCAGACACAATCTTGTTTTCGAGCACGGCTGACGCTGGTATATCGATCCGGTCACCATGGTTGGCTATGATGATTACTGTGCCCTGTAAATGAAGTTCGCAATGGTTTTGTGTCAAGTACAAAGGTGCACAAACAAATGAACTGCCTCCTGGAGCTTTTCAACAGCATGATGCAGACAGCACAGGCACACACAACTAGAAGATTTGCCGCCATTGTCTCATTACATTGTCCCAGAAACATTGGCCCATTACACATCTCGTCAAGAGTTCCAACATTGCAATATTGTGAAAGTCAACTGCAGATGTTGGTATGCACAGACTAATGTAGACGATTCATAATACCATAACTGATTGCCATTATGAGTAGTATGTGCTGTGCTTTCTCATCATGAAGTAGCTGTGTGCACTGATGACAGAAATGGCAGCAGAAATTTGCCGATATCAGCGAGTTCATTTTGCTGCCCAGATACACACTGTGCTGTCCGTTGTGTCGCATAAAGGTGCCATCACTGCCGAGACAATGGCCACACCTTTGCAATGCGGGAAATGTGAGCCCAACTGGTATGCATGTGTACACGTATGCACGCGCGCAACAAGCAAAAACAGCCTTCAACGACAACTCACCCTGAGGGAAACACCCTTGCCAAAAGTGACGTCGCCGGACACCGTCAGGTGGTCCAGTTCCAAAATGTCCGGTATGCTCGCAAACCGGTTCAGGAAATCGCGCACCTGCATTGTAGACCAAAGCGAGACTCTAGATTCCACCATGCACTCATTACACCGTGTTTATACACACAAGTTACATCCATGACAAAGGCTATGCGCAGAAGTTAGTTACTTCAATCGCTACAGTGCTTCTTTTGCCAACGTTTGCCCTGAGAACACACCTTTTGTGGGATTCATATGAACTGTATTTACGATTATTTACATTTAGACACAGTACATAAGGAGCAGCAAGCTAGGCACAGGAGAGATGGCAATACAGTGTTTTTAAATCACGCCAACTTGATCAGTGACATTGTTTTTGCTGATTTAGCCTGCTTCAGAAAGTTCTCTTACTCAAAGCGAGTAGCCCTCTGTCTAGTGCCTTGCATTTACACAAAAGGGCGGCCGCAGGCACCATCATAATTTCTTTCTTATATGCATTTTTTTCCTTAAATCTTGCTCGCCACATCCTTCAACACACTTAAAACATTTTTGTAAACATAATTTATTTTTTGAAAAATTTACGCAACAATCCTAAATTCGAGAGTTGGGCAGTACGGAGTTCTCAAACACAGCTGCTTGCTGTAGAAGGAAACAAGCTGAGACGAGACATTCTCAGCAATTGGGAGAAAAGTGGTCGGCGAGATTAACCAGTGATTCTGGCCGCACATCCGAACCTTTCGAACTTGCTGCACAGCTAGCAGGCGGCCCATACCTTGGAGAAGTGGTTGTCGCCCAGCTTGATGAGGGGCACGGTTGGGAAGGCACGCTTGGGGCTCATGACCAGAGTGCCAAACTTCATGTGATATAGGTTGCTCATCACCAGCAGCAGGTCAGAGGTCTTCTTCACCGGGAGGAAACGACTGCGCGGCACGTTGATGCCTGCAGGTTTCGATGGCGTACGCGACATCAGCCAATGCAGAATATACAAGCCAGGACACGTGGGTGCAACATGTCATCATGAGCCCGTTCAAGATGCATGACTGTCCGACAACGTACACAGGGGACACTCGTCCACCTATTCAGCTTGACCTGCATTGCGCCATCTCAGTGGCGTGTGTGTCTGCATTCTATATTCATTTCTTGAACAATACGCACGCGCCGTCACCCTGATGAAGACAATGAACTGACCCCCTTGTTCAAGCCCTCAGATACATTGCTCACTGTTGCAATTGCTTATGTAAATATATCTTGCAAATAGTCTTTCGTATAATTGCGGCTCCATGTGCGCAAAAACATGAAGCACAGTGCACACTGATGCTAAAAGTAAGCTACAGTTACACAAACACCGAACACAGATGAGAGTCCTGTAACATACTTCCAGAATGGCAAGCAAAAAAGGGCTTTACAAGGGCTGTTGGTGCCCATCTTATGTTCAAATGCACTGAAAGAGTGCATGTGGTTACCGGTGAACTTACAATTGTGGGAGTTCCACTCTGCGTGCGACTAGGGCTGAAGGCGAGCTCTGGACATAGCCCCACGCAGTCGCTTTGTGTTACTCCCCAATCTGTAGCGCGGGAATCGTGGCTACATAGGGTTCGAACGAATAAGGCAACCAGCGGCGTCAACTGTAAGAACGTTTATTGCTACCGGCAATAAAGAACCCTGGCAGAGGAACATCCTCTCTGTAATTGGGAATTGAATTGGGAGAGGGCATAGCGCACCTCTCTCCTGTCTATGTCGGCTCTCGACACGACGGCGCGGGGGAAGATGGGCGCGTGTGCTCCCCACACAGTAGCCATCTAAATTTGCCACAGGATAAGTTTCAATGAGAAATGAAGCTTTCAAGTTTAGCCTGGACTATTTCAAAACTAAGCCTTCTTTCTCGAACCTGAGAGTCAGTTCCTGCAAGCCTGCACATTCCAGCTAGCAATAACCCCCAACAGAAAGCTTATCAAGAACAGCATCACTGCCTGAAAAATGTATGAAAAACAAGTTACGCCAATGAATTAATTGCAATGTGAACACTCTTTTTACATTACTACATATTATCGAGCTCAAAATGTGACACGAATCTATGAGCAGTTGCTGTGCACACATATCGTATCATATCGCTTGTCAATGTCGCTCACACCACCTGAATGTACTACTAGTAACTCAAAAGGAAAGTCCTGGCAGAACCCATCTGACGATGACCTTTGACGTTAATGCGATTAGCATTCAAGCAATGTAGCGATGCACCGTACTGCTGAAGATATCTTTTAGTTACTATATAATGTGGTCATTCACAGGTTCCCACTGCTTCATGCTCAATACCAATTGCACATATGAGGGGGTCCGTTCCTCTAGCTTGGCAGCTGATACGGCCCTTAAGTGGATGTCCTAATTGCAAGAGAGGCTCTGTGATCAGTTGCAGGCATAGTCGCAATTGATGTAATAGCGGGGGCAACATGCAGCTGATCTATTTTTTACTGGGTGAACTTGAGCACTTTCAGATGCCGCAAAGAAAAGTTCAGTAAGAGAGGCCTCCCAACAGCAGTTTTGTCTCACTGGCACTGCGGAATTAAAGTTTAGCCCATCTGACTTGACATGATTACATACACATCTCTTTCAGGTGTAAAATTTTCATTTTTATTGTCAACTAGAAGAACACACATTCTCACATCTATTAGCACTGTATTTACATGAATCTAACGTGTGCCCATGAATGTAATATACAACCAATTTATAAAATATAGCCTGTCCCCACGTTCGCGTTCACAAAATATGATACATGAAGAATTGACCTTCACAGAAGGGAAACTTTTTCTTAAATGAGCTTTCATAATGAAAGCAGCAGGTCGTCGCCGCAATTTTCGGTTCAAGATACCAAGCACACAAGGCAATATTCTCGATTTATCACTTTTAGAAATACAGTCGAACCCGGATATGCCGAATCTGAAGGGATCATATAAAAGTTCGATATATAGGTAATGCGATATGTAAAATAAACATTTTATTAAAAAATTTTCAAGGGGATTTTACGGCTGTTCGATATATACAATAATTCATTATATGTGGGTTCGATATATCCAGACTCAACTGTACTCGAGGGTTGCAATGTGGGCTTGTTGGTAATGCATCTTCAAGGGGGGTACGGTAGCGCGATTCAAAGACGGGACAAAAGAAGACACAAAGGGACACACACAGCGCTAGTGCATTAGCGCTGTGTGTGTCCCTTTGTGTCTTCTTTTGTCCCGTCTTTGAATCGCGCTACCGTACTCCCCTTGAACTGTACTGCTATCACTTTCGTGAGATCTTACATAACTCTGCATCAGACTTGTCGAAATATGCAGCTGAGAGCATTGCTGGCACTCTGTGCAGATAGTGAGCTTGGCACAGTGCCTGAAATGCAGCTGCACCTGGTGCCAAGTCGCGCAAAATATTGTGAAAGCGATAGTATCTCCAAAAGTGATCATACTCGAGCATAAAATGAATCCACGGCCACCTTTAAAAAAAACACACTCTGCAGCTATCTCGTGATGGCGATGACACTGCGTCTGACGGCTCCGACAGTAAGTTGTTGCCGACGCCGCCAACGGGATTTTGGTTTTGTATCGGACTGTAACGTGCAGGCAGTTTCCAGACCTATTTTTTTTCGGAAAAAAGGTACGCCTTAGATTCATGTAAATACACTAAATTGTTGTCTTGCAAAGTAACCCGCTTGCCTAAGGTCTCAGGGCACTGGCTTGCACGACTGAAGCTGGTAAGAGTGCTATGTGGGATTTGTAGGCGTGTGTCCATCGTATAATGGGCAGATCATAGGACTACTGTACTGAGGAAGCCAGGTTCAAAACCAAGTGGGAACCACCAAACTCACCAATGGCGTTCTGGAAGTCCTTCATAGCTGCTCCAGCTGCCGTCTCAAGCTGAATGATGTTGATGCCCGAATCCAAAGTCTGTTTCAAAAAATGAAAAAAAAAAAGGTTGTGGGGTCTGACGTGGGGATTCTCCCACCGTACTCTTGGGACAAAGGAACGACAACACAGTAGTGCAAACAATCACAAGGACATTTATTGCACCTTTCATACATCAATGCCTGCTAGCCGAGTTGCTATCCACAAAACATGCCGATGGGCGCACGACAAATCTAGAAGTCCGACTCACCGCGTCCTCGCGAGCGAATATGTTCGCCCCATGCTGGATCCCAACGCCTGGTCGTTCGCGTGTATAGTCACGCGAATCGTGGCGCGTTCGAAGGCGGCCACGCGAGACGGTCTCGCAGATGCATCGGTCGCCGCGCGCGCGGAATGTCCGCGCTGTTTGGCGACCCGCCGGGGAAGAGGGCCGCTGCACGTGCAGCACGGCACGTCCGTCCCGCTGGCTGTCTGGAACCCAAGAGAGCAAGCGCCTTCCTTTCGGCGCTGTTACGTTTCGCCTACGATGCGCGGTAAAGCCAGCGCGGATGCAACGTACGCCGGAGCTTCATTCAAAGCGGCGGACATTTTGGCCCGTTCGGAGCGGCCGCGACGCATTCCCGCCGAGCGCGTCCCGGCATGTTCAGTGCCACGTGTCTTTGTGTGTGCGTGTGTGTGTGTGTGCGCCCACGCTTGTCAAAGCGCGGCAGCCGGGGAGAAGGAGCTCCCCAAGTGTGAAGCGAGGAGGACTGACCGGCGCCGGCCCGGCTGATGCGTCACCACACTCGTCTCTACATGTCTCTCAGTCCGTCCGTGCCTCGCTGTCACGTGGTGTCGTCCCGTGACCTTCCTTCTTGCCCGCGACGCCAAGAGTATAAGAGCAGCTGCCCCCGGACGCCAGGAGAGAGGCTCCGATTTCTTCTGTTGAATAACGTGCTCTCCCGTCTCTCTACTTCGGTCGACCTGACCGCCCGCTCTCTGCGATGCTAGAATAAACAAGTTGTTCTGTTAACAGTCGACTCATGCTTTGCTGGGACCTTCGGATGCTTCCAGTGTGCCCCAGGCCGCCAGGCCAACGCTACCCTTGGGGCTTGCGACCCATTTGCAACAACGGGCGCCAACGGTCCGGTTGCAACAACGGGTGTCAGCACTGAGGTTCCAACAGCTGGTGGCAGCGCTGAGATTCCAACAGCCGGTGCCATCGGTGGGATTCAAACAGCGCCCAAGTAACCTCGCGGTGTTACCCGCGCAACACTCGCGCCATCTCTCGGACAGCGCCTGTACCATTCCGACCGCCGCATGTGCGGCGAAGCCGCACTACAGGAGACGCGCTATGCGGGAAAAACATCAGGGGAGGCGCGAGGGTCGCGCATACCCACAAGGTCAACGCCTTCTGGTCAAAATCCTAATGCTTTACGAGAAATATATAAAGAAATATATAAAAATATATAAACACCAAAACTAAAAATCGGACTGTGACCAACACTAATTACATAACTTATCAAAATGGCAAGATGTGGCAATGCGGTTCGAGGTGATATTTTGCAAATATCCATGTGTCACATCAAAAAGAGCTACTAAGGTCCTATTTGAAGGCACCAATCAAAGATCAAAGAAACAATGAAGATTAATATGCAGATGACAAAAATTATGTTCAATAGCCTGGCAAAGGAACAAGATTTTAGGATCGTCAGCCAGCCCCTCTAGAGCCTGTACAGGAGTACAGCTATCTTGGTCAGTTACTCAGAGGAGACCCTGATCATAACAAGGAAACTTGCAGAAGAACAAAAAGTGTTGCAGTGCATATGGCGTTACCAAATCCTGACTGGGAGCTTGCAAATGTAATTGAAAAGTGTACAATAATTGCATTCTGCTAGTGCTAACACACGAGGCACAAACTTGGAGGTTAACAAAGAAGATCGAGAATAAGTTAAGGATTGTGCAAAGAGTGACGGAACAAAAAAATTTAGGGGTAACATTAAGGGACAGGAAGAGAGCGGTGCACATCAGTGAGCAAACGCGGGTAGCCAATATTCTAGTTGGCATTAAGAGAAACAAATAGAGCTGGGCAGGCCATGCAATATGTAGGGTGGATAACTGATGGATCATGACAGTTGGAGAACCTGCAGGTGCAAGATGGAATCAGTTAGTGCAAGACAGGGGTAATTCAAGATGGCAGAGAGAGGCCTCTGTCCTACAGTGGACTTAAAAATAGGCTGCTTCTGATGATGATGAATCAAACAATTCCACAGTTGAGAGCCCTGCAGTCTTGCCAAGATTGCTTGAAAAGTATATACTATACTCACTTATAACCAATTTAGCCAAAGTGAAATTTATTTGCACCTTGCCTTTGTCACTTAAAGTGATAAGGTACTATATTTAAAGAACTCTACTTTTGCCGATTTCATGGTAATAGGTTAATTATTAGAAAGGAAATGAAGGCGTAAATTCATTTTTTGAATGTTGCGCCAAAATCTCAGGGCCAGCACATCAGCATGACACCACAGTTTTCAACGTATTTTTTCGCATTTAGGCTGCTGTGACTGAGCAAACATTCCTCTTGAAACTTGTCAAGCTAAGTTTTTGGCTCTTTTAGGAGGCAATGTAGTCCATTTTCACCAATAAAAGTATAACTAAGCTCGACCTGTCACCATCAAAATCCACACGACATGACGGCAAGCTGGTGCGGGAATTTCAAGGCGGCGTCTCTACCTGTCTCTTACTTTTGCATCTCTTTTGTCTTAACAAGTTTCTTCTGTAAGTGTGGCTTTTCTAGTATTGCAGGACGGTAATTTACTAAGACAGCTGAAATAATTTCTCTCTTTAGTGCCCCTTCAAGCCATGCCAGCACATCCAACTAGCGGACGCCCAGAAAAAACGGAGACGAAATCAATTCAACTGACCTTGTTGTTGATGATGACCTCCATGTCGATGCCACCGCTCTCCACCAACTGGCCAACACTGCTCAGCTTCATCCAGAGATTGTTCGTGTTGAAGATCCTGCATTACACGTGCAAAGGAGAAAATGGGAAAGGAATGTTTAAAGTGATATAAAAAAAACTATTAAAAACAATTACAATATACTCCCTAATGCGACATTTGAGCACAGCTCTATAGGTGTTTTCATTTCGCGATATATTGGCTGGCGCGGACAATCCACCTCATGCGGCATGTTCCAAACGGAGCTAAGTGTGGCGCGACTGCCTCACTAATCGGGAGATTGCGAGAGACAGCGCGCGGCTGACTCGTGGACGCGATTCACAGAAGCTGCTGCAGACAGACCTCTGCTTGGGCAGTGCTTTGGGTGAACAGACAACACACAGAGTGCCTCTATGCATACGCGTATCCCCGCGAACAAAGCGGAGGCGAGCAAGCACCTCCAGGCACCTTCATAATGTGCGCTACTACAGCGCCTTCTCCTAGTCACTGTCGTCATAGTAAGTTTTGCACGGCACTGTGCTTTTCTTCTCATGCTTTTGCCATGCCCTCCTCCCCCGATTTGCTCCTCACACAATCTTCGCTCTCGCCGTCTTTCATAGCCCGCTACGCTCCGCGCTCGGTCTCATCTTTCACGGTGCTCGTTCGCTTGGCTGTGAAGTACGCCGCTGCCCCTCGCCGCAGGAACGGGTGCCTAAGAGCTGTGCTCAAAAAAAATGAACAAGAGTAGCAGTACCAAGAAGTACTTGTTAGAATGTACAAAGGAAAAGAACTCACTTGAATTTCTTTACACTCTTGAATTCATCAACCTGTAAAAAAACACAACACATTAAGTCAGCAAGAAGGGTAGTAACTCATAGGAAGAGAGGTTAAAAATGGTTCTGTGCAAATTCTATACCATGAAATGCACATTTGCATCGTGTTTCAACAACAATTCCAAACCCCCTTAAAGATGCATGCACGGAGGTCTGTGAGGTCACGACACTGGCTAACATCTCAATTCCATTTTGTGTGCCAGACACCACACACATACACACACACCCACACACATACACACATGTGTGTGTGTGTGCTGTACAATTACATTTCAGTCCGCAAGTCTAGACTTCGAGGACAAGGTCATGTGGAACCAGTGGTATCTCAAACAATCATTTGCTCGCTACATTACATCACCAGGGTTGCAATCTGGCACCAACTCAAGCAGAGTCGGTTCACACAATTCATTGAAGGGTTTGGTTAGCTGGTCAGCCGTGCCAATGCTATGTTGCCACGTACTAACGGCTGCAAAAAGTTACCACCAATAGTACACTTCTCATCAGCTGGTAACGCAAACACACTTCATTTCCTTGTGGAAACCTCAACAAACCCTTTTCCTAAAATGCAGTTGTGCTCTTTCGCATAACACGTTCACCCAACTAATGTCAGAAACAACCTTGGTCTGAATGGCAGACGAAGTGCTTGCTGTGCATGCTGGGGCATGTCTCTTGCGAATGGTTTCATTACAAAAGCCATGTTTACGTTTTCCATGTCATAAGACAAGCAGACTGTGCTTGTACACGCCGATTACAAAATCGACCAACTATGTCATCAGAGAGACAGGATTAAAACTATGAAAAGGCTCCGTTACAAGCTACCAGCTAGCTCAGGTCATACAGAAATGTATTTTATTCAGACCTTCTGCATTACACTAACTTTCCATGTAAGGTGCAGACTTCAAACGGTGCAGAACTTCAACTCAAAAAGGGCTAAAAATGCCAGCGAATCTTCAACTGCTAAATGAGGAGAAACTAAAGCTTGTGAGAGTCATCTGACTTGCAATTAACGGCAAAAGAAGAAGCAACTCACGTTTTCCTTAGGAACCTGCGCAATTTCCAGCAGACGAAGCTTGTTTTCGTACTGAATGAGTGTGCCACCCTACAAATTCAGAAAAAAAAAAAAGGAGTGATGCAGACACCATTTCTGAACGTGGTTCAGCATCACTGCCTGAGTCTAAGCGCTGTACTCGTTGCAACAGTTTATTTGCTTCCCTCCGTTCAACACTATCTTGATGATGGCCCAGTGAAACTTTTTATCTTATTTCTATGTCTCCCTTTTTGCTTACGACAATTTACATAAGAAGTCGTCTTGGGTGACATGGAAAAAGGCATACAGTGCCTGACAAGGCCATGCCACCCTTACAGCAGCATCACAGTGAAGCAGACGTAAGCAAAACAAACACTTAAAAAAATATACAAAATATGTCTAACGTATAAACACAAACAAAGCAAAAGCATAGTATATTCTGCACAGAAATCAAACAATATCAAGAAACAAAGAACGGAAGATTAGCTCGCAGGTTACACAAAAACTAAGTATGAAGAAAAAGAAGCATAACAAAGCATGTTGCAGTTTCGTCCAAAACGCAAAGCACCGACTGTGGTAGCAAATTATTAGGACAGATATATGAAGTGAGGATAGTAGTTTTATCGACTGTATAACCTTGCAAACATTCACTTACTAACTAAATTAACAAGCGTGGTGTCATGCACGCACAGGTAAACACAGACACATGTCACTCAATGACTGCGGACACTCGATGTCAAAAATGCTGGCGTGAGGAAGGGTGTGGCAGCAGCAGGGAACAAACTGACCTTTGTGCTGCCCCTCGCTTCAAAGCAAACTGAGCGGTCAGAACACAGCGCACACAAAGCCATCAGCACTCACCGCACCTAGACTCTCTACCCACTGCAGATCACTTCAAGATCGCAAAACTAAAGCAGCCCTTTTTACTCCAACACAGCTGCCGGTAGTTCGCACAGAAAACTCTGTGTTTGTTCAAATGCCTTTAGAGATTGTTAACTCCTTCAAAACACTCAGTGTATACTGCCACAGGCATGTGTCCTGGGACACATATATTAAACACATCATCACCAAACTTTCAAGCATTGTCGGCACTCTGGCAAGATTTCATTCTTAGTTTATTTCTACCACCCGATATCAAATTACTGACTTACAATGCATTATTTTTGTCCAACTAAGACTACTACTTTCTTATATGAGGCGAAACATCGCCCAATTTAACTCAATTGTGTGTACTTCATAAAAAGAAAGCCATTAGACACTAGCTGGCATGCCCTTCAAAACACATAACGAGCAACTTTTCAGGCGGCTTAATGTAATAGATGCTCGTAATCTTTATTCATATAATATGGCCACGCGATGTAAACACAGTATGAATACAAGGCAAGACATGATGACATTGTTATCGCACTTAAGATTAGGACGCCGATACATAACACATGCATCAAAGATTTTTGGAAAGTTCCATTTTCTCAAACGAAATATGGCGAAGAAATGTTTCAATACACCATACCTGCAGTTCTAAATATTTTTTTCCGTGAAAGAGAGATCGATATCACAAGTGTCACTAAAAAAACACTACGCTCTATTTTTGTGATGCGTTCATGATACCTTTTGTTCTGTGTGGATGTGCTTGTCTGAAAACTAATATGCATTTCATTACATGCGCTTTATTTATGTACCTCTGCAATTCTCTGTATTTTCTGAATTTTTTTTCCAATAGAGACAGTATGGAACCATAGTTTGTGCCTGAAGTAATGATGATTAAATTTATGCTATTTTGTTTCTAATGTGTTTTGTGCTCAAATAATGCTTGTTGTATTACAATGTGTATCTCTTGGTTTCTCCTACTGTATGCCTTGTAAAGGGGGCCCGAGCCTCCTGTCAGGTGAATCAAGTTTAACTTTTGGTTCAGGCTTTCCCCCATTCAACATGGAAATAAATTCAATTCAAAAAGAGAGAGCCTGTGTGCCCGCGCCATAAGCAGCTGTTGCTGCCAGGTTCGACCGCATCTAAATACATTTAAGGATTCTATAACGCTTGTGTCGCAGTGGCACATACCCAGATGCCTATGCTGTTTATTCTGTCAGAAACATTACACATCCCAAACCCCAGTTGGGTAGGCAAAGAAAGCATCGCTTTAGATACCAAGTCTGAGCAGCCTGGGCATGTGGTTGTAAAAGTATACAACCGTGCGCTGATGGTGCATGTACCAGTACAGACAACAAGTACAAATGCCAAGCTGCGTGCCGACGTGTAACAGAAATTCATCTTTCTTCAAGGACACTTCGTCCCGTGAATTTATAGAGCTGACTGTAGAGAGGTGCACCAACAAACAGGCATAAATGCACAAGGACACCAATACCAGAGACATTCTTGAAGATGCACAAATGCAAAGCAGGGGAAAAAAAAAAGAAGCATTGCAACCAAGGTACGCACCTTGACGTCGGCTCTTGTCTTGTCGGTGACTTCCATGACAAAGTCTGGCGCCTGACTGCCACTTGCAGAAAGCAGCATGTTCAGGATGCCTGAACGCATTTTTCTCCGGTCAAGGAACAGATTTGCTAAGCACACAGAATCACTCAGGTTAAAAAATATATATATTTTTTAGAAAACAGCGCAACCTTGACAGGCACGAAGCAGATCCAGAAAAGCTAATCTTGATTCATGTTCCTTTTGACAATGAAGCAGACAGTTATTATGCATTTTGAACTTTTTGTTTAAAAATATTATAAAATGAACATCATTCAGCTGCCAGTAACTTTGAACTACAGGCAGGTTGTGCCTTGAACTGCGCTCAATGCCTTTCTATCGTTGCCGGTTTGTTTTGCTGTCGTTCCTTGCTAACTTTGATGTTTTCTCACTTCTTTGTTTTGTTTCGTGTGTGCCTTTGTGGCGGGAGAACTTACCTAGTACACTGTCATGTGAACACCTGGGCGAAGTAGCCTCGATCCACTGGCTTCGTGTAACAGCGCAAAATTACACAAAAGGAGGATGTGCAAGAGATTATTACAGAAGAAAGCAAAGAAAATGTTTACAGCGCTGCAACTCTCACTCCAGTGAGGACACCTCAGCAGCTCCTACCCTTACCCTGCACTAGGAGGGGTAAGGGTTTCGAAAGAGCGAGCAGATGCATGAAAGGGAGAGTCAGTATGCACAAAAGACTGGATGTCCTTGATTGTATTTTCTCTCTTTTTTTGTTTTTGTTTTTTGCTGCTGTGCAAGAGCTGTCTTAGCTGCAAATACACTGTCTTTTGCAATAATATTCAGATTTAATAATTGTCTGTGCCTACTTCCTCATTGCGTGCATATATATTGTGCTGTTCTTTTTCAAATTTAAATGCACAGCTTTCCAGCTGGCTCCTTCAAGTTTGCTTCTTATTAAAGTGCAGAAAAACTAATGTACATGCTTGTATACTCCACAGGTAAATGTGCTATTCAGTAAGTTGCTGAAGCTACTTACTATGTTCATGTTCATGTGCCTTACACAGTCTTTCATTCTAAGCAGCTCTACCAGTGACACAGAGGCCAAGCATACCCCTTTTTGCTGTTGTTACACTATATTACAGTTGAACCTCGATAAAACAAGGTCACTAAAATTGGCAAATTGCTTCGTTTTATAGAAATTTCCTTATATAGAAATTTCACCTTTTCAAGGTCAAGTTCGAATTATCCGGCAACAGCCAATTTCAGGAATGAAATAATTAAAAGTTTTAGACCATAATTCAGCAACGATTACGATACTCCCTGATGCGAAATCTGAGTGCAGCTCCGTACATGTTTGCATTTCGCGATATATTGGTTGGCGCGGACAATCTGTCTCGTGCGACACATTGCAAATGGAGCAAAGATTGGCGTGACTGCGAGACCGTCCTGTGGAAGACCGTGTTGTAGAAGGCCCAGAAGCAGGACACTAATTTCTGAAAATCTGATTATGAGACACTAAATCCGATTATGAGGGACACCGTAGTGGGGAACTCCAGAAATTTTGACAACCTGGGGTTCTTTAACGTACACCTAAATCTAAGTACACAGGTGTTTTCACATTTAACACTCAGTGAAAATGCGGCCGCCGTAGCCAGGATTCAATCCCGCGACCTCGTGCTTAGCAGCCCAACACCATAGCCACTAAGCAACCACGGCAAGTGGTTCAACATGTTCCAAAGCAGCACATGGACTATGAAGGACACTGTATAGGTGCACTTCAATTACTTGGGGTTCTCTAGAGAGTTTTAGCTTGTTCATGAAAATACATCTTGCACTTTATGAAATACAGCATTACCTGAGGCGCTTACGTAACCAGCTGCATTGGCAGAGCCATCTCATGATGCACATGACTTTAACCAGAAAGAACACGGCTCTTATTGTGTTGAGTTACCGTACTCTGCTTAACTGTCGTTGTGGAGTGATGGCAGTAACATAATTATTAAAATTCAGTCATATTTTTTTGTTTGTTCAATGGGAACACTCGCACAGCGCAAAAACGTTTTGAACACATTGTAGTTGGAGAAAGAGTCAAAACATGTCACTATTAGCATTGCTACTGCCGTCGACAACTCCGGTAAACTGGTATTCTGTAAAGGGTACTGCACTTACGAAAAGCTAGGACTCCCTTCTAGCATGCACCTAAAACTAAGAATGAACAAAAAAACTGTGAAGCATAAGAGTGCAGAACGCCCAATTTTGCTCCATGTTGCTTGGAGTTGTTGTAATCCTGAGACGGGAGGCTCTCCCAGACAGGGGAAAGAAAGGATACTGAGGTCAACTGTGGCGCCGAGGTTGTCAATGTTGGAGATGAAGCAGTACTCGCGACCTTCCGACAGGAAGTGGTCCATGAGCCCCGACTGGCAGAATGACGCGTAGAAGTCCCCGTGGCCCGGCGGATAGAAGCTGCCAGAGAGAATATCAGCATCAATGCTTGCACGCGAAAGCAGTTTGACAACACATCAACAATCCTTCCGCGCATGCCACAGGAGGACGTGCGGGAACGTGCGACTTGGTATGCAATTTAAGAAAATTAATACCTTTAGAGAACAATATGGAATATTTCAGAGCTATTTTCAGTGTGGCATCGTATGGTTATTGTATGGTAAAAACTAATGTGCTTAGGGAGTCATAACACTATCATGCATACGTCAATTTTTTTCTTCCAGGGACTGTTCTTCACTTAAAGGGGCCCTGAACCACTTTTTATCGAAGAGGAGAAACTCATTTGAAGTTAAAACAGGCTACTTCAGAAGTACCTTGCCGCAAAAAGTACAATGCATTCAGCAGAAGAGGAGTTATTGGCAATCAAACATGCCCTTCATGGTGCTTCTGGTCCTTCTTCAATGCCATGCATTGCGAAGAATGCGGTGCAGCGGAGTGTGCTTACAATGCTCTGCATCCACCATGGCGCGCAGTTCAAATTTTATTTTGGATGTTAATGTAGACGCCACTACTTTTGATCTTCCGATCTTGGCGCTTATGATGCACCACGTGTAAGCCAAACGCGGTTATCCTCCTCGAGCTGCAGGGCAGTTAACCAGTGGACTCATCGCAGTACACTCTCAGCATCTACACTGCGTGGCAGACTGCAGCTGCATGCAACTGTAGAGCGTATGCACAGGGTTTGCTTTGTGCACGACAGGGCTTGTGTGCACGCTTGCGCTCATATGCTACAGTCTGACCATCCTATGTGGTCTAGACTGGCTTTGTCCTCCACCAGCTTGACCCACGGATAGTAGCCACATCCAACTTGCACATTTTTTAAAAGCAATATCAATTAGTCGGCCAAGGCGTCTAACTAACCAGGAGCGGCCAGGAGTGAGCATTCGCTGGCAAGTGTGCGTGTGGTCCAACCTTATGTACTGCCTGGTTCGCGGCTAGTTAAGCATTCAAAACTAGTCAAAATTAGTGAGACTTGCCAGCTACGACACCAATAAGCAAGGTGGCCAAAATTTAATTCCTAGGCGGGCGGTCGCGACTGAGCGTGAGCAGACGACAGTCAGCTTTTTTTTTTGGAAGTATGTAATTACTTATCGAAGTTTGAAAGCACATTTTCGCTTACTTCAGCCTGTTTATTGAACTTCGTGAATAAATAGACACAGTAACAGTAGGAAGAAGCACACTGACCCAAACAACCTTCTTGATTGACATCAGCTATTAGACAATAGCAGGCATAGCTGGGAAAGAGGATAGCAGAGGGGACAAAGTAAAAGAGAATTATTTACAACAGTATTGAAATCTGCTTTATTAAGAAATAAAGCATCCAGAAAAGAGTGAAAAGCAGGCTTCTGTTAAAAAAGAGCGTTTGAGACAAAGGTGACTTCACGCTCCGCTTGCGAGCTTCACGTGCCGCGTATGACAGCAAAACTTGGCTGCGATGTTCACAGCAGCGTATGCTATCCACAGACTGTGTTTTTTCACCATGCCCGAGAAGCGGCTTATGGCCCCTTTAATTATCATTACAATCAAGCTATCGCTCAGCACTAGTAAAGCAGCAATACAGACGTAAGACAAGAACAAGAAGCTGACAACAAAGCGCTCGTGTTGTCACCTTTTTGTTCCTGCCTTTGGCATTTAGTGCTTATTTATTTATCTTGCATTATCAACTCACCAAGCAGTCTATCCATCTGACTATTGTATAATGATGTTGCAAGCATGATGCAATAGCATTGCCTATTCTAGAATATATGTGAACACCAGAAATTACTCTGATATGTACGATGATACCGCATGCATAAACAGCAGACTGACCTGACCTGTCAGATTAGATTTGATGACCGATGACAGTGCCTGCCTCTACCATTGCCATTCAAGTGTTGCTCGTCTTTCTGAGCACAAGTTTGCCCAATAAAAAGTTAGATTCTTAAATCACACTTAAATCATGTGCTACCACAATATTAACAAAATGAAAAAATAAAGGGGCAACATCTCATTGAAATTGCGACAGAAATATGGTCTGTGTGGTCAATCTGAAACAGACTGTAAAAAAAATTTTCTACAGACAATTGTTAGTACGGTTCTGAGGCGTGGTCAGTAAAATGGAACAAAATGCAGCGACATTTGTAATTTCAATAAAGACAGACATGCATGTAGCTGGTCAATGTTATCGACACTCCATGCACACATCTAGTCAGAACGTTCTTTCTAGTATTTGCCTAAGACCTTGGCCTTTCATCCAGACAACTAGCAACAATCATACTTACGCGTCTTCCGATGGTGAGCTCAGTGAGGTCACAATTGGCATGAGGGTCTCCTTGTTTATCCTTGGATATCTGGAGGATGAACAGATGATGACATCAAATATTTATTGCCCAGAGAGAAGGGAGGGAGGTCACAAACAGAAAACTCAAATTCTTCATTTACCCTCACATCACGACTAGCTGCAGCATGAAAGTGATGCAAGATTTTGCAGTTAATTACACTAATTAAGAAGAAGGGGTAGGTACTGACAGACCCTTCCACCAACTGCTCGCTAGTCATTGTTTGCTAAGAACAAGATAAAATATAATGCTCTCATTCTGATGCTCATTTGAAATCAAGTCTGAAGCAACACGCTCCCCAAGCCAGGAACTGAGAGAAAAAGAGACTAAGCACACAAAAAGAAAAGAAAAGAAAGAACGACTAGGAAACTATGCTGCAAGCTCAATTTGTCTGTAACCAACAGCTTTCTCTTAGTATGGTTCACTGCTGTGACATCAGCATCCGAGTAAGAGAAAAATGCATGATATCATGTACAGTGATAGTTATATGCAAACTAAAAGTACCCAGGTGGTAAATTTAATCTGTCTCTCATAACATAGATACAGCGTTTGGGGGCAAACTTGGTGAGTTGTTACACCCCCCCCCCCCCCCTCCTAAAAGGAACCTCCAATGACCTCCAATGACCACTCTGTCTTTCCGTAACCCCCTTCTCCATCGGAAATATGATATCAGGTTGACCACAATGATGCCTAGTCAACTATAAAAGTCGATGTCGATAGATGTTGAAGTACCTGTTTGACACGTTTGCATCTCACACGTTACACCTAACAATTATGACAGCAGCCAAATGTTCCCCCTACCACATACAACCATGCAAAGTGTGTGCGTGTGTGTGCACGTGCATGTGTGTGCGTGTGTGCAAACACTAACTTGACCGATGACTTATTTTTCACGCACCTGCTTTGGAGGAAGGTGTATATTTTGATCTTGAAACCCTTGTACTTGCGGAGAACCTTGGACGTGTCGTCATCAGTGTTGAACGAGTTCATGAGCACCAGCGGCATGTTGGCGTTGTATGTCCTGTTCAGGTACTGTAATGGAACACAAATGAACTCAGAAGACACCTGTTCTCAAATGCACTCTACTTTGTCTTCAACACCAGCTACACCTAGCGAGGTAAGTAAACTCACCTAGTGAGTTTACTAGGTGAGTTTACAAGGTGAGTTTACTCACCTAGTGAGTAAACAAGGGACGCCCCAAGGTTGGAGCCAATGTTTCCACAAGGGGGCTTGCCTTTGTCGGGGCCTTCGCCTTGTTTTGGATTTATATCTAACGAAGCAACACAATAGGTGTCAAAATTGCACACCGAGCTATGGCTGCCTCTGCAGAACGGAAGCACTTGAAGGCCATGCTTTTACATATTGCAAGAACTGGAAGCAATTGCAGGAGCCAAAAATATGTCCCAGTCGCCATGTTCTGGGCACTACCTGTAGCACATTGTGCAGATTATGCACCATGGATGATTGATGTTATTTAGTTCATCAAGCATTACTGCTGAACAGGAAGTTAAAAGATGGAGTAACATAGCTCCAATACCATAAATCGAGCCAGGCACAGCAAGTACCTGCACTTGTACACGCACTTAGTTACCTTTTCTAATTCAATGTTTTTGAGCCGAATGTAGCAGAAGATTATACATAATAAGGCTGCATTAGAGTCACTAACAACTTCGGCTATCTAAAATCAAGAAAGGCCTTCACAAACAGTATTAACAATGTGTTTATTACAATTTTATTAAAGCACACTGAAGTGTTTCTTGAACATGGTAAATAAACATGCTTAGTTGCGAGACAATGCTCTCATGAGGACCTAAGTCAAATGTCGTTTCCGGAGTCCTCCACTACGGCGTGCCTCATAATCAGAAAGTGGTTTTGGCACGTAAAACCCCAAATATTATTATTATTACTGTGTTCATAGTATGGCCTCAGAGACAGGGCGGCATGATGTACCGAACTTGGAGGCCATGCTCAAAACAAAATGATGAGAGGAGGAATGCAGGAGCACATAGCTTCAGATGCAGAAACATTGAAACAGAAGATGCTGTGGCAAGGGCAGCATATGAGTGCTGATAATTCTGCTCATACGAAGTGCATTAAAAAAACTTCCTCGTTGTGAAAGGTTCCTGAATTCACACACTTTACACCTTTCCTAAAAGGTGTTGCCATACCATTCAAAGGCTCACTGTCCTCCAAGCTTTGTTCACAGAGCACTCACTTCAAAGAGCACTTGAGGTTACCTTGAGAATCTGTCTTATCAGAACTTTTTTATCAATGGAAGTGAACTGCATAGTCACTGCTAAGCATACCAGAAGACTTCGGTTGCCAGATTTTTATTTTACAAATGTATATCATACAGTCCTAGTGGCTTAGCTCAGCTGCTAAAAGAGGAGGAAAATACAAGTCGACAATAGGCTAGAACAAAACACAGAGGGACCGATCAGTCTCGAGAATACACAGTTTCCAGAGGGCTCTGCTCGGCTGAGCTGGTGGGCAAAACACCTATCAATTACTTCAGTGGGGTCACGCAATGTCCGCCACCTTGAGCAAAAGTAAAAACTTTTCCAAAGTTGATCGCTTGAGAATGCAGACTAAGTTTTGCATCCAAGCTTGCCAACCAAACTGTACAAAAACGCGCCTCCTGGCATGTCTGCCACTCTGCAGCCAGGCCATGCCAGCACAATTCTTCTGGCATATACATTTTGCCTAGCATCAACACAGCAGCAGACCTGCAAGGAGGGCTTTGCGGAGACCAAAGAACATCAAGAATAAGTGAAGCGGGTTACAGAACTGCCCATCCAAAATATGGAGTGAAATTAGTTTATTCTGTACGTATATTCTGCATTCTATGCAGAAAATACAGATGGAAGGACTGAAGATCAATGCTGTATTTATGCAGCTGGCCAAGCCCACAAGCCCCTATCAATTATGTTTTGGCAGAAGTGAAATACAGCACGCATGCACGATCGCAAACAAAAACAGTAGGCAGAGTATAAATATCAAACTATCTATCAACACTAAAGCTCAATAATCAAGGTGAGATATAAATTCGATGTAGCTCCCGAAAGTTACAGAAATAGTGAGGTGGTTAATGTGAAAGCCGTTAAGAAGCACAAGAAGTGTAAACCACACGCTGTCCGACACTGGAGTTCAGGCAAGACGTACGTACAACCCAAGGCTCTCCATGTGTTGTTAGGTAATGCAATATGTCTCGTCGCAAGTGTGCCAGAATTTTCAAATTGCATACGTTTTGCAAAATACTCCACTAAAGCAAGAGAAGCACATGCGCACAGCAAAGGCCTCGGCGCCCACCTCAATCTGCTGCACAGTCATGTCGAGGAAGGTGAGGTCATTGCGGACGGGGATCACAGACTTCGGGCCCTTGCAGCCCATGCTTGTGCCGAGGCCACCGTTCAGTTTCACCACCACCAGCTTGTTGAGCATAGACCGGATGGCCTCCTCCTCCGTTGGCGCTGGTAGTGTCTCGTACTTGATGACCTGCGACAGCGCATCACCCGCTCTAAGTATACCACACCCCTCTCATCTCGGCCCTCTGTTCAAGCTTCGTGTGCTGTGCGCTGCTCTGATATTGCTCTGTTGGCCCTAGCAAAGACCCACGTATTCGAATAGAGAAAAATGCTCACGAGTTCCAACTCCAAAAACTGCACAACAGTTATTCCGAACCAAAAATCTCTCTCCCATGAGACGCTTTTTGGACAAACCTGAGCCAAGGGCAAAGGTTCAATGCATTGCTAGCTACCGTAATGTCGCGTGCTGTGAAGTTGATGAGAAAAGAGGTGCAGGATTCCGAGACCAAACTGAAGCAAGCAGAGTAATACGCTCTTTCCCATTTGGCTTAAAAGAAGCAGGAAAATGTGCACTTCATCAGGTCACTGCAAACTCACCTGCACTTGGCTTCTTAGGTAATCAGCTTCATTTTGAATAGCTTTTTTGACCATACACAACCTTTCAACCCTGCACTGCTTCATAAGCAGATTCTGGAATAGTCTCCCAAGCGAAACTTGTGGAAACTAGTTGTGCAAGATTCCATGAAAAGCTACACCTTCATGTTTTATCCTTTGTATACCACTGTACAATAATACTCATCAAGCTTCACACGTTTTATGCTTGTATTTTCTGCCTCCTCCCTCTTCTTTCTTTTCTTTGTTGTATAAAATTTGACTTGTATAATCAGCCTAGCATTTTTTTTTGTATTCCTTCACTTTATTCTTTCTTTCTTTATTTTCACCCTTCAGTGACATTATTTTACTACAAGCCCTTTTACCCAATGCTTCTTAATAGTTTGCAGCGCTGCATGGATAAACAAACAGTGACAGCATGACTCAGATGTCTACTGTCACACAAACGAGCCTGCAACTTCCTCCTACCCAGCAAAATATGCAGTTTAGCCCTCTCTCTCTTTCGTTACCACACCCATTTATATAGATCACCAGTGATCAACAATTTCAAATGCTGATTTTGACATGCTTATAAAAAAATTATTTCAGATTTCAAATTTCGGAATGGCACATTTAATGCTAAAACGATGTCTACAGCAAGGGGAAAAAAAAAAACACTTTCTGGGATGCCTTAGAAAACAGTCATTTTCCCCTCACTTTACCACGAAAGGGTGAAACAGGAAAATTACTTCGCTCGACCAGACAGACAGATGCTCACCGCATTTTCGGGCACGGGCTGGATTTTGTCCCAGACGACAGCCGGCCCGGTGTCCTTGACAAACTTGTGAAAGAGTCGCTGGAAGCCACGAAACTCGGCCTCAACGGTCTCGCGCTCGGCAGCGCTGGCGGTGCGGCAGAGCTTCTCAAGCTCCTGTGCCAGGTGCGCCTGGGCGTCCGCCTTGGACATCTCCTTGAACTCCGTGCTGTCACTGTTCTTCCGGCTGTGCCCATACATCTGCACGCACGACACGGAAAAGCATGAAGGTCTTCGTTGAAGATTAAAAAATAGAAAAAACAACAACACTGAAGGGATAACAAAACAGCAGCTGCGAAAATCTAGCTTAGAAGGACACCAAAGGTTGAACCTTCTCAACTACCGAACCAACCTCGGCTGTACGAATAATGAAATCAGTCCATACTGTTAGGTTACCCCTCCTGGAACCTAGCAACGTCTGCTTTATGACAATCAAGACAAGGCGTGGCTGAATCATTACACACTGTTCTTCCGGCTGTGCCCATACATCTGCACGCACGACACAGGAAAGCATGAAGGTCTTCGTTGAAGATTAAAAAAAACAAAAAACACTAATGCTATAACAAAACAGCAGCTGCGAAAATCTAGCTTTAAAAGGGCACCAAAGGTTGAACCTTCTGGACTACCGAACCAACCTAGGCTGTATGAAGTATGAATAATGAAACAAGTCCATACTGTTAGGTTACCCCTCCTGGAACCTAGCAACGTCTGCTTTATGACAATCAAGACAAGGCGTGGCTGAATCGTTACGATGTCTGCACGTCAGGTCACACTTTATTCGTTGTCCCTTTCGCGTGAGCTTTTGACATGTGGGAGCGCAACAACGTGGAGAAATGTGTGGGTAAAATTGGGCAAATATTATATGTAGTCTGCGCCAACAGAAAATGTGCGCCGTGCTAAATCTGAGCTTTTGAGCAACCTAGTACTTGCCTTGCATCAAGCAAAGTAACTTTCAGATATGCACGATGCTGGGTAGAATTCCGACTGTTGATTCCGAGAATGATCTCCGTTAAACACCCACCAAATATTTACCAATAGTGATTTATAATGTGTGACAAAAAGAGACTGTCCGAAGTGGTAATTGCTATAATAAATGAAATGCACAATGTTTTATTTATTACAGAAACTGGTATTTTGTGCATCCCTCCCACTGGTATCGTGTGAGCAGTTGCGGATACTCCAAGCAGTCTTTTTTGCTCACAAATTACAAACAGCTGATGGTAAATATTTTGTAGTTTTCCCATGTACTCTTATGTGCAGAATCTGAATCCACCTCATTTGAAAGCGCTCTCTGGCCTCTCCTCATAACTTAAAAAAGTAGCGCACTTGCGGACAGTACAGCATTAGTGATTTTCTGGTGTTGTGTGAACTGAAACCTTTTCAAAAGCAAGAGCGCGAGTCTGCCCATTAGCATATATACTTGGCAGCAACTCGCTTAACTTCCGAATAAATGCTTCAGGCGATGTCTTAACCAACTTTTAACTAGCAAGCCCGAGCAGTGCTCGTCCTGCCAATTTTCAGCAATGTCACCAAGGACAAGTCTTGTGCATCCACGTTACATTTTCCATTGCTCTTCAATCGCCCTGAACGAGTCATGTACGTCTGCTCATCCCACAGCTTACTGCCGAGTTTGGGCGCCAGTGCATATTATTTTGCAGTTTACACTGGTCCTGCTGATGTGCATTGAAATAATATTATTGAAGACTTTCATGTATTGTGAGAAAAGCTGTGTTTATGAAAATGCAGTTTGTTATTCAATGTATTATACGAGTACAAGAAATAGAGCAAATGTTTAATATTTTTCTTTGAGCATCCTGCATGCAAACTTTTGTGGAAGCAAAAGAAAATTTGGAATTTTTTTGCAGCTTTGCCAAGATACAGGGTTAAAGGGATGCTAATGAGAGAATATATATATATATATATATATATATATATATATATATATATATATATATATATATACACATGAGCTGTATATTAACAAATTACCTTTCTACAATACCAAAACAATCACTCTTACCATTAGCGGATGCTTGGTATGCCAGATAAAGTGCAAAAAATAAATGCAATGTTCCTGTAGGAGCTCAGTGTGATGTTGTGGATATATATGATGTCTGCTTGGGCCTAATTAATTTTTTTATCAATAAAAATGAACTAGATTGTATTCAGCAGCCCAAAAAAATTATTTCAATTTGCAGTTATTTTTTGCAACTGTATATAAAGCCTCAAGATGATGCAGGGGCAAAAGGCAATGAGTGCCTCACAGAGATCCTGTATCCCGCCCGGTAGCGGCAGTACAGCGCACATAAAAAATGCACATTTGCTACAAACAATTTTAATAATTAAAGAATTGTACTTGGTGTTTAAGTCTAAATGTATCGCTTGTTTAGGTAATATCATTGTCGAGCTTTTAGGCAATGAAGTCCAATAAACATAAGTTAATTGTTATATTCAGCAGAAAAAAGACGGCAAATGTGTGTGACCTTGGAGAACTACAACCCGATTTCCAGAGAAGCTGTGTCTTTTGAACAGTTGCAATAAAAGCTCCAGTTTCTTGCAACTACACTGCATAAAACATTGCCCCCATATATATATATATATATATATATATATATATATATATATATATATATATATATATATATATATATATATATATATATATACACACACACACACACACACACAGAACTTGCCCGTTTGTAATGCTTTGGTGCACTTCTTGTTGGGAATTTTTAAAAACCCAGCTATTCATCACACACATTACTTAGCCATTACATTTACCATAGTGTCCTCCCCCCCCCCACTCTCCTATTTAATTTCTGCTTGAGTTGATATCGGTCGAGTTCACAGTTCTCCCAGGGCAACGAGATAAATTCTTTGTTCGCAAAACGCATTTCTAAAGCTCCGAATTGCTTGCATGCATAATTTACTGCAAATGTCATAATTATTCCTCTGTCTTTGAAGTTTACCTACATATTGTCCAAACACGCCCTTTATTTTCACCAAATACGAACAAAATATCCAGTTTTGTTCACCAAGGACATCACTGAAACCAAGTCGGAATTTGTTATGATGCCTGAAGATCGGGAAAGAAAAACGAGGGCTCAGTAATTATCCGCAACACTTCTAACCGGACTAGGAACGTAAAAGTTTTGTTGCACATTGCAGTTACTATGTCCCTTAGAACGACAGAAAGTTGAGCTAGTTGGTAAGGATTCATAATGCAAGATGACAGCGACTACCATGTCTCCCCTCCTCTTTCTACAAGATATAAACTTGTTGTAAACTACAGCTATGTCAGGACAATGGGAAACATAGCTGATAAGAGGCCATATCACACGCTCTAACACTTCAATAAGCAATTTCTTGCAAAGGCTGTGTCTGGTCCAGCCGAATTTAACTTCACATAGAGAGTTCCTATAGCGTAACTCCAATTTCAGCTGAATTTGGTCTTGATTTTTTATAGTTCTGCCAAGGCAGCGGGTTCAATTCTTCCCTGCTCAGTAGACATGCTTATAACACTCTAGAGTGCATGAACACGTAATTCATGGCGAAAGCCCCAATTAACCATACATTTTGAACTTCTGCTACATATCACCCATTAACTTGTCCTTACAGTCACCAAACATAGCAAAGCTGCCTCCTTTAGTTCAGTGAAGACACGAGGCAAAACTAATATATCACACATGAAAAATCAATAAGAAAAAAGATCAGGGTTCAGTAATTATTTGTAACGCTTCTAAAGAGTGAGAAACATTAAGACTGCACTACACATTGCACTAAATGCTGCCTGTTCCTTTAAAGTATAAAATATCTGAAACGTAAAGTTCTCTTAGGACATTGGAAAACCTAGCTAACAGCAGCGTGATACTTTCTAGCACTCGCTTACAATTTTTTTTAATGCTGTATGTGATCAATACGCATTTATTATTGCACATAAACTTGGCGTATTGTTCCCCTTACATTAAAAAAATTTTGACCCCTAATGTAGTTGTAATTATGCCAGCACAGCCAACCAAGTTTTACACCACTCATAAAACCGACTAATAACACTATGAACCACTCGCATGCGTATTCTACTGGAAAATGCGCATTCAACCCACCCATTTTGAACATTGCCTACGCATTGGCCATACCATGCGTGTAATTTCCTTTAGTTATAAAAAAGATGCCTTATTTAGCTCACCAAGGACACCGGAGAAACAAACCACGAATCTCGTGTAATGCATGGAAGCACATGGAAAAATGGGAAATTAGTAATTAAGTGCAGCACTAGCATTTAAAGCACGAAAGTGAAAGTTTTGCAATGCATTGCGTTTAACATTCTCACTATTTTCATGGAATTTCAACCGTCTCTCGTGCTGTTGTTTTAGGAGTCTGGAAACATTTTGATTAGAGGAAGTATGACAACCTGGAACACTTGAATGAGCAACCTTCTACAAAGGCTGCAATGAACCTACACAGAATAAAGACATATCGCTCGCCACTCAGAACATTGCTTCGTACATTGAATAAATATAAACACTGTGCCTCACATATTTTACCGTGGATACAGGGGAAAGGCAACTAAATTCCATCTATAACGCATAAAAATTGGGAGAAAGTGACCAACTAGCCCAACTTTCTACGTAATTATTCAGTAACTGTTTTCAGAGCACATAAGCGACCTACACCAGAGCAAAATATCGGTACACATTACCAAAAAGTGGCCCTCATATTTTCAAGATACGAAATATCTGCTGTTCCAGCTCCTTCAGGGAAACAATAGTGTAGTTCTTATTTAGCAACAGCAAATGAAAATGAAATCATCAAAGTCAGAAGTGACACATGCCTTTATAAAAAAATTCAAGTCAGTGCTCTATGGGTATTGAAATGGCTCTGCCCGTTCGAGCAAGCTCATTTTCCCTAGCATATCTACAATAAGTCACGATTACACAATGAGATTTGACAGTTATACCTGCAAGAAGTTTGATTAGATTTTTGACGGTAATAAGATCCTGAGACTGCAACACTGTGTAGGCTATCTCTGGACAGAGATTAAATAGTTCCCGCATTTGGTAAACCAATGATTTCATGCCGTACAGCACACCAGTTGTTGGGCACGGTTGATTACAAACTTTATCTGGACTTCCCCCTCGCCCGCAGGTTAAATGTAGCAAGCTGATTGTGTTTTCAAATAGGGATACAGCGGTCCCAAAAAACTGGGCATGATGCACGTTGTGAAAGCTGACAGTTTGCTGGGCGGGAACTTCGCAGCGTCAGGCGCTCTCTGCAATGCAAGCGTGTGTGGCAAATTCCACACGTCGTCCGCTACAGGGCGTCCAGAGAAGACACAAATGACAATCCTCGCTGTCCAAGCAGGGTGTGCATAGTAAAGGAAAGCATCACTTGTGTGGTCACTCTATTAAGAAAGAAAATTTAGCTTCAGTTGCAGTTTTGTTGGACTTTTTAGCGTGCAGCCGAAAGTGCCCGCTTTCAAAAATGTGTGGGGAGAGGGCAAATGACATACTTTACCCCCCTTGACCTCAGAGTAAATATGCCTAAGATATTATTTTAAACGAGCCAAAGACTGAATTTGGCAACATTCAAGAATGCCAAGCCGCCACGGCATAAATAAAAAGAGTACATTGAAATAAACCAAAAGGCACACTAAAACCCACAAAGCAAGAGAATGTGCTCTGCAACTAATCACACAGCACCTTTTCGTGTTTTGCAGCCTTTCTTTCAGGCTTGGAAAAAACTTTTATGTAGCATGTACATATTGAGCAAACGAAAGCTGGACCGGGAATTTTTCAAGTCAGTCTACAATTTTCTCATTCACACTTTTTCTCGGAATATAATATTTGTGCAGTTGGTTAACTAATAATTACTAATTATGTAATTACGCCACGTACAGAAAATGGTCTGACTTGCTCCAAGCGACAGCAAACAGCATTACCTTGGTTCTGCCCAGCTACATGGAGCTTGCATATTTTTGCACTTTGGCACAAGTTTGCGTGGGACACAAAAATATATAATAAGGCCACACTCCATACCGGATGCACAATGCATGCATGCACAATTTTCCATGTGCATAAAGTACGCAAAAAAAGAAAGAAAACGGTGCTCCACTCCAGTTCCAGGGTGTCTACCAAATTCCAAGTTCCCCAAGTTTTCCAGGTTTTCCCTGAGCACCTTTGCAAAATTCCCTGAGTGACACAGAACCTCGTTTTATGTCAAGACGGGCTGAAATCATGTTGCCCAAAGCTGTCACTCTCTAGTAAACTTGCTAAGAAATAAACAAAACGACTTAATCCAGTTTGAATAGTAAGGAGCAGCATTTATTTTATTAAAAAAGAAATCAGAAGGGACGGCTAGTAAAGTGCACTGGGAATGAAATGCCTTTGAAAAAAATAGTAAAACGCATTGCAAATCGAATTGAACATTGTCAAATACAAATAAAAAGGAGATGCATACAGAAATATTTTCAGATATTCCCTTCAGTTACGAATTATGATTGACTGTCAATACATGCATGAAACATCGATGTTGCTTGAAACTTCACTGAAAGCAAAAGAATGACTCTTTAAGCACTTTATGATGAGTCGTTATAATTACAGAGTAACTAAATATTTGAATATTGTAAACTCAGTCATGCTACATTTCTTCATAGAAAGGATTAAATGCTCTACTCAAATTACATGCACAAGTTATTCATTGGCCTCAAGCATTTCAAGAAAGAAAAAATATATATTTCAAGGTTGCTACCGACATGCTCCACGTCAAACGTCACCAAGATATACATATACATATACATACATATATACATATACATATACAGATGATACATATCACTCAGAAGTAAAATGGAAGTAATTTACGTTATTAGAATGTTCAATTTACCATGCTTAACGTTTGTGCTCTATTCCTTGCTACCACTGCATAGAAATGGCAAAAATAGGCTGCATCTACAAATGTGGACGATGTGACTGAAGGGGATGTGAGCTATTTTTATCAACAGATAGTAAGCGGATTGCTATGAGGCCCAAACTTTGTCGCAAGTGAGATTCTCTCTCAGCAACTGAAAAGTCCCGACATACTCTCAGCCTGCGCACAACGCCTCAGTGTTGCGTTTCACTGCTTTAAAGAGTTTATTTTGGTTTGGATGAGGGACACATGCACCTCGGCGTCAGCCAACACTTTGCTTTTTTGAGCTCAAGCTTCTTGAAAGAAGTGGCGGCATGCTTCCTTTCCCGTTCATTCATCAATGCGACGGTCCTTTCTGTTCTCGTCCTTCTCCCACCGCACGTTCGTCCCACAGAACATTTGAAGGATTCTCTCGGTCAGTGTTGCCGTCAACGTCCGATTTTTCGGACTCCCTAGGGGCCGCGAAAACGCCCGAAAGATCGCGCAGCTCGAAAAAATGAATGCGCGTCTTTTACTGCCCTTAAGGGCTCAAAACGCCACAGGCACATCCAAAAAGACTTGCCAGTACACTTATTAGGCAAATCGGCGCTCGTACTGTGACGTGAAATGGCGGGTAAACGCGTGTATAATTAAGGAATGCATACTGTACCCCGTGACAATTGCCCCTTCCCACGCTTGTTATGCTTCACCGCAATACTTTTGCGTGTGCTTCAGCGCGTAACACTGCTACATCGAGGCGAAGCTGACTTTCGGGACCCGGCATTATGCAACGCGCCTTGCTTTCCGACCTTCGAAGCCAATCGCGACGACCAAAACGGCGGAGTCGGTGCTATTGGTGGCAGCGGCGAATTCTTTCAACGAAAAACACGGTGCCGAAGGGCAAGAAGCTTAATAGCGAACGGCGAAGCACCGGCCTAGCGTTTGCCGCGGTAGTGGCTACGGCTGCCAGCGGATCTGCGTGCGAGAGCACCGGCTCAATGCGGCGAAGTAATCAAAACGACGGCAGTGGTGGCTTTGATTAATGCCGTTTCGGTCCTGCGGTCACGGCAGAAAGTCTGGAAAGTCGGACGGCTAAGCGTTCTTGCGTCCGAAATTTCAGACGCTCTTATACATTGACTCTATGGGGTACGTGGTGGTCCCGCGAAGCCGTCCGAATTATGGGGCGTCCGGAAAGCCGGTCGTGGATTGTACAATGGAAACTCCTCCAGCCGATGACACGGCGTCAAAATACGATTCGTTACGATCCCTCTGTTACTCGAGCCAGCACTACTTTGACTTTCGTTCGCTTTCAAGAAAATTAGAGCTAATTTTCCCTGATAGAAGCACAAATTCCCTGAGTTCTCCCCGAGTATTTCCAGACTATTCAACATGCCTGAGAATTCACGGTTTTTCCGGTTGGTAGACACCCTGACTATTCAGTGTCACATCTTCCAAGGCTTTGTATGGCATTTCTCTGACAGTAAAGAATTTAATCGGGAACAATTACATTCAACCGAACCATTGGCTGACCATACATTGACAGAGCTGGCAGCCACCTTATAATATCACCAGCGCTATCATCAGCGTTAATGTTCTTCAGACAGCAGTAATTTGTGGTCAGCACATAATACAAGCATGCGTATTGCATCCTTAAAAGGTGGGATCGACACAAAGTGATTCGCTCTTACAAGCAAGAAGCCATTAAAGCAACCGTCAGTGAGTGCACCGATCACAGCTCATATCATTGAAATGTCTTTTACTGAGATAATAATTATATGGAACCACTAGGCGAATTTTTGAAGCTACAAAAAATCCACAGTTTTCTCAGAAAGAAAGTTTCGCAGACCAACTCCCTGTGATGCCTATATGGCTCTGAGAGCAGGAGAATAAAATGAACAGTGAGGTACAGCGACCACCGGATTTCACGACAACTGCACCCTACAAGTGCCAATGCAAAGAGACAGTAAATAAGCGATCCGTACCTGATAGCCCGAGAAGCCTCGACAATAAGGCGCAAGTTCCATGCAACATTCATTTTGTCTACTACTGGCGACGGACATGCTCAAATGAAACTCGAACTTTAGTGGTCCGACAGACAGCAGTGTATTGTGCCTAAGAATCAGGGAGCACTTGCCAACTCAACAACGTTCGAGCAGAAAGAAAGGTTGCAAATGACGAATGTGTCTTTCTAAGAACCAACAAATGAAGAAGCATACAACTGCTACAACACCTGCCTACTGCGAGAATGACCTTGCACAAACCACAAGTTTGAAAAACAAGTTTAAACAATAAAAAATATCCACATAGCAGGCACCGTAGTCATAAAAAATAGATACAAGCAGAAATCGCACAGAAGAGCAGGAAGATGCACACCTGCCGATTTGGGAGCAACTTGTATGCAAAATTTTTCTCTAAAACTTGCGCATTTCACTGTCGCCAACTTTCTGCCTCTGTAGTCAGCCGAAACAACCATGCCTACTCTACATACTACAAGAGCTAAGGCTATTATTTTGACAGCACAGCCCACTTTAATTACCCTGAGCACCTAAACCAGGCGTTACAGACTAGAGCACACAAAGTACAAATGTCCATGCAAATTATGTCAAAGCCTCTCTCTACATCAAGCAGAATTCTGAAAGCACTGCAAACACTCATAATCTGCAAACACCAAAAGCTACCTCCATAAAGTTTTCTGTCCATCTGTCTGGTGGTATGCCTGTATGCCCATCATAAGCAAGAATGGGTCAAGGTCAATGACACCAAACATGGCTGTTTCAGTTGGCCAGACATGGCTGCCAAGCCCAGACCACAAGACATCAAGCTTACCAAAATTTGAGTATCCTCAGTTACTGTAAATTGTGCCTCCTGTGTGAAGAGGGAGAACTACATTCTGCATAAAGTTTGATTTTTTTTTCTCGGAAGTTTGCCCTATGGCAAAAACAATTAACTATACAAAGGCAGGTCGGTTTCGGCAATGTACATCTGTAGGGCTCGATGCCACTGGGATCGTGAATTCAGGAATCACAGTTCGGTGGCCTCATGGGATGAAGGCTCACTGTTTGCAGGTACCAAACGATGCGATGGAAAATACAGAAAATACAGCAGAGCTCACACAAGTCCCATCAAGGACAGGGAGTGTGCCCGCTAGTAGCAAAGTAGAAGCTTGGCAAAGAGAGCGAAAGTGCATCTACACAATAAATAAAAGCATTAATTAGTTTTTGAATTAGGCTGAAGTTGCTTGATGCTTGAGGTCAGAAGCAAATGCAAGAGCTCCATGATGAGCACACAATCAAGAGAAAATGGATCAATTGCCATATTTACTCAACTGTAATGCACCTACAGTTGTAGCACATATCAGGTATTTCAGGGCCAGGAACGTAAAATGCAATAACATCAATTATTCCCTCAGCGGAGTTTCATGGCAAAAGAGAAATAGCAATTTGTTCTCACTCAGAAAAAGAAATTTTAAATTTGAGGTTTGCTGAAGAAGCAATTTGGGCACCAGCTATAGGAAGTGTACAATGATGACAAACTTCCGGCATCCGCAGTACAGCAAAGCATGAGCCTCAGGGCTGGGAGGCAAGATATGAGATAGCGGGTGGGACTTGAACATCACGTACCCTCCGAAGTCCCAAGATCCAAAGGCAGCTCAAAGACATTTCCGTCGTCTTCATAGTTTTTCATGTAGGTTGTTATTACCAACTGATGCACTACAAACATGCAAAACTCATCTTTTATTTCAATTCCACGGTTAGTTGACGAAAGCAGCATCTGCATGTATGTTGACAAAGTAACTGTATCCCCATGTTTGTTACAATAGCAGTTGATTTTCTTTGCCTAAACACTGAGATCAGTAGTTAACATCATGTGGTGGGCTGCCATGTTGGTGGTGCACCCTATATTTTCACATCATCTTGTGGTATCCCCTGATATCTTGTTTTCCCGCATAGCCCCCGTCTCCGTGCGGCTTCGCCGCGCACGCGGCGGTCGGAGTGGTACAAGCGCGATGCGAGAGATGGCGCGAGTGTCGCGCCGCTGCGGGGTTACTTGGGTGCGGGGGAGACAAGGCGCTTCCTCTTTCCCGGCGGGTCGGCGAACCGCGTGGACGTCCCGCGCGCGCGCGGCGACCCGTGCTTCTGCGAGACCGCCTCGCGTGGCCGCCTTCGAACGCGCCACCGTTGGCGTGACAGTACACGCGAACGACCAGGCGTTGGGATCCAGCATGGGGCTAACATATTCGCTCGTTTTCCGGTCGCGGTGAGTCGGACTTCTAGATTTGTCGCGCGCCCATCGGCATGTTTTGTGGATAGCAACTCGGCTAGCAGGCATTGATCTATGAAAGGCGCAATAAATGCCCTTGTGATTGTTTGCACTACTGTGTTGTCGTTCCTTTGTCCCAAGAGTACGGAGGAGAATCCCACATATTCAAAATCTTTACAGCGGTTTTGTCATTTGTGACAAGCTAACAGTTGAAAATTTCATTTCACCACACTTCTTGCATCTCCAGAATCATAAAAAAGTATGCACCAGCAGAAGAGATTAAGAACTTTCAATTGCTCAGTGACCTTTGTCAAGTTTGCAGAATGCAGACTTCATGTGATAGCTCCCTACAGGAAAGCGGGATATTGGAACACCAACTACTTCATGTCTAGCATACTTAGAAAGCACTTAACCAGCCAACCAAAGAATATGCCTGGCATAAACTTTGTGAAAAACAATGAAGGAAGTAAACCCACTACACGATGACATACTGAGACTGAGAGCAAAAACCCAGCTATCTACCTTCAACACCATTTTACTAGAACATTTTACATGTATTTCAAGTTTGAAGCGCAAGTCCCATTGGAAGTTTTTCGAAATGTGAGAAATTTTTACAATCATTATTTCATCAGTACTTTCTTTTTTTTACATGCTTTCTTGGCGTGCACATGGCACGAATGATCAAAATGGCCAAAAACATACGCTTGACCTCAGTGATGAGAAGCAGAGCACTGTACCGTGTGAAAAAGAAGAAAGCACACATGCGTGAATGTGCAGAAGTGGCACTTGTACTTACGCGCAAAAAAACACATCTTCAAAGTAAGGCCAGTGCTGTGCAAGAAAGCAGGCATTAAGTTGAAGGCAAACTATACCCATCCAATATGTAACTATGAAAGTCGACTGCTTGAGATAAAGTCGAGGTTGTTTAGAACCAACGAATAGCTTTTATCGCCTTGATGAAAAAAATTAAGTTATCATGTGAGTTGCTTCCCTTTAGAACACCAGCATGAGTTGGAAGCTGTGCAAAATGCTCCCGCTTTAGCATTAGCACAACAATAAGAGGTGTTCAGGATTTTTGCCACAAAATAAAAGTGAACAGGAAACAACCTAATTAACAAAATTTGAAGTATTTAGAGAAGTTCTCATTAAACAATGCACAGCTATCTAGCTTCGCAACGTCATTTTCCCTCTGAAAGGAGACCTTAATACGCCAAGGCTACAAACAATACATTCCGATGGATTGGTAGAAACAGTCTTTCCCCAAATTCTGTTGCATTTGCTCTCGTAAAAAAAGGAAAGAAAAATGCTTGAAATAATGCCAATATATACATAGGCTTCTATCACAGAAGCCAGATGCTGAAGGGGAGGCCCAAATAAAAGAGATGTTCAGGAATAGACATGGCATTGGGATGACCTTGACACAGGGCTGCCTGGGCACAAAGCCCAGCTTCAAAGGAAGCTCTGTAGTACTCTCACCTAGCTGCTATTTCTAGCTCCTGACAACGTGAAGTGGCTGCGACGCTTTGGGGCACTGTCTTGTTCACTCAACAGCGTACTGCCGGCAATACAAAGCTACTCATCATGACCGATTGGAAACAACATCAACATGAGCTGTGCGATGCGAAGCTAATAGGCTGTACAGCTCACAAAGAAAAAGCAGGTCCCACGCCCTGCGGGAATTGACGTCATGCGAAGCGGTGTGCAGGGAGCCTACCAAGTTAACGAAACGACCATGAGAGCACCAAGCCATAGGTGGCTTTTTCATGACCTACATGACACAACAGTCACGTAATGACCAATCATTTATGTTCGTCATACACTCTTGCCATACTATGCCAATCATGGTACATACCAAGTTTACGAAACGACCATCTATATCAAAGGTTAGAAATGCAGTATTGACCTATATGTATGTCATGTATATGTCTCCGCTAGCATTAATATGCCACGAAGTGAGTGCAGCAGAATTTAGCTCCCTTTTCAGGAGCGCCAAAGACTAACTCTACAGGTAAAATGTGGAGCAGGTCCTTTTTTGAGCTGGGAAAGTCAAGTAACTTGAGTTCATTTTAATTGTGCTGCATTTGTAACTTCACAATGTGAGGGTAAATCCACAACATCCGGTGTCATCGTCCATTATGTAAGCAAAAACAAAAGTCTTCTACGTATTGCTGATAAATTCACTGCTGATTCCTCACCTGCATGGACATTCGACAAACGTGGAATGTGTCAGCAGGTAATTTATGCCACATTGGCCTACATTGTGGTGTTTCAAAATGCCTATATTACTTAAAATTCATTCAAAAGTTTAATCAACAATTTTAACAACCTGTCAAATTGGCAACACTGCTGTTCACCCTCTTTTAGGGCACATCAGACAGGAAACGTTAGAAAAAGGTTCAAAGCCTCCCGTAACAGGCAAACGCCTCCCACTTTACACGCAAAACTCATATGACTTCACTTCAAATTAGTTTTGACACTAATAATGTTAATTCTTGTACAACCAAGGCTGGTTGAAGTGAGCATGGCCATAAAATAATTCATCTCCATCAACTATGCAGCGAACTACAAAATGGTGCAATGCTCATAATGTGAAAGGTGCGTTAATTCAAACACTTAGGAAAAAAAAATGTGATAGGGCATAAGTTTTAGCTCTTTTAACTAATGAAACTCACATGGGTGCATTATAACAGTTCCATTGCAGACTGTGCAGAACAAGACATTTTTGTAAGAGCAATGCCTGTAACACAGCTAAGCTAAAGGCCCGTTACCAAATCTTGCTGTATTATTTCCTCACTGGTACCACAACCTCAGTGGACAAGATGTAGGTAGATGTACGGCCGCTTACAGGTGCAACAACGGAATTAATCGTGCCTTCAACGCACTGGCCAGTGCGGCGTCGGAAAGCAAATCCCAAGATCACCTTCGGCGCGGACCGGGGGCGTCAGCGTCCGTCGCGGTTCCCATGACAGCGTTACCGGGGGCGGGGCGTCAGTTTCGGGCGCGGGGGGGTTGGGCGGGGCTTATCTCGACGACTGGCGACCGCTCCCACTACCACAAGCACCGCCCGCGCCGGCGCACGCCGGCGACCGCAGCAACCCTGGTGGCGGTTAGTGGCGGTGTGTCAGGGCACGACCGACGCGCGCCGATGTTGGTCGCGAAATTTTGTCGCTTGCCGGCGGTGGGTGAGTGGGTGGGTGGGGGGCGACGAGCTACGGATCCAGGCCTGCTCGGCGACGGCGGGCGCCGCACAATTTTCTCGCGATCATTTCGGCACCAGAGGCCAGTCACAGCCGCAGGCCTGACGGACCGGCGCGCGCCGATCGACGTCGTCGTCTTCCTCTCTATCTGTGGACGGGTCCTTCGGCGAACGCTTCCAAAGTTTTTGTGAAAGGTTGCTTGCGGCGGACGGAACTATTCCAGTCCTCGCAAAACGCTATCTTCGTTCGTTCGAAGGCGGGGGTTGGTGAATTACCAGACAAAAAATGGACTCCAATGGTCTCTCATTTCTTTGAACTTGGCGCCCAAAAGTTCATCGCGCTCCTGGTACAGTGTACCAAGAATACTCTAGTTCACTGTACTGCGAAGTTCTCAAAACTTCGGTTGACTCGTGACGTCACGGCATTCTGGCGCGGGTACTCAGGGGCGCGTGGTGTCGGCAGTGGCCTTGTGTTGTTTATGCTTCTACTGAGGACTCGACCAATCCGCCTAGCCTACGTGGGTGTTCAACTTGTAGGCCAGACTGACGACAGGGCCTGAGAAGCCGGAGTATGGCGTCGAGCTAAAGTAGTTCCCCCCCTCTCTCTCTCTGCCAAACGCCATCACCCAACGCTCTGAGGCGGCCTTTGGTACCTCTCCGCCCAATCGGAATTAATTTTATTCGAGCACTGGACGACGATGTACGCGACCCGATCTCCGCTCCAAACATGCAAGGCAACGTCCAACGACCTTCCAAGTGACTATTTGCGCGCGAGTTATTGAAACAAAGTCTGCGGAAGCGCTTCACGCATGCGTAGGAAATAATAAATGATAACCTCCGTCGTAAATGCGCAGACTTGTGAAAGTTTCTTTTATTTCTGTTGCCGTTATTGGGATGTATTTATAACTCTATCAACACGATGTTCCTACCCATGCCATTGATTCGTATACCGTATTTACGATTTGATTTGAGGCACGCCGTATAGTGGGGGACTCCAGAAATTTGGACCGCCTCGTGTTCTTTAACGTGCACCTAAATCTAAGTACACGGGTGTTTTCGCATTTCGCGGCCCCCATCGAAATGCGGCCGCCGTAGCCGGGATTCGATCCCGCGACCTCGTGCTTAGCAAGACCGTATTTATAGTTAAACTCAATAAATGGTCTTGTAACAGCCCGTTTAATATTCATTTCTTCAAATCTTCATCTTTATATGCAGTTAAACTTGAGCTGAAGCATTCCTGAATGCATAACTAAGCTTATATACGTCGAAGTTGTTGAGCTTAACAGTCACTCATTTCGTTTTTCTACCTAGCACCTATTGAACGTTCTCTTCGAATATTTTCCACGCCTAATCATCCGCCCCCCCCCCCCCCCCCAACTCCGCATCAACAATCCGCGACAAAAGTGCCAGTGTTATGCGAGTAAATACGGTACCACACGATTTGCATACTGCGCGTCTGCGCCTCGGCGAGTTGTCGGTAAGCCTTTTCTGCTTTGCTCTCTACTCGTTCGAGCGAGCGCACCGCCTTTTCTTTTTTTTTTTTCGGCTCCGTTCTCCACGTGCTGGGTCAGCACGTGCGTGCACGGAAAACGCGTTTATTTATTTATTTTAATTGTCTATGGTCTCTACATCCTCTGCCAGCTAGCGTCGCATACGGTTTTGATGGGAGTTCTGCTCGCCGGATATATTATATATATGGACAAATTTTATGTATGAGCGCTCTAGCAGAGAACTTGGTCACTGCAGGCGCACCCGCCGCGCAGACAGGCAACTTAGGCACTGTGCAGCTGGGCACGTGCCAGTGGCCGCGTTCCCCATTCTTGGCCAATCGATCCCCAACAGCACTGTGACACAAAGGGGGGCACAGAAGCCCGAAATGTGTGCCGTGCACTTCCCCATGGACCAATTCTTCCCCATTCTTGGCCAATCGATCCCCAACAGCACTGTGACACAAAGGGGGGCACAGATGCCCGGATGTGTGCCGTGCACTTCCCCATGGCCCGTGGGGATGTCTTGCACGTGCTCTTGGGACAAAAGAACGACAACACAGTAGCGCGAACGATCAAAATGGCATTCACTGCACCTCCCATGCGCTAATGCACGATGGCCACAAATCGCTACTATATACCCACGGAACATGCCGATGGGCACACGAGGGGGGAGGGGGGGGGAAGAGACACGTGAGTGTCTAGCACCTCCACAGTGCATACACCTCTGATCGGTAGACTCGGCAGGCTTCACACAACACCTTTGTCCTCGTGACGCAGACAACTACGAGCTACCACCGGCGTGGAGGCTGTGGCTGGTGCCATCCGCTATATACTGCTGCTACCTCGCTAACTCAAACAAGCAATCGGCGTCATTAGAGTTTCAGATTACGGGTACACAAGCGGCTTGCGTACGCAAGAACTAGGGGCCACGATATACTGTCTGCTGTCGTGATCTAACTTTGGGAATTGTGGCTCGGAGCGATGCAGCCACTTGGTTTGTCTGCTATGCCCATTAGACTCCGTGATTCACCGATGGCACGGGGATGTGCAGCAGGCTACACAGGAAAGCTATCGCTGTCTCCGACAACCACCTTCGATGGCTTTTGCCACAAATTTCCATTTATTTGTTTCTTTCGTTCATGATCATCCCCTCTGACCTTGCTCAATACGAGCTATAGGGTCAGTGGGGAGGCGATCAGCACGGGTATCCCCGCTTGGGTCACTTTCTGGAGAGCCTACCAAACTCCACTTCTTGTGCTTTTCATCTCAATTATAGAACAGCTTTGGAACCCGCGTTGGTTCTCTATAATGTCCACACCATCCTATGTGTAGTCAGGAAAGCGAGGATATAGAAAAATTTCCGGGGACGGGAGTGAAGTTTCAGCACGAGCACAGCCACTTTGGACCCCCACTCCCTTTCGCTTTCATTCGCAGAGATCGCTAATGTAGGAGGTATACAGGCTGTTTTATTTTCTGCACCAAATAATTCAGAGCGCTGCACTGACAACTTGTGATAAGCGCATTTGCACATCTGCCGTAAGACTCTAAGGTTTGGCAGCCAACAAAGTTTTAATTAGCGATTTTAGAGGCAATATTACATTTGCAAAATAGAAGCCCGACAGTCATATAGTTAATTTCCTTCCCCTTTTACTCTGGTAGCTTCAACACAAGTTAAGGAGGGAAGATGTTTTAAGGTCCGAAGTCGGCACCCCTCGATGATTCGAGTGCACGGTGGCAGCGCGAAGGAAGAGCCGTTGTCCGATAAAGTGACGAACCCCGAGGCGTCTGTCCGAGTCCAAGCCCAGAACTCCGCTCCCTCCACGCCACCAAACACGACTTCTTAAGCCCTCAGTTGCACAAAGGAGTCGCAGACCAGCCAATCACACATGCGAGTGCACATCATTGCAACGAATAGCACAACAACCTTCGTGTCGCACACGGCATTGGTGGAAACAGTGACACACTTTACAACACGCCAGGGGATAGGTTTGCTCAAAGACACGAGTCATCTCTCTCTCCCCTACGTTAGGCTCCGAGTGTCCGCCTTGATGTCCTCCCCTTTTCTCCTACAAGCGGCCGCTACGCAAGCTTTCCCCACCCCTCAACCCCCCGAGAATGTTTTCACGAAACCACGGCTCCATGACTGCATGTCTGCCACACAGTGGGCTGCCCTGCCAGTATTGAGAAAACTCGGTCCCCCGTGCAGCTGTGGGTCGGTTCGCTTGAAATCCAAACAAACACCATAACTGGGACCAGATGGCGGTCGCACCCAAACGCATCCATCGGTCGTAGTCGGCTAACTGGTCGTAAAGATGCCACCAATTTCACAAGGCATCCTCAGAAGGCGCGCGCGCGGATGCCAAACTCAAACCGGATGGGCAGTGTCGCGTCGCCCAATTTCCGTGACCGAGACGGTCGACGGGACATGTGGGAAGCGCATGGGAAATTAGCGGTGACCTCAAGCACCCTCTACCGTTTTGCCTTCGCGCCCGTCTCCCCGAATGCTCCCCTTCAGCTCGGACAGTCTTCCCTTTTGTTCCGGGCGACGGTGCAGCGACCTCTTCTACGGTGCAACCACTAATCCGATTTCTTTCAACAAGTGGGTGTCTTCTGCGTCCCCTCTCCGCGGAACCCCCCCTCCCTAGTCCTTCGCAGGCACATACCAAGGATTTGTCTGGCGGGGGGCGGGGGGGGGGGGGCAATCCAAGGTAACCTTTCTATGACAATGAGGGGGGGGGGAGGTGGTACCTTATTGGAATGCATCATGTAACCGCACCTCGGCCACCAAATAGCTGTCAAGTTTCAACATTGATTTGGCGGCGCTTTAGGAAGGTGTTTGAGGATTGATGGCGTGGGCGGGGAGGGAATGAGTAGGCTTCCGTAAAATCCACCCCTAAACAGAGGCAGCACAGTAAAGTTGCATCATGGAGAAGTTCGATGAAACCTGCAGCTTCAATCTAGGATCCAGCCGGTGGAGAAAGCAGTTGGAGAAAATAGGGGTGTTACACAAAGTTTTAGTCTTGGTTTGAGCAAGTAAACGACCCCTCTCAGCGTCTGACATTGATAAGGGTATGGGAAGTGTCAGGGTTTCTTTATGGACTGACCGGGAGGCATCATCAGCAAGGTCATTTCCGACGATGTCACAGTGTCCCGGAAGCCATTGGAAGATGATGTCATGCCGTTTATGAGGGCTTGATGGAGAACCTCTTTAGTCTCAAACACCAGTTGTTCATGGGTTGTTCAAGGCTGACTGCATATTCTAAAGGGCTGCCTTGGAGTAACAAAAAACGACTCACTTTCGAGGTTTGCTTTGTGCGATGTAATTAACAGTAGCACGTACAGCGTCAAGCTCTGCTGCCGTAGAGGTCGTTCTATGAGACACTTTGAACGTAATTGTGACTTGTAAGGCCGGCATGATAACAACGCCTGTGGAACTGGTGGCTGAGACCGATCCATCAGTGTAAATGTGCGTTCTTTGTTCAGTAAAGACAGTGTGAGCCACTGTTGATTGACGGGTCTTCGTAATTCCCGGAATCGTGAGGCGTACTTGTGGCTGTCGTAGGCACCAGAGAAGTAACAGTGACCTTGCTGCTGGTGTAAAGCCCGACGGAAAGTAGCCTTGATGTGATGCAACCAGTTCAGAAAATGTGGTTAGAGGTCTTTGTGCTCGCAAAGCAGCAGTATAGTGACTGGGTATACACGACACAGATGTCGAATGTGTGCTCTAAGATTGTCAATCGTTATATATTTTGGAACCAAGTAGTTTCTAGCAATCATGATCATTGCGTGAGTCGAGGCAAGTCGTGGAAGTCCAAGACATGTCCGCAGAGCCTGGCCTTGCAAACTTTCTATAGGGTACGAATGTTGGTTTTACATGTCTTCACCAAAACCGGCAAGCTGTACCGTAAAAAGCACAGAAACAGTGCTCTGTACCGTATATACCGAGGTAACCCAGGTTTTTCCGCACAGGAACCTCATTATATGTACAATCGAAATTAGTCTCCGCTTCAGGTAGATGCAGTGGGGGCTCCATGAAAGGTCCCTGTCAGTAATCACACCTAAGAAGCAGTGAAACTTCTGGTATTTGATACCCTGGCCATTGAGAGAAACAGAGGGTACGGTGCCACGGGTTTGCGCGTAAACATGATTAACGCGCATTTTTCGATGGACACACTCGGGCCTTGTTTGCGAAGGTACAAACAAGTTCGGGTGGCTACCCGCTGAATTCTTGCGCGCACTTGAAGACGAGTCCCCGCAGAAGACCAAAGATAAATATCAACCGGTGCACATTGATATTTCAGCAAGGCTGACCATAGCTAGGTTAAGTAGAATAGGGCTCCGTATGGATTCTTATATCTGGGAGACCTCTCTAACAGAGGACGTGGCCATTACTCAGCACTGTACAAAGCGTCACCAGTTCTTCTAACCTCACTAAGGCGAATGCTATCCCAAACAATGCCTGAGAGTTGCTCAAGGAAGCCTTGCTAAGGTAGCCTCTCTCGACAGAGTTCGGTTGTCAAATGTTGCCAGGGTCAGTTTCCATTGGCAAATTAAAAGTCATCATCATCATCATCATCATCAGCCTAGTTACGCCCACTGCAGGGCAAAGGCCTCTCCCATACTTCTCCAACTACCCCGGTCATGTACTAATTGTGGCCATGTTGTCCCTGCAAACGTCTTAATGTCAACCGCCCACCCAACTTTCTGCCGCCCCCTGCTACGCTTCCCTTCCCTTGGAATCCAGTTCGTAACCCTTAGTGACCATCGGTTATCTTCCCTCCTCATTACATGTACTGCCCATGCCCATTTCGTTTTCTTGATTTCAACTAAGATGTCAATAACTCGCGTTTGTTGCCTCACCCAATCTGCTCTTTTCTTATCCCTTAACGTTACACCCATCATTCTTCTTTCCATAGATCGTTGCGTCGTCCTCAATTTCAGCAGAACCCTTTTCGTAAGCCTCCAGGTTTCTGCCCCGTAGGTGAGCACTGGTAAGACACAGCTATTATACACTTTTCTCTTGAGGGATAATGGCAACCTGCAGTTCACGATTTGAGAATGCCTGCCAAACGCACCCCAACCCATTCTTATTCTTCTGGCTATTTCAGTCTCATGATCCGGATCCGTGGTCACTACCTGCCCGAAGTAGATGTATTCCCTTACCACTTCCAGTGCTTCGCTACCTATCGTAAACTGCTGTTCTCTTCCGAGACTGTTTTTTTTTTCCTCGAAAAATTAAAAGTGCCGCCATTCAAATCGCCCTTTCGGCGTTTCCCGCTTCACGTTAGCGAAACGAAAGCGCGGCTGTAATCAAGCGGCAACACAAGCTCTAATGAACACGCGCGCGCCACACTGACACAGGAGCAGACGTCCTCCAGCACGTGACCGCAATGCGAGAGGGGGGGCGGGGCACGGCAGCCCGTCTCGCGGCCTGTCGGGCGTGCTTTCCCTCGAGGCACGTCTAGCGCGACGAGTTATCTCGCCGACTCGAAAGCCGCGATCGACCTTGGCCGCAACAATCGCAACGTTTCGCGCAAATCGCCGCGCAGCTGTGTACAAAAGCGCGCGCGCGACCCAGCGTCACGGCGACGCACCGCGCTGGCGTTATCTCTCCCGACTAGGAGGTTTGGATGACGAGGGGGGAAGGCCCTGCACTCCCGCGCCCCACTCCACAGAATTCCCCACTCCACGCAACATGCTCGATAACGAAGGGTGACAATGCGCATCTCGTCGGCATGCAACACACACGCACGCACACACAAAAACACGACGGCTACGACAACATGCAAACACTTAAGCATTCATGTCGTCGCGCTAGTTATATAAACATTATCACGCGCGCGAGGTGGCGACCCAGACACGATCCGCTATCGGAAATGAAAGGATGCAGAAGAAAAGAAAAGGGGGGGGGGGAGAGCATAGATGCCAGCCACCGGTCTCTCTTACCACTCGTTTCTCGAAGTAAGTCGACATGATGCTTGCGAAGGTTGTCGCCCTCGGGGCAGTCTATAAACTTCGGTTGGACGGGCGGGGCACACAAAAAGGCGGCTTCGTGTATAGTGACCTCAACTTTAGCCGGCCGGCACTCGCCGTATGTTAGACGCACACTCAATAGGTCGAGATTCAGATGGAGTAGGTGCCGAAAGCAGGAGCCGATAAGGTCACAGAGGACGCCACCACGGCCGGTGGCATGATCGACGTGCAATTCTGCCCCCCACTTTAGGCCGCTAAAACGCGCGCGTCGGCGTAACACGTCACTTCCCTTTCGACGACACGCACGCACGGCGAATAATTGGACGCCCGCGACAGACGACGCGGCGTCGAATGAAAATCTCCGCGACGTCGACCTCGAAACCCGGCCGCACTCGGCAACGGGCGAACGGCGGGCTCATTACAACTGCGGCGGCGCTATATAGATGACACTGCAACGGGCGGGGCGGGATCCGGGTCCGTTAGCTGGCTCCGCCATACAGTCGCCGGACGACCGCCACCGTCGAAAGCGAAAACGCGACGTCACATGAGACGCTATACTGTCGCTTTCGCAAGGTCACGCGAGAGAACTTGGCACGGCACGCATGGATAATGCGATCCTCGTGCGACAGCCTTTCGCATCATATTTCTCCGTCGGCACGGGCTCCCGTCGCGGGCGGAACGCAAGAGGCGTCGGGGTGCTCTCGGATCTCTCGATCGGACGTCCAAACCGATCCACACAGCTACGTGTGTCGTATACGTAAGACGTCTCGTATTATCGTAATTGCACCTGCATCGTTTCTCGCGCACGAAGCTTTTCGTGAACCTGCACTTCCTGGTCGAGAAGAAGAAAAAAAAAAATACAGAAAAGGAAAACCGAGTACGATGGCACACGACGGCCTTCGAGCTACGGGAAAGTAGCAGACGAAAAAGACGAAACCGAAAGTGTTGTTTACGCGCCTCTGCGCGCGATGTTCTTCATACGTGAAAAGACAGCAAATCTGGCGGCCAAAGGGGAACATGTTTTACACGTAGTTGCGAGGGAAGGCGCGCGAATGAAGCGAAGTTCCGGTTTCATCCGGGAAAGCAAGCAGACAAGACGATGGTACAATCGTACAACTAGCAGCACCAATCGTGCTTTTCACGTGGTACTAGATGTACAACGGCCGCTATTGTTACCGAATGCCGCGAACAATGTGGAGAAAAATAAGAAAGCACGCAGCAGGTGCACAGCAGCTGGTGTCGTTATCGAAGACCGGCGCACATTGGGAGGCGCGTTTCTACTAAATCGCGACAATAACGCCAAGAGTAGTAACTTTTCTACAAAGCACAGATCATATCGAGCGTAACTTTCAATAATGTGAGCCACTAAACAGAGAAGAATTGGGGTTCACTTAGATAATAGAGTTTCATACAACAAACATAGATCCCGGATTACGGCAACTCCGGCGGCAGGACCGTCGGCCGGCTCCGCTGCATCGCCCGACATAACGGTGCACGGCGAGAAAAAGCAGACGAAAACAAAGAGCAAAACGGAAACCGGAGCAAGCGGGCAATCAATGCACGCCGAGGCGGCGTCGTGCAAAGCGGCGGCCGCTCGGTGCCCCGTCGGGATCGTGCCCAGCGTAGCGTGTAGAGAAAACAACGCCCTTTCCCGATAAATTCATCCGTCTCGCGTCGGGTCCACCCCGCCGCACACAGACAGCACATCGCGGTGCGTGCTGGTGAGTGGCACACCGCGCCGACTCCGTGTGTATGTCGTCGTCGACAGGGAGCGATCCACAACGAGGGGGCAGCGACGCGGTCACCGCGGCGCCAGGTGTGACTTCGCGCCGCAGAACAGACGACGGTACGGTGGTGTTTCCCGCGCGCGGAGCGATGATTGTGGCCTATGTGAAATCGGAAGCGTGAAAAGCGGCGGTGTTGTGTGGAGGCGGTGCCGTTGCTACCCAGCGACGATCCGAGACGACGACGACAACATGGTGCTCCGAAAGTCCGAGTACCGCAAGAACTACAAGTGGTTCTCGCCCGACAGACGCAACGCCCTGTGGTTGGAGAACGCGCTGTACCGCGCCGAGAGGCGCCAGCGCGAGTACGGCCACGAACCGCTGGGCGACGAGGCGGACAGCGGCTACGAGGTGGGAGACTCCGAGTCCGAGGAGTGCGGCTTACCACCGACGAAGCTGAGGCAGCGCCGGTTGCAGCTCATCGCGGCTGCTGCCACGGCAAGGCCCGTCGAAGACGACGTTGACGACGGCCGCCACCGAAAATCCACGACGCCGCAGTCGCCGCAAGCAGCTCCCCGTCGTCGACCGGTGGAGAAGATCGACGCACGCTCCCTCGGTATGTGCGCCGATTGAGACGCACTTCGGGCCTCGCACACGTGTCGGCGGCGCTGAACGAAACCTCCTCCTATAGTTTATTAGCTAATACGAGTCTCAAACGCGTCGGCCAGCGAAAGGTGCACGTATGCACATGTGCGCAACTGCAAGGAACGCTACAGCCAACCAAACGCGCGCGCGTGTGGTCTGCGAAACGCTCTCGGTGCATGACTGCGCTACGGGACGTCGGACGTAAAAGATTCTGTGACGACCCACCCTCAATGCGATCGAAGACGTCGCGAGCGTTTAAAAGACCCCTCCTTGGCAGGCACTTAGAACGAATTGACGCGCCGAAAAAGCTTCACGTCGTCTTGGAGGCGTCGTCTGCTACAAGGCCTCCGAAAGTGCAGAGAAGGCGGTACGACAGTCAGGAGGGGACAAGTTAAAAAGAAAAAAAAGAGGGAAAAGAAACGCAATCGCGGCTTCTTCACGCTCGTAAAGACAGAAAGCAAGCCAAACAAATGAAAAAAAAACTTCTCTCTAACGAATTGGTGCTCGTACAAACAGCTCGAAAGCGGACAACAAAATTCGACGCTCGTGCACGTCGACGTACCGTAGTGCTCCAGCGCTCGAAGGACGGTCGTCCATGGGCGGGGATGCCGTAACGCGTCGTGGGGACGCTCACGATGCCTGCAGCGGTGCCGTTCATGATGCCTCCCACGCGCGCACGCCGCGAACACCGACCGACACTGGACCAGGACTCCCGACGTTTGCTTGCTTGGCTGTACGCGCGCTGCCATCGAAATGCGAGTTTTCCCCTTTCCCCGCGTCTTCCCCTCCCTTTCGGAAGCCTTCGAGCGTACGCGACACGTTAAGATGCGATGGAGATGAACGAGTGGGAGAGAGAGAGGAAGTCGGACCGACTATCGAGAGATTGTTTTCCCAGCGGCGCTCTTCCTTTTTTTTTGCTTCTTTCCGACGTCACCCGACAAAAGTGTGTCGTCCGCAAAAGAAGAAAGAAAGACGCCCGTCGTCTGCTAGCCACAACGTCGTCACCGACGCGATAACGGGCACAATTAACGTGTTGGCAGTCCCCCGAGTGTGTGAATCTTATCTACGCTGAGGCCACACCCAGTGCCGGTGCAAGCGGCCGATATCGGTGCTCTCTTGTGCAATTACACGAATTTGATAAGGAGCAAAACAAGTGGATGTCCTTCGCAGATTTATTCACTGCCGTCCTGTCTCCTCCGCAGCACCTCCCGACAAGCACGCAGTCACGCAGACCGCGCGGCCTGCCAAGAGAGATATCGCGGTGCAGACTGTGCTGGCCGACATCATGAGGCTGCCCCGAGTCGCTCAGGACCACAAACGACGAACTCGTGAGTCGAAATTGCCCGATATTAGTCTGTGTTCGAGCTCCGCAAGCCCATCGATACACGTACGAGGCTTTTCAACTACTAACTGCTGCGGTGCAGGTGTGCTATAACAATACTCAAAGTAGCAGATGCTTTGCATGTCTAACGCAAATGTGAGTGGTTTAGCACAGCTGCAAATGCAGTGTTAGACAAGGGAGAGTACAGCGCAAAGGTTTCTTACAGCTTTAGCAAGGGTTCGTTTGCATATGACCAAAGAAGTGCAACTAGTTTTGTCGTGTGCGTTACGTACAGCAAAACTACACACACACAAAGGCGTACAAAAGGGGCAGATAATTCATTTTTCAGTGCTGCAAGTGACAGTGCACAATATGGGGACATCGTACTACTCTGCAAGTCTATCGGGCTTTATGTCTTCCATCAACTAACATACGACACCAAGGATTGCGACCACGTTTTTTGAACGAAACCCTCGAATTTTGTTTTGGTACAGCTCTCTTCACATTTCCAGAGAACCTGCCAAATTTTCATATCACGTTGCAAGTTTTTGGCCGAAATTATTACCAAAATGCAGACCCGTATAAACACTGCCTGTCAAGCTCGAGGAACTACACTAGTAAAGTATATTTTTATTTATTTATTTCAGAATCCCGCATTCACTCAACAGCATTGTAGCGGGAGGGATGCAATTATATTTGCGATATTTTCGTAAAACAATAATGCAGCATTTTTTGACTCGCTAGAATAACACAAGGGCACATGAGAGAGCATATTATTATAATGCCTTTAGCTTGAAAATCATCTAAGAGCTTCAAGCCAATGGAACAAGAAAAGAAGTTCTGAGATAAATACTGTTCAGTGGTTTTTGCCCTTGACGTTCCGTCACACTAGAAGCCAAGTTCTTGGATCATTACACTATGCTGCTCTGTTGTCACTGTTAACCAAAACAAAGTCTATCGTTGTAACAAAAGCATAAACTTTTGACGGTACTGGTGAATGTTTGTGCCACTACTGTGCTATCTAACTATGCTTCGAATGAAGTCAGGTGAATCAGCTTCAAGCACAATTCCCGCTTGTACAGGTCTCATACTGTGTCACCGTCAAACAGGCGATTGTCTGGGAATGGTAGGGTTTCACCACGTCTCAAATGGCCCGAGAATGTATGCCTCATTGTCTAACACCCGCGCATTCTATTTCCACAGATATCGTGCCACTGATATTGGGACTGACAGGCTCAAAGACAGACAGACAAAAAAAAAAACATACATTCTGAACTTTATGTAGCATTCCGGTCACCCAAAGTGTAATCTAGCAACTAGTACATGAATAAAAAAAAAAAATGTGTGCATGTGTTTGTGTGTGTGTGTGGGGAGGGGATCACAGGTCTACAAATTATTAACATTAACCTTGCTTGCAGTGATTATATTGTTTGTTGTAGTGGCAGTGAAAACCAAACACTACCACAACATTTAGCTAACAATATAACTTTTTATTCAGCTAACTATATTATTAATAACAATGTTATGTCACCGTCGAACAGTGATTGTCTCGGAATGATAGGGTTTCATCATGTCTCAAACGGCCAGAGAATCCTCAGGATCCTTTTAATCAAGTTCTTCGCATCCATATGCGGCTAACTTAGTAAGATCTTGATGAGGGCTAGTTGGTTCATACTTAGAACTGAGGTTTAAACAGCGCAAAAAAGACAAGGACGCAAGGAAACAAATACCACAGACAAGCGCTGACTGCCAAGTGGAAGTTTATTTGCAATTCACCGGACATTTATACCTTTTTCAGCATAGGCATGCGCACACCAATCGCAAAAACATCTGCAAATCAGCAACATTGTAATCTTTCATCCAAAAATGTTATTTCTTTTCCCGACAAGGAAAGAGAGGGAGTGCTTACCCATTTATCTCCTTCCTTTCTAATGTGAAAGGCCTCTACTATTTCCCTTTCCCTATGAATTTTGTCTTTTCAAACATGGGGGTGCAGTGACACTAGTTACAGTGTCCGGCTAAATGACTCCCATAGCCATTGTTTAGGTTGCTGCTGTGCCGACGTGCTCTTTGATTGAAGCACTGTCCTGTTTGACCTATATAAGATTTTCCACATCTGGAGCGGTATCTGATAGATAACGTTGCGCCTGCACTCAGTGCAGAAATCACATTAGAAAGGAAGGAGATAAATGTGTAAGCACTCCCTCTTTTGCCTTGTCAGAAAAAGAAATAAAATTTTTGGATGAAAGATTATAATGTTGCTGATTTGCAGATGTTTTTGAGACTGGTGTGCGCATGCCTGTGCTGAAAAAGGTATAAATGTCCGGTGAATTTCAAATGAACTTCCAGTTGGCAGTCAGCACTTGTCTGTGGTATTTGTTTCCTTGTGTCCTCGTCTTTTTCGCGCTGTTTAAACCTCAGTTCTCGGCTGACTTGTTCCCAGAAAGACAAGCAACGCTCAAATCGCAATAATATAGTGGCGCACGCAGTGACCAAAAGTGTGTCCACTTTTATAAATGCTTCGTTGTACAGGCGCCGACAAAAGTGGTACACTCCACGCAGCAGGAGCCGGAGCAACGGCAAACTGCATCACAACGCCATCTACAGGCAGCATCTGGGATCGAGACAGCCAATGGGTGCCCTTCATTATCTGCACGCATGTCGCTTGACTCGTGTCAATGTAGATGGTGTCGCAATGCAGTGTCCCGCTGCTCCGGCTCTCGCTGCATGGAGTATACCACTTTTGTCGGCGCCTGTACATTCCACAGTAATTGCTAGTGCTCGTGTACATTTGGGAATGCGTACAATACTAATTTGCAATGACCACAATGAGCTCCTCTGCTATATAGAATTGGTTACAACATGCAAGAAATATTTCACACGGCAGGCGTGTTCCCTGATGAGCGATAGCCCGATAACAGCGATGATTAGGTGTAGACCACCACCGGCACAGAACTAAGACGATGATGCATGGCAATATTTCAACAGTCTAGGCAGCTAATACAATGTATAATGTACTGTACAAAAAAGTCAGTGCAACTGAAGTGCTCAATATTTGCATGGTGTGGTGAGCACAGCAATGACAACACTTATCAACGTCATGAAAAATATTGTGCAGGGTTTGTAGGCCATTTTGGCTGCTGCCCAGTACTTTGAAAATAAACTGTACATACATATTCATTTATTTTCCTCACCTGCAACATTTTGATGGACGTGCAGGATATCATTCCCCCATACCTCTCCGCCAAGTGATCATAAAAAGTGTACAAAACGAAAAAAAAAAAAATGGAAGCTGTCTAGTAACTGCAGGGAAGGGCAAATTTGTGTAGATATTTATGTATATACTCTCTCCTACAAATTCCATACTGCTCAATTTTAAAAAAAGAATCAGTTTCCCCCATACTTTTCTTGGCTTCAGTGTCACTTGCCTGTAATGTGATGAGAAGCCAACAAAGACACCAAGAAAAACATAGGCGAAATACTTGTGCTTACTAATTGAATTAAAGAAATCATAAATTAATGGTAAAGAAAGTGGATGAAAAAACAACTTGCCGCAGGTGAAGAACGATCCCACGTCTACGCATTACACGTGTGATGTGCATATTGCGAATATGTGGGATCGTGCCCCACCCGCGGCAAGTCTTTTATCCACTTTCATTGCCATTAATTTATAGTTTCTTTAATTCTATTAGTAAGCACAAGTCATTTCTCCTATGTTTTCCTTGGTGTCTTTGTTTGTTGGCATCTCATGATATGATTAATAAAAATTGGGCACCTCGCAGGCACGTACACAGGATTTTTTTTCGGGGGGGGGGGGGGCCCACCACCTCAATCATCATCACCATCATCATGTTTTATGTCCACTGCAGGGCGAAGGCATCTCCCTGCGATCTCCATTTACCCCTGTCCTGCGCCAACCGATTCCAACTAGCGCCCGCGAATTTCCTAATTTCATCACTCCACTTAGTGTTTTGTCGTCCTCGATTGCGTTTTCCTTCTCTTGGTACCCATTTTGTAACCCTTCTGGTCCAACGGTTATCTAACCGGCGCATTACATGACCTGCTCAGCTACATTTTATCCTCTTGATGTCAATTAGAATATTGTCTATACCCGTTCGCTCTCTGATCCAAATCGCTCTCTTTCTCTCTCTTAACGTTATGTCTAGCAATCTTCGTTCGATCGCTCTTTGCGCGGTCCTTAACTTATTCTCAAGTCTCTGCCCCATATGTCAGCACTGGCGAAATGCACTGATTGCACACCTTACTTTTCAATAATAATAGTAAGCTTCGAGTCAGGAGCTGGCAATGTCTGCCGTATGCGATCCAACCTATTTTTATTCTTCTGTGAATTTCCTTCTCATGATGAGGGTTCCCTGTGATTAATTAACCTAGGTAAACGTACTCCTTCACAGTCTCTAGTGGCCGACTGGCGATCCTGATATCTTGTTTCTTTGCCCGGCTATTTACCATTATCTTCATCTTCTGCATATTAATATTCAACCCCACTCTTACACTCTCTCTGTTAAGGTCACGAATCATTTGTTGTCACTCGTCTGCATTGTTGTTGAATAGAACAATGTCATCCGCAAACCGAAGGTTGCTGAGATAATTGCCGTCGATCTTTACTCCTAAGCCTTCCCAGTTTAATAGCTTGAATTCTTCTAAGCACGCAGTGAATAGCTTTGGCGAAATTGTGTCTCCCTGTCTGACCCATTTCCCTGTAGGTCTCTCCCTGCTTTTCTTGTGCAGAATTAAGGTAGCTGTAGAACCGCTGTATATATTCTTATGCGAAGGACGAGCCAGTAAGACGAGAAACTATTTACAGATTATATTTACAACAACGGTTGCAGCGCTGACCGGTTGGATTCACAGCGCGAGCCCAGTTCGTTCTTCCTCCTCTTTTCTGGAGTGATGGCGCCCACGCACCTCGTTCAAACAAACAAATACCACACGCATGTAGCAATATTTTTCAAGCTTTTTACGTAAGCGTTCTGTAGTCCTTGATTACGTAGTGCCTCTAGACTGCTGGTATCTCTACTGAATCAAATGCATTTTCGTAATCTATATAAGCCACATAGAGAGGCTTATTGTACTCTGCAGATTTCGCGATAACCTGATTGATGACATGGATGTGATCCATTGTAAGGTATCTCTGCCTGAAGCCAGCCTGTTCCCTTGGTTGACAAACTCCAGTGTCGCCCTTATTCTATTGGAGATTATTTTGGTAAATATCTTATATAATACTGGGAGCAAGCTAATGGTCCTATAATTTTTCAATTCTTTAACATCTCCTTTTTTGTGGATTAGTATAATGTCTGCATTCTTCCAGCTTTCTGGGACCCTTGCAGTCGATAGACACTTCGTATAAAGAGCCGCCAGTTTTCCAAGCATTATGTCTCCTCCATCTTTGATTAAATCGACTGTTATTCCACCTTCTCCTCCAGCTCTTCATCGTTTCATGTCTTGCAGGGCCCTTCTGACCTCATCACTAGTTATAGGAGAGTTTCTGTATCCTGTTCATTACTGTTTCTAAGTGACGTATCGTGACTCCTCTGGGTACTGTATACAGGTCAGCTTAGAATTTTTCCGCTCCTTTTACTATATCTTCGAGATTGCTTATGATATTATCCTTCTTATCTTTTAGTGCATACATCATGGTTTGTCCTATGCCAGGTTTTCTTTTTTACTGATTTCAGGCTGCGTTCATTTTTTTAACGGCTTCTCGAGTCTCTCTCAAGTTATAGTTTCGAATATCAGTTATTTTTGCCTTGTAGATCAGTTTTGACAGTTCCGCGAATTGCGTAACGCTTAGCTGCCCCCAGTCCCATACAACCACGTAGAGCGCAGGACTCTGCGATTCTAGACGTACTGCGCTCACCGCAAAAGGTTAGAAAAACACCCACATAAGCACAGCAGAGAAGTGGCTACTTGAGGCGGTTCGACCGATAACTGTAGAAGCGTCATCCAAAGCAAGTAATTATTCTCCACTTCCGGCGGCGTTTTCTCTACTTCCTTTTTAAATAAAAAGATGTTGATCCATAAATATTCTCATAAACAACGGTTAACATTTTATTATTCGCTTTTGCTTGCAGTTTGGTTGTTGCCTTGGCTCTTTCCCTTAGTAGATCGCTTAATTTCTCAACTCCTTGTGATTTTTGTTTCCAGTTTCCAATTTTGCGCGAAAAGTGCTATACAATTAGGGAAAAACAGACGAGGTAACGGGCGACAGTCATCTTGCTTATGGGTTTAAGGGTTATTGCAGATTTTCATTATGGACGCTCTTTCACGTTATTTTATTTCCCACCTTATCTAACCCATATTACGTGTATATGGTTCCGGGCATCTGCCAGCGTCGCGGCGAGCCGTAACTCAAGGAAATAATGAAGCAAAGGGAAAAGTTAAACGCAATTGGCGTTTTTTCCGGCCGCAATTCGTTCCATGAGAGTACAGACCAGGTGAGTAACAGCCGCATCCCTCTCCTGGTCTCAGGACCAGCCTAAACAAAGAAGGTTGAACTAACAAAAGCAACAGCTATGCGCGTGACGGTTTAATAGATGGTGACAACTGAACGCATCTCAATTTAATTGCGCGGGTGCGGAATCTATGAGAAAACTGTCTTTCACATTACAAGAGATGCCGATAACTACAGCCATCTAAAAGGAGTGAAAAAGGCAGCATAATGCTGACCGATGAACAGCTGCCAAGTCTCAACATGGATCTGGCGACGCTATAGGAATGTGTGAGATTTAGTAAAGCAATGAAGGGGGCTAGTTGGTGAACGTTCATGGTTATATTGCGCTCAGTTTTACGCAGACGATATTAAAAAAGGACAGGACGTGGACGGACGTAGCGCAAACTTCCAACTGTTTAATAATGTTAAATAACGCGCTTATATACAAGGACATATATATATATATATACAAGGACATATATATATATGTCCTTTCTTAATATCGTCTGTGTAAAACTGAGCGCAATATAACCATGAGCAATGTGTGAGGAGTGGTGGCGTGGGTGGGGGGGGGGGGGTATGCCGCTTGATTTCGGGGGGGGGGGCCGGGCCCCCCCCCCCCGGGCCCCCCCGGGCCTTCCCTTGGGTACGTGCCTGGCACCTCGGTTAACCCCCTTTCTTCTCGTTCTTGCCTGTATGTGGTAGCTTATAGCTATTTCAGCGAGTACAGTATCCCTTTCAAGCTTGAGAGCAACCCCCGAAAGCCTTTCTCTAGAGGAGACGCATCAGCTCTTGCGTCTTCTTTTGCATGGTGGCACTCGCAGCACGCTATTTGGACTAACTTGGAGCAGCAGTACAGGTGTCCTGCAGGCATAGTGTAGGCAGAAAACATGAGAACTTTCGTATTGGAGCACGCTACATAGCTTAGGGAGCCAGACTTTAGCAGCTTACAGCAATCATTCACACTCAATGAGTAGTCCCAAGAATGCAAACAAAATGCTTATTTGTTCATAATGCTTTATGAACATCGCAAACAACGCTTCGTACACTCATAAGCCAAAATTACACCCTTTTGCCACACAACAATAAACGTCATCTTTCTTGTACGCATTTCCTTTCTTTAATGCGGCGAGCCCGGCACTTCCAAGCCTCGAACGGCATGCCCGTTATCAGCATGACAGAGCATTTTCGACAAGAAACTAGCGAGTGCAGTGTTTTCAAGTAAGGAAATGCGAGCAAAACAGATGACGATTATTGTTGTGTGGCAACTATACACCACAAAGGGTGTACATTTGCTAAAGAGTGTAGAGTCCAAGTTAAGGACTGAAGCTTGCTAATGTTATGAATACTAGGATGTGGACATTGCTCTGCTTCAGTTGTCAAAACGGTCTGTTCACTATTTTAAAAGTATTTTAGATCTGAATCGCTTCTGGCGCTATTCGATTGGGTCTCAAGCTTTAGTATTCGCCCACCCTTGTATGCCTGTTGTCCTTCCCGTTCCGTGTCAAGAATCCCCGTTAGAGCCAAGCACAACGACCTCATGTTTCCTGTTCTGCTGCTCTCCAGGTAGCAGATACCGCGGAAGTCCCAGGAAAGAACCAGAACACTGTCGACACTGCTTTGCCCTGTGGGGCGCCCCCTTTGAAAACTTTGGCTGGGCAGACGAAGTCGACACGATAGGGACAAAACAGACGTTCAACGTGGCTGCCTCGACCAATGAGGTGAGCGTTAACTCCTATCGAGCGTTTGTAGTTTGTGCGAAATATCGCAGGAAGTTTGTGTGTCTGTATGCTTAACCTCGTCATGGTCGTCACCGAAAACTGAACGAGCCCACAATATGACAAAGTACTAACACGCTTGTCAACATTATTATGTGCCCCAATGTATCTAGGATAAGTGATGCTGTGTTAAGAAAGATGGAGCGGACTAGTGGAAGCGTTCCAGTAAATAAACAGAAATACCCAAGAAAATGGAACGGATAATGGCTGACACAGTAGCTTAATTTATAAAGCATTGGAGGCATAATAAAGATGCGAGTTCAGCTCCCAATGTGGCAAGTTGTCTTTCTATCCACTTTCGTGTTCCTTTACCTTATTATTCCTAACATTTCAACTGAACATGATAATTACACTTCCCCTATGCTTTCTCTGGCTTTATATTGTCTGTTATACTTCGTTTAGTTGCGAGTGTGCACAAACTTCCCATGAAAGCTTTCTTTTTTACTTGTTTTTTTTTCCCTAGTCTTTGCAACATTCACTGCAAGAATATGAACTTCTGAAGAATTCGTAACAGTATCAGTGTCCCATGTTATTGTGCACATTTCAGGTACCAAGTGGGGGCGAGTGTCACACATAAATTTTGCCTTGCAGTGTCGCTTTACAGCGATGCAGAGTGCACTGCCGTAAAGCCACTCTATCAAGGCAGTTAAAGGAGTACAGACTCGCATTTCTTTTTGAGTTCTTGCATATAGACAGATAACACTTAGCAATTATGAGAGAGAAGCTATATAAATTTATATGCTAAAGGTAATCCCAAAATTTGGGACATGGAGCTGTCGGCACTATCTTGACGTCATAACAGAGAGCAGTGTCGTGGAGCAGTAAAGCGAAGTGTGATGATGTTGCTCAATAAAAAAATAAACAAGAACACTGTGATCCTGTTTGACAGCTGCAGTGATCGCAGAAATGGTGCAAGCCAGCGTATCACGACACATCCAGCTCCTCGTTACCGAAACTGGTTCGTAGACGCAAGTACAGTTAAAACTGGATTTAACGAAGTGGTGACCATGCTCGAATTACTTCATCAAATTGGAAAGTTTGGGAAATTGAGTTAGCGATTTTTTGGTCCTTCAGAAACTAAAATTGCGACATAGCAGTACCCAAAAGGTACCGCAGCATTGTACTTGCCGCTAACCCACGTCTGCGCATGTAAAAAGTCTGCGATGGGGGCAAAATCTCGTTGCCGCTGGCGCCGTCTTGTACGTCAGAACACTAGCGACTGCAGAGTCTGTTTTTTCATGCATGGGTGCAGTGCGAAGCCTCATCAAAATAAAGCTAGGGCCATGATTAGGGGGTCTAAATGTTTTAACGCGATAGCGTTAGAGCACACGCTCGAAGAAAAGTCCATCTGCACCACAATGAGAAAGAAATCGCAGCTTTTTTTACTCATTTACTTCTGGCAAAGCTTCGTTAACTCGGGTTTAATGCAAGCTCATTTCGTTAATTTGGGTTGATGACAACATTGAACCTTATGGCTACTTGCCGGGGAATGGAAATTTCTTTGTTAGTTCGGGAACTTCGTAAAATTCGTTAGATCGAATTTTAACTGCATCATTTTAAATTATATAGGCCATTCTGAGGCTTGTAAGGATTTAGTATTGGGAAAAGAAGTGAAGTGAAAAAAAAAGTGTGCAGAAGTCATCAACGATGAAATTGTCAACGTAAGCGAATCGCCCAAATGGGCGAACGAATGAGCGAGCAACAGACCCCCCAACTCGTTTGCACGAGAGTTCAGACACTTGTGCACTTTCACCACAATTGCCATTACCAGGCTCACAAATCCAGTTCACTCATTTCACTTTGCCTTAATTAAAGGCAGAACCACAACACTAGAAAATGCGTGGTGGTCACAAGGTTGCACATTGAACAGGCAGCATTTGCAAAAAATTGGCTGTGACACTCAAAACCTGGACTTGTGGCTGCCCCTTGTGCCCAATATTTCCAGAGGCAGGTTACATGTGCAAATGTATGACTTGCTTTGAACACCCAGGCATACTAAACGCGTAATATGTGCCGTGCTGGGCAGAGTTATCCAAGCGCGCCCTGCTCCCACCATTTGCATCTACTTGCGTTTATTGCCTGGTACATATGTGTCTTTCTCACCTTTGTGCATATAGTATGATGAAGCCCATCTTTGACTGTTGTATCTCTATTGGTGTGTTATGTGATCTACGTGTTTTCTTCATCTGTATGCATTTTCATCTTTTCAATGTACGTGTAGTATATGTTGGGACTCAGTATAGTGTAACGCTGCAAAGGCTACAGAGGCTTCTTTCACTGCTCACATGTGAAAGAGTTATGTAGGTATGTGCCATGCAAGTTGACGCACATTTATGGCTCATTACTTTATGTCGCAAAATATGACGCATTTTCTGCACGACATGGGCAGGAGATCTGAACCTGTTTGTCACCGAACAGGTACAGTGACATGTTTCTGTGGCTGGGGCATCACTTGTGCTCTAAACTAAAACATAGTGTGTTGCCTCTACAGGTAGCACCAATGTGCACAATGCGTCACTTGACGTAAACTTGCGCCCACAAGTTGTAGTTGTGACACATGAAGTAGATCATCGGTAGAAAATGTTACAGATCAAAAACAACTGCCCTGTGAAAGGCATGAAGGGAGGTCTCTATAAACGCACTACTTGCTTAGTGCCTGCAGCGTTGCCTGTAATGTATCAAACTGAGTATAGTATATATAGAGACTTCGTTTACTCTCCTTAGCTAACCCTACTCTACATTTTACAAACCCAGAACCTTTCTTTTTATCTCGCAGCATATTTATTATTTTTACTCTTACGCAAAACGGAGTAGCCATCAGCACTATAGTTTGACCAAATCTCTTTCTTTTATTGTCATTTCAATAAAAAAAAAATTAGGCCACACACACACATTCTTCAGCTGCTCATTGTGTCCGAACACTCCTTTCGCACACCATCGCAGGTGTATCCCTCGGCCCTGGCTGCTGCGAGAACACGGCAGCGGTCACCAACTCCGCCACCTCCAATGCAGCGCAAAACCTTCCGGTCAGCCCGTCCACACTCGGCGCCCCCCAAGGACCGGCGCCTCTGGATCTCGGAGTACAGAGAACAGTACCGATGAGGTCGCTTTCTCCAGCAGCCATGCGATAGTCAAGGGATGGCATGCAGCCGTGCATGCTGTCTGCTAAGCCAAAGATGCACAACAACTGCCATATCCCTGTGGGGCCCTTAAGTCAGCTAGCCAGACTGGTTGAGCGGTACCCACGCCCTTCAGACCTTCTGGCAGTCGAGTAGAGTGCCTATTGGGGCAGCTCAGTAACCAACTATGCAGATAACTCACGCACATGTCAAGCATGCTTGCCTCTTGGGCTTGCATCTACCACACATATCAGGGAGAGTTATGGAGCTGTGGTCATGGTATTATGCAACTTTGCCACAGAAAGCTATCTGGCAACCAGGATAGCCGTTCAGTTCTCAGGTACTAGTCCCAGGTGTTAGACAAAGCCAAGCAACCACACTTAGGCGACGCACAGATTTCTCTCACAACAGGGTTCTCATATACATGCTTTCATCTCTTAGAGCAGCCTCTAGATCTGGAATTGGAGTCTCTGGAACTGGTCTCATACCTGTGATGATGTCAGCGGACAGTGAACAAGTTAATTTAATAGTGCAAGGGTTCTACTGAGGTAACAAATATAACTGTTGAAAAAACTGTCACAAAGCTGATCTACCTATGTTCTACAGTGCAGGTTACTTAAAGGATTGCCATAGGCCGCATTGTAGGTAATCAGCCTTCATATGAAGCAAATGGAAATTCACCTGCTGTGCATGTTGAAGGTTTTAATGACCTAAAACACCACATTTTATGTCAAATTGCTAAGCTTGGAGCACCGACAACATATGGCCTTGTTCTGGTTTATCTGTGGTGGGTGTACATCAGAAAAAAAAAAGATGCTGTTAAGTAGGCTGCAACGGTTCCATGGGGGTTCACACAAGAAACCAAGCTCTGTCCAATATCGCACTTTGGTGATGGGCACAGCACAAGCATGCAGTATTTTTTACTGCACCTTACTCCAGGTAGAGGTGAAGAGATGCAGTGCGACATGTTTGGTTCCATTCATGCTCACATAAACCGCAGTTGAGATAAGACGTGTGTTGCTTCAAGGGCACATCTCGTGCAATTTCATGACACCAATGACACACGTCAAGGAGTGGACGCAACCAGAACTATGCCAAACATTCCAGAAAGCACCATCTCATCAGTACTATTCAGAAGCCGACGAGGAGTACGATGTCGTTTTCTGCACGGGCTCCCGGTTCGAGGGAGTGGTTGTCGCAAGCTAAGCGCATCACTGCCAGAATGCCATAATACCTTGCCTACCACTACTGTATACTCTAGTAGTTAGTCAAAGGAATTTTTTTATATATATACTTAAAGAGCCACGTGTGTGTGCAAATGCACTTATCCCTTACACCAGTCTCCTAGATAAATGGCGACCGCAGTGTACAAACGTGTGCGCTGCACAAGCCCAAGCTTTTGACTAACTTCACTGCCAGGATTTACCGAGGGGCAGAAGTGAGTTAAAAGTCCCCAATGGGGTAAAACAAAGGCACGGCTACTTTTTGCACATACGTTCACACAAAGCTTTTTGATTCTAAGCACCGCAAGTCTTGCATATAAACAAGTCCCAGAGCGTGACGTCACTAGGATGTAGTAAGACTGCCGTCACATTCATTGCAGACAAAAAAAAAAACTACACGCATGAATTTTCGATGCAGGCAAGTTTAATAGGCCTTGTTTCCAAAAGTTCGTTTGGAATGATAGTTATCCGAAATGTCGAACAATAAATAGGGTGTCAACATGGACTTCAATCTTCTTGCCTGTCGGTTTCCAAATGCGCAGCTCACCTATACGACACCCAATAGAGATAAGGTACCTTTGATAAACTTAGCTTATGTACGCTGCCATATTTTTCACCAGCCTACTAACGGGAGTTCTACAGTCAAGCTCAGTTTTCTGCCAGTGAAAACACTCCTGAGTCACTGTTGCTGCTAAAGAAATCAAAGCACATGTTCAAAGAAGGCTCGAAGACGGCATGCTAGCTGGAATTAAATTTCAAATCTGTCTTTTGTCTTTGCGCTGAAAGTGCGGTTACGGTATGAAATGACTCATTAAAGCAGGATCAGCATGCTGAAATGCAAATCACCATTTCCACGGCGTTTTATTGGCCACTTCAGTGTCATCTTGCTGTGCTGTCATTGCCCTTTATGCAAGCTTCAGTGCAAATGGGAGTCAAAGACGTTAACCACACATGTAGTAATTAAACGTGCACACACACAGGAATTAGGTGGGAATTGTACAAGCTGCAGTTGACAAGCCGTTTGAGGTGGCCACACGGTTTTGGCAAGTGGAAGCTCACTCGGGACTACTTTTTGGTTTCGTTGGCTGTCAACTGCAACGCATATATATATACTTATCTAGCTGGAACGGGAATTCGCGGTAATCGAGGACGTATATTCGCCAAGCAAAGCTTAACTGTCTTCCCCGGGTGATAATAACTGTGCCTTTGCATTGAGCGTACGACATTCCGTGATGCAGTTCCGTGCACTGAATATCGCAGCACGGGTTACCGATTTCGGCGACTACGAGTCGCGAGTCACGTATTTGTCCTCTTTTCTGCTCATTTTTTTTCTCCTTCGTCTTTCGGCAGTCTGGAATTGTGCACGACGAGTATTTTTTGGACGAACAAATAAACTACGACACAGTTTACTTGCCTTGTCTCGGGTGCTTGCATCTCCACGACAGCCGAGAGAAATGGGGAGTCCGTTCTGGAAGCGAGGTAAAAACATGTTTCAAGTGTACAACACGGAAAAGACCCTCACCACGGAGCTGTATACTAAATATATGCAGGAAGCAATCAAGAGTATCAAACAAACTGAAACAAACTGAAACAAACACCGATACGAACGTGGCAAACATCACCGGCGAGAAGCTTTCAGGTAAACGGGCAAAGTGTCGCGCCTTTCTCAGCGAGCGCGGTTAAAAAAATAATAATAATAATAAAGTGAAGGAAGGATACACGCGGATAAAGACGCACGGAATGCGAGATGAGCGAATTACGATCGCCGAGTAGTGATCTGAAAAGTTAGATCATTACTCGCCCAAGAACTGTCAAAAGCTGGCTCGCAAAATAGAAAACAATAAACGCATGCGGGTGTCTGCCACGCGCAGACGATTTGGGGCTAAAGTAAATGTGGTTCCGAGGATGTGAAAACGTTGTTCGGCCACTTACCATGTTTTCGATGAAATTTCGAGTTCGCGGCAGCATTCAGAAATGATTAAACACTACGTGCAACGCAACAGGTGTCCTCCGAAGTGCGAAAATGTTTACCGTCGAGATGCCGGCTACAAAGGCGCGCATTCCAAAACCGGCTGCGCTAATAGCGATCGTGAGGACAAATGCGGCCGTTTGCGAAACCAGCAGGAGCTACCTTTGCTACATTTGTGGCCTCCGAGATCCAAACAGGCGCGTTTACCTTCTCGGAGGCCACAATTCCCCCCTACGCGACTGCACCAGTTCACGGCGGTTGCAGGCACAGCGCGGCACACGAAACAAATGCTAAGGTGCAGACGTTGTGTTATCACAGAATAAAGAACTAACTGTATTATGCCCGACTAACGTGCACGGAATGCGCATGTTTGAGAGGCCACTGCAGGCATGATAGGCTACTGGGACATAAACACACACCATGCGTGGACACTTCAGACGTGCGTTAGCGCTGCTGCATGAACATGAACACCTTTCGAAACGAACGGCGGGGTGCAGCACTTCGTAAACTGGTTCTGGTGGTGCAGCCGAATCCGACGCACCTGAAAGCGCGAAGGACTCCGAGCATTTGCGGCCGACGTTACTTTCACTACTCGGCGATGGACACGATAGTTCGTGAACACTTGTACGTTGTCAGCGCTGTTTGCCGTCGCAGAAGCCGATTCGTGGAGTACATTATTGTCTAAATTTTATTTAGCTGTAATGCTTGAAGCTTTCGAGTTGTCTTTTGCTGGACGAGAGGGCCAGAAAACGAGGATGCAACTCGCAGCAATTCGCAAAGTACATTCATCTTGCGCAATTTGAGCGTGGCCAGAATGGTGGTCCTGTGACATGGGATTCGTCGCTACAAGACCTTCGACCGATGCGGAAAAGAACGGCATGGAAGGGCCGAGGTTTTACATTTTAATAATGCTGTATACCGTACCATCAAAACATCAGTGGCACAAGTCGTCCTGCTCAGGTCGACTGATGGTACTCCACGAATCAGTTTCTCCTACGGCGAACAGCGCTGACAACGGACAAGTGTTCACGAACTATCGTGTTTAACGCCCAGTAGTGAAAGTACCATCGGCCGCAAACGCTCATGAAACAGGAAGAGTAAATTATTCTTTTACAGGGCAATTTTTCCAAATACAGCCGATTTTCACAACGTCGAAATTAGGCTAGCTCACAGTTCCACACAATGACACCACTAGAACAGTCTGTGTTAATTCTCTGCCTCTTAAACACACAGGCTTAACAGCCGGTCGAATTGGCTAAATGTTCGAATGACTTTATCTGTTACTTTTGCCCATATATGTATGAGACGAAAACTCCCCTCCACAAACACACACCTTGCACTGCTAACGGGGGTCCATCCAACACCATCTTGCAAGTCGTTTGCGGCACTGTGGAAGCTGAAGGATTCCTTAGCCAATAGGACGGCCAAATGTCCCTCAGAATGTGTTCATCCATGCTGCAGTGCCTCTGCACCGACACAGTAATGTATGCGCAAAGGTCTTCACATACGTCGCGTATTGCTTGCTTGCTTTTTGCATACCAAGCAAAAACTTAACTCCGTCAATAATTATGCACACAGTTACGCCCAAGGGCTTTTTATCCTCATACCTTCGGCAGTGCTGCAAATGGCTAGCAAGATGAGTATAGCGAGATCCTACAATGCAGGTGCAATTCCACTGTCATGCGTTTTAGGCGTCTGCACATACCTTTAAGCACAATAGTTAATGGACACAGTTCCAGCAATGCACTTCAATTTTACTTGGGGTATTTATACCCAATACCAGCGAATGTGGCTGTGTTGACAGTTTACCAAAGCCTTTGGGCTCGCCAAACTAGAAGCCAGACTTGTACATAACAAATGTCTTCTAATAAACTACTCGTAATCAATAAATGTTTGGCCAGCTTTGTAATTTATCAATTACTCTTTCTACCCCTGTAACACTCGCTATATTTCACAACTTTTTTTTCACATAACCAGCTACTCCACTAAGGAAAAACTGCAACAGGCAACACAGCTTTGAGCACGGACACAGTACTGCGCCGTGCAGCAGTTCCGTGGATGAGCATGTTCAGACCGACAAACGTATCTGCTCATTAAGTATCTTCAGCTCTGCCAGATTTTGGCCGACGTATCGAACTGGCACTCCCATGGCTTGATAGCAACTTCGGACGTTGATGGCAGGTAATTGCAGACGTGCGATACTTCAGGTTTTCACTGGCCCAATCGACAATGCCTTTTCAGAGTCCCAGCAACAATGAAAAGCTACGCTTTGTTGAAGACCCAGCTGCAAGCATCGCACCATTGAGTAACCAAAATCTTATGTGCAAGGTGTTCATTATAACATTGCCCGCTCCTCCAGTGTGCACATCCATAAACTTTTCAGTGCTATTGCTGATGGCTTCACAAGAGGCAATACTACTGGTGAAAATTTTGAAAAGCAAGTGTTATTGAATGGAGACAATGTGTGAAGCGCTCCAGAGGAAGCAGTGAAGGAGTCACGTCGGCTTGTTCTATTTAACATGTCTTGTGCAATGTTAAGGGTTGGCAGGTAAGTGACGCAGGAGTAATCAATTGCATTTTTAGTAATTCCTCAATTACTTTCGTGAGGCAGTAATCGGTGTTGCAATGGGTAAAATTTTTGCTGAAGTACTTGAATTGTAATCAGTTACCTTTTTTGTTGAAACGTGTGCAAGTCTACTAGAAGCGGACCAACCACAATCATGAGTCAACACTGCACCAAGGAGCTGAAATACAATGTTTTCTTCTTTCATCTCTCCAGGAGTGTCTTGCACAATACCAAGTGGCAAAAAGTACCAGACTACCCCACTAGTAATCGTTACATAGCCAGCCATGAAGCAATCACTAAAAGCTCAAATTAGGCATTAGGAACAAACAAGCAGTTTCTTCGTTGTTGCAGCTTAAGGTGGCATTAGGGCAAGGAATCCACCAAGCCCATCGACAAATATGTCTGGTAGTAGGAATGAAGGAAAAAAATGGTTTATTGGCTTAGTTACACGGCTCCAGCTACGGAAGCCCACTCCATGCAGGAGCAAGTTAAACGTCCCGATTTCACATCAGCGCCGTCTGTCCCTACTGCATGAAACTCTCCGCTTTCAATGCCGTTATCTTCCCAGGCGAGTCGACTAGGGAATCTGAAGACTGTCTAGCAGCAAATCACAATCCTCAAATCCATTCCGATACCATGCCCATGCTATCGCAACGCTCTGCAATAACCCCGCCTCCAAAGCACGATGGTATGGTATATGTGGCAGGATAGCAACCTGTAAATCCAAGGTCGCCGTCGTTGTTCGGTAGCACTTGATGTTGTCCCCCCCCTCATCATTAGTTCAGGGTGTCAGGTCGTGAAGGGGGCAGTGACCTTTTGTGGACCCGTCACCAGTCAATGTCCACACTGCATTGACGTCTGGATAGGCACCAATGGATGGGTGGGGGTTTGCCTCGTTGCAAACGTCTTATTAACGCCTTTGTGTTGTAGAGACGTAACATTGCATACACAGGACTCTTCAGAGAATGCGAATGATCGCTCTATCGCCTGTAAGGTATGGCTACCTAAGCGACAAAGCCTGTTCTGTTATGCAAGTTCTCATGTTTTACGACTATCATATGCCTGCAAGGGTGAAATTTACCCTACTTTTGTTCCAGTGTTTTGTTTAATTGGGCACAGTTGACGTTCTGAAATATTTAAAAACTATTCAAAAAATATCTGTAGCTACGAACAGCGACTATTCAATTTGTTATTCAAAAACTATTAACATTCACCCAACCCATACCAATAAGCGTTTGCCTTTTGCAACACCAAGTGTTCTGCGCTAGCACAGACATGTCCGGACAAAAGCAGTGCGACACAAAGATCAAAGACAACCGGCCAACCAGTATTTCTGAACTGCTGCATCATTTTATTAAAAGATAAATCTTATATACAGAATGTCAGCTGCTACCTATATATATATATTTAATGTCTGTTGTATATATAATATGTATATATTAAAGTGTGTACGCGTGTTGACGAGAGGCTCGAAAATAACACTGGTAGCCTTAACAATGACTGCTTCTTGTACCCAAGTACCGAGAACATAACACTCAAAGAGCACACCCGCCAAACATCATTCGACGATACATGAACTTGAAGGGGAAAAAAAAAGGAAGATACACGACATTGTGGTTTACACGAGCCGAAAACCAAATCACAGTAAAGGAGGCACACTATCGATCACAACCAAAGTTGTTGTGCAGCGGCTGTAGTACATTGGTTAGAGACACCTCGTGTAAACATGTGCTCGGCCATGTGTAAATGCAATGTGTGTGTGTGTGCGCATGTGCAGGAGGGGTGGGAGCGACGTGCACCTTCACGCTAAACGAGTGCGCTTAGAACGAAATTAATGCAAGGAATTCATAGCGCGCAGACACCAGGAAGGTTCTCTTGCAAAAGCAGTGTTCGGCAACGTTTGCAGTCTCGAATATTTGCGAAATGTCTGCCCCCAGATTCGAGAATTGTGCTTTCAAACGGACGCTGGTGGAATGTCGGACAAAACTGGTAGAATATGCTTTTCTTAACTTTCTCGACACTTGTTCTGCAGGGAGACGGTGTATAACAGGAGAAAGGAAAAGCCCAGGTGCTTGTTATGGCGAAGCTTTCCCTTTCGAATTTCCACACCCAAAACAGCAACCATAGCAGAAACAGCGAGACTTTACAAATCATGCATGTTTTTTTTGCATACTTGGCCTCTTTTCACGTGGATAGGATCTACAGAAGTTGCAGGTTTTTCTTATTTCTTCCTCTTGCAATTCAGCGAATGTTTAAATTTGCCTCTGGTTTAATATTTTGTAGCAGTGTCCTTTATCATTCACTTTTGTGAAGACTCCTGAAAGGGTCTCCAGCACCGTTTTCATAACCAAGAACCTAGAGCCGAGTTCCTGATTGTATTGGCCTTGCACAGCTTTACATGTCTGTCATGGAAGGCTTTAGGAGCTTCTTAGATGCGCAGTCAAATCATGCTTGGATGGATTAACAACAGCTAGCTTCAGAGCTAAACTGGCCGACGCAATGGCTAATCTGCGCTGGCAAGCAGTCTTGCAAGAGCCTTCATGATGCTGCATCACTTTGGCTGCAGAAGCCTTCCTGTCATTCTGCAGCGGCAAAAGCTACTGCTAGGCAAAGCATGCACATAGCGAAATTTGCACTGCTTTTTTTTTTCTTCCTTTTCATTTTTCCGTCCCCTCTTACAGACGCCATGCTTTTGTAACTACACTAAAGATGTTGAGCTCCTAAAACTCCAAGGCAACATTTTTTTTTTCTCCCTCCCAACTCCAGCACATTGTCCTTTAGTCAGGACAAAAAGTGCACCAAGTTGCTCAGTGGTCTAGAAAACTGTGGCACATGCGGCAGCGCCACAAACACCCCCAAGAGTGAGTCTCTACGTTATTGCACACGTTACATTGCTTACGCTCGGCCCTTCCCCAAACCTCTCGAGGCAATCGAGCACAGAAACTGAAGGGAGTGCCCGCGCTTCAGCCAGTTGGAATGTTTAAAAGAGTAAGCTTCGACAATAAAGGCGAGCGGGATTATATGTCGCTGCTTTCACCAAACAAACGATGGCAATTACTCGCGCAGCCCGTGAAACTTGAGAAACCCACACAAGGATAGAATGAGAGTGCTTCCAGGTCAAACTCTCACACGGTACATGTGCTTCCAACAGCTTCAGGCCGTCCTTGCAGGACTGACGGCGTAGGCTTGTTAAAAAAGAAAGGCACACACACGCATACAGATCTACATCGTAAAATAAATACAGAGCATTCAGAAACCCCAGTCGGATGCACATGTCCCAAGTTAAATGCAGACAGAAATTTATAAAGAAAATGCTCACAGCTTTCGTTGCCGATGTCTGCGTTATTGGCAGCAGCAAAGCGAGGAGTTATCAGGCTCGACAACACTTGCCTTTAGTGGAACAAGGAAAAAAAGAAGTGTGAGGGACTATCTGACTAGACAAACATAAGCTAGGGAACTAACTGTCCAGCCATTCTCTTCCAGTGACTTGAAACTACATTAAATCGCTTTTCCACAGTGACCAGCACCTCCATCGTTTAGGATTTAAGCTTTCTTGGTCCTGGTCTCCCATGTGCCCTTCAATTCATCTTTGTTTGCTTCCACTGAAAGCCTGTCATCCATTTACCAGCAAGCTCCCGAAACTCGTCGCAAAAGCAAAGTGTTCCACCCGTTTCCTGCAAAGTGAACGTTGCTGGACTCGCGAAAACAGCACACAGCGAGAACAAAAGCACAATCAGATGAACTCGACCGAACACCTCCGTATCATCTTTGGGACAAGACGCTATCTCTCCCCATCCAATGATATGTTGCTCCCAACAAAGCTTAAACAAGGCTATAGCGTACAATGCCGCGCAAACCTTCCGATGTTTGTGCGAATGCTCCCAAGCAGGACTCGCTAAAAGTTTAAGAGCCCCGCACAAACCTTGGATAAAAGTTGCCAAAGTACGAATCTCGCAGATCTCAATCTGGGCCTTGCCCGTAAGAAAACATCCCAGCCAATGATGGCATGCCAGCCGGGGTAAACCAACAAACTCCCCGACACGAAAACCACAAGTTTTCCCACCTGGCCGCCCCTGAGAACTGCACCTGACAACACCTAGTACCACAATGTAGATGCACCACCAACGTGACTGTCACAAACATATGAAAAAAAGCCTTCACATTTTACAGACGAAAGTGGTTTAGAGTATGTGGATTATGTAACTCTTAAAAATGGCCATGAAAGACATAACTCCTAATTCTACACTTGATTACGAAAAGTAAAAAAAAAACACACAAAGGAAGAAAAGAAATAAAAGTGCAGGTGGGGGGGGGTCATAGATTAGCGTAGTTGCACTCAAACCAAACCTCTCTTCAAATTCCTGATGTGCTTCACTCCACCATATTAATGCGTGCCACTCTTGGAAGTTGCACACTAAGCAGTCATCAGACTGGTTGGAACGGAGACCCGGTGCTGAAACGGCTAAATCAGCCACATCGGGAACAGGTCCAGTTCAGGAAAGCTTTGCAGACATGCAGACGCAGCCCGACGCAAACATAAATGCACTAAAAAAAGAACAACCCTAGCGGTGTGAGCAAAACGTCCGTTTAAAGGGAAAGAAAAAAGTCTACTAGTCCTCCCAGTATAATCTTCCACGGCTCTTCTGAGCGTATGCTTTCATCAGAAAGAGAAAGGGCGAGGAAGCGGGTACTCCTCAGTAGCTAAAAGCAAAAAGACACACCAGAACAGAGACGAATGAGGAAGAGAGCTCGTAATCAAGAACATGAGACGAGACGAGGGTAAAAAAAAAAAAAGACAGCATAGGGGGAGACACTTGAGAATCGGCAAACAAAGGACACTGCGGCGCATGACGCAGCAGCAGCTTGCAGCCTTCGTCCTCCCAAAGGTGTGCAGAGAAGAGGGCGCCCCCGTGTTGAGAAGGGGGGTGCAGATGACAGGCATCGCGGAACAAAAGCGGGTCGCATCTTGACATCAGCAGGAACACTCTGCGCCTGGGCGCCTCTGCTGCTGCGAGCGGTTCAGCTTGCGCAACGTTGCCTCGCCGTACTGGATCCCCGATCCGATGCGCTCGGGGTCTAGCTCACCTGTGAAGAGATCAAAATTATTAGGCCTGCCGTAGTGTATGTGTGTGTGTGTGTGTTTGAGGGGAGGGGGAGCTTTTGACCACCTGGGTTTCTTTCATGAGCACCAAAACCTAAGTAGAAGAACATATTTTTTTTTTTTTTGCATTTCAGCCCCATCGAAATGCGGCTGCTGTGGCCGGGATCGAATTCACAACCTTGAGCTTAGCAGAGCCATGCCATGGCCACTAAGCGACTGTGGCAGGCCTTCTCGTGTGGCTAAAATCCATATTTGCCAAGCAGGATGCGGCATTGGGCGACATCCTGGAGCAAAACGTTGACTCTTGCCACTTCAAGCAAACATGAAATACCTTAAATTCAGTGATGCGTGGCTCTGCAGCCTTAAGGACATGAACGTCAGCTCTTGTATAGATATAACAGCGGCAAGCCTAAACAAACCTTCAGCTTTGCCATGGTCACCAGGCCCACCTTACTGGGGCCATTAGACATCCCTTCTTGTCAACAAGCTCAACAAACAACTGTGCCTGAGAGAGGGACTTCAAAGGCAGAAAGTAGCAAGGCGCCAGATGAGGCACCCCTCATTTAAAATCAGGGATGCGCGGGAAGTACCCAGTAAATCTCTGATGCGAGTACACTTGTTAGGTGCAAGAAGAGCACAGCACCCAGCAGCATAGCCAATACGCAGCTCACAAGAGAAACGCCTACGCTCGGTCTTTCAGTGCATCTCTCGGGTCGGGCACTAGCAGCTGCTCCTACGGTGAAGTGATAAATGAAATAAAAAATGTGACATTTGTTACTTCAAAGCTGCCTCCATGGCCTAATTATTCGTGTAATAAACTGCTATGCAAAAGAAAACAATTGAGACAGTCCAGTCTGCACCTTGGCGTTACATTTCAGCTGCCAACTGCAGGCACAGACAGAGGATCTTGTTTAGATACAGTCGAACCCACTTATAACGATACCGGTTTTAACAATATATTGGTTATATAACAATGGAAAGCTGCTGCACCATCAACTTTTGTATGTTTTCTATGGGGAAATAACCTGCTTACTACAATGCCCCCATGCTGCATCATCAGTTATAACGATGAAGTGTGTCTGCCTCAACACTGTTCCCGCGAGAGGCCCTGTAGATTATTCAGTCCTTCAGGGGCTTGTTTTCCCGAGGAACCTTCCACTGCACTACGTGGAGCCCCTGGATGTCTTGGAGAAGGATGTCGGCAAGCTTTGCGTAAAGCAAGGAAGGCTGATGGACACGTGGTTTTCTCGTGCAAGCCAGTGGGAGGTACGTGGCGAGATGCTTGTGGCTATGTCGTCCCAGCCTTTCTTCTGGATTTCTCAAGCTGAGATGTTGCCACGGCAACATTCCCGCATTTTTTTAAAAGGCCCCTTTTGGGGCCACCAAAGCAATGCCTCGGCGGGGCTAGTATGTCACTCTCCACCCATGACCCCACTTTGCAGTTATTATAGCAGTGCCATTCTTGAATGCCGACAGCCACAGCTTGTTAACAAATGCTCCGATCACAAATGAGTCCACACAATCAGAAGCCGGATGGAGGGAGGTGGTGGGGAGGAGAACTGGCCCTCCTGCCATTGTAGTGAGGGAAGTACATAAACTTTTGTTACAGGTGTATTAGTTATTGACACCCTGACAGAGAAGCTAGTGTGGAGGTCATGTGGCCGCGAAGCGGTTGGCCCACTCTGCCATTATAGTTTTCTCTGAACAGCTATGGCATCCCCCATTTCGATTATATTTTTTTCATGCAAACCAGTTATAACAATTATCTGTTATAACAGGACTTGAATATCTTTATAAGTGGGTTTGACTGTAATGCTTCAGCATGTCTTCACATGTTTGATACAGTAAAAGCTCATTAATGCGACTCCCGTTAATTCGGAAATATGGATTATTCGGATGGCTCTATTGGTCCCAGCCAAAGTGCACGTTAGTCTATGGGACCAAACCTTTAATAATTCATCAGAATTCGGCCCCGCACCGCTTAATTCGGACAAATGCTGACGGCTGCCGCTACACGAAAGTGTGGTAAAGCAGCGCTGGCACCAAAGGAGTGAAACCGAAACCTGAGAGGCATCGCCATCGTCATCAATTAGTGGGGGCGATCACAGCATCACCAAACGCTGGTGTCTTCTTTTTTCGCTCCACTGCACCTTCGATGCCATTTTCCCTTGTGTTGTTGAGTCAATATCGTTTCATCTTGTGGAGTTTTCTTTTTTCGTTGTGACCGTGTTTTGCCTGCCACCACCATCGTGCGCTACAGTGATGGCAATGCTGGCAAAGCGGCTGAAGTACTAAGTCAAGAACTTGGCAACTAAGGTGGAAATTTTGCAGGCTTTGAAGATTGGCGAATTGCGACAGCATGTTACGATTAAGTACAATGTGAAGCAGAGCCCGTTTGGAACGTACGTAAAAATGAACAGATTCTTCAAGCCTTCCATAGCGAGGAGTTTCATGCATCACGAAAGCGGTTGCAAACCGCAGCTCATCCCCCAGCTCGAAGAAGCTTTGCTCCAGTGGGTTACTGACTGTGGCAACACGCATCTGCCTTTGAGCGGACTTCTCATCATGGCACAAGGTAAGAAGTATGCTGCAATGATGGACACTGACTCGTTCAGAGCTTCAGAAGAGTGTGCGATGAAAAGGCCAGCGTTGACCACCCAGTGGAAAAATGTGAAGCTGCTTGAGCATATCGCTGCATATGAACCAAGTGACGCGTTTAATGTAGATGAAACTGCTCTATTGGCCCTACAAGACGGTGACTTTCAAAGGGGACCCGTGCATTGGTGGCAAAAAGTGCAAGCAAAAGATAACTGTGCTTCTTGCCGCCAACATGACTGGCACGGAGCGCTTGCCACTTGTTGTCATCAGGAAGGCGCATAAGCCGCATTGTTTTAAAAATATCAAAAGCCTTCCTGTCGAGTACATAGCGAACTTCTTAGGAAGGCTTGAATGACCTCGGACATTTTTTTTGAAGCTGCCTGCAGCAGTTAGACCGGCACTTCACGTCTAAGGACCGCAAGATAATTATGGTTGTTGAAGGCAGCAGTGCACATAACTGTACAGTCAAACTGAAGAGTGTCAAGGTAGTTTTTTTGCCGCCCAACACTACATGTGAGTTTCAGGTAATGGACCAGGGTACCATTCACTAAGTGAAGTCGAAATACCGAAACCACCTGCTACAGCGAATTATCTTATGCTCAGAAGTTGGAAAAGCTGCATGAAGTGGGCTTACTCGGCGCAGTGCACATCATCGCCAAAGTGTGGAAAAATACACCTCCGCAAGTCATCACCAACTGTTTTCGGCACAGCGCTTTTGTGAGGCCCGAGCATGCGGCAGTAGCCGACGAGGTGTCAGTCGAGTCCACTGATCATGACTCCCCAACCTTCGATGCTGTCCTTCCCACAGATGTGACCCTTCAGGACTACATCGCGATTGATTATTTGTGTCGCCACGACTGGTCTCCTGACCAATGAAGAAATAAATAATGATGCCACGGGCGCCCGGGAAGACCATGATTCAGACGAAGAGTCATGCGAGGAGGTGCAGCCACGACCTCATCGCACCTTACGAGAAGTCACGGAGGCACTTTTGATATTGGAGGACGTTTGCCGGTGCACTTCCAACAGTTTGCGGGCTGTTGGCCACTTGGAAGAGTTAAGAAAAATTGTGATGTCAGCCGGAATCTGCGCGAAAAAGCAGACGACTATTGCAATACACTTCAGTAAATAAAGGTATGCTTCTCCAACCTTATTTTAATGTTTTCCCTGTTCATTTGTTAATTCGGCATTCGGATAATTCGGACATTGTTCCCCGGTCCCGTGAGATCCGAATTAATGAGCTTTTACTGTACATATTTAACTTATAAAGCATGTTTCCCACCAACATGCCTATGAACTTGGTAGGGTTCGAGAGTCAACCTGCTTCATTTATCTGTAAGCTATGCCAGTTCCGATTGTTTCCATCTTGCTGTGTAAATGAACCATGCTGAGCCTTCGTTCCTTCTTCTGCGAGTGAGTACATCTTCAAATGTGCCTCACACACATGCCAAACACTCACCAGACTCGATCTTGGCCAGTATTGTCTTTGCACACTTGAGAAACGCCTCCTCCACGTTTTCGCCCGTCAGGGCACTGGTCTCCAGGAACATGAGCTCTGCAAAGGAGACGTAGAGTGGCCACTCAAGACTGACTCGATGGTGACTTCAGTAACCACTAGGCAACCAAGATGAGAGAATGCACAAAGACAGCAAGAACACAATCTCACAGAAAGCGTGTGTGATACTGTGTTGGGACCTACCGTGTCCATCTCACACAACCTACGACAGGGACAGCAATTACATATTTCACTCGGTGACTAACTAGGGAAAACACGTCAGCAGGCACTGCCTGCGACAAACTCGTAAGTGCCAGAGGCTATTCCAGTTATGCTGAAACAATGCCGAAGAAGTAGGGAGGCAGTGCTTTCACATCGCCTGTAAACGTGCACGGTGAATGTTAGCTAAATTCCTTCAAGATGCTTAGTTCATTGAATGCTAGAGCACATGCAAAAGACCTTGCTAAAATATAGCACCAGACGTGCGCTCCAGATTGGCCGTGCTCAAGCGTATGACATGCTTCACTTTGATACACCTGTAATAGTTAGCGACTGCAGGGCTATTGCTACTGCCCAACACAAAACGAGTCGGGCCGAGAGGCATGGTCGCACCACTCAAGGAAGGTTCGAGAACGCTCTGGACACACCAGCACAGAAGAAAGGTCTTAGCAGCCACAGTCAGCAAAGGCTGGGAAGGTTGTCAAAAGAAGCTCTTCGCTTTTTTTTTTTTTTTCGGAAATAGATGGAGGTAGAGGAGCACATACCATTCTCCTGGGCAAACCGGCTCGCCTCGAGAAAGGTGACCTCGCGGTCATCCTCCAGGTCCTTCTTGTTTCCCACGAGCAGAATGACGATGTTGGGGCTTGCCAGAGTGCGCGCATCCGTGAGCCAGTTCGTCAGGGCATTGTACGTCTCCCGACTGCGGGAGTCAGGAATGGACGACAGAACGGTAAGAAAGGTTGCCTAAATATACACACTCAAAGCCTCTGTACATAAACATTACCAGATAATGGTAAAAATGGAAAACAAAAATAGAAGGTGCTCAGCAAGTACAGGGCAGCCAAAAGGATTATTCCAGACAAACAAGCACAGTTTTGAAGGGTCCCTGAAACGGCCTAGGCACTATGTATCTCTCAACGAGGGCTTTTTCACAAAAATTTTGCATCGGCACGCTATACCAACATAGGTACGGTGGTTAAAGGTTAACCTCCTTTCAACCAGCGGCGCTACCCTCAACATTTAGATCATGCGGCCATCGCTATATTTCCTGCCTCCTTCAAATGGCGACGCAAGTGTAGTCGGCTTCCAGGTGATTGGACCTGAGTGCGTTCCATATCTCTTTCGTAAGCAGTTTTTCTCATTAAGCCTAGGCTACATTAGGAAAAATTTCAAGACAAACTTTGCACGACAGATTCAGCCACAGACAGCGGCATTACGTGCAATGTTCACTGGCTTGCACTACATAAAATGAAAAGAGACGTACACCGCCGCAGGCATTTGCCGCATTGCTGCAAGCGTATATGCTATGTATAATCTATAAAGTAGCTGCTACCGGTATTATTTAGGTTTGATAATCGCCTGATAACATGTAAATATCTCATAATGCATATCTTATATGACTGTCTCTATATAGCACTCGTAAAATTTCTTTGTAGCCACCAGCGAAAAAAAAAAAAAATAAGCGTTGCGGCTAACTTGTGAATGTAGTGAAATAGGCAATTTATAATATTTGCCAGGAACCTGGCCATCGTCATTATCGAACCCTTGGTCGTCTACCATAGCGACCACAAAACCATAGTAACTTGCATGAAGTAAAAAGCAACACCAAAATATTTACGCATCTTGGTGTCATTATATCATCTATACAGCTTCGCCGGTCATCCATATTCGCGAAGTGGAATGGCGGCTAAATTTTTTCCTATTTGGCTTGTTAGCACATTTTTCTCCTATTCTGGACAAATTATGCACAGAAACATGGCTCGCGGAAAACGTGGAACCTGCGGTTACCGCTGAACGTGGCTTTTTGTATCGAAATACGGATGACCACCGCTGCTGAGCAAGGAGGTCGCCGTTAAGTTTGACGTGCAAGACTCGCGTCTTCTACAGTGTGTAGTTGCTGCAGTTTAGTCCCTGCTCTCATCTGCAGTGCAAGACGAGGGTAATACAGTGGTACCATTCATGTTCCTGCCGCCACAGAAGGCACCGCAGCTCCTATTTTGATGCGAGAATCCCTCCGCATCTTATCGGCTGTCATTGCAAGAGTTGCAGCAGGCGATCCATATTCTCAGGTGGAAGGTGGAACCTGCGGTTACCGCTGAACGTGCCTTTTTTTAATCGAAATACGGATTGGTTTCAAGAAACATCTAGATTTATTGCGTTTGTGTACTTTTTAAGGGTCAAAAATTCTGGGGTTTTAAGTGCCAAAACCTAGATATGATAATGAGGCATGCACTTTTAAGTGTGCAGGATGACATTACGTGGGTAGCCAATCAGATCCTTCACCCAAGTAACACCACTCACCCACGCTACATAGTGTAGGAAGGGGCGGTTGAAAATGCAGGGGAGAGACGCCGCTGTAATCGGTAGTGGTACGCATTTTTAAAGCCTTATAATAAATTACATGCATTATTCGAAGGGCTTCAATTTGTCTTTTAATGATTAGAAGGACCTACACTACCGACTCTGCACATTAGTACGCAAATGTCAGAATTATTTCAGGGTCCCTTTAAAACATGCCCAAATAGATGGCATGGAATATCCAAAAGCGGACAAACGCAGTGGAATACTTAAATAAGAAAATTTACATCACAACGCAGCGTGTTTCAGCCAAGGATATAACATGCCTCTTACAAGCTCACACATATAGAGAGATGGCTGGAATAGTTTAAATAGTGATGAATGGTTTAGAAAGTTGTCATTGAAATTATAAATCTATGTTGTGCAAGAAAAGACTGGTACCTTCTTTAATTTTTGGGCCATAATAACCCAAATAAACAAAGACTCTCATGGAAATTTAATCAAGAAAAGTGCTTTCATATCGATCCAGGTGCTTAATATCGCTATGTTGAGTTGAGTTTCAAAGTTGCTAGAAGTAGCCAATAGCAAACAGCCCAAGTAGAAAGCTCTGGGGCCACTGAGTGCATAACTTCCTGTTGGAGACTGCGGAGTGAATTCAATGGCATTCCTGACACACCTGTCCACACAGGCCACTTCAAACTCTCTCCAAGGACACCTTGCGGTCTACGCACCACACATCAATAAACATTTTCCTAGATACCGTAAATGAAGTAGTTGGTACAACTCTGGTTGCACTGGACAATGCTGCAGTGACAGCGTGTAATTCAATTGCCTGCATGCTGACAGCTCGTCTCACAGTCTAGACACGCATCACATATGCCAGCAATGTGTGCTGGTGGTCGAGTTGGCACATGTTTGTGTACTTCCTCATTCCTGTTAATTTTGCGTGCACTTATGTCTCTGAAATAAGGTGTATTACTGCATAGTGCCATGAACACCCTTTACTCATGGCCATCTGTACATTTATGGCGTTGGCGCTCCCCAAGCTTGAGCCATCCAATCGCCCTTGGCAACAAAATCGACCTGCCCCCTCTACGTGCTCAACGCAAGCTCTCGAACTGCAGTCTGTACATGGTGCAGACTCTGTGGTGGTGAACTTCAACGGCCATGCTACCATAGCAACATACATACATGTAGAACAAACTTCTATGGCCAGACATCCCCGGCCCCTAGGGCTGAAAGCTAAGCTTCCAATGCGAGTCACCTACCTCGTGATGTCGTACACCAGCAAGGCACCCGCAGCTCCTCGGTAGTAGCTCCTGGTCACAGACCTGGAGAGAAAATCCCATGACAGCACCATGTAGTTGCACAGTAGGCAAAAACCTTCTAAGCTTTGAAATAAACCAAGGGGTTTGGAGCCACCCATCCATTCATCAAGTCACGTACACAATCTTCATCAAGACCAGATGAAAAACACTGGCCTAGGGGGCCATATTCTGGGTCAATCACATTCAGAGATACTTTGATGCGACGTGGCGCCTGGCTCGATGGCTCCCTAGAGCAACGGGCGTTCCATTCGCTGGCTCAGTCTCCACAGAAAGCAATCGACCAAGAATACCACTCCAGTGCAACAATATCAACACGTAGCAAGCACAACACATCACAAACAAACAATCCAGAGCATGCCAGGCCATTCCCTCTCCATGGGAGGAGACATGATTACAGTATGGGGTTTAACATCCCGAAACTGCACCATGGGTTACAAAGGGCACTTTAGTGGAGGGCTCCGGGCTAACTTGGACCACCTGGGGTTCCTTAATGTGCATCGAAAGTATGGCAAGCGAGCATTATTGCACCCCCATATAAATGCAGCAGCTATGGCCAAGAATGGCACTCCCAACTTCGTGCTTTGCAGTAGACTGTCGTAGCCACTGAGCCAACGCGATGAGTCTGCAATGTTATTGGTTGCGTGGATGTTCCATTTCATTCCGACAACTAGCTCACTTTCAATGGAAACAAGAGAAGCGATAAATGATGACTGAGTTACATGACAAGTAATGACTGATTGAGTTACATGTGTACATCACAGTACAACATGCGTGCCACAGGAGACAGCTGGCAGAGGTCTCTAGATTAATTATCCCCTGCCTAGCTTTAGCTTAATTGCAAGCACACAAGTGACCGCATTCTATATCCACAGAATGGCGATGCAACTGCCGAAGCTCAAATGCTTGACCTCATGCTACAGACTGGAATGGTGAAGCAACAGCCGTCCCCCCAATACATAATGGTGAAAACGGCCATCAATTTCGCTACTGGTGTGTTTCGACCTGCAGCAAACACCTACTGCCCCACTGGCCAGCCATCATTCATGCTTCAATTGTTTTTCCCAAGTGCACTACACTTACTCTCATATGCACACACACAACCTTTCCTTCAACAGCTGCCTGAAACAAGGGGCGGCTTACCCAAGATATGGCCGTACCACTTAATGCATTAAAAAGAAGAAACATTAAAATTGTGAGACTCCAGCGAGTTCTCCGGCTTTGCATTCATTTACTCTGGCAGCAGCAAGCTCTCCCTGTTCACACTGCCATGCACTGAAAAACTTCCATGCAGCGATGCATGCACCCTTGTGCTTGTTTGCTACAGTATAATCTGTTTTGGCTTCCAAAATACAGCACATCAAAGTCTATGTGGGGCACAATATTGTTGTGCAAATTATGAAGTGCCAAAAGTGCACGATGGTTCTGCGGTTAGCGTATCCAGCTCCTAACTTCACATGGCCTCAGACAATCATCACAATCCCTGTGCCAGTGGCTAACAGTACATTCGACTGGCCCCTACTGCACTCTGAACCTGTTTGCAGTGACACGGAGGCCTCTTGACATTGAGACCCACACGAACGCGTGCCCGAGCCTAATGCTCAGCTGTTCACAGAGCAATAGGAGCTGCCAAGTGATCGGAATTCAGTCAGATCTCGGTTGCGCTCCCACCTTGCAGGCGAGACTGCATTTGAGCACAGCGCTGCCAATGAACCACACAAATCTGTTCCGAGTGCTCGATTTCGACTAGACAAATGTAAACGTCATTGGCAGAACACTTTAGAACGCTCGAAAGCAACCAGTAGAATGAAGCGTGTTTGTTTTACTTCTGCCCTACAGCGAGAGTGAAGCCGAGGACGAAATGACCTGACGTCAATGATGCAATAATGCTGATGGCCATCATTACCTACATTACAAAGGACACACACAGCAAACCCAGTTTTGAGTTCTTAAATGCTGTAGCAGTAATACATCGTAACCCATGACAACACACCGACATCGCTGGTGCCAAGGGTTCAGGAACAAAATTCAAGACAGGAACAACATATGGTTTTTGATTTTATTGCTCATGATAAGCTCTTTTCTTAAAGAAAAAAAAAAGAGAGAGAGAAAAAGTGGGGAGGAGGGCATGAGCAAGCAAGTTTTCAAAGAATGCTCTGCTAGCCTAAACTGATTTAGCGTGATTTAAATACTAAGTCCCTTTCAATCAGCATGCATGGAAGTGGGAACAGAAGCCCATTACTGATGACAATACAAAGACACCAGGAAAAATTTCAAGAGAACATTTACAAGCGCAGTGTGAATGCGTTCTTTTCAGTACTATGGCCTTTAGCCTTGTCTCAAATGTTCTCAAGATAATAAAAACAGCATAAAGCACAAGCCCTTTTGCTGAATCCTATTCTTCCCTTCACTGCGGTTTTGTAGTTACATATATTAAAATGACTGCGAAACAACTGACACTTTCCCATGTTTGGGCAGCAGAAAAGAGGCAGTGCCTGAAGAGGCCCATGGCTACATGTCGTGGGCTGTTTGTTTTCAAGAAGCAGACAGTACAGAGGCTGATAGTGCACAACTAGATAGTGCTCAAAATCCTGCGCAATCGTAATCACAGAGTGGCCTAAGTAGATAAGGCACAAGAGAGCCTCGGGAACAAGGTACAACGGACATGCATAAAGAAAGCGTAACGACAATTCTGACAAGATAGACGTCCACAACAATCACTGCGCTAAGTTACAATACGCATGTAACGCTTGTCAAGTAAAAAAAGAAAAACAAGAACTTTCACTGCAATCAGCATTCTGCCAGAGATTGGTGGTGCCAAGAGTACAACTAGTCGGTACGACATTGTGTCTGGCTAAGTACATCAGCTCGGAGTTTTACAAAATGATTCCATGCCTGCAGAGGTCTCTAACATGTAAAGCACAGTACCACTTGCCTATACTACACACTCCGTTTCATACATTGCAGGCAACGCTGCGGAAGCTACACAAGCAGCCTGATCATGGAAGTTTCACTCCGTGAGTTTCGAGGTGCAGCTGATTTTGGTGCGGACATTCTTTACGGAATAACAATTTCAGATGGCATTATAACTACAGCTCGCAGATGTAAAGTTACATCAAATCACATATTATTTGTGCACCTTCATGCTTCCGGTATACGACATACCAGGTTTCACTCACGAGCGCCAGCCTTGCCCACTGGTCACAGAATTCTGGCGCTCCACTCGTTTAGTGGTAAATTAATTCAGATCCGCAGCGCTTTCCATGTTACAAATGCGTCGCCTTTTGAGACATAAAAGTAGGACACAATGTTATGTTGAGTTACATGATGCATACCTACATCATCATTTCACATACAACACACAATTTGTTGGTCTCGAATGCGGGCAGAGAGAGAGAGAGAGAGAGAAGTCTTCTAGCCTTCATAGCTTTGCTGGCTGCGTATTGAACGAAGTATAGGAGGTCCTCTGTAGCATGCAGAAAATCCGACTAAACCAGGGATTCAGATGCGGTGACACTCTCATGTTTTTGCGAGTGAGGTGTCATCAACAGACAATTTAGGTCTTAGCAAGGGTAAATGGTTTTTGACACTTTGAGGCCTGCGATCGTATAAGGGTACTAGCACAGTGTGATTACGCTGTTATGCACTAGTGTGCAAGTTACTTAACACTTTGACATATGCAGTCCAACCAAGCGCACATGCAACGTGAGCTCGACAAAATGAGGAGGAAATCAAGAAAATGAACTGGCTTGCAAGTTGCCAAGGGAACTTTCGATGCACAGCACCCGAGCCTGCCTTGCTACAACGTCATGAAGGACCAGCAATCCCATCAGCAGACGGAGAAACTTGCCCACCTGAATCGTTCCTGGCCGGCAGTGTCCCAAATCTGCAGCTTGACGGACCGGCCGCCAACATTCACCACCTTGGAGCCAAACTCGACACCGATGGTGTGGTTCGACTCTGCTTTGACTGCTCTCCCCCACAATCCAGAGAAGGAGAAGAAAAATATGAAGAAGTTGAGTAAACTAAAGTGCTCAAGTCAAGACGAACCTGTCTTCAGCACTGCAAGCATGTACAATACTCTACAATTTTTTTCAGAAGATTTTGAGCCTATGACTAGATCAATTTGGCAGTGAGATTGCGTTCTTCAGTTTGCATTGTTCAATAAACACTAAGCATCGTTGTCTGCCTGGTACATCTGGATATCTAAATGTTGACCGACAGCTAAACCAATTTGTGTAGCAGCCCAATTCTCCTCTTACTGTTCTTGCAACAGCAGTATTACATCTTTTTTCACTGAACGAGCAAAGCAAGCAAGAATGCCAAGTGTAACAGCGGATGGTGCAAACCATAAAATACGATATTGTTGCAAAATTTGAGCGTGAACAAATCAACGGTAAGAGCAGAGTCCTCTTTGAAGCTGCTGGAGTAAATGTGCGGGTGACTGTCGTACGTTAATCGGGGCAAAGCACATGAAAGAAAGCAAATCCAAAGCCTATTTACTCTACCTCAGATGTCGAGCATTCCTTACTTTTGTCTTGCACTTCACCTCAACCAAAACCCCCAACTACAGCCAGGCAAAACCCTCAGCACTAGTGCTTTACGACGTGCACGCAGTATAAGTGATATCCCGTAATTTGTATGTAATCTTGTGAGTTGCACAGCTGCTTTGAACAATGGAGTTGACAAGCGGAAAGCAAAAGGCACAGTCAACAGCCATGCAAGTTAGCCTGTCATGGCACAACACAGCAACCTGCATTTCCCAAACGTGAACACTTCGTCGTGCAAGCTTTACCCCTTTTACAACAGTTGATCATGGCATATTATGGGCACGCCAATTGTTCGCCGTTCTGTTAAACTTTTTTTCCTTTTTTTCTTCCCGATCACGGCTCGCCATGCTGCAGTCGCTGACAAACACCGCCGCTCCGCGGGGGTGCACACAAACGAACACGTGACGCTCATATGACAAACCGTGGTCCGTCATTGCAACACACCTAGACGATGGGGAAGGGGGTCTGATCCCCCACCACCAACAATAGAAGAGTGAGAGAGAGAGAGAGGGGATGGGGGTGAGGGGCAACAGGGTCACTCACACTTGTTTTCAATGAACTGGTGGAGAAGGCATGACTTCCCCGTTCCCGCGCTGCCAATCACCAGGAACTTGAACAGGTAATCTGCGAAAAGGAACGGACGCCAGGATTAAGACAGACAGCGACACCGATCGAATAAGCCGCGAGGGGGCCGGATCGCTAATCCTGCAAACACAATTATAAGCGCAACGGGTTCCCGGGCAGCAAGATTAGCGCGGAAGCAATTAGTTTACGCGCGTCTCACGTCACGACCGCGCGCGCAGCGTGTCAGTTGGCCTCCGGTCTATCGTTCGGACGGGAGTGAACGCGGCAACAAAACAAAAAAATCGCGAGTCGCAGAGTAAACACAAATGCGTCTCTTTCTTTCACTGTTGCTCCATTTCGCCTGCGAGCAGAGGATCAAATTATCAGAATTGTGACACCAACGCGTCTCTTCCAAAAGGGCCTCACCCTCGAAAAAAAAGGACATCTCGATCTCTTCTCGCTACGTCCGATACGCACACCCTCGCCGGCATCACGTCTTTTTGAGAATCGCAAAGCCTTGGCAAACACACAGCCACGTTTCATCCCCTCACGTGGATAGCGAGAGCTTACATGCTCGATCGTGTAGTGTAAGGAATCGCAAACTTTTCGACCGGGCCAGCGAGGAAATAAGACCACAATCGCCCGGCGTCGGGGCAACAACTCGCGTGACACTGCGAAACCGGAAGAGCAAAAAAAAGGACCGTCGCCGCAAAGCCGAAACGCCGGTGTCTCCGACCGCTGCGAAAGATGCACGGGGGGCTCGCGTACCCGATTTCCTACGCTTGAGCATCGCCGAGCACGGCGCGAGGATGTGTTTTCCAAGCGCTGTCGGCCGGTGGTAGTAGGCAAAGCAGCCCCAGCCGCGCCCTCGCAGCTGCAAAACTTAGGTTTAGCCCAAGGCGAGATCCAGACGACAGGCGCGGAGCAGAAGAAAAATGTCGTCGGGGGCTCGGGCTTTTCTTTTTCCCCCGACAACGAGGAGACTGCGCAGCGTCGACGATGTCGTCGCCGCAGAGAGAAGCGATGTAGGCCTACTGGGGGGGAGAAACCCGCTGTAAACCGTACACACAGCTGGTCGAATCGCCAGCGAAGGAGGGGGTGAGCACGGTGCGGGGGGAGACACCCGCCGCGGGACTTTCTTCTCCTCACTTCGAGCGACCGTGCAAGGAACGCGAGACAGAAACGCGAGGTCGTACTCACCGTAGGACTCGGACATGCTGCCCTACCACGATGCCAGTTTTCGGGCATCAAATTTATACGTCGCCCGGAGCGCAGCGCACCGAGACGGCTCCTCGGGCGTTTTTTGCCGTCTGCAAAGTGACGATGACGGCTGGCTACTTCCGCGGCTCGGTAAACAACCAGCGAGCCAACGCGGAAGCCGACTATAGGCATTACCTAGAGGCACCTGCTCCCCGACGTAGCAGATGACGTAATGTCCTTCCGTTTTCCGAACTAATCAGCAGGTGATGTTCGCTGCGAAATTATGTAGCTCCGTAGCATGGTTACGTTCCGTCGCCAAAATAAAACCTTAGTAGGCACACACAGACGGTGCCAAGCTACCCTCAGGTGATGCGACACTTTCATTGGTTCCGTCGAACCTCCTATGCGTAGAAAAAAGAAAAGACAAAGGAAGAAAACGCCGCCCGTCGCTGTTACTAGGCGCAAAGCAGAAAACAGAACAAATGCTCGTAGCAGTGTTCGCCCGCGAACGGATAACGTAGTTGCGATGTTGAGAGCAACAGACAAATTAGTAAACCATTGCGCCACCTCCAGATGAATGTGGAAACGTCGTAGTTTGGAACTGCAAGTGGACGGTAGCCTCGAAAACTTCACGGTCTCGCATCAAACCACCTTCCTACTAGCGAAATGCGGGACACGCCGACTGTGGCAAGGGGGGCGGGGTATGGCGCGACATTTTCTCTTGCAATATTTTGTCATCTCTGAAACAGGGAAACAGAGTAACTGATAAAAGAAGTTCAAATACACATGTGTGTAAATAAAGCTATTTTATGGACCACTGTCACGTGCTCCGACACGAAACGATCAATCCGAGCCTCTAAAATGGCTCGGACTGATCGCACGAACTGGTAGAACTCCTGGCAGGTTTGCTCATAGTTTGCCTTTAGCAATATTTCGACCTTTATCAGGTCCACACTACATAGGCTTTGTTCAATGCTCCAAGTTGCCGTCATGTGCGAAAAAAAAGTCGCTCCGCGAAAACACCAGTCAATGGAATGCTCAGCACAGCTCGCAGCACTACATACGCTTGTTCCCTAAACATGCTTTTGATTTCGCTGCGACTAGCTACCCGATCGCTGGCTGCATGCAGCTCGTCCACGTTGATGGCCGATGTCACCTGAACGCTGCATCAACTTTCGAAAGGTCACTGAACCACGGAACTGGACATGTTTGCGCTGCAAGTTCAAGCACTGAAGTTGCTGCGTTGAAAGACGCTACGGCGCTCGTGTTTAACCGAGGGCGGGACATTTCTGAATAACTTGTTCTCTCTTGCGGGATAATAGCCCTCATTGAGGGGCAGTACCGCGAGTAGCGGAACGGGTGGTCACCCTACATCAAGCATTTAATGTGACTGGTGGCAGAACCATAAAAGTTGGACGGGAGAATGAGAAGCAGCAGCAGTACAAAGGTTTTCACGTGCAACGGCACTTGAAGCCACCACACACGTGCGCAGCTACACAACAACAAAAAAAGTTTTAAGAAAAGGAAAAGAAGCGAGAACGCACAGGCTGACATTACATTTGTGCACCGGCTTTTAATGAAACTTGTCCGGCTTCAGCGACATCTCCTCGACGATGCATTCGTGCACAAAGTTCACCGTCGCCGCATCGGTGGCGGGGACGTTGTAGCTGACGAACACTTGGCATCCAGTTCGCTTGGTCAGCTTCGCGGCGAGCGCGTTGGACGTCAGGTCCGAGGCGTCGCCCATCAGGCAGCTCGCCGTGGGCGCCTTCTCGACGGCCGTCGACATGGCGACCGAGAGGTTCTTGAGGCACCCGCTCTGCGAACCCACCCAGAGGAAGAAGCTGGAGTCCATGCGAAGCACGAGAAAGTGCACGCTGTTGCCGTTGAAGTGGCGCGAGAACTGGTGCGTCGAGAAGCCGCGCGGATTCGAACTGGCCGACGGAGCCGCCGCCGATGACGTCGCCGCGGTAGCAGGCATTCGCGCTCTTTCACCAGAAGGCGAATATCGTATTATGCGCCGTTGGCAGCCAGTGCGCGGGCATGCGCCGAAAACAAAAGAAACGCCGACCTTTGTAGTGCACAAACCGCGTCGGAGGCAATCCACCAAAGAGCGACGACGACAACAACGCGTTCATGTGGGCGCAGCCATGTTGTTTCAAAGAAACAAAAACAAAAAAAAGAGACCGGCCAGGAGACACCGAGCGACGTGTTCTTCGAATTGGTAAAATAGTGCGCGCCATCTGGGCGCTGCGGAAAACATCGAATATGGCGCGGTGGGCGCTAGTCTCGGAGGCCTGCGCGCTGTGAGAGGCCTGCGCGCGTTTTAGAAAGCAACTCCTCCGAGGACCTCACAGTTTAGTATACGCCTAAAAAATCTATTTGCAGCTGCACATAAGATTAATTTCTACGCATAAAAAACGAATAACAGCGCAAGGCACGCTGTTACTCGCTTTTTATGCAACATGTTTTAATGTTCCCGGCTCCCTGCGGACATGGAAACTCTATGCCTGCGGGAGGCCGGTAGTATCCTCACGAACTCTTCCTTCCCAACCCGACCTCCTCAGCGAGGGATGTGCCTCTAACATGTACCAACCAGCCCAATTTCGTACTTTATTGTAATTACTACACAAATAGCCGGAAGCTGGTAGTATGCTCACGCACTTTTTCACCCCCACCCCTCTTCCTCAGTGAGAGGTGTTAAAATCCACACGCCAGAAACCACTGCCACCGAGTAACAAAAACAGAGCTCGAAGGCTATGCTTTCTGAAGATTGTGTACGCCAAAAAAAGATTGCCGGCTGGAAACGCACCTACAAAAAAAAAAGACAATGAAGCTAGAGAAATAAATTATGTTTAAACTGAAATTTAAAAATAAGGAAAATAGAAATTAAGATGAAGGAAAAAACTTGCCGCACGTAGGAGCCGCACTCACATTTTGCAAATCTCGAAGGCCATGCCTTTGCATGCTGCAAGTGCCGGAAGCTGTTAGATAAGAGGGGGGGGGGGGTAGTAAAAGCGATGCCCGCCATCTTTTGAACTTCTGAGTTTAGGTTAATGAGCGCCGAAATAGCCCAAAGGTTATGGGCCCGTAGTTTAGGTTGCGCACTCAAAACAACTATTCATTAATCCGACCATTCGGCGCTGTTCGGGTGCACTTGCGAAACACGAGAATGAACTTTAATGACGAGGATGGATCAGTGCCCTAGGCAAGGGTATCGGTAGTAAGTTTCCTCAGATGAATAACGGTATAGCCGCCACGGGGGTAAATGACATCAAGGTCGGCATACCCACGCCACGATTACGGCACGGTGCGAAACACAAAATGCGATGTGTTTCGCTTTCACCACACTTATTTCTCTCATTTTAATGCTTGCTAAAATGAAGACACGTATTGTGCATTAACTAGCTCGGACCCTTTCATTTCAAATGCGCGTAAAACGCAGAAATGTTCAGATTAGGCAAGCGAAAAAACCAACAGAAGGTCCTTTATTTTCTAGAAAAAGACTTAGGATGAGTAGATATAACTTGTCTTTGAGGTCTTGGGGCCTTTCTTTGGAGCCTGTCTGGTCTGGCGTCCGGAGCCTTCCGGGTCTGGCCCCTTGGAGCTGGTGGAGGCTTGCTTTGCCATGACCCTTCCCTGATGCTGCCGATGTCTGCGCCCTCTTTGAAGCGGTTGTCTGAAGCTCTACGTAATGGAGAAGAAAGTTGCAACTGTTCGAATTCCGAGACTGAATCGTCCAAAGTACCAGGAGCATCCCCTCCGATTCCGTGTCTGACAAACTCCTCTGCTCTTAGGCTGAGGGACATCAAAGCCAACAGCTTCTTCTGGTGCTCTTTGCCTTTTGGAGATTCCACTAATACTGCTGGAACAGGAGCTTCTTCCTGTCCTCCTTCCATTAGGTTCTCATCATCTGACAACATTGTAGTCCTTGTGATGGGCAGCTCTGTCGCATTACAGTAGGTGAGTTAGTTTTTTTTTTTTTTTCACGACGTAAACGCAAAATGAACTCTTAAAAAATCAAACGAAAGACAATGGTTAGGACTAGATGAGAGGGACTAGACAACTTTTATCACAGCCTTGTGACCTTCATTATACAAACAAAAAAAATACCCGAAAAGAGCGGAGCAAGCTCTCTTTAGAAACGGGTCATTTTGGTGGGTGGCTCTTCTGATGTCGCCTGGCCGTCTGGGTTGGAGGAGCCGTTGGGTGCAGGCGCCGGGGCTTGCATTCGCGGGGCTGGAGTGGTCGCAGTGGGGATTTGAGGCACAGGCGGAACAGGCACTGGAATGCTTTGGACAGCCAGCCGGGAGTAAGTTAATGCCCTCAATCTCTGCAGCACAGTGCCGGGCCGGTCAGGAGGAAGACTTGCCAGAACGGTCTGGGCGTTGATGAGGCTCTCCGTGGGTTCAACTGCACCCCAAGTCTTAACCCATGTGAACCACTCGTTGGCGTCAAAGGAGGTCGGGGGGCCAGCTCCGGAGTAGCCCACAGTTGCCCGCAGCTCTTCTGCTGTTTCTAGGCGGCGGGGGCAATCCTCAGCTTCGGTTTCATTCAATGCCGATTGACGGCTTCGCATGCTAAGGGCAAGTGCAAAAATCCTGGCGTTCATGAAAACTAGTGCCTCTTTTACACACCCGAAAATACGAGCTTTCAGAGACCTCTGTTGCATTCGGAGGATACCGACAGAGTGGATGAATGCGTGAAGGTCGGGGGCAACAGTCACGGCAAGTGGCGATTTGGACAGAACTCCCAAGAGTCTCAGGTACGGAAAGTACGACTTCTCGATAGCAATAAATTCTTCTACTTCTGTGAAGAACTTCAGCTGGTCAAGCTGTTCTTCTGTCCAAATCCACTGTGCCCACTCGTGACCGTCTAACCCGGTCACGCTACGCATGAAAACCATGTCGCCTAAGATTGTGTAGTCTTTGGCTAACGACTGCACGGTGCTCATCCGGAACTTGGCGAGTGGATGATTAGGAAAGTTGAGAAAGAACATGTCAATGGCAGCAAGGATTGCGTTGAATGCTTTGTGGTTGATGAGCTCAGCACCAAAGTATCTGGCCGTCATGAGTGTGGATTTCACAGTGGTGTGGTGACCGTCCATCGGATAGGTCGTAGCTATTGACAGCCCGCTAGTGACTAAAGACTGCAAGTCGGCCTCGTTGGGTGTTCTGGTCGCCAGGGTGATCCGGTGTGAGAAGCACAGCAGGAAGGCTAGGGTCGTGTCATTGCAATATGCCTCTCTACTGTGAGGGGCATCACCATGGTAGTCTGGAACAGGAATTTCGTGAACGTTAATCAAGTCCATCGGACACAGGAATTCCCCGGCCTTTTTGATCACTAGGCCTCTGTCGACCACAAAGTCTTCTGTCAATTGAATTGTCATTGTCTTTGCAACATCGTGCAGTAACACCGCAGCCATGTCACCGCAGACTCTGTTGTTGGAGAACATGTGTTTAACTCGGGCTGGAAGGTCCCCATCGTCTCGCTTCCGGTAGAGGCGGACAACAGGTTTCTGGAACGGATCAGCATTGAAAAAACGTTTTAGGTCTTGAAGCCCGGTGGTCTTCGTGCAAGTCCCCAACTTCACAACTTTTCTAGTCCTTCTCGAGGGGAAGTAAATGGTGATCCTCTCGCCTTCTTCAGATCTATATGGGACTGGACCAGACATGTTGAGAGAACACAGACAAACAATATCACAACATAGAACACATAAAATACCACACAAACGGAACACACTGGCCACACTAGGCTCACGGAGGTGAGCCTAGTGTAGTCAGAACATCTATACAGAATCTCTAACTTACACATACCTTTACAGCTAGCCTCAATACTCGGAGAAGAACCGCTAGTGCCCTACAATGACTTGTTGGGCTTTTTAGAAGAAACTCCTTTTTTGCACAGATTATAAAGTAATGCAGCCTTTGCTGCTTTAACATTTGATTTCTTAATATCTTGCGGCTGGCGCAGCATGACCTTAGTCGCTTTTGCACCATTAAAACCGAATGAACTAAATAACAATAATGGACATAACGATGCAATGGATTAAACAAAGTAATTTTGTCTTAACTTCGCTATAACGAGGTTTCATCAAAAGGAAACATGAAATGCCGGCGAATGTTGGGTACAGAATCTTGATTGGCTGTCATAGTCTTCTCCCGTCCTATTCCCTAGTTCTCACCTGAACAACTACTCAGAAGTAAAAAAAAAAAAAACAAGCCTGGATGCGAGTTCCGAGCACCACTCTAAATCTAGCATTCACACGACGGATCGACTTCCGCGGACGAGTATGACGTCCATGCGTGCCGCCAAATCACGCCGCACACAGGGACGTCGCAGATTAGCGGCGCGATTCTTTGCAGCTGCTCATCCACGGCGTTGTAACTCAACGGCGCGGCACGTCGTGAGAAATGGGGGGGGGGGGGGGGACGCTGCTAGCTCGCGTAGTGAATACTGCACAAGTCAGAGGCTTACCGCGCAAGTCCGAAACTTGCGGGGTTTCGGGCTCTCGCGGTGGTTGCGTGGGGCCGTTGCATTGGGCTCTCCTCCTTGCCCGGACGGGGTGGCGGCAGCGGGTCCTAAAACACCGTCGCTCTGCTGTCATCCCTCCCACGGGAAGCTCAACGGGCTTGAACCATTTGGCCGACATTTTGGCGGTATTCGGGCCCTGTTTGCGAGCGCTCCGGGTACGCGCGCCCAAGACGGGGGGTGGGGGGGGGGGGGGGCCTTTGTCCGCCGCCGGCCGATGGCTACTTCGGCGGGAGCGCGCACTCTTCCGTCGTCTCGGATGTGCCGAGGCAGCGACTTCCGATCGTGCCCCCGTCCGTTCTTCCCGTTCTCTTCGTTTCCATTCACTCTGCTGTGGGGGTGCACCACGGCAGAATCTTACTGCTGGGTTCTTTGTTCCGTCTTTAGCGGTGCACCGTTAGCGGCGACCATTTGGCCGCGTATACTGTGTCGCAGTTAGATTTAGATTCCGACTCGTTGATACAACTGGTGTTTGTTATGGAATCCCAGCTTAATAAATGGTATTTCCTTCCTTCCCTGGTGCTCCGCCTATAGGGTCTCCCACGCTACGCGCGCGGTCTCGCCTTCCCCTAGCCGGGGCCGGAGCCCCCGAGTGCTCGAACCCGCGGTGGTCGTCCGGCGCGCACGCTCCGATACCGCGCGCACCTCACCCTCGAAAAAAAAAGGACATCTCGATCTCTTCTCGCTACGTACGACACGCACACAGGCCTCGCCGGCAACGCAAGTCTTTTTTGAGAATCGTAAAGCCTTCGCAAAACACAGCTACGTTTCATCCCCCTCGCGTGGATAGCGAGAGCTTATATGCTCGATCGGGTAGCGCAAGGAATCGCAAACTTTTCGACCAGACCAGCGAGGAAATAAGACCCCCATCGCCGGGCGCCGAGGCAACAACTCGCGTGACAGCGCGAAACCGGAAGAACAAAACAAGGACCGTCGCCGCAAAGCCGGCGTCTCCGACCGCTGCGAAAGATGCACGGGGGCTCGCGTACCCGATTTCCTACGCTTGAGCATCGCCGAGCACGGTCTCGGCGCGAGGACGCGTTTTCCAAGCGCTGTCGGCCAGTGGCAGTAGGCAACGCAGCCCCAGCCATGCCCTCGCAGCTGCAAAACTTAGGTTTAGCCCAAAGCGAGACGACGTCCAGACAACCGGCGCGGAGCAGAAGCAAAACGTCGTCATATATACTCGGTCTTTTCTATTTCCCCCTACAACGAGGAGGCGGCGCAGCGTCGACGAGATCGTCGCCGCAGACAAAAGCGATGTAGGCCTACACTGGGAGACAGACGCGCCGCGGGACTTTCTTCTCCTCACTTCGAGCGACCGTGCAAGGAACGGGAGACAGAAACGCGAGGTAGTACTTACACAAGGACATGCTGCCTCACCACGACGCCAGTCTTCGAGAATCAAATTCCGACCGGAGTGCAGCGCATCAAAACGGCCGTTCGCGCGTTTCTCGCCGTCTGCAAAGTGACGATGACAACTGGCTACTTCCGCGGCTCGGTAAACAACCAGCGAGCCAACGCGGACGCCGACTCAATGCCTCCAGGCATAGAGTTTCTCACTACATTACCTAGAGGGAAATCTGGCGCTGCTGCGCTGTGGTATGCATGGGAATGCTGGTATATTGTGGATTCGGATTGGCATCGTTCTCGTAGAGACAGGACACCTTGAAGACGCGCTTGGCAAGTACCGTTCCGTCTGTCACAGTGATTCATTTTCTGCTAGAACAGCAAGTGAAAACCTGTTTTAGCTTTATTATTACGCGAAAACATGTTTTGTTTAACTATGAGAACTTGTTATTACGTGTACGATTATATAATACGTAAAAAGTATCAGCGAGCCGCTAAAGTTGGAGGACAGACGACAAGGTTCGCGCTCGCTTTGAAACAGTTGGTCGTCTGTTCTTGCTTTTCTTCGCTTGGTCATGCCTCGTGGGTGAGTAAAGATGTAATATGCGTGAATGGAAACATTTTATGAAGATTTTACTTTGAGAACGCGCTATTTGCGTAGCCATATCCACGTTTTAGACGAAGCCTCTTACAACACCAGCCAACACGAGCCTCGCAGACACATATCCCGTCATTCCCATGACGGCACGGTGCCCCCTTTAGAAACTCCCATAGACGGTGGCGCCAGATTACCCTCTAGGTGTTATAGTGAGAAACTCTATGATACCATCATTCCCATGACGGCACGGTGCCCCCTTAAGAAACTCCCATAGACGGTGGCGCCAGATTACCCTCTAGGTGTTATAATGAGAAACTCTATGCCTCCAGGCATTGGCCGACTATTGGCCCCGAGCTCCACCACTGGAAAAGCCGGCGCCACCGTCGGCGTGACCAAGCGTTGGGCGTGACATGCTATTAGGGATCACGTGGACATTGCGGCCGCGTCGGCTGCTTCGGGAGCGCCGAAGCGAGCTGAAAACGAGAGTTTAAATTCCCTCGTACGCTGCGGTCCTCATTTAGTGGCGAGATTTTCCCGCTTCGAGTGCCTCCTTTACAACGCTTGAAAGCACTACAATAGGCAAGTGGCTGCCTTCGAAGGCGCGCAACATGGTAGGCTACAGCTCGGTGCCGCAGTGCCGGACGTACGCAACGGAGCACGTAGCCGCAGGACAAGAAGCTGCGTGAAGCTTGGCTCGCGAAACATAAAACCGGCAAACAGCAATCGGCTACAACTCGGGTATCCAGCAAGCACAGACGCGGGGAAGATTTCTGCTACGGCGCCGGGTCTGCATGTTCGGAAAACGCGCATTGAGACGCTCGCCCGAGTCCGCTGCCCGACTAATGTCATGACGGTTTGGTCTATGAACTTGTCGATGTTATAGATACCGGCAAGTTCACTGGAGTGGAAAGGGAGCGGTAAGAAGCACATTAAAAAGAAAAGCATGGCATGTTGTCATGTTTGTGTTATGTATTAATGCACTGGATTACAAAAAAAGAAGCAGCGGGAAATGCACGCTGAGAACACCGATAAACATACAGTGCGAAGCAACTCGAGAAATAATATTGAAACGTCCAAGAACGTCCACATTTTCCCCGTCGTTTGGCGCTATGAAAATCTTTTGTTCATAACGTTTGTTCGTAGTATTTGCATCGCTCTCGGGTGGTGTTGGCATTTGTGTTTGGGGCCATCATTCTTTAAAAGAACGCGTTTATACGAAATGATACTGGTTGAACATAGCAAACTTTCGACAATGTTGTCCACTTTTCACTGCTGCATTTGTATTGTAATCGAATTTATTGCCTTTTCGCGCAATCAAAAGTTATGTCAACGGCGTCTTTCTAATTTATAAAATGAAATGTACGCAAGGCGGCGTTTCCTCCCGTGGTGCGAGTAACCAGCAAAGTCAACAAGAGACGGCAGCACCGGCGCTTAATTGCGTCGCGCTAGTGGACATCTCTGGCGCGCGCAACGCTATCGGTGATATTCGGCCGTTTCTCAGCCAGCCGAGTCGGGCTGAGTCACTTGCGTTTCACGAGATAGCGATAACGTGGCCTAGAACGTCCGCGCACCACCACTGGTAGGTCGCGTATGTTGTCTCGAGCAAGAAAACAAGCGCTTTGGCGCCAACATACGATGACTCATTCCATTTCCCGGGGACACGCATATTGAAGCAGACGACGGCTTGTACGCGACAGACGGTGGAAGCGAGAAGCGTTTTCGACGGAATAATCATACGCTTTGAGCTAGCTGCTTTTTACTGCGAAGGAAAACTGTGTTTCTTTACCGATAACGCTACAATCAGTGGCTTCATTTCATTTTCTTAGGCAGAACATCTATTTGGCGTGACGTTACGAAAGCAAAATGGGGCCATCAGCGCCATTTTATTCGCGTCACGTCTACATCACGCACCGAAGAAAATGGCGGAATGTCCAATGTGGGCCGAATCTTAGAACCGTTCGGTTGGGGAACCGTTCGTTTGGCCTCACCTGATTGCTCAAAATTTCGGCTACGTCACAGGTCGTCAGATGCAGCGGGGCGGTATCGCAATTTTCGAATACGTCACGCATCTGTCAATCATCTTCAAAGCGAACCGGTCGTAGGAACCGGCGAAGGGGTAGTCCGCTTTGGGTTCCGTTGCTGTGGATTGGCTGTTGGCTTGCGGCCCTGGCCGCGCGAGCCCGGAAATACGCGGGCGTCGCGCGCGCGTGCGTTGGTTGCTTCGGAGGCTATTGTTTGCCTTCGTGGTCTGCTTGGCGTTGCTCTTTCGGTGCCGAACACGGCTGGAAGTGCGATACGCGTTCTAAGAAGTGACAGGTAATGAGTTGCACTGCCCTTGCCGGCTTTCTAAGTAGACCTTTTGCAGGCTACGCTATCAAATGGAATAGACTCGTTTGCAAGCGTACCAGTAATCGTTCCACGCAGAGGAAGGAATATTGCGCGCTGAGATTCATCGCCACCGGCCTGCAGCTCCCAGAGGTGGGGCGGACGCGAAGTATTCATCGGAATGGCCTAGATCTCTGCTGCCGACACTGTCCACCCGACACTGTCCACACTAAAGGTTAAGTGAACGTGGACTGTTGAAATACCATCCCAGAAACCTCGAAACGCTTGTTTCGTGCGAAGAAGAGACTTATTTTAAGAAAAAATGCGTTCTGAAGCGTCCGCGTACCTCTATAGCGCAGTTCAAATCAGCCGCCCTCCGATCGAGGAGTGTTGACGTCATGATCTCATAGTGACGTTGCGCCGTCGGTGAGTAAAACGGCTACTGCAGACGGCGCTACGGCTTTTCTGCAGAAAACGCAAACGCGCGGCCAAAAATAGAGCCAAGACAGAGCCGACAGCAGCGCGAAAGCGGAACTATGGTGGCTAGCGGAAGGGAAAGCGCGCGACGATAAGCTGGTTCTTTATTTTGTGATGCCAACTTCGACGCTCGTAGCAATGGACGACCCTGACAACGACACATTGGCTCGCGATGCTGGGCTCGAGTTCAGCGATTTTAAGCACTGATGAACGTGACCTGCTGCTGAGGGCTCGCGCTGCCGGCGTCGTTGCGTACTACTGTACGACGGCGGCTTGCTTTGAATGGCACTCCACGCGACTTCAGTAAGTCGGCGTTGAACTCGTAATCCTCCGGACGAAAGTGCAGCGAGCACACTACGTGATTTTTCGGCTCTTTGCCAGCGCGCTGTGGTAGAGGTACGGCACTCAACCACTTCGAACGGAGAGGCTCACTCGTTGGCACACAGTGATAAGTAACGTTGGATTCACCGCTGCAACAGCCCTTGGCCAAGTTCCGCGGACCGTTCGCGCATCCCACGACATCACATGGACGTGGCATTCTCGCTGCTTGTTCCAAATGCAAGTTTCGCGAGCCAGCAGGACCACCGCAGCACGACGCGGTAAAGAAACAACTGAAACTCCAAAGCGCGCGCGGCGCAAAGTCGAGCGCGCGGAGTCGAGCGAAAACGAAACCTTTCGACCACACATACTGCTCGAGGGTAACGTCAAAATGTTATTTTTTCTTAGAATCGAATAGAAGTAGACAAGTAGCATTTTCTTCTGTCTTATATTCTAATGAAACGATCTCTTTAATACGAGTAGTTGAGTACTAGTGACATAAATTACGATGAGGAGTGCCTTCGTCATCGGGCTAGTACCGGAATGTCGCTGGGGAGTCTCAAATCGTGCCATGCATTTACCTCAATTTCTTGGTTACTAAAGCTCTTTTCGCGATTATATTGATGCCTTAGACGTTCTAGAGCATTGCTTTATCACTTTAACTTGACTTTATGGTAACCTTTAGTGTCTCTTTAATGACTATTGGTTACCTTCCCTCCTCATTACATGTACTGTCCATACCCATTTCTTTTTCTTGATTTCAACTAAGATGTCATTAACTCGCGTTTGTTCCCTCACCCAATCTGCTCTTTTCTTATCCCTTAGCGTTACACCCATCATTATACTTTCCATAGCTCGTTGCGTCGTCCTCAATTTAAGTAGAACCCTTTCCTAAGCTTCCAGGTTTCTACCCCGTACGTGAGTACTGTTAAGACACAGCTTTTATACACTTTTCGCTTGAGGGATAATGGTAACCTGCTGTTGATGATCTGATCGAGAATGCCTGCAAAACGCACCCCAGCCCATTCTTATCCTTCTGATTTATTTCCGTCTCATGATCCGGACCCGCGGTCACTACCTGTCCTAAGTATATGTATTCCCTTTACCACTTCCAGTGCCTCGCTACCTATTGTAAATTGCTGTTCTTTTCCGAGACTGTTAAACATTACTTTAGTTTTCTGCAGATTAATTTTGGGACCCACTCTTCTGCTTTGCCTCTCCAGGTCAGTGAGCATGCATTGCAATTGGTCTCCTGAGTTACTAAGCAAGGTAGTATCATCAGCGAATCGTAAGTTACTAAGGTATTCTTCATTAACTCTTATCCCCAATTCTTCCCAATCCAGGTCTCTGAATACCTCCTGTGAACACGTTGTGAATAGCAAGGGAGAGATCGTATCTCCCTGCCTGACGCCTTTCTTTATTGGTATTTTGTTGCTTTCTTTGTGGAGGACTACGGTGGCTGTGGAGCCGCTATAGATATCTTCCAGTATTTTTACATACGGCTCGTCTACACCCCGATTCCGTAATGCCTCCATGACAGCTGAGCTTTCGAGTGAATCAAACGCTTTCTCGTAATCAATGAAAGCTATATATAAGGGTTGGTTATATTCCGCACATTTCTCTAACAGCTGATTGATAGTGTGAATATGGTCTGTTGTTGAGTAGCCTTTACGGAATCCTGCCTGGTCCTCTGGTTGACAGCAGGCTAAGGTGTTCCTAATTCTATTTGCGATTACCCTTAGTAAATACTTCGTAGGCAACGGACCGTAAGCGGATCGGTCAATAATCGAGTGTATTTTCCGTTTAATTTGTTGTTTATGCTGCATGCAGCTCATAACACGTCAACATGTATTTGATTTATTATTCCACGATGAAAGCAGTGGCACACTTGCAGTCTCTCGCGACTGTCTGCCCTGCACGGGGGGTATAGAAACATTGTTTCTCCTGCCGCCTCCAGCACACTGATTAGTGATGGAAATAAATAATTGCCATGTCACATATCATGTCAGTGCCCCTTTAAGTCCCGAAATTATTGTCTTCTTTTAGGCAAATGATGGCCGCTGTTCCACCAAGCTAACAACGGCATACTAAGAGGACCCCTGAGTGATATGACGTTCTGCGGTTACGCTCGATCCTACTGCACGACTCGCCATGTCCCTTTGCAGCAGGTAATCGAAGTGCCAAAGCGCGACAATTCATTTGGGGGCAAACTGATTACTCTGTCTTGGGATTCGCATAATGAAAGGACATCTTAGACACGGCTGAAAGGCTGGCCTTGTAATTGTTATAGGCGTCAAATGTGGTGCAATTATGTGCCTAAGCTTTATCCCGCGGTATGATATGAGCGCTTAAGATTCTTAATCCCGAATCGGATGGACCGACGACGCTTCGTGTGATGACTGCGGTATAGCGAGGAGACTCCTGTTCTGTGCGACTGTGCTCGGTATACAATTTACGGAGACGATCGCTCGCAATCGTGGTACAGCGCGCTTTGACGAAACACCTGTAACAGAGGAAAACATTTTAGAACGCCGACATCACAGGCCATCGCAGCTGAGGGCGACGAGGGCACGGTGGCCGTTTTTAAGGGCGACAGAATCGGACAAGTGGCTGTAGCCTGAACAGATGTTTATAGTGCCGCAAGTGCTACACTACTGTGCGGTGACAGTGACTGACTGTGATCGTGTTATCTCTGCTCCCTTTATTCCGTTCTCTCTATACTTTCCTGTCACTTCACCTCCCCGTCCCCTCTCTTTTTGGCTAGAGTAGCAAGCCGGATCTTCCCCTCTGATTAACCTCCCTGCCTTTCTCTCTCTCTCTGTCTCTCTCTCTCTCTCTCTCTCTCTCTCTGTCTTGTCTTGCATAAGAGTCTTTGTTTTTTCTACTGCCAAGTGATCTTCACACCGCGTGATTTCAAAGATAGCGGAATGATGAACATTCAAATTGTATTTTGCACCATGCTTTTTTAATTTTTCTTTTCATTGAACAGCTTGGCTAAAGTTAGCTGGGACAGGTCCTGACCTGCGCTGATGCGAATGATGTTCTACAGAAATGATAGATTAAACTCTGCTGATGCGTTTTGTCGATACTCAGTCTTTCCTGGAGGACCTGATATACTGTCTATGGACAACAACCTCCTAAGCTGCGCTCCTCTACACACACCTTAGAAGTCATTAATCATTAGACCCCCCTCCTAGATTCGCTGTGCTAAATGTTGTCTTTTAAACAGAGTACGTGACTGACGACGTGTGGGCAGAGCGTAGTTTCTGCGTGCCGAAAAAGTCAGGGAGGCCAGCCATCGTGACCAATCAGGCAGAGTCATACATTCTCTGCTAAATATTAATTGCTTTGAAGTCATTAGAACGCTTCAGGGATGCGCGTACCAATGGAATCCATTGTGTTCATAAACTTCCCTTTCGGTCTGACTTATCGGCAGCTGTTCGTTGCGTACGACTCCGCAAGCATGGACATTTGCACAGAAATGAGGTATCGATGAAGAACTAAAGCCACGGCAAGATGCTGTCACAGTGACGTCACAGGTAACGATACCTGACGTCACCCGGATGCCAAGACGGCGGTCGCCAATTTTTTTTCTTTTGGTGTTACGCTGCTTTCTCGCATACTTGGGCTTCTGTTTCCGGTAGAAGTCGGCCATTTCCTGCTTTTCGGGAGTCTAGCAATCGAGCATGACCACTTACGTTACAGCCTGACGTTTTTTCCAGATAAATGGTAGGAGGAAAAAGAAAGAGAAGTCGCTAGCAAGATACTAAGCAACGAACTCTAAACGTCACATACAGGAAGTGACGTACGCTTTCTCGCACAGATGTTCAGCGTTCAGCGTGCGTTCAGATGTTCGCAGTGAGAGTGCGATCGCCTGCTGCCCAGAACCAAACCCTCCTTCCACTTTCTAAAGCGAAGCTTTCTTTCCCTCGTCGCTGCATACTTTGCGGGTGCACGCCGCCGGGTCACAGCTTTCTTGCCGAGTAACAAACTCGGGCCTGTAAACAGGCGTCCATTCTTGGCCAATTCCCGATAATGGATGAGCATTGTCGCAAAACGGGCACGGAAGCCATAGATGTATTCAGATACGAGTCTTACTTCGCTGTGCATACACCTTTCAGCATCCTTCCCTCGACACGGTATGTATACATGCATCGCAATCGTCCCCACAACGCAGACAGCCAACAGCTACGGGCGACTAGGCAGTTCTCCCGTGTCATCCACCATATTGCAGCTACCTCGCCCACTCCAACAGGTCTTGCGTCATTTAGATTCCAACGTTGCTTGGATCTGCGTGTCTTTCTTTCTTCGGCATAGAATGAAAACCAAGTCACGCAGGAAACCAGCAGGAAATGGGAGAGCGGTGGCGAAGACCGCGACATGGAGAGACTCGCTCTTTCCACGGTCCAGCCAGGAGGACCTGCGCACTCCAGCGGATGACTCCACTTCGCCGAGCGCCGGGAACGTTTCTTCATTTCCGCGTCTCGTTCGAAGGCGGCGCGAACGCGACAGTACGGGAGAACGTGATTCGTACGGACTATAGTGACAAAGAAAGAAAGAAAGAAATGAAACGAAATCGCGGAAGCCACGTACGCTCTGCGCTGGGACACTCGCACAGGGACACGTGCATCTCCATAGAGAAATTCATTTGCGAGTCTAATCGATTTCGCCGTTAATCTCATCGCTCCTTTGGTTCTTCGCTCATCGGTCTCCTTCATGTTTTCTCTTTCTCTCTCTATGTGTGTGTGTGTGTGTGCGTGTGTGCGTGCGTGTGTGTTTGCTCAATCAGAATTACAGTTCAAAAATATATTTCTGTGCTTTACATCGCTTTCGCTCATATTTATCGTAATTACAGATTTCTAAATCAGCCCAATTCTTGGCCAATCCCCTAGAGTGGGTTTGTGCCACTGGCTTTAAGGTCATCATCATCGTCGCCACCTGCCAACGCAGACAGATCACTTCGAATACTTTCTCTCTATCTAATGCAGCACGTAGAATAACTATAGCGCCCAGATTGCGTCGTCTGCGCTCATCAGAGGCGCATTCGGAGCAATCGCGGCCAACCAAGCCAAGTCAATCCAAGTCGCGGGCAGTACCCGGACGGGGACGAAAGCGACGCGGGAGACGGTAGTTGAAGCAGCTAACAGAAGTAGTAACGCGAAAAAGAAGGCCAGAACGTGAAAGCGGCGACGGGGAGAGCTCTAGTACTTTTTGCGTCCTTTTTTTTGCAGACGACCAACGAATGAAACGAGGTGGACAGCGGAGAAACAGCAGACGACAGCAGCCCGGAGGCCGGGAACGTGGAATATAGATAGAAGGAGGGATAAAAAGAAAACAAGAAAATGCACGTGAGAGCCGGCAGAGGCGCACGGCGCAAATGCTCCTACGGCACGTATTTCCATCGACAAATCGGCGACGAGGACGTGAGATCTCGATTAAAAGAAGCGCAGAACAACAGAAAGAGGGCTTATAACCCCAGAGACCCCACAGCGCGGCGCGAATGAAGACGAACAGCGAAAAAAAAGAAAAGAAGAAGCTCGTCGCCTACTGAAAGGTACCCGCCAATCAGGTAAAAGAGAAAGCAAAGAAAAATTACAGACGCGCAGGAAGTCAGCGGGTCACGAAGGCCACGGAAAGCCGCCACCGCCCTCCTCCTCGCCGTCCGTGGCCGTTGCCACGGCAACGGCGTCACCAATAAGGTGGCGCAACCTCGCGGAGCGAGCGGGAACCGCGGGTTTTTCCCTAAATAAGGAAGGCGGAGGGAGAGAAGGGGTGAGGTTGGAGGGACTAGGGGAGCTAGCAGTGGGGGAGGGGGGGGTTGGAAAGCGAGGGAGAAAAGCCCCGGCGCGCCCCTGCCGCACTCTCGCTCTTCCGCCACCCTTCCCCCCACCGTGCGCTAGCTGCGGCGGCAGCCGCCGTCGCATAGCGAGGGGGCGGTCGGCTTGGCGTGCGACGTTGTACTGTAGGTCAGTGCGGCGAAGCAGCGCTCTAAGTGCGCGCTGACAGCCGTCGCCGCCGACCTTTTTTTTTTTCTTCCAGCACGCAGGCGAGGAACAGAAGAGGTCGGACGCGCAGACAGCGCGTCGAGAAGAGGAACGGGGAACTGCGAATTACGAAGCCTCCGAGGGAGAGTGAACAGACGTGCGGCGGGCTCCGTGGAGCCCGGAGTTCGACGATGGTGGTGGCGACGGTGGAGGAGGCGTCGGGCATCTAGCGACGACCCCCCCGTCTTCGACACAAGCGCGAAGAAAGTTTCTGTTTGTTTGTTTGTTTGTTTCGTCTGTTCCGCGATCGTTGGTGACCGAAGAGACCAGCGCGGCGAGAAGCTCGACTGTCGGAAGCCCGCTGCTGCGGCGGCGGCGGCTTTCGAAAGGGCGACGCAGCTGCTGCTGCGGCGGCAACAGCCAGCCATGGAACGTCGCGCGGTCGACGGCGCGGGCCCCGGGTGCAGCGACGAGGAGCCCGGTGCTCGCCGGTTCGTCGCGGGACGAGCGAGGCAGCGCGCCGTGCGCAAAGCGGTCGCGCTGCTGGCCTTCCTCGCCGCCTGCTGCGCACTGTCCCGACTCAAGACGCGTGAGTATAACGTGTACGCATGTACGTATGTACATATGTACAGTCGACCAAAAAAGTTTACGGACCAAGAGATCTGACACGAGGCTGAATATCTTCTCAGTCTCAAAACACAACCTGCAGGTATTCCCATTTTTAGCCTTTTGCGGCATACGCGAACAACATTGTGATGCACAATTTCACGGGCTGCTTTTAAAGGCTGCTCGTATATCTTGAATTTACTGAGATCCCGTGGTCCGTAAGCTTTTTTGGTCGACTGTACATGCATAACACACCACAGTTCGCTTAGTTCGCCCGCCTCGCCAGCCGAACCGAATGTCCCGCTCAATTGTACCGCTTGAGAATATACCTAGACAAGGCGTACTGTTCTGGATATTGCGTCATTCACGCGGAGCGTACGCGATTCGCGTTCCGCGCAAGTGAAAGCTGTTCAATAGTATACTCATTCCTATCGTCCATTAGTGGCCAGGCGGCCGCCAGACTACGACAAAAAAAAAATAGAGAGAACAATCTACAAGGAAATGACTACATTCCGGCATTTGACAGGGGTACACTCTGGCGTAACTAGTAGCGTCTTAATTGCCGACGGAGTGTACTAAGGCTTCGGGAGAGTCGGTGATCCTTCTAATATACAATGCTCTGCGCATATATACAATTCCTTGTATAAAGTCCTTGCATGCGCATTATATGGACGGTACGAGGCGTACTTGAATGGTGGATGTATACTGCGACTGTATCGCAAGCGGGCACGAAACTTGCAGACCTCTAGTAGTTGAAGGAACCGTGGAAGGTGCATCCAGGGTACCGAACTCGATAGATGCAACCTGGGAAAGGAATAAAATTGCACTCCCGTGTGTTTGGCGCAATAGTTTAACCACATTTAACGCCGTACCACGTAGTCCAAACATCTGCCCTTCTGTGGAAAATGGCACAAGCTGACTGGCGTGAAACGTTAGTTAATTGACGTCATAACTAATCAGGAAATACGTCTCGGCAAGCGTACAGGTCAACCACCGCAGAAATGCAGCGCTAACTGACAACGTCCCTATGGTGTCGGTTTCTTGCGTCGAGAGATAATTAACGATCCGGAGGAAGGTCAGGGTCAGCTGTTCCAACCATTACGAGAACCTGTATATTAGCATTGCGCAACGTCCTGTATGCTAATGAATGAATGAATGAATGAATATTTGATGTTTAATGGCGCAAGGGCCAGGTGTGGCCAAAGAGTGCCATGATCGCGTATGCGAGAGGCGCCGCCTAAGTGGTATAGATTTACCAATGTAAACGCGTCCCGGTGGTTAGGTGGATACGGAGCGTATACTGCAGCCGAGAAGGAGGTCGCCGGTTCGACTACCAGCCGTTGTGGCCGCATTCCGACGGGGGATGGGGGTGGGGACGAAATGCAAAACACGCTCGCGTACCGAGCTTTGGGAGCACGTTGATAACCTTTCTTTTTATTTTCATTTTAATAATAAAAAGAAAGACCTCGGGCAACTTCCCCCCTTCTCGACACACACACACACACACACACACACACACACACACACACACACACACACACACACACACACACACACACACACACACACACACACACACACACACACAGACACACACAAACAAACAAACAAACAAACAAACCAACCATACCCCTCGATTAAGCTTGTTAATCGAGGTTAATGTGGACCAATCAAATTAATTTCGACCATACACAGACGGTCCAAATTAATATGCATGACGTCCACTGTCGCACGGAGTCTCTCGTATGCCCTGCCTTTAGTCGAAACGACGTTATAAACCTAAGCAATCAACAACCAGCGTTCACGACAGCTTATCGCTTTCCTATTTTCTGCGCCCGTTGACAAGCGACTATTTGTCGTCCACAGAGAGCGATAGAAAAAAAAGGAAAAAAAAAGAACACGCGCATTACAAACGGGGATATTACGACATGTCCTTGCACGTTCTTGCCCCTACACGCCGCCGCATGCATGCATGCATTATCCGACAAAAGCGTGCGACCCGCAACTATAGGACACGCACCGCTGTTCTCCGTGGGTCTCTCGTGACTATTCCTCGTCGCGAGTCGATGGAGAAAGCGAGTTCGATAAATGCTTGCGACACAGGGACTTCACTTTCTCGCTTCTCCTTTCTTTCTTTCTTTCTTTCTTTCTTTCTTTCTTTCTTTCTTTCTTTCTTTCTTTCTTTCTTTCTTTCTTTCTTTCTTAATTTTATCTTTATCGCAGTAATTTCACGCTTTCTCAGCAGAGAACACTCTCACCTCCTCCCTACCTCCCTTACTTGTTTACTCTGTTTACTTCGTCTATTTACTTTTATTTCTTGGCTGGCCGCGGCATTGCAGCCACTGGCCGCAAATGCTCGTCGTATCGGCATTTTACGCTGAACTATACCGCGTACGATCAACGTTCTCACGTTCAAAACAGCGGCGACGTATACCCGTAAGAAACTATTTGTTTACTTATTTATTTAGGTATTTATTTACGTATAGTACACGCTGCGGACCAATTAAGGTCCAAGCGGGAGGACGGAGCAGAAAACCGTCAACCTCGACGCCGTTCACGATGCACCACTGTTCTCCGCACGTCAAGAGCTGCGCCAATTTCCTCCACATTACATACCGAATGAGACTAAAAAAAAAAAAATTAAATTATGGGGTTTTACGGGCCAAAACCACTTTCTGATTATGAGGCACGCCGTATAGTGGGGGACTCCGGAAATTTCGACCACCTGGGGTTCTTCAACGTGCACCTAAATCTAAGCACACGGGTGTTTTCGCATTTCACCCCCATCGAAATGCGGCCGCCGTGGCCGAGATTCGATCCCGCGACCGCGTGCTCAGCAGCCTAACACCATAGCCACTGAGCAACCGCGGCGGGTTGCCGAATAAGACTATATAGCGCACATATACAGGGGTCTTCCAATTAATAACAGCGGGTGCTCGCCGAGTGCGCAAAGCGCTGTGCGCATTGCGTGTAGCTGTCCCCGCTTGCATCACCCGACACAGCGGTGACGGTAAGGACCCTCCACGAGTCCGCGGATGGCTCACGAGCGTCACGAGAAAGCGCGAGATGGGAGGGAAACAACAACAACAACAAAAAAAAAACGAATTCTTGCGAGGTCGCCGATGAAAGGTTGGTCAACACCTGACGGCGGGCAGGAATTACGACCACGGAAAGACAGACGCAAGGCTTTATTGAAGTGCGTGTATAGGCAACGCGTTCTTTCTTTACGTGGAACGGAGAGTTTCTTTTGAACGAAACTCTCATATCTGGGCCCCCGCGGGTATTTGCAGAAAGGTTACGTAGGCAGGCGTACATTGGCGGCAAGAAAAATCTTCCACGATAACTTCTCTAATTACCCAAATTGCAAAAATTGACAATGAATTGAAATTGAAGCCGAGGAGTAGTGAAGTCATGCCTGCTTAGCAAAATAAAAAAAAGGTCCTAGGACTATAGCATACTACTTTCTAGATAACCGTCCCCAAAATCTGCTAAAAAAATAATTTGAGTTAGGATCTTCCCAAACTGCTAGAGGCACGCCTTTCGGAAACTGCCTTGACTGGAACGCCAATGTATTTATTTCGTAGCGTGTATACTTCAGGGTCGCACATCTCAAGAGTGGTGCTAGTCTTAGTATTTCTGCTATACGCATACGCAGTTTCACAACTGCACCGTTTCAACCTCGCAACTGGAAGATGTGCCGTAACGTTCTGACGAAATTATTAATTTTTTTTTTCTTGCCGCTACTGTCCATCACGCGAGGTATATACCTCTCTGAAAAAACGACATGGGTCTACAGATATGAGTTTCATTTAATATAACGCGTTCCCCAATATATATATATATATATATATATATATATATATATATATATATATATATATATATATATATATATATATATATATATATATATTGATGTGAAAGTCGTAGGTAACGCTTACACAAAACGGATTTTCGCACGAGAAATGCGACAGCGATAACAATCGTCGACCTATACACCAAGAACGAGCACACTTCCCGTTACCCTTGTCCTCCAAACGATTTCGATAGGACAGACATGACACGCACCACGAAATAAGAATAAATACCTTTGAGGTCCAGTGAACAAATAAAAGAAACAAAACTCATGCTATGCTCTCAAAAGGGAAAATAGGTTCCGCTGATGGCTCATCATCTTGTTCTTCGTGTGACCTTAGTTTCCTTATTACATTTTTTCTGTCCTAATTCATATAAGCACGTCTTTCACGAACTTTCCGTTTCTGCTCTTAGTCGTGCGTGCGTGCGTGCGTGTGTATGCGTGTGTTGGAGCTAACAGAATTTTTAAAAATGCCCGCATTCTGCTTCTTGCGCTGGAGCGCACTAATAGGTGGCCAGTTTTTTGCGCTAAAAATCCAGACATCATCGAGTAATTACCAAAAATTTCGCTTTTTCACTTTTAAACTGCACTTGCTTTACGGAATATGCTGCATTGTTCTTTTCACTGTAGCCGGGGAGTTCGCAAGGAATAAACCTTTGGAATGAATTGCAAAGAAGACGACAGTTTGGTTGCATCCGCTGCCACAATGTGCAGCGAAATGCACTGGTGTTTCCGTTACAGATTTCTGCTTAAATGCATAAAAGGCGTTGTGTAAAAAAAAAAAAAGTATAAGAAGGAGAGAACGCAGGTGGAACGGTTCACTTTCACCGCAAGTTTGACGTCGCTCATGTCAAAACTAGTGCTATACTATAGTTTCAAATTTCATCCGATTTGGATGAGCATTGAGAACCAACTGGCTTCGATTCGTAAATTGCGTCATGCGTCGTGAAGCTTACGCTTAAAATCTCGACGAGTTATATTTTGCTAATTATTCCATTACGTCTTTTTTTATTTTTACTTCTTGTGCAATGTCCCCCTCATCGAGTAGTCTAGCTCAAGGACTACACTTGCGCTATATAATAGCACGGGTAATTTTTAATAATTCCGCAGGTGTAAAAAAGAAAGGAAAAAAGAAAAAAAACCTGTTACGTCTTTATAAACGTTGCGTATAACGTTTTCTTTTTTTCCGCGTTTCCCGACATACAATGTGTAACTCCATAAATAGGCCGCACTGTACTACAATGTCGCACCGTGTCTGTCTATACCAGTACATGCAGTTGGCCGTCCGCTGAATCCGAAAAAGAAAAAAAAAAAACTGCGCGCTGCTTTCCCTCTCTCCCTCTCTCTTCCCCACACGAGCAGAAGTGAATGATTTAATATCACGCCGTGTCATGCACGACAGATCTAATTTCCTTTCCAGCCAATACGACAGCCGTTCAACTGAGGAGCGCGGAGCTCGAACTGCAGCCATGTGATACAACGCCCGAACTCGCTCCGTATCAGCGGTCATCAATTTAAAAAATAACCCGCCGTGGTTGCTCAGTGGCTATGGTCTTCGGCTGCTAAGCACGAGGTCGCGGGATCGAATCCCGGCCACGGCAGCCGCATTTCGATGGGGGCGAAATGCGAAAACACCCGTGGTACTTAGATTTAGGTGCACGTTAAAGAACCTCAGGTGGTCGAAATTTCCGGGGTCCTCCACTACGGCGTGCCTCATAATCAGAAAGTGGTTTTGGCAAGTAAAACCCCGTAATTTTTAAATTTAAGAGATGATAATAATAATAATAATGATAATAACAAAATTAATAATAATAAGAGCGTCCTGGAAAATGGCGAAACAATGACGCTGGCACGGAGAACGCATCGTCCGTCGAGACACGTCGCTCACGTACACAGCGCTATAAGACGAAGTCGTGCGTTCGACTCCCGACGACACTTCGATGAGGAAGCGGAACGAAAGAAGGAGAAAAAAACATATTTAAGAAATTTAGGCACATGCCACGCACTGCGGCATTTGGTGGGAGAAGCCTTTCCTGGTACCATTATTAATATAGGCAAAATGGCGCATCATAAGCCGCGTGACGGTGCTGTGGATTTCGGCGACGAACTGGTTCCTCGCGGCCACCCACGTACGCACGGACGCACGTCATCACACAGATGACGACGTGCACCCCGCATACCATCCACAAACAAAATGGCGTCATACGGAACGCCCCAACAGAACTCATTGCTATAACACGTTGTCCATGCGTATATACGATCGCGCCAGATCACATAAGGACTGGGACGCATGCAGCGTGCTGTATACACCTTTCCATCACGTATGCGCATTTAACGCGCATACGTCGTCTGTGGCTGACTTCGGGACCCGAAAGTATGTATACTCCATTCGGGGGCATAGGCGAAGCATATACCTCTTCGACCACGTCTACAGTGAACCGCCGCCCACAATCGTTGACGATACTCAGGGAGGTCTGACGTCGGAGAATGACGAAACGCAGCAGAGAGAGAGAAAAAAAATGCGCGCTTTCATTGCGCCATAGCTGATGGCTGGTCTCACAGCAGCGTGTCAATTAAGTGAACGGCACACAGGATAATCCAGCGATTCCCATCGGATGACCGCGAGAAAGGACCGAGAAGGTCTACGCCGTCTCGCTCGAAAGGACTGCTTGGAGGTGCGGCACACGGACAGACGAAAAGTAAGATGCCGACGAAAGGCAGTCGATAGCGTCGTCAATGCGTAGAAGGGGGATACACGTCCTTCTTACAGTGACGGCGTTGAGACGCCGGCAGTCAACACGAGATCGCCATGTATAACCGTCTTTCTTTTGAACCAGAATCGCTAGCTGATGCTGCCCCCCACGGACTAAACGATCCTTTGATTACGTTCTTATTTAGCATTTCGCGGACGTGGTCGTTGTGCACCCAAAGCTACCGCAAGGAATGGTTCGAACGGTCGGCCTGCGTGCAAGCCTGCTGGACGAGGGTGTTCCTTCACGGGACGCAAAATGCACCCTCACGTGGCGCCACCGAACTTCCTCCGTGGTTGGTGACCCACATACCGACGCTTGCACGTAGAGTTGTGTTCGTCTGTACCACGCAGAGCGTCACAATACATGCATGATGACGAGAGAAGGGCCAGCGAATTCCGTCGCACGTGCAACCAGTCGAGTGGTGCCAACACCCTCTAGAGAACTTAAGGCCTTCTGGCTGACCCTCTCCCCTTGAGCGACGTCACGCACAAGAGGCCAACATAGAAGTTCCCTGCAGCGTGCTACGAAGCTACGAGCGGCGCACCAGTTTTGAAAATGAAGCGCGGAAGCAGTGGCGTAGCTAGGTCATCTGGCACCCGGGGCCCATAGGTCTTCTGTAACACCCCCCCCCCCCCCGGTGTAGCCGGTGTAAAGGGAAAAGGGTGTACTCAGACGTATATGACACCCCCCCCCTCCCCACTGGTCCCTTGCACCCGGGGCCCACGGCCCCCCGGCCCCCCTCTTGCTACGCCACTGCGCGGAAGATATACAATGGTTAATCCCGGCAATTCGGAGAAGACCGAGGGGACGAAAGCGGCGACAACAATTCAATTAGTTCCAGGAGCCCTGCCGCTCCTTGAATAGCTTCGGGGTTAAACAAGTCCCGGCATGCTCGGCCACGCTATTGCATGCTTCCGAACGCACATTTTTTTCTAGACGTGACCAGTGCATGTAGTCTCAACACTTGTGCTGTGCTTGCGATTGTGTGTACCGCGAGTCTTCATTGCCCGGAATGTGGAGTGCCATGCCAAGATATGCCTATTAAGTGCTGCGTGCCCAATTGCCGGAGCAATTACATGTACAAATCAAGGCAGAAAAATAATGTCTTCAAGTCTCCGCAATATGAAGAAGCCCAGAGTGCCTGGATTAGTGTGGTACCACGTGCAGACTTCATTGTATTAGCGCACTCCAGGGTAAGATGTTCAGAACTTCTTTAAATAGTTACCTTTGAAAAATACGGAAAGTTAATAGCTCAATTACAGCAAGTGCATTTACAGAAAGTGATGATTCCTCAGAGTTCGACGCCTGCGAGGATAGACATAAATCTGAATTTGTGTTAAGGCACCTTTTGTGGTGTAGGACGAATATTTTATTGAAAACTACTGCTGCAAGATGAATGACAAAATATTGGATGCCAATGTTAAGGCAAGGAAGAGAAAAGCTGAAACTCTGCGCAATAGGGCAGCTGTTTTCGTGTAAATAGCTGGACAAATGTTTTATATCCCATTTGTAAACTCATTTGAGTTGTTGTAAATTAGTGGACTGCGGTAATTAGTGCGTCGAAAGCGAGATTATTCATTTGACGATAATCTAGATTGTAATAAATACATGTGTCCCCAATAATATTGTTCATACGCAATTGTGAAGCTAATCGAGTGCATTACATTCGTCATTGCCGTGCCGTAAAAACCACAAGTACAAAATACGGAAGGAGAAGTTTTTATGGAATCAATTTACTTGAAGTAATAGGTATGAAGTATGGGGTATAATAAATAATAATAATTCACAAAAAACATACATTACAAAGACGACAAAGCGCGATGCTACAAAAGCTTCTGGCATCAATACATGCACAAGCTTTACAAAGCTGTTTTGTATCTGTGCCTCTAAATAAATGGTTTGTTAGGTGCCTGCTGCTCATACCGCAGTTTCGACTGAAGAAAACGTGTGGAGTGGTCAATAAAAGCATACGGCTGCTAGGTGAACCAAGCCGCGATCCCTTCACTGAACCCGTATCCCCGAGCGTACCGATGGCCTCTTGCCCGTGACGTCACTCGCCGAGCACTCCGGCCTTCTAGTCTAGGAGGTGTTGGTGGTGCGCGCTCACACACTCTCTCTCTCTCAAACACACACACACACACACCATGCGACGTGGTAATCGGTTTAGGCGAAGCTTTCACGGGTGTTCCGCGACGAACGCGGCTCTTTAGCGGCCATCTGAAAGTACAAAGTAAACCGTCCAATTCGGACACACGTTCACCTGGAAACGCCTCACTCGACGCAAACTTGATTACGCCCCAACACGCGTACGTCCCACGCATATGACGACGAAGGTACGGCGAGGACGAAGTGACGACGACGACGAACGGAACGACCACTGCGGCACGACGCCGACGGAATGACCGTGCGACGACGACGACGCAATGGCGACGAGAGCACGGCGATGTCGGACTGCTGACGTCAGAATGACGCCGACGCGATTGCGACGGCGTAAAGACGACGGCACGATGGAGATGGAATGATGACGACCGACTGGTGACGACGGAACGACGATCGTGAAGCGTGACGATCGTCGTTAAGTGGCGACGCTAGAAAATTACGGGGTTTTACGTGCCAAAACCGCTTCCTGATTATGGGGCACGCCGTAGTGGAGGACTCCGGAAATTTGGACCACCTGGGGTTCTTCAACGCGCACCTGAATCTAAGCACACGGGTGTTTTCGCATTTCGCCCCCCATCGAAATGCGGCCGCCGTGGCCGGGATTCGATCCCGCGACCTCGTGCTCAGCAGTCCAACACCATAGCCACTGAGCAACCACGGCGGGTTGGCGACGCTAGAGGGACGACGGCGGAACAATGACAGCGCGGCAGCGAAGAAACGACGACGACGGGAACGAAGGCGACCAAACGACGGGAATGGAATGACGACAACGGGTGACGATAAAGGCGCGTCTGTGTCGGAGCTCGCGGTCTGCGCTATTCGGTTAGTGGTTTGCAGTATAACCGCGGAACCGGCCCAAGTCGGCGGCCGGCACCCGAAAAGCTTGGGAGCAAAGAAGGGGATTCGCTTTAAGGCATATCGCAAGCAAAAAATATATATAAAATGGCGATTACCGCCGACAACCCCACCACGCGTGAAAGAATTGAATCTCGAAATATGTGCGACGTACCGCACGATTATTCGACACCGAAGAAAAGCGACAGCCTATTTTGGTTGCAAAAGAATGCCAACAAATTTACGTTTATGCTTTCCTTTCTTTTCTCTCTCCTTTTCACTTGCTCAATAGAAACAAAACATACAAGCGATGACAAATCCGTAATGCAAAGAAATCTTGGTTCGTCAATGTTAACCATGTGCACCTGTGAAGTGGTAACACCAGGGTGTCTACCAAGTTGACATTTCCAAATTCCCTGAGTTTTCCAGGTTTTCCCTGAGCACCTTTGCGAAATTCCCTGAATGAGTCAGATCTTTGTTTTATGTCAAGACAGGCTGACACCACGTTGCCCGATGCTGTCACTCTCTAGTAAGCATGCTGAAACAAAAAAATGACTTAATCCAGTTTGAATAGTAAGGAGTAATATATATTTTATTTAAAAAGAAAACAGAAGGAAGGTGTCAGTAAAATGCACAGCGAAAGAAATGGTAAAGCTCATTCCAAATTGAGTCGAACATTTTCAAATACGAATGAAAAGGAGATGCATACATAAGTAAATAATTTTTAAATATCAGCTATTTCTATCAACTGATAGCAAGCTCATCTGTATGAGGACCTGAACTTTGTCACAACTAAGGTTCTCTCTCAGCAGCTGGGAAGTCAACCTCAACTGTCCTGACATACTCTCAGCCCGTACACAACATCTCAGTGTTGGGTTTCACTGCGTAAACAATTTATTTTGGTTTGGATGAGGGACACCTGTGTCTCAGCATCAGCCATCACTTAGTTTTTTTAGCTCAAGCTCCTTCAAAAAGGTGGCGGCACCCTTCCTTTCCCGTTAATTCCTCAGTGCGTCGGTCCTTTCTGTTCTCATCCTCCTTCTACCACGCTTTCACCACATGGATCATCTGAAGCATCCTCTTGGTCAGTTGTACAGTCAACATTTGATTTCTTGGACTTCCGAGGGGCCGCAAAAAAAAATTGAAAAAAAACGGGCAGTCTGAAAAAAATTAATGCATGTCTTTAACTGCCTTTAAGGGCTAAAATTACCACAGGCACGTCTCAAAAAGCTCTGAAGGCCTGCCAGTACGCTTTTTAGGCATATCAGGGCTTGTACTGTGACAGAAGACGACGTGCACGCATGTGTAAGTAATGTATACTGTGTCCCGCGACAATTGCCCCCTTCCCACGCTTGTTATGCTTCACCGCCTAACACTAGTGTACCGAGGCGAAGCTAACTTGCGCAGACTGGCATTACGCAACGCGCTGTGCTCTGCGAGCTTCAAAGCCAATCGCTAGGATTACAAAGGCGGAGTCGGTGCCATTGGTGATAGCGGCGAATTCTTTCAATGAAAAACACGGCACCGCACGGCAAGAAGCTTAATAGCGAACATAGAAGCAGCTAGGCCTGACGTTGCCGCGGTGGTGGTTACGGATTTGCGGATTTGCCTGCGAGAGTGCCGGTTCGAGGCGGCGAGATAATCAAAATAGCGGCGGTGGCGGCTTTGATTAATGCCATTTCAGACCTGCAGTCGGGGCAATATACATTGACTATATGGAGCACGTGGTGGTGCCGCAAAACCGTGCAAATTATCGGGCATGTCCGAAAAATCGGGCGTCTAGAAAATCGGTCGTTAACTACTCTGGCAATACATCGTGCCGATGACACGGCGTCAATAATGATTCGTTGCGATTCCTCTGTTACTGGAGCCAGCATTAACACGACTTTCGTTCCCTTTCAATAAAGTTACAGCTAATTTTCCCTGATGGAAGCACAAATTCCCTGAGTTTTCCCCGAGTTTTTCCAGACTGTTCAAATTCCCTGAGAATTCCCGGTTTTCCCGGTTTTCCCGGTTGGTAGACACCCTGTAACACGTACACCACGTAAAAATACGTCATATCGAGACGTGAAGTTCAATTGGACGGGGCGTGCATTAGAGTATGTGAGGCAACTTTGACGTGGTCACACATACTGCTGGCAAGAGTATGCGTACAGTGTGAACAGACGTCGTATGCAGACGTGATGTTCAATTGGATGGCGCGAACATTAAAGTGCAGCGTCTTCGATCGTTAGTCTCGCTTCAGTCGTTCTTTATTTACAGACGCATCCAACACACAGACACAAAGATGGAGCCGGTGCCGGCAGTCACGATGTTAACATGGCGCCGTGCGCGCACCGATAGTCACCATGTCCCCACAGATGTCGCTGGTCTCGCCGGCCTCTGGTTTATTACCCTCATCTATCCAGCCATCACTCAAGGAGGCGCGAGGTGAACAGGGAGGGCCGTTACGTCACTTCTCGCGGACCCATCGTGAAAAAAAGAAAAAAAAAGAGAGAGAGAGAAGAGTCACAGCTAAAACGCAGTTTGAGACGACAACACGCTGGTCGGTGACCGAAGCGGCCCTCGGGGGATGATGGTCAGTGGTGTCAAAAGCCGGAGGAGCAGCTCTTCCAAGATGGCGCATCTGCGTTTGTTTGAGAGAGAAAAAAAAGTGAGCTAGCATGAAGGAGCGCATGCGAACGAGTTGTGCGGAAATCCGCAACGGTGTGGCACTTTCCTGAAAAAGAAAAAAGGAAAGCTTCCTCCGCGCCTCTCAAGCCAATCTATCAAATCTGCCAGCCAGTTCATTTCGTGAGAGCGAGTGCACCGGAAGGGCAGTGGTGCCGGGTTCGACTCCCAGAACCTTTCGAGGCAAGCAACCCGTATGCATCTCCATTCGTGCTACTTCTAGGAGGTTCTCAAATGTTCCTTCCAAATAGGTCGTGTCTGCAATGTGGCGGCCACGACGTGTTTTCGGCTCTGCTGCCGTTTCCGGCGCTTGCAGTCCGCGTAAGCCTGTCCTCCGAGATCTGTTGCTGTTGCTCAGAGGCAACCGTGGCTGGTGCGTGGATCTGCGCACCACCGATTTCACCGTACGCGTCTCGCACGCAAAAACAAAGAAAGAAAGACGACGCATGTAGCGAGTTTCAAGGTTGTCTAACGTGTATGCGAGATGTCCTAAGTTGATACTGTATATCTTGAAATGCGCGAACGTCATCGACGTTACCGTGACGTCATGACAGCTAGCAGGGTCCCTATTTCGTGCAGAGGCAAGGCTAAGTACGATGACGTCGCTTACAAAAACTGTTTAACAAAGAGTGCCCCCACACATTTCTGGTGGCTGCGCACACGCGTGACAACCACGTCAATCGCAAAGGCAGAGCGAGCCAATGCACCACGACGCCATGGCACATCTGCATTCCGGGTACCAAAGCCAAAATTAGTCTGTGGAAAAGAAAAAAAAGTATTGTAGTAAACTATCAAGGCGCTGCGACACTTGCCGCTACTTTCTGGAATTCAGGAGGTTTAGTTGGACCTTCATTTAACACGGAAAAAATAGAGAGATAAAATGACAAATCAAAACTTCATTACGAGTGCCGTTTCTTTTTGGGACGGGGGGAGGGGGGAGTTTTTTCAACCCATACCGGAATTGCATACCGGTCTGGGTTGCGCTTTCTAAGACAAAGCAACTGATAGTTATTGAGAATTACCGTCTTTATATATATATGTATACATCACCTAACAGCCTCGTGCCACTTCCTATCGCGCTGACAGATTCAAGAAAGATTATTTACCTGATAGGACAATTCACGGTGTACTGACACATTTTGCCCCTTCGCTGATCATGGCTTCCGCCTCTGTAATGTGCCGCGTACGTTTATCTTTGTGGAAGCTGATAATGTCATGTTAACTTCACGTCGTTGCTACTTTACGCAGTTCCAAAGGCGCTTGGTGACATAAGGCTGAACGCACAATTTCCTACGTACGTTACTCTTCACGGAGCATGCAGGGTAGATGTAAATGCGACCACCAGCGCCGGTGGCGACATCCGTCTTCTGACGGCGTGTTCAAGCAGGTCACGTGGAATCCTTACTCTAACTGTACGCCCATGTTCGACTTAGGTAGAACGGCATCTTGGACAGCAGTTTGCTGGCGACATTCAAGATCCCCATGCCATTCCGTACACCACACACAACCCCGCGAAGACCACAGAGAAACGAGCAAGAAAGGAGCGACGCACCGCGAAGCCAGCAGCCGCGGGGTCACCACCAGGGGTCGGTGGGCTCGGTGCGGTCCTTGACCTCCTCCTTGAGGAGCACCAGGACGACGAAGAGCACCACCGCGATCAGCAGGACGAGGACGACCACACCGACGACGACGGCGATGATGATCTTCTTCTTCTTCGCCGGGTCCATGCCGCCTCCGGCCGGCCCCCCTGCTGCGCTGCTTTCCACCCCGGACATCTCCGACATCCCCGACATGCCCGACATCCCCGACATGGCCGACATCTCCGTCATGGCTGGGCCGGTTCGCTAGCGCGCGCCGACCTGCGAGGTCGGCGGCTCGACTCACAAGAAGAGAGGAAGGCGAGCGACCCCCGCAGCGACGCTGCGGTCCTCGGACCACCGAGTGTGGCTAGCCCCGGGCGCTGGACGTCTCGGGCGCCTGCTAGAAGACCGCGGCGACTGCGGAGTTGAGCTCGGCGGACGTCCGGTCCCGCTCCGACATGCACGTCGCCGCCGCCACTGCTGGCTGGAAGGAGACTGGCCTGTGTTCCCGAGCGACGGTTCCAGGAACGGCGCCGTGGCCGGTCGCGGCGCGACGGCCTTGGGTCCCTCGGGTGGAGCACGCGGCGTGCGCCGCGCCCTCGTCGTTGCGAACGGAGACCTTCTCTCGGGACGAAACCACGCAGGGGCGCCCCTAGCTTCGCAGAGGACAGCGTCGAGCGCGTGCTCGAATCCGCGCCATCGCGAGCGCCGGCGACGCTTCTTCGTCGTCGTCGTCGTCGTCCCCACCTGTCCTGGCGCGGCGTCGACGGGACGCCCCCTCGCGTCGGTCCTTCACCCGCGTCGATGACCTCGACAAACCAACCCTATACCATACCACATGGGCTTGCCAGAAAACAGAAGGGCTAGCCATAATAAAAAACCCGAGTGCGGAACAGTGGGAGAGGATGCTATCCAGCGACATCCTGAAAGTCTAACAAGGACTAATAAGGCGTGCACGCAGGGCAGCTACCCTCAGCGGAGCCCTGGACTAGGGGAACCGACCCTGGAGAGAAGATGGAAGACTCCATCTGATGCCGCAAAAATCACTGCAAAATAGAGCAAATAAACGTGTTTCATCATCATCATCATCGGAACGTGCTCGAGGACCCTGCACCCCGGAAGCCGGACAGTTCTTTCAATCGGTTCGGAGCAAGAGAGGCCGCTTTCGTGGAGACAACGAACGAACCGTCGTGATAAACCATTTGGGGCCCTCACTGGGACCCCGGTGCAGGGTGGTCACCACCAGGCTGCGGCAGGGCTTTCACATTCAACGTGAACGGCGGCGACAGAAATGTCACTGTATATAATTTCTTTGTGTGCAAGTTTATGATCGTCCGCTTCCACCGGCTGCGTTGTCAGTGGGGTGCCAGCCTTTGCCAAGCCTCCTTTCCCCCTTTCCCAACCCCAAGTGTAGGGTAGCAAAGCGAGAAGCTTCTCTTCGGGCTAACCTGCCTGCCTTTCCCATCCCATTTCTCCCTCTCTCAAGCCGGTTTCTTTCGTGCACTCCTAAGCATAGCTGTCGTAATTTGCTTCACTGGTGCTGAAAGGGTGTGAACAGACTTTTTTTAGGCGTCCGGGCAGCGTGTTTCTACTTACGCCCAACCACAGTGCTCGACCGCTGCGCCACCATGCGCCACGTTTCTACGTACTTTTTCCCCAAAACGCCACGGCGAGCGCCCTAGATCGATCCTTGTTAGAGTCACTGGAAATTTTTACAGTGACTCTAATCCTTGCAGGTACTTGGTGGGACTTTGAGGCGTTATGCCTGGGCGCACAATCTGGTCACCCAGCTGTCGCCAAGACAAAACAGGTTTTCGAAAACACGCCGCCCAGGCTATTTCGAAATGAGGTTTGCGTGCGGAAGCTGAAATAACAGTGGACGAAGATTTTCGGACTGGATGAGGGGATAAAGGGATGTGACAAGAAGTTGGTCGTCGTGTGCGAGCCACTTCGATCTACAAAAGCTGGGATAATTGGTGGACCATTGAGGGTTTCTTGCACCACGAGCCACATCATCGCTGCGTTCAAGCGTCCTTTCCTTCTTGACATCCCCATCTCTCTTGCTGCCGAAATAGCAAGGCGCTGCCACCACACACGACACATATTAAACGAACTATCGCGCGAAGTCCAGGAACAAAAAAATAATAAAAAATGGCTGTGGCTTAGGTAAGGTTAAGCCCAGGATGCGAAGCATACTAGCCTTTATTTTAGTTGTTGAACCACTGTTTAGCCTGGTGAACTGCTGTTGCTTGGCTATATTTGCTTCGGCTAGACGAAGAAACAACTCATGCATTACTGCTTCGCCTTCAAGAGTGGAACGCGACAGCGTTCCCGTCGACCCGCGAAGGGGTGTAAGACAATGGGCTACAGGGCAGCGACTACGCGCCCCGCATTGGACGCGGTGAGCGTCGAGCAAAGCAGCGTTCGGCGCGGCAACGAAATGTGCGCCTGAGCAAGAGACGCACGCCTTAGAAACAGCTCGTTTCTAAGGCAACACCGCATTCACTAGAGGCGCTTTTGTACCGCTTTGAAGCATCGTACTCGTGGCTCAGTGGTAGCGTCTCCGTCCCACACTCCGGAGACCCTGGTTCGATTCCCACCCAGCCCGTCTTGCAAGAGTTGAGCCAAAGCCACTTCTCCTCCGTCGTGACGTCACGGTGTCACGTGGTTTCAAGGCGACACCGCCGCGCCTGAGGAGTTGGGTTGAGCTCTCGTAATATGCTTCGCATAAAAATAAAATATCACGCAGAAACTCCTCTGGGAGTTAGACTAAGTATGCTTAAGCATTATGCGACTTGCTCATCTCCACGCAGCCCCGTTACTAACGTTACGAAACTAATTAGGCCAGCACTAACGACAGCTCAGTGGCGACACGAACTGGTGCCGACGGCGGCACAAGGAGCATTGATAACGCAAGCAAAGTACTGCAGGTGGAGGCGCCAGGCGCGTTGATGACGTTCCGATTATTACAAGGCGTTATCGCTCTTTAGTGCCTCATCCATCCGCGTCGAACCATTATTGAACCGGAACGTACTCGGGCGGCGGATTTTTATGGCACTGCCGCGCGGGCCGCAGCTGGAAAGTTACCCGCGATGCCCGCAAAGTGAGCCGACTGCTCATAGCTTAGCGCGCTGTGTTCTCGCCTCTTTTACGTGTTGAAGAGGCGCGCGCGCCCGTAACTTGAAAGCGATATCTGCGATAGTGGCAGAGCGAGGCGTTTGCCGAGGGAACCGTCGACACTGCGTTTTCGCCACTTTGTTGGCGTTGAAGCGGGAGGCAGCGCAAAGGCAAATTCGCTCGCTGCTTCGGGTGCCGTCTCGAAAGCGGTCGCCTCATTAAGTATAAACCCCATATAAGCGATCTTGCACGCGACAGCGACAAGCGACGCGATGGAGATGGCTGTCGCGTTCGCACGTCGCCTACAAGTTGCACCCCATGCGAGCGACGACTTCGAGCGACGTCTCCCCAGTGTTGCCGGTATGAGGGCAGCAATATAGGCGCCGAAACTAGCGTGACGCGTGCTTTATTAACTTAAGTTGATGGATTTTACTGTAAAAAGCAGCATAAAATATTTCTGAAAGTCTTGCAGTAGGTTCTTATCCTTGCACGTATAAGAATTCAATCGTTTGCTCGTTCCGTGCGACAATCGGAAGTACTGGAGTTATGTACATCCAGTTCCGGCTTCGCGCTATTGGCTAGTCGCTCATAGCACTTCCGGGCGACGAGCGACGAATTCTAGATTTGCAAAACCGAGCGATCGCGCGACAAGACCGAGCGATCTGTTCAAGCGACGGCCCGATCCGCCGCGCGAACCCGTCGCTCGTCGCTGTCGCGCACAAAATCGCGCTAATGGGGTTTAGCCTTTACGGGACGGACGAAGGGACGGTTCTCCAGTTGGGTAAGCACACAAATGCATGGGCATTTAAAATTAAATCTCACCTACACCGGCTGAACTCTGCGAATGCGGGCCTGCCCGAGCAGAGAGCCGGGGACGCAAAACCATATACCTGGAAGGTTCTAGGGCGCGTACCGTGGCGCTTCGGCGAAAAAGTACCTAGCGTGGCCTCCGCGATCAGCTCCGGCGGCGCGCCGTTGGAGCTGATCGCGGAGGCCACGGTACCTAGAAAGGTGGCACGTGCGGGTGGCGCATGGCGGCGCAGAGGTCGAGCACTGCGCATGGGCATAAATAGAAACACGCGTCCGAGCCACGGTGTAAGAACACCGTGGTCCGGGCACAACCTCCCGTGTTGTAGTTGCAACTTGGCGGCGAGGTGAACCGGAGCGTAGTCTAAGAGAGGGGCCAGAGAGGCGTGCTGAACCAGTCGCGCTCAAATCTTTACAGTCCGTGAGGAGGTCCAGGAAGTGTTTCCTGTGTGACGCTGTTCCACGCTTTGCCGTGCCGTTATTAACGGTTTGGTAACAGACAGATTTAGTTTAGCGTGTTTAGCGGAATAGCAGGATCGAAATGCGCATGCGCAGAACGCGAAGCCACTTAGCGTACGGACGCTATTTCTCAGATTTAACGTCATCGTCTTTGCGTGGTTGACGTAGCTTACGTAAAACATGGCGGCGGTCCCGGCCACCTGCTTCGAACTAAATTGGCGTTGTTTTTGTATAATTCACTTCGTTCGTAGCAAGTGACTGTGGAAACGGCTTTCGCTTAATTCCAGGCCGCTCCGACGACATAGTATTATGGATAACCTTGCGGAGTTTTCGAGATCACTTCTCGTTTCGAATGCGTCTATGCCTAATGAGCGAAATAGAGGGCTGCCATGAGCGTCCATTTCGGAACGGGGCGGTGGGTTGCGCCACCAAGCTCTTGTTACTATAGTGCTTAATGTCCTATCTAAGTTTTAAGAAAAGGAGAGAATTTCCACAAAGTATTTCCATCGCCAAACTTTCTGATCTTCTATTGGGAACATTGTTTTTGTGCGCCTCCGTTGTTTGCACTTTCCCTACTTTTTTCCACCAATTTCCCGATCGCCTCTTACTAATCCCTATTGCGGACATGTTTACTATCCCCCTGCACTCGCCGAATCCAAGGGCTTCAAGGAGGCCAGTGGTGCCTAAATCGACATCTGGGCATCTTCACATTCGAATAAAAGACGCTCCATCGTTTCTCTAGCTTTACCGCAGCAAGCACATGCTTCTTCTTCCTTCCATCTCGCTTTATAGGTGCGTGTTCTACGGCATCCCGATCTAGCCTCGAAAAGTAATAGCCTTCCCTCTGAGTTATCATAAATTGCTTACTTCCTGATTTCGTTTGTTCCTCTCAAGTATGGTTATTCACAGCAGGTTTCTTTTTCATTGCCGCCTCCCATGAGATCATGCCACCTTCTCTGACTTTCCGCTTGACGTTCTTTGTTGCCTTTGCAAGTTCTTTCTAGAAAGGATGGATGATATGAGCGTCCTTTTTGGAAACGGAGCGGTGGGTTGAGCCACCAAGCTCTTGTTATAGTATTGCATAATGCCCTACCTATGTTAAAGGGACCCTGAAACGATTTTGGCGATTTTCTACAAACGTACTGAGTCGTTAGAGTAGGTCCTTCTGATCATTAATTGACACATGTAAGTGCTCTGCGTAAAGCGTGTAATTTATTATAAGGTTTTAAAAATGCTCATCGCGGTCGATCGCAGCGCACTGCTCGGCGGAATTTTAAGCCGCCCCTACCCATATGATGCAAATAACCCATATGACGTCACATGGGCGAGCTATCTGATTGGCTGACCAGGGCGCGTGGTCGATAATTTTTCCAACTTTATGGTGCACAAATGATGCTCGTAATAGTTGGAATGTTAGTTACTTTGTTTTTGTAAAAAGAAAATAACTTAAAGAGAATACACAATAATAGTTTTTTAGTACACTTGAGCACTTCCGGCACACAGCAAGTGTCGTCTGCTTGTGTTACAACGTGCGCAGTCTTTGACGAGAGCTCCGCCGTCAGTGTCGATCAGTCTTTTCGTGAGCACGATGAATCACCCTTGTTGCGTTGTGGGCTGCAGACGTAGCGACTGGAAAGATGTGAAGTTGCGAAATCGTGTCCTTCTGCAAGGCAGCATACGAGCGAACTGGCTGCTGCGCATCGGACTGCGGCTATCCGATAGGCGCCAGGATTTGCGCGTTTGTGGCCGTCACTTTACAGCGGAAGATTACTAACGCAATAGCGTTTCGCAAGTCCGGTATTAGGGCAAACACAAGCGCAAGGGGACAGGGTCTGGCCGCTTGACTGTGCCGGGATGAGCCATGAGATGAGCAGAAAGGTAAATGTGAATGGTCTGCACGGTGCAGCCACCTGGTGGCACAGAGCTCAACCATACACAGTAGCAGCAACGAAGTGCATTCTTCTTTGCTGCTGGTGTGTATTTTTCGCAGGAGTGTAATCATCAACACGTTGTTCTTATAAATGTTTAAAATGTTTTACACTTGGTTAGAGCAATATTAGCGCTTCGTTTGACTGGTTAAGCGCTGCGCCAACAAGTGTCTGGACCGTGCAGACCGATCAGGCTGCTCACGTACGTCTACTCTGAAGTTCCTTCATCAGCTTGAGTTTATGCCTCCAGTCATTTGCCGAAATGACCAGCTTGCCTGTGGTTACCGGAATACCGGCCACCTTCGGCGCTACGACAGAATGCTCGCAACACACGCTGCTTCGATGGCTCTCGGTCGACGGCCAAGCGGCCAGCGGAGAGGTCTAGCGCGGGAGGAGGCGTGCTCCAACAACCCGAAGTAGAGTTACTGTATATGCTACCACAGGTAGCAGAGTTGCGCGTAGGTCCGCCATCTTGCCTGGGAAGCAACCAAATGTATGCGGCGAAGCCGCACTCCGTTTTTGCAGGCGACTTGCCTACCATATTGTCGATCGACCATGGGCGCTTTTGCATCGCTTGTGGACTGCTTTTCCGCCTAATCGCAAACAAAGTGCATCAAAACAGCTGACTGAATAAGATCGTCAAGAAAAGGCGCCGAGATCGGTCCCCACCGAAGCTTATGCCAAGCGTATCCGCTGAGTCCATCTGCACGCTCTCGGCGCGTTTAGGCTCAGGAATCAAGAAGTCTAACAAGGATAAATCACCATATTTCAGCTTTCGCATCAGTGTCCTTAAATAAACACAAGTATCATGAGCGCACAAACAGCACAAGTAGCGATGAGCGCCGATGTGACGCGTCATGAACACAGGTATATATGTGCTGTCGCCGAAGGATCACAGTCCTAGCCTGCGCTTCTCTGACGAAGATATATGAATAGACAGACGTGTCGACTGAAAGGCATCACTGAACTAAGAAAACGTTGCATATCCTTCGCATGAAGAACAACAAACGGCTATCCAAATCGGTAGTAACAGCCCATACAGCGTCCCGGGTCGGTGGTTCATTTAGGACTTTTTTCGAAGTTAAAATGCAAATCGGAAGTGAAAACCGGTGTTCTGGCACTTCCGAGCAAGCTACTGAATATGGACAGCAAAATTTTCTTTGTGGTACAGGCGTGAGCTTTCGTTGCTGGGCGATAGCGCATCTACTATGACTGAGCGAGGCTTCTCTCTGTGAAACTAAAGCTGCTTCTTGGTCCTTGACGTAGAAAATTATGCGCTGATGTCCGGCTTCTGGCGTGGCGCAGTATGTATGATGTATTTCGCACATGCACGATGGATGTTATCTTTTTACTTGGACTGCACGCAGTATGGCGTAGTCTGTTGGCATATAGACATTGCGATGTTAAAGGCCGAACTGTGTATGAATATTTTGTGGAAATGGTTGTGAAGGTACGTGACGTATACAAGATGAATGACTGTGATGAAGCTGTGGTGTCAATGCTTGATACTTTGACACATATAAAACGAGTGTGATCTATGATCACAAACACTTTTAAGGCTTGTAGTCAAGCTGGAAATAAAGAGAAAAAAAATCTGGCGTGGCGTAGTGGTAAAGTACCGGGCTTAGGATTTGCAGGTCCGACGTTCAAATCCTGGTGGGAGCTTTTGTTTTTTTTATTGCACCAAAATGCTCTCTGTTTCTTTCTGTTCTCAATATATATATATATATATATATATATATATATATATATATATATATATATATATATATATATATATATATATATATATATATATATATATATATATATATATATATACGGTGTCCAGGCACCGCGTATTTAACGCGCTAGAGCGGTTTTTCGCACCAGTACCCAGTGCCTCCCGGTACGCCGCGCCTGCCCAGCATCCAGCGCGCGGCACTGGGCCCATAATCCGGCGCTACACTGGATACTGGGTTTTGCAATAGGCATACCTGCTAATGTGCCAAAGCTCTCAACGTGCAGGCAGTCTTAAATATTACTGGTGAATAAATGACCAACCATTAGTATTTAGACTCTGGTACCCCATTAAATTTGCTGTAGAAACGTACCCACCTACTAGCAGGCACTGGATATCAGCCACACCTTCAAGTGCCACTTCATTATGTGCCTTTTCACTGCAGGGATTCGAAAAGTAACCTTCTGTGGGAGTGTAGTGAAAGTTTTTCTCTCACAGGATTGACATAGCTACAATATGGGTAATAATGCAAAACACAGTAAAGGCCCTTACCGTATGGTAAATAACGACATTAATTCCTCTTGCATCCTGCTTCACATAAGCAGTAGTAGATGAAATATCTTTACTTAGTTGTGTAACCTCTTTTATGTTCAGAAACAGCAACCAAAGCAGTGCATTATCCTGAAAATGTGAGCTGGCTTTTTTTATGACAGTTCTGTGAAAGCAGTGTGGTGCATGGGTTTGAATGGGATCGAATAAAAAGCTTTTCCGCTTTCAGAGCGATTCGTGCAGACCGGAGCAGAGCGCCCGGTCATTATATCATTCCGATGGCACTGCGTGGACACTGCGATGAACCAACTGTGAGATGCGCTGCGCACGTTGTGTTGTTGTTCCGCAGCTAGCGCGCACGCGAACAGCGAACGCCAAGATCGGCCGGATTCGCTTTGAATTTGACTGGCGATAACTTGTTTCAATCCAGTTCGCTGCAGCGGCGGCGTCGGGAAATACAAAAATTGGCCCGGGCAGCTGCTTCTCCGCAATGCACGGTTGCTTGACTACCACGTGATGACGCTCTGCCAATAAGTGCGCTAGCGGCGTGATAAAACAGACGCGCAACTCTGCTACCTGCGGTAGCATATGCAGTAACTCTAACCCGAAGTGGACGATGTGACGTCACATCGTGACGCAGGACCAGTGAAGGCGGAGCTTCGCGCCGCTCGCTCGGCGAGCGAGTTGAGGAGGAAAGGCATGGCTAGGGAGGAGGATAACTTCTAATCGCTTGTAACTCCATTAATACGTAACGCTTCACTTAAATTGTGGTGCGAATGTTCTACTTAAGCTGTACCCTATGCGCCTACAAAATTTGTCCGAACCGTTTCAGGGGCCCTTTAAAAAAAAAGAAACCAGCGCAAATACTCCGCGATGTCTGCGCCACCTATTGATGAAGTTGGGAGATAGGCGCGATGACGCCACATGGCCTCTGGGATCGGTAGATTTTGGAGGCTACGGCAGACAGCTTGTACTACTGTTTTGCCGCAGATCGGCGGACATGGAAAGTGCAAATACAACGCGCTCCTGGCTTTCATTACGCTGCATCTAGGACTTTCCGTAGGCACACACAGACAGAATCACTTAGGTGCATCATGTATGCATTGAAATTCAAAGCGTAATGGAATAGCGTCCCGCACGTAAACTACGCTATCACTCTGTACTAAAACTCACTTCCTGCAAAGTTCGTTTGCAGAACGGTAACGCTATGTCCCTTAAGCCCGCTATTACACGAACGTTAAACTAAATTTGTCTAATAAATGTTTGATTATAAGTAGGAGTGAGCGACTATTCGAAGTTTCGAGCACGAATCGAATGTTACGCACTAACGGTCCGTATACGTAACGGAAAAGGAACAGTTCGGCACTTTAGAATATCTAAACTAAACAAACATTTTGCAACAGCCGAATGTTAAAGTTTTTGGTCTCCGTCTGCTAAGAAAAATCATCCTAGATTAACAGACGTGAAACAAGGACAAAAAGTTTACGAAGCAATGCGGGAACTGAATGGATAATGCAAGTTTTGTTTTCGGTTTCGCGGCCACTTGACAACCCGAGAGTTTCGCTTGTATTCTGTCGTTTAGAGTTAATGTGTCACGCAGCATTTTTATTTTTATTTATATGCAACGGGCTCTTTCACATTTTTTTTTCACGGCACACAAGTCACTGAGGAGTTCATTTTTTTTTTTTTTCGCGAGAACTAACCTCTTTTTCGGGAACCATTCATTTCGCGTCTTTGGAAAGTTCTACTCCATAGAGCAGCCTTGGAAAACTCGTTTGCGGTCAGGCTATACAGACGCTGACATGCTATTCGTGCAACTTTTTTTTTTAAAGACACTTAGTGACGCGGCGTTTAAAATCGATTCTCTGTCTCTGATTTTTTTTTTCCCATTTCTGCCCGTGAACAGCTGCGTCCTGCAAATTCACTGTGTGTATTCTGAGATGCCGCACTTTCCACTGTATGCCTTTCAGGGGGCACGGACCCGCGTCAAGCCTTTTCAGGGCTTTTTGTGCGTGCCCCTAAGCATCTCAGGATGTGTGAATAAACTGGATTTTATTTGATTTGGTATTTAGCGCTCTTTTTGCTTGTCTGTGCAAACGCGGTACCTAATATCACCGAAATAAGCCTTCCTGCAGTAAAATTCATGCGTCCGCATATGACTATTTGATACTCACTATTGGTAGTATTCGATTCGCATTTGAAACGGTTGACATTCGCCCGTCTCTAAATATAAGGTTTGCTATATAATATACAAGTGAACTTCACTGTACAGAACCACGTTTATTAAGGACCCGGATTTATTTTTCAGCCTATATAGACGCACAAAAGCCAAGAGATATCACTTCGTCTGGCGTCAAGCGCTCGTAACGGCGTAAAACTTTAATTCGCTACACGCCTCGAACACGGCTCGTTCCACGAAAGAGATAGGGCCCGGTGGAAGGGAGTTTCGTCCTACGGGGGAGGACGCGGTGTCCAGTCCACCACACGCAGTCAGCTTTGTAAAGCCAGGCCCGCTGCCCATCAGAGAAACTACTCTTCCGTATAAGTCCATCGTCGTGCCGGTCCAAGCACCACGCCCTCGAGGGTTCGCAGCTACCGAACCGCAACGGGAAGTGAATAAGCCAAGCCAATCCGAACGGCGCTTGTGCCCAGCTCGTATACACACTCGGATGCGGAGCTGTGCCCACTTAATTTGGACTGAACGATTCGGCCCGGCAATTACAGAGAGTTTTAGCTCATATGTCGGTAGACGTATCGTCATTCACGGTGTAACGAAATACCGGAGACGGCGGCGTGAGTAGCGATACAGTGGCGCCAGATTGAAAACTATACGCAGCACCATTTCGCGCCTCTCAAAGCGCTTGAACGGTGCAAAAAAAAAAGAGAAAAGGAAATAAATAAATAAACCTAGACACTTTGCCGCACGTCGTAGCACGATGACGCGAAGAAAAGAACTAAATGAGTCTACTCAGTGCCAGACCTTCGTTGCATTGTCCTCGGGATTTCCCGGGCTCCATTTGGATCAAATAAGGCTAACAAAGTTTCTTAGCGCCCACTAGAAGAACACAGCGCTCTCAAAGCAACCCTGTCGTCTCACTTTCAAGCGGAACAAATAAACCAGGCGTCACGAAAAAAGAGGGAAGCCGGCGCGAACAGCTCGGCGCGGCGACGGACAACGCCGCGGGCAAGGGAAGAGATGAGGGACAACGAACTTTTAAAAGCTCCTGTTTTACGACATAACAACGACGCGGCCGAGAGACTGCGAGGAGTCGATCAACCTAGATCGACCCGAAAAACAGCGCCCTCTGGCTTCTTTCTGAAGAGTTTCTGAGTGTAAAATTAGCCGACTAGCCCCATATCCCTTTCACCAGCGAGACAGAGCGGACAAGATGACACGGCAATCTAAAACTCATCTACGACGGCAGCCCACGGCGGAGACAAAACGGATAGCTATTACAGGCTCGTGAAGTCTGTTTGCGTCAGCCACTCAGTCTCGTATAGCTAACGTGTGTAGAAGAACACACGTGCATGCACGTAGGGTCGACGATGCTCGGAGAAATAGATGGCTTGCAACGCTGAAGGAACAAAGCTACATACGCTGAAAACAACAACAAAAAAAAACGCACAGCAGTGTATCGTTTCTGCGCAGTTTGTCCTCTCTCCGTCGGCGATGCGAGTCAACGACGCGTCACCGACGAACCCGAAATCCCCACGTTCCTGGCACAAGAACACGAGACTGTCGTACATATAGACGTGAACGTCTGGCCAGTTTGCTTTAGTCCGTCTAGCTTAGCAAAATCGGAGAAGCAAGAGACATTGTGCCGACGTGGCCAGCTTACCAACGCGACGAGAGCGTTAGAACCAAACACGCGTTCCGCTATAAAAAGGAACTTATCCCTGACTTTATGAATCGCTTTGTGTTCCCTCCGTTCGTCGCCGCTCGTCGGGAACCAGCTCGGTCGACAGAACACTCGAACTGAAAACGAAAAAAAAAAAAGAACGGAGGAAAGTGACCGCAGCTTTTTTTTTTCTTTTTTTAGAAGCGCCGTAATGTCCCTGTAGAACTGACGCGAATTCTCCAAGAAAGAAATAAACGAAGAAAAAACGAAAGGAAAACGATCGAGAGAAGGATTGAGTTTGAAGTGGCGGGCTGGAGGGACGACGAAAACAGTAGCAGAGTGGGGACAGATTGAAGTCGGCCTTATACGCCCGATATTGCATTTCTTGAACGCCGCCGGGCTGTCTTGAGAGTCCTAGCTGCTGCCGCCGCCGCGTCTCCTTTATGTCTTCTTTAACACGAACGTATTACTACGCGCCTAGCTGGCTCAAGCGAAATGGTGTGTCTCCCTCGTGCCTATTAAGTATACCCCAGGAAACCCTTAAGCCGTGAAGAAAATTAAGTTTAAAGAGAAATATGTCAACACGAAAAAACTTTCGGCGAAAGAGAGAGAGAGAGAGAGAGGGATTTACTATGATGAAAACGAACTTATACAGAGGTCAGCCTGAACTACTAGGTTGCAACTCGGCGTCCTCGTAAAAGGAACGAAAGGAGAAGGTGAAGATGAAGAAAGTAGATGCGCATGAAATAAATAAAAAATCTAAGAACAATTATTACAGTTCCAGTTCGCTTTCTCCCGAAAAAGTTACAGTGGCACCACAAGCAGAGGAGTCTGTTGCCCATGGACCTGCAGACTTGCAGAACGTGGTCGCGGTGGTCGATTGGTTCCACAGATGCAAAACATGTCTTAAAAATGTACTGAAAAGCGATTAGCTACGTCATTGAGCTGTATTCGGGTCTCGCGAGGATAACAGCTCTTGGGCTAACAGCTCTTGGGCCACTGGTAAATGAAGTGAATATATTCATTTGTGGATACCGGTTGCTCCTAATCCGCTCAAAGTGTAGTTACCCCTAATGAATACCATAGGACTAACTTCACTTTGGGCACTTTACTAAGAGCCGACAGGAACGAACGAATATTGAAACGTTCGACTGAGGGTGGCTACAGACTGCTCAGACAGTAGTAGTAGTAGTAGTAGTAGTAAAAATGCCTTTATTGAGATGGCAGAATGGCTACCAAGCTGGCATTTCCAAATTCCCTGAGCGACAAAGAACTCTGTTTTGTGTCAAGTCTGCTGTCAATCTCTTGTATGCTGTCAATCTCTAGTAAGCATACAAAAAAAGGAATGACTTAATCCATCTGAAATAGTGAGGAGTAGTGTTTATTTTATTCAAAAGAAAACAGAAGGGAGGCGTTTGTAAAATGCGCAGCGAATAAAACATATTAGGAAAAAAAAAACTGTAGAGCCCACTGCAAATCGAGTCGAACATTCTCAAATACGAATAAAAAGGAGATGCATACAGAAACAAATGTTTTCGAATATTATTTTTTTTTTCAACTGATAGCAAGCTCATTGGTATGAGGCCCGAACTTTGTCACAAGTGAGATGCTCTCTCAACAGCTGGTCTGTCAACCTCAACCGTCCTGACATACTCTAAGCCCGCGCACAACACCTCAGCGTTGCGTTTCACAGCTTTAAAGAGTTTATTTTGGTTTGGATGAGGGTCACCTGCATTTCGACGTCGGATAAAAATTTGCTTTCTTGAGCTCAAGCTCCTTGAAAGAAGCGGCGGCATGCTTTCTTTCCCATTCATTCATCAATGCGACGGTCCTTTCTGTTCTCATCCTTATCCCACCGCAAGTTCGTCCCACAGACCATTTGAAGGATTCTCTAGGTCAGTGTTGCAGTCAACGTCCGATTTTTCGGACTTCCCAGGGGCCGCGAAAACATCCTAAAAAAATTAATGCACGTCTTTTACTGTCGCCACAGGCACGTCCGAGAAAGCTCTGAAGGCCTGCCAGTACAATGATTAGGCATATCGGTGCTCGTACTGCGACAGGAGACGGCGGGTACACGCGTGTATAATTCAGGAATGCATTCTGCAGTGTGCTCCCCTTTGCGCGCTCGTTAAGCATAGCCGCAATACTTCGCTTATGCTTCACCGCGTAACATTTCTGTATCAAGGCGAAGCTGCCTTTCGGGAACAGGCATTATGCAACGCGCCATGCCTTCCGAACTTCGAAGCCAATCGCGAGGATTGCAAAAGCGGAGTCGGTGCAATTGCCAACAGCGGCGAATTCTTTCAATTAAGGAACACGGTAACGAACGCCAAGAAGCTTAATTGCGAACGTCGATGCACTGGCCTAGCGTTTGCCGCGGTAGTGGCTACGACTGCCAGCGGATCTGCGTGCGAGAGCGCCGGTTCGAGGCGGCGAGATAATCGAAATGGCGGCGGTGGTGGTTTTGATTACCGCCGTTCCGGACCTGCGGTCACGGCAAGAAGTCCGTAAAGTCGGACGGCGTCGGGTTCTTGCCTCCGAAATTTCCGACGTTCTTACACGTTGACTCCATGGGGTACGTGGTGGTGCCGCGAAGCCGTCCGAATTATCGGGCATGTCCTAAAAATCGGGCGTCCGGAAAATCGGTCGTTGACTGTGCACTGGCAACTCCTCCAGCCGACGACACGGCATCAAAGACGATTCGTGACGATTCCTCTCTGTTACTCGAGCCAGCATTAGCGCGACTTTCGTTCCCTCTGAATAGAATTATAGCCAGTTTTCCCTGATAGGAGCACAGATTCCCCGAGTTTTCCCCGAGCATTTTTAGACCATGCAATATCCCTAAAAATTCCCGGTTTTCCCGTTTGGTAGACATCCTGTCTTTGCGTTTTTGCTCCGTTTTTTCTTTTGCTGAAAGAAAGAAAATAAAGGAAAGCGAAATGTCACTAACAACGTTGCAGTGACCGCGACCACGGTGTCCTGACGAAGCGGGCGTCCTGTCTTGCGCAGTGGCGCCGGTTTCTGAGCGGATGTCGCGGACGACTTAGCGAAAAAACGTGAAAACAAAAAAAAGCGAATGTCCCGCTTAAAAAGGGGGCTCCGCCGGATGACGTCGTATTTGGGGACGATGGCCCGCTGCTTCGCTGCGTGGAGCTCCGTCGAGCGTGTGATGTACGCCCCGAAATCGCCGGGCCACAGCCAACGTTCAGAGCCAACGTTATACATATATACATATATAACGTAAGCGAAGGCCGGCGGTGGAGCGATTTGCGCAATCGCTTTCCTCGCCAGAAACTGCCCGGTGGATCAACGATGATCTACGCCGTCGCTGTCGTCTGAGGGGGCCGAGCTCGAATCTTAGCCGGCCGGGCCGTGTGATCGGAACTGGCAGGCCAACGACCCCGAGAAGATGTACACCCAGCCACAGAAGTTTACGGATCACGGGATCTCAGAAAACGTTCAATTCAAAAGTAGCCTGTAGCAGTAGCCAGTAAAACTGTATACGAGAATGTTGTTAGCATATTATAGTCGAGGCCTGAAATGCAAATACCAGGCTGCGTTGTGACGTTGCGGAGATATTCAGTTTTTTTCTCAGATTTCATGGTCCGTAATATTTTGTGGCCGGGTGTACATCTCGGTCCGCTCTTCGCTGCGCGCTTGATTCCTGAACCAACCTAGCCTCGTTATATAGATATAAAAAAAAAACTGCGAAAGATAACGGGCCGCAAAGAAAAAAAGATAACCTAACGGAAAACCTTCGCAGACGTGTGCAAACCGGAGCAACTCGTACATCGAAGACAGCGAAGCTCTGCTGTACAAAGAAGTTCTCGCACCCTTCGGCAGCCATGTAGTGGTAAGGTTCAGCGCTGCCCGTGTTCCACTCGAGAATTTGCAAATGTTTCACTATATCCCGCGCAATGCTGTACGATGCTGTGTCCCGCGCAATGCTGCACAATGCTGCAATTCACTGTTCCCGAGTTGCCGCCTTCTTTTTAAAGGCAATGCCTTTCTCGGCGAGTTACCGCCATGTTGTTGCCGTATCGCGATATACGCGTGCTTCTAGGCTCTAGACTCTAGGCTAGGCTCTAGGCTAGGCTCTAGGCTAGATTCTAGGCTCTAGATCCCGCAGGTGGTGCAGTCTAAACATGTGGACCGATCTCGAAGATGGTGCAGTAAAAAAGAAAGAAAGAAAGAAAGAAAGAAAGAAAGAAAGAAAGAAAGAAAGAAAGAAAGCAAAGGCCAATTAAGCAGTCCGACGCCCTTCCTCCTCCTCCTCCTCATCCTCCTCCCTCCGAGCGACGAGTACGCCACAGAGTGCCGTGCGCAGTTACTCCACCCATTCTCACACCCGACTCGCTCAGCAAGACGTTGTATTTGGTCGACGTCAACGACGAGCAACTCCGTTTTTTTATTATTTATATTTTTTTCAGGCTATTCACTGCATCCGAGCTTGGTATTTCTGTACGTGCACCGATATAATACATGCTTCTGCAGTCTGTACATATGCGCCCAACTCGATATCGATCACACCGCCACATCTTGCCACGTACCGCACGAAAACCGTTGTAGAACTTTCCCTGCACATCTTTGCTGGTGAAACAAACATTTTTTTTTTTTAATCGTAAGGATCTTCGGTGAACATATGACACACAAGGTGGCTTCGGACAAGCGGCGCCACTAGCAACGCAGCGCAAAAAAAAAAATTGACATTTTCTATATCGCAAGCGACAGTATTCATTCCGCGACCGCGACACACAAGTTCAAAAAAGCGAAAACAAAGAAAGAAAGAAGGCAAGAAAGTCGATCAACGGGCTCACTTTCATAGTAGACTATCGTCTTACAAGGAATGACAAAGGGAAGCGGCGGCGCAATTAAGGAAGGTACAAAAGCGCAATCTTACTACCTTCGTTTGTGGCGTCGCTGTTTTTTGTCCTACCGCGAAACCAGCCGGGGAACCCTAGTGACTACGGCGTTGGGCTACTGGGCTCGAGGTCGTAGGTGATATAAATGAGTAAAATAAAAAAAACAAATAAATACCACTCGTGTACTCAGATTTAGGTGCACGTCAAACAACTCCAGGTGCTAGAAATTAATCCGCAGTCCCCCTCTACGGAGTGGTTCATAGTGAGATTCTTTCTTTTTTTTGTGGCACGTAAAACCGCAAAATCATACGCACATATATTCTTCAAATAAAGCGCAGCACTATACATCTATGAACATTGCACCAAACTAGTCCTTTTTGTTGCACCACTGAACTCAATTTCAGGCGTCACTGCGCTACCTTCGTCGGCGATTGAGCCGGAGGGTTATAAGACACACCAGTGGGTTCAGACTACGAAATGAAAAAGCAGTAATTCAAAAACAAAAGGCCGAAACATTCTTTTCACACGATCGATGTCGAACCTCGAGCACTTGCAGATAGCGCTACTCTAGTCATCTGCTGCGAAACTGTGCCGCCCCAGCACACCCTCATGTACCCGATAAGGGAAAACAATAAAATGCACACACTCTATTATAATGAATGATCCCTACGTATACGGCTTTACAAAGCGTAACAGCTCGCCTGACATCTGGGCGCCATCTAGTAGCCTCTGCTCGTTCAACCTCCCCTCGCCTCCCTCCCTTCGACCCCCCCCCCCCCGAACCCCATCACCCCCAACACCTTCCCTCCGCAGGATCCTTTGTTTGCTCTTTCTTTTCGATCTCTGTTAATTCTTATCTCTAATGGCCTTTTATCCGTAGCTCGCTTCTCCGTCTGTCCGATGACGCTGCGATAGCGGACGTCACACCACCGCCCGTGTTCAAACAACACGACCCTATCGCCGCTCGCCCCCGCTTTCCCTTGCGGCTCAACTGCGCAAGGAGAAGCATCCTTTACAGGCACGCGAGCGCAGTTCGCTTTTTGCCAGCCCCTCCGCCGGCCTTTTCTTCTTTGCTTTCTTTTTTTTTTCTCGCAATCTGAAAGAAAAGAGTAACACCCGCCCGCCGTTCAGCCCCGAACTCGATCAATGTCTCCGTTCATTATTATTATTATTCTTTCGGCGCGCGCGCTTTCTCCTCCCCTTTCGCCTTCGGTCTCTTTCCTTCCTTTCTTTCTTTTCTTTTCCGCGACTGCGTACGAGCTCTCGTCACTTTTTGCCTCGCTCCTTTTTCTCGTCATCCGAGTTTCGCTTCGGATCTCCTCCCCGCGCGTAAAAAGGCTTTCATCCCTGTCGCGCCACACCACGCCGTACTCGCACGGACACCGCAGCAAGCGAGGCAAGCTCCCTCAGCCACCGCTTTTCCATGCTTCCCTTCGCCAACCCTCCTCCTCCTCTTACAGACTGCGGCTGACTTGCACCTTCTCTCGGTGGCCCTTAAGCATCGCGTTTCGGGGCTCAATTTAGCGGCTATTACCCGGCAACCCGACAGGGGGCTGCTGCGGCGGCTGCGTCGGGCAGGGATGGCGATAACGCGCAGTAAATCAATCCCCCTCCCCCAGGCTCTTCCACTGAACTTCCATTTTTGTTCCTTCCGAGCGTTTGTCAGTCTGTTCCACCCTCTATCTGCAAGCGTGCAAGCGGCGGCGGTGACCACAATGGTGACACCTAGCGGCAGTCCCCCGAGTCTCGGGTCAAGCGCGCGCGCGTTTGTCTGTGTGTATGTGCGTGTGCGAACATGCCTGCAGGTGCGTGTTGTGCGTGCTGTTGACACGACCGTCCTCGCGCCTGTCCTTACTCGCTTCGGCCATCCGCTCTGCACACAGCAGAGCACCGGTCGTTCTTCCTCCGCTGACCCCAATATCTCCCCGTGTGACCGCAGGACGAAAGATTTATTTACCCTATAAGCGAACCTAACCTCACGTTCTATACGTTCTTACGTTTTCGTTTTCTTTCGCGACCCATCTCAGCCCTCCTTCCTCCCCCTTTCTGGCTCTCTTTCTTCACACTCGGTGCCGCTGGGATCGGCGATGCGAAGCGATCGTCTGCTTCTTCGGTCCCGAGCGTGTCGTCTGCGATTCACGCGTCGTCTGCTGTGCCGCGATAGAGAGCGGCCATCGTAGGATCTTGGCAAACCGCTAAGCGTGCGTCGCGAACCAGTCGGCGCCGCTGAGAAAACTTGCCGCGCGCGTGTGTGTGTGTGTATATATATATATATATATATATATATATATATATATTACACGCTGATATCGGCGAGAAGCAATTTATTAGTCAAGCACTGCTATATCCGATAACTTTTTAATCTTTGAATTCGTATTCTTAATATTGAGGTTAGAGCGGTCCCACTTCAGCTAGTTTAAGTTACGAACACTTCGTTATGTCCAAACGAAGTGTCGCAGAACACTAACTCGGCATGTCAGTGTTCGTTATATCGATGTTCAAACGGTCAGTGGACGTAAGGGTGCCGTCCTTTGTACAGCGTTCTTCAGAGCGGCGTATTCGCTGACCCTTCGTTCCCCAAGAAGAAAAAAACTACAGTTTTCAACGGTACCTTACCTTCCTCTCTGCGGTTTATTATCAGTAAAGTGCGATCACCTGATTTTCATGAGAACGAGGGTGTAAGTGCGCATGCCGCAAACGCGAGGTAACGTAAACAAATCGTACACAAGTTAATGAGCACGAACACAGTTAGTTTCTCAATAAGAGCTAGCGTTCCCGTTTCCCGTATGAGTATATCATAATCAATCTATGAATAAGTATAACGGCTTGCCTTACGTGTTGCCATACTACTAAATTCTTCACTTGCACCCGCAAAGGCCCGATTTGAGAGGAAGTGGGGTCGCACCAAATTATTAGCACAGAAATGAACTGCGCTCTAGACTTTCCAAAATATAAAAAGGAAGAGGCCGGATGGGGATAATAGAAATAGTAAGAGAACAAATTGAAACACACAAAAGGAAAACAGCAGAACATTGGTCCAGATAATTCTGCCTCCAGAGTGTGGACGCTAGTGGATAACCATCAAATCAAACCTCCGCTCACTAAGCATACGCCGTGAGCAGTGGTTATACAACGCAGCAGAAGAGCACTCCACCGCCGACGAGAGTGCAATTTCGCAATCGCCGAAATATTTTGAGCGACAACCGTACGCATCGAGAAGGTCATACCAGTCTGCCGCCTCGGAGCGCAAAACGGAAAATGCAATTCCAGAAATAGCTGGCTGGATAGGAGCACGTCCGTGCTATCTCCGTTATATATGCTACGTCTGCCGGCGCTGGCGCTAGAACCTGATCCTCTTCACCTCTTCATCACAGCCTCCACCCCACCTGTGTCTACCCTCGTCCGTGAGAAAGATATAATTCGGGATTTCTGCCCTTTCCGCTACATTTAATCTGGCGGAGAGCCTCACGGTAACGATACACCGGTGGTTTAGCAACAAGACCTCGGTGGGTTACATAACGACCATGTCGTATATGCGCGCCCACTGCGCCGTCTGCTTGCAGAACCGTTCTCGTTTTCCTAACCGCTGTCGTCTGCTTGGGGGAAAAAAAAAAAACGTTTTCGTCTGCTACACCGAAAGCAATCTTTTTTTCGAGAGCTTCCCGCATATATAACAGGGGGATACGAATGCGCAAGCTCAGTCCGCAACGGTATAATAAAAGATTCCTTCTCCGTTTATTTAACTGGCGGTTGCGCCATTATACCTGACGGCAGCTGCCGTCTTTCTGTGTTGCTCGCGAGTCGCACGAAGAACGTCCCACCTAACAAACGACACCAGCTTTGCATGTCGGGGGGGCGGGGGGGGGGGGCACTCTGGGCGCTGAAACGAGAGATCTGTGCGTCTTTTTGCATGCACGGGTGGATAAAGCGTGCACTGCAGCAATCCCAACACGGACTTTTCCCCCTTCTTTTTAATGCTCGCTATACAAGAAGTGGCAGTAGCAAAACGAATGAGGGCAAGTTATCCACGAATCTCGTCTAGCCGAGAGGCTGAAATGAAGGGAATACTTTTTTTTTTTTAGCAGAAGGCGTTTTACAACAAAACGCGTGCACCAGCGAATTCGCGGTGTACACTCAGATAAGCTCGTCGTTGGTTGGCGTAAAGAAGTCACGTGTTTTGCAAGGCGACCTAGAGCGTAGGTAAGACGAATACGGTCGGCGAAAGAACACAAACGGAAAAAGAAAAATGATACCATCACTCCCGTGAGCGACAACTTGCAGAATCCCGAATAAACGGCTGCGTCACGTGAGGTCTATACGGATTCGTTGACGCGAACCTATACTATATATGCTATCGGGTTAATTGATTCACTAATCGACACTTAAAGCACGGCCCAATGCTGCGTCGCCGACAAGTACTCGTTCCTTACCGAAGTACTGTTTACGGGGGGTAATCATCGCGTCGTATATGGGCGACGGCGAAGAACCCGAGAGTGCCAGAAGTGTGAGCCACGATTAGAGAACGTGCGCCAAGAAAAACAAGCATAACACTCAAAGCGCTATACGATAGCGGGGATCACGTCTGTCCGCCACGTGTATACACGTATATATATATCGCGCAACTGCATATATCCTCTCGCTTACACAATCGGGAACGAGCGACAGCATTGGCGTCTCCGCGCGCATTTTTGCGATATTTCTCGACACCGAATCCGCGACAACCGTTCAAGCGTTTCCGCACACAGCTGGCGCGTCTCGCCGCCCGTGGACAAATCGATAACAGCGACGATCCGGCGAAAAACAGCCATCGCCGGAGAGCAAAAGCAACGTACGCGTCTTAGTATTCACGCAAACGTGTTTACGTAAGCGGGCGTGGAAAAACACACGCGAGGCCATCGAGCAACGCGAGCTGAGGAGCTGCACATTCGACGCGGGTTGTACTTTCGGTGGCGCCGCTCTGAAAGCATGCACGGAGAGCTTCCCTGCTATAAGCCACTGGCATGATGCCCGTTGCTTCGGCGAGGTGACTCCCTGATAGGCTCGACACAGCGTCGTAAAAAAATTTGAAGGTATCTCTCCGAAGGCGACGCATCTAGCAGACAGGCTCAAAGAAGTAGTAGTCGACCTTGGACTTAAAAAAACACCCCTTAAGACGTGCGGCCCAGGTTTCGATGTAAAAATACAAACCCACTTGAAGCTTAAGGCGGACGCGCTGTTCCGGTGCTTTCTATGGCAGACAAGCGGGGCGCCGAGGAAGACGGCTGGAGACGATAAACGTAACACACAACTGTAGCCGCTGTATATAGCGACGCGGACGACGAATTGTATTTGGCAGCGAAGAAATTCCCCTCACATGTCGTGCCGGTGCACACAAACATGTTTTCCCCGGGAAACTGCAACACACAACGTTCTAGACGTACTGCACCACACTGCAGCGCGATTCCAAGCCGTCCTAAGATCGAACAACGTGAGGCTTACGCCGAGTAGGAGAACTGACCCGACGGCGGCCTTTGAACAACTGTCGTCTGCTATGCAGACTAGGCAGACAACAGTTGAACAGACTACGGTATACATAGCAACTATCGCCTGCTAGGCCTCACGCGCAGTACCAAATATATCGCCATGTTACATCCTTTTCTTTAAGTACGCCCAATCACAAAGGCACACACACAGGAAGAACCCGACTCAAAGTTTTCCTCTGTGTCGTTGATGGCGTTCGCTTCCCGAGCAGGCATCAGCACAACGTAACGCAAAACGTAACACAAGACGGCCTTCCGGATATATATACATATATATGCAGCCTCTTTCACCCAGACACCGCCAAACCGGCGGCTACGCGCATGCGCAAGCGCATCTCCAATCACGGCGCGTATCCAGTAAATGAATCTAATTAAATATTGATCCTCGCATCGCGTACCTGAACACGCCGACCACGATTTGCTTGCACAGCTTGACCCCGCTTCCCTTCTTCTTAAATCAGCAAGCATGAGGGCGCGCGCGGCTCGGAATTCTTATTACCGTGCACTGAGGAAGGCATGAATAAACAGCGCTTCCCCAGAAACTTTCGGCCCGCGTATTTGCCGGTGCTCGTATATTTTTCTTCGTATACACCCGGACCATGCGCGCCGACCTGCACGATTCGGCCGCGGTGCGTGGTTGGCGCTCTATCTCGTTTGTAAGCCTTTTAGTGCTGCGCACATATAAGTCGCTAGATTAAGGGTCCGGCCGGATGGACTCAACCGCGAAGTCTGCGTTTTGAACCTGTCATAGTCATAGTCATGTTATAGTCATACATACATGCGCGACGCAGGAGAACGATAATGCTTGCAATTTTCTGCCCTAGCCTTCTTTTTTTTCTTATTTTTCTTTATTTATTTTACTTTTCCCCCTGAGTGCTTGCGACTTTCGCAATGAAGGCACAGGCGAAACGAAAGTCAGAAAGGGGCGGTTTCATCCCCGCCATCCTGGCTGCAGTGCCATGTCGCAATACCGCTTTCTCTGTTTGCGTGGATATATTATGCTCTATAGGTACGCGTTTTCTTAAGCAGGCTGCTGCTGGCCAGACGACGATCGATGCAACTGCAGACGGCAGACTTCTGGCTCTCTTCTGGAAAGCAGAAGAGCCTCTCTCATAACTTCTCGTCCGTCGCTTTTCTTTTTTCCGTCTGCATCTCTTGGCGCGTCTACAAAAAGCGGAATATGCCAGCGAACACAGATTTTGTACGATACGACATTTTATTGTTCGTCGTCGTCGCTTTTTTCTTTTTCTTCTTCTGATCTCTTAGCGTCGTGGAACGAGCCCTGCAACGGTCGAAACCACAACGCGAAAAGTTTGGTGGAGAGAGTTAGTGAGAGCTGGAGAGAAGAAGGAACGAATCAGGAAGCAACGAATTTGCGGTGATCAAGACAAGTGAAAGGAGAAAAAGAGAGCAAGAAAAAGAAAAACTGAGAATAAATGGGATTTCGGTCGTATAACTTAACAATACCAAGCCCGGTTCACCGTCATCCATTGTACGCGATAAAAGGAGGAAGGGAGGAGGGGGGGGGGTGCTTAGACATCGCATTTCATGCACGCATCCTATACCATCGTGTAGAATTGATCTTAACGCTGATAAAACTCGTCTTTCTTTCTTCACCTGCACCTATAGTTCTAACGCTCGCTTCTTCTGTACATTTCTTTCTCTCCAATGCAGTCACGCCTGAGACCAGCGGCTTTGCGACAGGCCGTCGTCTGCTCTCAACCGGGGAAGCGGCGGAAGCAGACGACGTTCTGGTCCCACTTTCACAGGAACCGGACGTCGCGCTGGCGCCCAAGAGACACGTAAACCCGCTTTCCAAACGAGCCTCGCACGCCGAAAGCTCAAGCGCTAACGGAGATAAAACACCAACGAGAGAAGGTGACGAACCGAAGCCCAAAACATCGGCTGGAGGCAATGGAGGCAAAGGAAAGCCAAGAGACAAAAACGGAGACGATGATGCAAGCAATGGCAAAGGAAAACAGACAAATTCGCAGCTCCCTGGTGAAGGAACAGCGAGCGAGACGGGCGGACCGCAGGTAGAACCCGGAACGCCGGAAGGCACGGACAAAGGCGGCGAACAGGGACCGAAAAAGGAAAAAGCCTCGGGAAAGCAGAGGACGCCGAAGGAGGAAGATAATGAGGGAGCAAAGGAAGAAAAGCCGAAAGGCGAGTCCGAGAAGCCGGGTCAAGACAAGCCGAGAGCAGACGAAAAGCCGCCAGAAGGATCGGGCAAGAAGACTGGAGCAAAGTCACAGCAGGCTTCCAAGGGACAGCCGCCGAGCGAGGACAAAGAAAAGGACAAAGAGCCCGGGACCAAGCTGAAGCAAGACAATGAGCAAAAGCCAACAAAAGCAGACGGCAACAAGGAAAACGGGGAAAAAGCAAAATCCAAGGACGAATCGCCGCAGACGGACCAAGAGTCGAAGTCGAAGGCAGATCAAGGATCGAAGACGGATACGCATCGAGGGTCGAAGCCGAAATCAAAGACAAGCGACAAGTCCACGTCGGGAGAAGAAACGGCTTCAAAGTCCAGAGGGGAACCGCAGCCGAAAGAGGGAGACAAACCTATCCAGGAAAACGAAAAACCCAGGGAAGGTGGCTCCGAAGGAGAGGAACCGAAACCTCAGGGGGAAGAGACCAACCCCAGCAGCAACGCTTCCAAGAACGCTACAAAGGCGGCCGAAGGCGAGGGAGACAGGCGGAAGAACAAAACAAAAGGCGAAGAGGCGGATGACGTATACTGCACTAGACCTGGTAAGTGTCGAGTGCCTCTCCGTTCTTTTATTTACCGCCAGACAATTCAAAAGAATGAACTTTTACGCTGTTCCCTGTGGTATAGGCGGTTTCACTTTCTTTTTCCTTGGTTATAGTTTTGTTGAAGGCCCTAACCGTTGTATCTGTATTGTATGTATTCGTTGCCGTGTTAGCCAGGCTATATATTACAGCACCTTTGTCGACGTAAATCGCTACATGGCAGGACTAAAAAATGTTATTGAACATTGTTGCACGCGCATACTGCGGCATTGATGGAGTCAGATGTCGACAGACAATGCCCCCCCCCTCACCCCCCTCCCCGACTCCCATCCCCTAGTTCCGACTTTTTCCGCTCGAGAGTTGGCATCTACGCCAAGTCGTTGAGGAATAGGAAGGGAAAAATCGGCGCAGCTTTTATTTTTCACAAAGTTTTCCATTTTGTACAGTCGTATCAATTCTTGTTGGTTTCCGTTTGGAGTTTTCTCCTTCTGACAACGAGGTGGTGGTTTACCCTGCCAGGACGGCAACATCGGGCAAAGGGGGTGGAATTTCAAAAAAAAAGAAAAAAAGCTTTCGTGGTCACAAAAGAAAAAAAAGGGGGGGGAGGAATTCCGTTGAATATATGGCAGGTCCCGATTGCGATTAACACCCGTCCTTATAAAGCAGTAATGTGTGTCTGCAAATACCAACAAAACTCCGTTCATCGGGCACTCGGTTACACTAGCTCACTCAATATATGCCAACATTGGCAGCGGTACAGCTATATTCTTTTACTCTTCATGTCTCCACTCCCCTTCGGCTCTACTTTTTTCTGTTTTTTTATATGCGCCGTTCTAACGATGTTTATTTATCTTTGTTTCAGCCTATCCCCGATAATTCACATCGCATTCACTTTTCCTGTTACCCTTTACCTTCTCTCCCGCTCTGCGCGTTTTTTTTTTTTTCTTTCCGTGCTTGCACATTTTTCCCGTTGCCATCCTCCGACCGATCCCTGGCCTAAGCATGTCATAGCGCGCTTGCGTCATTGTCCAGGACAAACAACAGCAAAACACGTCTTCAATGCAGGCGCGGTTAAAAAGTAAAATAAACACTGCAAGGAAAACAAGGTGAGATCGAGTAACGCTTTTTTTTTCTTTTCACGGCCCGCAAATTTCATCACCTAGCAGCGATATATCATCGGTGCACACGAAAGGGGAGAAATAATAGAAAAAAAAAACATACTAAGTGGAGCTGGCCATTGTGTCGTTGCCTGGCACGGTAACGGAGTACGTAATAGTTGCTCGATGCCATGCAGGGGAAAAAAACAGCTCAACATTTTTTTTCCTTTTTTATTCTACGGCGCCAAGTGTCAGGCCATTAGAGCGGCAAGTTTCTGGTCACCTGAAAGCGGCAGGCCCAAACGCCTCAGAACGCGTTGCCCTTAGCTCGAGAATTTCGTCACATGGCTGCAGGGTAGCGGTAACTTCACGGCGCGGCATTTGAGCGTTGCGGCGAAGTGAGACACGCGCCCGCAATCACAATCGAGCACTGTCGAGCCTGCAGCGGAAAACTGAAAGTGCCTCTGGCCGCGCTGGAAGGTGGGAATGTCCCGCGCGTATAAAGCTCGGGAATCGATTGCACGTACAGGGTGGCCCACATAACTTTGGTCAAGCCTCAAAAGATATGCAGATGTCATGTGGCTCGACAGAACCAAGGTCACTTCCTCAACTTTCTCAACGAAACGTCGTTCATGCATTCAAGCACAAAAGTACCTGGAACGCCAATGCACTTATCCGCAAATTTCGGGAATTTTAATGTCTCGAAACTGGTGTCACCATGAAGATTCGTTCTAAGCGGATCCACTTTGCGAACCCCACGGCTAGAATTCGTAAACTCCAATAGGGGCCATAAGTTAATTAGTTAGAAAATTAATTAGTGTTTTTTTTAATTTGTCGATTATGCATTTTTTTCTCCAAGTAGTGCCCACCGCTTCAAGCTCTAGACCAGCTCATGAACTAGAATTGCGCGGCCTGCCACAGGCAACCTTTAATACATTTGCAAAGTGTTCTCTGAAACTTCCCTGTAAACGAACCCTTTTATCGGCAGTGTGATGGCAGAGTATTTTGTATATCCCCAGAAAACCGCCGCTGGCGCCTTTATTATTTAATTTATTTTGTGGCGCCCAAGTCTTCCAAGAAAAATAAAGCGTTTCTGACCAACTCTGACCACAGGCTTCGTTAAAACATGCACCTGAGTGCGCATGTGCGAGCGTTTTGTTGCCTCCCGCCGCCGCAAGAATGCAGCAGCCACGACTGAGACGCGAACTTTCGACCTAGCCGATATGTGCACTATAGAGTGACGTGGCGGAATGAATTCACCCTTGACATAAAAATTGTTACAGCGCAAACACATGCAACCACAAGTATCAAGGACGGGACACAAGCGCTTGTGTCCCGTCCTTGACACTTGTGGTTGCATCTGTTTGCGCTGTAACAATTTTTGATGTCAAGTACGCACCAACTCACCGAGAAGTTTTAATGAATTCACCCACTGCGGATTTGCACACCCGCTTCGCGAAACGCGGTACAATCCCGTGCCGACCGGTGGAGAAATGACGTCAACACAGCCGAACATTTAGTATGCGCAGCCGCTTTCGAAATCGATTTTTTTTTCCCCCGAGGATTTCATCAGCAAAGAGGATGTTATTTGCACGTGGACAACTGCAGGAATGATAGATCGTTTCTCTGCACTCGAACAAGATTATGCTAACGAGCAAATGCTATGCCAAAAAACAAAAAATGCCTGGCATGTCCCGATGCCTTGTCAAAGGAATTCACAGCACTGCGGAACACGGGTCATATGAATCGAAAGTTGGACAGTGAAATGCATTTAGCGTTTACGGGGGGACGCTTGTACACCTCGACCTCGGTCGCTCAATGGGGTCCTGAAAGGGGTGGGGTGGGGGAGGGAGGGGCAGAATGTGGCTGTTTCGAGTTACACCGTAATTGACAATTTTATTCTCGCGCTATGCACGGAAACACGGAAACAAGAGAACACGGGACAAACGATTGGCTATATGTTTTCGCAAGCCATTTCGAGGGCTGTTCAATCAATCGCGCCCGTTCCGTATAAGCGGGCGAGGCCATACGAAGCTGCGCATGTTTCATCCTCTAGAAATAAAGCGGTTCAAAGTTGTAGCGGTAGTTCAGCGCGGCTGAAAAAGAAAGCCCGCCAAGTTTCAGGTACAATCGATTACGCCCAACTGAGCACGGTTCCGTGAATCGAAAGCAAGTCGGTGACATTTCTTTCGACATTGATTGCATTGACATTGCATTGACATTGCATTGACATTGCATTGACAGTGCATTGACATTGCATTGACATTGCATTGGAAACGCGACATTTCCGCTCGCAGTCTCCTCGACTAAAATGAGCGCTTGCTCACTGCCGACGATGTCTGCTGTCACCCACTTTGAAACGTGACGACCACAAATAGTCACCTAACATGCTTGAGCTGATCACGTTTCACTACAACTATTGTATTCTATAGCATCTTGCTTATCTCCTCTTGATCTTCTCTTTCTCCATTAAAACCTCCATCTATGCAACGTACAGCTACCTCGGCTCTGACGATCTCTTCCCCATCTTTTCTTCCACCAATATTCTCAACGTATCTCGCTTATCTAGACCGCGCGCCGACCAGTCAAGGCTCCCACCCGCTTTGAATACCAACACTTCGGGAAGGTGGACGTTCCCGTCGGGTATCGCTGTATAGGAGCCCCCTAGTCGGAGGTGGCGCCCTTTAGCGGTCCCCAAGTGAAACTCCCGAGGGAGCGTTTGAGTTGGCGCATCGCGGTCAGAATGCTTCGAGGCAATCCTGCCTTTACGGGTTCGTTGGTGCGTAGAGCAGACGATTTAATTCGACGGTCCCGCTGCCAGCGATCCGCGCGGGCCACAGGAACACTTTTTCTTTCGCTCAACTTCGAATGTACGTTGTCATAGCGACGCGAAGCCAACAGACAATGAAGCAAAGGAAAGCACAGATGGGAAATTGACTTCCCGTTTATTTTTTATTATTATTGGAATGTAGAGTGCATTCGGTTCCTACCGGGAGAATTAACTCATACATTCTTCAGCTTATCTTTAAAAAGTGAGTATAAAGCTTCATTATGGCAAATTTAACCCTCGTCATAATTAATTTCCTTTCAATTTAAAAAGAAAAGACAGACGTTATTTTCTCAAGCTCTTTTATCTGGTTCGCGTTGCCTTCACGTCGGTGCAACCCGGTGACAGCATCACCGCTAGTGACACCCGTATGCAGATACGAGCTCTGCCGCAGTACCGATTCACGCAAAAGTCCTCGGATGCGGCAAAAAAAATTGGCTGGGGGTTAGCTAAGGTTAAGCCTGGATATCTCGAAGCGAAAAGGTTCCGTGATGCTTATGGTTTAGCTTATGGTTATGCTTACGGTTTAGCTTCATCATCAGCCTGGTTACGCCCGCTGCAGGGCAAAGGCCTCTCCCATACTTCTCCAACTACCCCGGTCATGTACTAATTGTGGCCATGCCGTCCCTGCAAACTTCTTAATCTCATCCGCCCACCTAACTTTCTGCCGCCCCCTGCTACGCTTTCCTTCCCTTGGAATCCAGTCCGTAACCCTTAATGACCATCGGTTATCTTCCCTCCTCATTACATGTCCTGCCCATGCCCATTTCTTTTTCTTGATTTCAACTAAGATGTCATTAACTCGCGTTTGTTCCCTCACCCAATTCGCTCTTTTCTTATCCCTTAACGTTACACCTATCATTCTTCTTTCCATAGCTCATTGCGTCGTCCTCAATTTGAGTAGAACCCTTTTCGTAAGCCTCCAGGTTTCTGCCCCATAGGTGAGTACTGGTAAGACACAGCTATTATACACTTTTCTCTTGAGGGATAATGGCAACCTGCTGTTCATGATCTGAGAATGCCTGCCAAACGCACCCCAGCCCATTCTTATTCTTCTGATTATTTCCGTCTCATGATCCGGATCCGCCGTCACTACCTGCCCTAAGTAGATGTATTCCCTTACGACTTCCAGTGCCTCGCTGCATATTGTAAATTGCTGCTCTCTTCCGAGACTGTTAAACATTACTTTAGTTTTCTGCAGATTAATTTTTAGACCCACTCTTCTGCTTTGCCTCTCCAGGTCAGTGAGCATGCATTGCAATTGGTCCCCTGAGTTACTAAGCAAGGCGATATCATCAGCGAATCACAAGTTACTAAGGTATTCTCCATTAACTTTTATCCCCAATTCTTCCCAATCCAGGTCTCTGAATACCTCCTGTAAACACGCTGTGAATAGCATTGGAGAAATCGTATCTCCCTGCCTGACGCCTTTCTTTATTGGGATTTTGTTGCTTATGGTTATGCTTTATGATTTAGCCTATGGATATGCTTACGGTTTAACTTATGGATATGCTTATGGTTTAAGTTATTGATATGCTTACAGTTTAGCTAATGGTTATGCTTTGTGATTTAGCCTATGGTTACGGTTTCACTTATGGATATGCTTTGGTTAGCTCATGGTTATGCTATACCATGAGCATGCCTTGTGTAGTGATGCAAATTGCTTATGAATGATATATACCATAAGTTATGCAGGATTAGTAATCTTCTTTATTTATCGTTGTTGGGCACATTGTCTTGCGATTTCTGTACAGCCATAAACACAGCTCTCTGTATCGGTAGTATCACTCTCTTCTCCTTCCATGTTGAATGCGCGCGCCTATTCTCTGACAAGCGGTCATATAGTCGGCCTCCGCGATAAACACGCGCTTGCGGCGAACGTCAAACGACGACGCATAGCGCGCGGCAGTGGCCACCTGCGCCGATTCCGAACACGCTTACGAAGCCAATTCCGACATACGCCAGCTTGCGCGAAGTGAAGTCAAGCAATGAAGGGGGCTAGTTGGTGAACGTTCATGGTTATATTGCGCTCAATTTTACACAGACGATATTAAGGAAGGACGTCCGTCCACGTCCTGTCCTTCCTTAATATCGTCTGTGTAAAACTGAGCACAATATAACGATAGCGTAGTGAAGCTTTTCGCTTCAAAACTTGATCGAGTCGCGCATTCCATTCGCAGCGTACCACGAGTTCCCGCCGGACCTGTTCTCGCACGATGCCCGCGCCAAGGGCGGCGTGGTCGTCCACATCCTGGTCGTGCTCTACATGTTCTACGCGCTGGCCGTGGTCTGCGACGACTACTTCATCGCTTCCCTCGAGGAGTGCTGCGCCGTGAGTGTTGACCGTCGCGAGAGTATCTCTGTACAAAAGCGCTCAGGCGCCTGGTTGTTTTATACCTACACCGGCCACGACATACAATAAGTCGACACTTGTGCCGCATGTTCTCCTATAGAGCATACACCGTTTTCTTCCAGAAAAAGAATGTTCGAAGAATTTTTTAACGGCCTGTGCCATAAGCACAAATCTAGTCGTCTGGATTGCTCCAAGACGGACATTACTTGCACTGGACATCAAAACGCGTACTTGATCAATTAACCCTTTACGGATGAGGCATGTAAATACAAGAAAAAAAATTGCTTGCTTTCTATCTAGCTGTGTAAAGCACATGGAGAATAAGCATATTCAACGAAAAGAAAAATGGGTTGTGCAGTAACCTCTTTAAGCGATAGGGAGAAAATTGCAGGCACAAAACTGGAAGCAGGCTTCGCCCCAAGCCACATACGGTTTCGTTCGGAATTGGTACGGACAGCTCTCATCATGTATGAACCATAGGTGTAGATTTCATTTGCTTCACATAACGTGTGTGACACCACTACAGTCGGAGACAGGTGTGCATCCTCCTTCTCCTCCTCTGATGATGATGATGATGCCTTTGTCATTGGCACACACTCGGGAATATTGGCCAAAAGTCGGGCAGGCTTTAGATATGTGTCAAACGAATAAATTTACCGTGTTTTCAAAAAGAAAAAAAACTTGAGGCGCATGCTAAATGTTCTTTTCCTGGTCCTCTGTTCTGCTTTAAACGTTCGCTACCTGTCAGTCAATGTTGGCCGAAGACATCTCGCCTGGAACTTCGTACTCAATACCAAACTCGGCATGAAAAAAAATTTCGGTGGTACGTTGCCTGTAGACAACACTTCTCCAAAAAGGGTTAACAAAATCTCACTAACGAACTTTTTAACTAATTATTTTAACGCACATATTGCAATAAACGAATGGAAACCAGTGATTTCACAGGGTCCATTCACTTGGAACGTTTTTTGAAAGCATTGCACCAGTTTTGAGATAAGCGCTGTCAAAAACTAGCGGTAAAAATGCACTATTGTTCCGCCCACTTCTTTAAAGGGCCCCCTCAGTAGGTTCGGACATTTCAGAACACATAAGTGCGCGGCGCGTAGATCATGCGATGATGATTGCGTCTGCGTATCTAAAACCTGGTGTCATCCTCAGAATGCGTTTCAAGTGTATATGACTTGAGAACCCATCGGCTACAATTCGTTAGCGAGAGTTCTTAATTGGTCAATTATACATTTTTATACAATTCCTCGTGCAAATAATTTCGGCCTCTTGGAGTATAATCACGCTCAAGCAGCAGAATCGCGCTACATATGGCACGGGCAAGTTTTTAAAAAAAGTTCCGTTAAAGATAAAAAAGAGCTACATAAAGACAGAGAAAGACGAGGGAGGATATACGGTTCCAACGTCTTTGGCAGCACTAGCAGGCTTCGTCGAAAACGCGTGCCAAACGCTGCTTCGAGGACATTTTCGTGTTAGGGTATACCGACGGCTCCCCCGTGCTTGACGGACGAAAACAAATAAAGACATATCTTCAAGGGAAATCTGTTAAGTATTGACTTTCACGAATAACTCTTCGTGCTACTCTACTCGTGCTGTCAGTTACTTCACTTCTGTCAGGAGGCTAGCCCACAAGGGGCACTGAAGCCCCAACGTTACTGGCGCTGGCCGTGAGCGAAGCCACTACCGACGCAACAGGTAGCCCGCTCAGTCCCAACAACACCCGTCCACCCAACACCACCTAGATTAGGTGGTGTTGGTCCAACCCGCTTGCCCATAGTAGTAGCCGATCCGTAAGACAACCTGTATACTGTCGAAACGCTGCAGGCACCAAACAGAGGCTGAGCATTCCTAACTATATATATATATATATATATATATATATATATATATATATATATATATATATATATATATATAGGGTGTCCCAGCTATAACGTTGGCCAAAGTGTTTAAAGAAAAAAAAAAAGAAAAAAAGGAAGATTAGAAGATCACGGCGCAAGATACGATCATAAGAACTAAGGTGTTCAATTGCCAAAGGTCTGACGACCGAACTACCGTAGGTCTTATAACCATACCTTCTACCATGATCTTTTAATCTTTTCTCCTTTGAACAGCCTGGCCAACTTTATAGCTGGGACACACAGCATTTCAACTGCGCGTTGCACGTGACCCACGTGTTCAACCACGTATAGGCGCGTTTTCTGGACTGCGGACTGCTTAGTGCGAAAAGGTACCGCACACGTCGCGGTCAGCCGCCCCCGTGATCCGTGACGCAAAAGAGTGACGCATGCGGCCTTCTGCGATGCAGCGGCTGAACCTGTCGGAGGACGTGGCCGGGGCGACCTTCATGGCAGCGGGCAGCTCGGCGCCCGAGCTCTTCACCGCCATCCTCGGTGCGTATATTACACTTGAGTTCTGTGCACCCTCGACACGAATTGCTTGTTGCAACGACGCACTTCCTCGTCATAGAAAACGCGTGCGTTGCACAGAGTACTTTCTTTCTTCTAGCTGCACCAAATTGTTAAAAATGTCCTGCGGTAGATAACGCGTATTCCAACCCCTGATGTAAATTGCTCGATGAAGCGCCCATTACTTTAACGAAAGATGAAGATGCGTAATTGAATAATTGTAACTTTTTAACGATTTACATTACGGCACACATTTCAATCTATACGAATTGTAGGTAGTGAGCGTGTAAGGCATATCGATTTGGAACGAATTCTAGGGGCTACACCAGTTTCGAGATATTAATTTTCCAAGTGTCAGACGAAATGCCTTGGCGTTCCAACTACTTCAATGCTTCCAGGCATAAAACAGCATTTTAAAGAAGGTAAGCCGCAAATTTAACGGCGCATATCTCAAAACAGGTGCCGTCCTCAGAATTCGTTCCAGGTGAATATTTCTTGCACACTCACTATAGCTATAATTCGTAGATTGAAATATGTACCGTAAAGTAATGAACTAAGTTAATTAGCGTAATAATGATAATCGATAATTTAATCGTTTTGATTTCTCGTAGAAATAATGGCCGCAACATCGAGTAGCTTCGACAAAGAGTATAGAATTATGCTATTTGCCACTGGGCATTTTTTAAAAATTTCGTGAAGCTAGAAAAACCCCTACATATACAGGCGTGATTACAACTTACTCCGACGAATAGGCCGCTTGAAACAGTGCATAAAGTGAGCTATTTCAATAGTACAGAGGACACTCGGCTGTTTTTAATTTTTGCTTAACAGATCTGCCCTTCAGACCGCGTTCGTGAAATAACACATGTGCGCCCTTTATTGTAACTGTCTGCTTACAAGAAGAAGAAAAAAACGGGGGGGGGGGGAGCAAGTACGTGCCCGCTCCAGCACAGCTTTATTGGGTAAGCTCGCAGCAAATTACAACATGAAAATCCTCAGCACAGGACAAGCTGAAGGTCAATTCAGCACGTACATACAGTTACTCAGACCGAACGACGAAATAAAATTAAAAAAGAAAAAAAAATACGACGCGTGTCCTTTTATTGCGCCAATTTTGGCAGCCTGGGAAAATTTTCGGGTAAAGCAGGTCTGCATACTGAGCAACGCTGTGTACGTTTATTTATTTTTTTCACTATAGCTTGTTAGCACAGGTGAGTAAACAGGTTTGGATGTCTCCAATTTTGTTTAGACCTAAACGTACACGAGCACGAAAAGTGATCGAGCTGAGGGGGAAAAAATTCGAACTGGTGAGCCTGACTGCTCGATCCCTTAATTTCTGTATTCCTCGTATGGTATTTCTGTCACGGACGACGCAACAATTACGTGCACGTCCACTGAAGCGGACACACAATTTAAGAAAGAAGCTTCAATATCGATCGCGTAATGGTGTGTGGACGCAGTACGTACAACAGCGGCGCGGGCCCGTCACGTGAGCGAAAAGCGTGAGCGAGACGAGACGGTCGGGGCTTTCGACCGCCCCGCCCCCCCCCCCCCCCGCCTATATATTTTCTCCGCGTTTTCGTGGGTGCATTATATCGATGGGTAATCGAAGACGAGACCTTCGGGCACGCGAGGCACTCTTGCCCTGTACACGTTGTTAAGGCGAACGAACATATAGCTTCCTCCGGCTCTCGCCATATTTTTTCTCCCTCCAGTCGGCGGCCAAACTTTGCCGATATACGCGAAGGCGCACGCGCTCTCACGCGAGAGCATGGCCCCCCGGAAAGCCTAGCTTGTGCCTTCTGGCCGTGGTTCTCCGCCACACCGGGGCTCGACCCTCCGCGCCCGTTGTCCAGACGCGTCTGTCGCCTCGTCTCGCCGGCTTACCCACAGCTTCGCTTTATAGACCCCACCGCAGTGCGAGAGGGATTGGTCGGAGGAGCATCCGGCCTTCTTGGAGCAAACAGTCTCGTATACACGCTCTCGGCCTTGCCTTTACTACTTCAAGCATGAACCAACTAGCCCAAGCAAGAGTATTACTCGGATTTGGGTCTCTCGGGGAGTCGGGGCGTCACACTCTGGGGGTCTATATAGCCTACGTCGCCGCGATGCGTCTCGATCGAAACGAGCAGCTGGCCTATATACGGTACTGCAAGACGTCACGCGGAGGCTCAAAGGCTGGCCCACGCGTGAGTGCGAGGTCGGAAGGCTGGAGGAAAACAACAGGGACGGAAGGGAGGGGAGGTGTTCACATAGGGGAAGGGGGAATAGGGCAAACTTATTTGCAGACAAAAGTCACACGCATATACTGGCAGAAGCACAGAGCACAGTGTACACGTCAACACCGCATAGAGCGCAGCTACATGTTGTTCTCGGAGCACTTCTACACGGTGACCGGGCACGCTCATTGTGGGAGAGCACTTCACGATGACTTTGCGGGCAAGTCGCTCGGGTAGAATCAGAAACGCGCCCTATATAGCAGGAATGTTCAATCTGTCAACATCTGTCAGTCCCCGTGTTGACTGAGTGCAATGTCGTTTGACGTCGACACCGCAATGCACCCCGGACTCTTCGGCTAATACGCCAAACGTAACAGCACGCAGTCGTCGTCCTGACGCTGTCCCGCCGTCTACCAAAGAATTTCGACGACAATTTGCGCCGACGTCATAAAGTACCGCTATCGACATCGGCAGTATATATATATATATATATATATATATATATATATATATATAACTTCGGAAGTATTGCCAGTGCGTGAATTTGGTTTCTGCAGCCAGCTCACACGTTATCCGCTTATTTTGACGATCGCCTTCGCTGGTTCCCCGCAAGAACTTATTTGATTTTGCTTATTTGCCGCAGGAGTCCTTATTGCAAAGGGAGATGTAGGCACTGGCACCATCGTCGGCTCAGCTGTGTTCAACGTGCTCTTCGTCATCGGGCTATGCGGAATCTGCGCCGGAAAGGTGACCTTTTCTTTCTTTTCGTTATTCCTTCTTTTCTGCACGATGAATAGTACTACATGAACCGTTACATAGTATAGATACATGGCAGCGCTTAAAGAGACCCTAAATACAGAGACTGAACCAGTTTAGACTGATAATGCATTCTTTGAAAACAATACGTTTGCTAATTTAGCGATAACAGGTTAATTATTAAAAGAGCAAAATTAACGTCAAGGTTCAATTTTGTTTTTGAGTGCGCGCCGGAACTCCCGCGCCGTTACGTCAGTATGACGTCACGCATTTTAAATCACTTTTTTTTTCGCACTGCGCGGCCTCGTTGGCTCAGTAGAACTTCGCGAAACTTGCCAATCTAGATCTTGATCTCTTCCCGAACCTAACGTGGCTCATTTTTTCTATCGATAAACAATTAACCGGGCCCTAGTAGACACCGTCAAAATCTATGACGTCACACGGAGCTGATGCGGGAACTTCACGGCGGCGACGCCACTCGTCCTTTCTGGCTTGCGAAGCCTCTGCTTGGGGTAACATTGGCGTTTTTTTTTTCGGTATTGTAGAAGAGTAAATTACCAAGAGATGAAATCATCTTTCTCCTCAGTCATCTTTGCCCCGAAGCTTTCCTGGATTCGACCCTCCATATACGTGCACGCGTTATGTAATTCAATGTAACATTAAGTCTCGTACATTTACGACGCAATACATGACGTAATGCTTACATTGAAAGAAGCCTCGCAAATCTGATCCTATTTACCGCAGCGATTTGTGCAACTGGCGGCAGTAACGCACCGCTCGCGCTCGAGGACGAAACATAATTGTAAAAGGAAACTGCTGTGCAATATGCGCGGAGGGAGGATTCTGTGACCGCGCTATACTAGGGCAGCTTTCGCACCGATACATGTTAAGTGTCGAAGCCGTGTTATACCACGAGGGGAGGAGGTTAGTAGGCAAGCCAGGTTGAGCGGCGAGAACGAATGACGGGAGTCGAGGCCATCTCAATAGGGAGTTTTAGCATGTCCGGTATACCGCTATACGCAATGGCGTTTGCGGATTACCGGACTACCGGAGGCGCAACCTTGAGCGTCCGAGTCGGTGACGCCATCTGGTTGCGTGGAGTTCTACCAGACAAACACAGAGCTATTACTGTAGTAAAACCAAGTATATTCTACTCCACTGCTGGTGTAAGTTTTCGACCGGGGCGTAATGTGAACGCGTCGCCTGTTTAAATGTATAAGGGGCTCCAGCAAGTACGCACGCGAGCACAAGAGAAACGGGCAGGACAACGCTGGGCACTAACACAAATGCTGGCGGGATCCGTAGAACAGGAAACACGTAGAAAGCGTTGTCCTGTCCGTTTCCTCTAACTTGTGCTCGCGTCCGTACTTGCTGGGACCCCTTATACGTTCACCATGCACCAACAGAACCAGCAAACCACACTACTAAACTGCCTAATTAAATGTTTTTTTTTTACAAGAACAATCGTGAAACATGAAAACGTGTCTATGCGGCAGTGTGGTCAGGCGAAAGTGTCACAAGATGTCGCGCTACCGGCATCCAGTAACCCGGTATTACGTAAGCGCCATTGCGTGTATACCGGAATGCCAGACACGCTAAAACTCTTGATTGTTGCCGCACGAACCCTTCGCGGCGTCACGGATTTTGACGACGTCAGCTCGGGGCTATAGTAAATCGCTTATCGGTGAAGGACTACATTGCATTCTAAAAGCACCAAAGACAAAATCTAAGTTCTGAGAACTTATTCTTGCGATAACACCCCAACGACGCGAAGTCTAAATTTTGATGTCACACTGGGAACTTCAGCCTGTGATGCCATCATTAGTAACCACTCTTCTTTCTTCCTTCCTCCAATAATAATGCGCACAGTCTTTAAGGAATTACCTGCCATGCAGCTCAAACTGATTTAGTGTTGCTATTTCTTTAGAAGAGCATGACCTATTATGCACGTTCTGCTGCGGTTCGTCTGCGAGGCGGCCATTATCAAAAATATTGGGACAGCAAAACCATACGCCCAAAAAATATCCAAATTCTATCCACGTGAATACAGCGTAATGCTAGAGTGACTAGAACTGCCACTCTAGCCCTGCTACAAACGAACTCATTTCTGTCTCTTCGAAATGCAAACTTTGCTACTAAACAAGTCACAAACATTTAAATTCACATTACATATATATATATACATATAACGCAACGGCTCAACTGTCGTGAACTGTTGAGGAAGATGAGCGGGCCATTGATTTGCAGTGGGGAATTTTGGAACACTTGCATTCTTCTCAGTGGATGGATGGATGTTATGAGCGTCCCCTTTGGAACAGTGCGGTGGTTTGCGCCACCAAGCTCTTGCTCTCAAGAAATTATGCTGCGCTGCCACCTACCATCCCTGAACATTTATCTACGCTGGTCAGGCTTGGTACCGTCCCCTTTGCACTCGTTTTGTATTGAGGACAGAACATTTCAACCCTTCTTGTAGCTGTTTCAATGACGAGGAAAAATCTTGCAGCTTCCCCTTTGAAGACTTGGCCTGGACTTAAAAAGATCCTGATTGCATATCGTTTGGAAACTCGACTATGGGATTCAGCCACGCCCCGCTAAATTTGCGTCTCTTCTCTCCCTCTGTCTTGTATTTTTCAATTGTTGATTATACTAAGTTGTTCTCGTTTTATCACATAATTTAGCCTTTGTGCATCATTTACTCTTCTTCTGCCCTGGATATTTATTTCCGGTTGCCGTTTGGAATGATCCATCTACATCTTGGGCCAATCCCCCACTGTGGTTATGGGCCACTTAATCACATGGTGACAGCAACAATTAACGCACCCGACCTCTCCTGTATAATCTCGCCTCTGTGCAGGAGGTTCCGGTGACCTGGTGGCCCCTGTTCCGGGACTCCATCTTCTACGCGTTCACCGTGGTCATCCTGATCCTGGTGAGTCTATGGGCGGCGACCTCTGCCACACCTTCGCCCACTTCTGATGTCGCTGCAGCAGTAAATGCTTGTCGCAGTGTCACCAGTCAACGCGCATTCCACTGCGCCGAAGTACGGCTACATTTAAAACTCTTCCAACAAATGGCTGAGAATCAAGTTTTGACCGTGTTACTCCTTAGCACATCTTTTAATTACCCCTCACCAGCCACCATCGTAGTTTATTTCTGTATGCAGTGGAACTTGTGACACGGTGTCCAGGGTGCGCTCTCCCGCAAGGATATTTAAACATAACTTAGTAATACGCCTAGATGGATGCAAATGGAATGTAGCGAGACGATAGCGCGTGCGAGCAAGCAAGCTACTCACCCTCACTGCCTTGCGACCAGCGCCCGCAAGCGACATTATATCCCCTGATTTCTCCCATCTCTGAGCCGAGGACGCACACGTCACGTTGACGTCACGAGCTCCTCCTCCTTTCTCACCCATTATGCTCCGCCTCTATCCTCCACCTTTTTGCCCAATCCGCGCGCGCACCAGCTGTCACTCGGGAGAGCGCGTGAGCATCGCTTTAGCACATGCTACGTCAAAGCGTTTCGCAAACGTGTAACCAGAAGTATTCTGTAAGAGTCCACCTTGTGGACTTGTCCATTTCATATGCTGTTGAAGTCCTGATTGGATGTGGCGTCTGACTGCTCTGGACGAGCAGCCAACACATAGTCGAAAGCAACCGCGATGGCGACGTCAGCTGAAGCTCTGCTCCACCGTGGGACGTATTCTCGGACGATCACTTCCGGCGATACTATCGCCTTCGCGTGACGTAGTGCTCAACCAGCCAATCAGCGCGCGCCTGATGGCCGGGCCGATAGTATCGCCGAAAGTGATCGTCCCAGAGCACGTCGCCATTATGCTCTAGAAACACACTTGCGTTGGGCACTTCCTATTGGCAGATTGCGCTGCTAAACACGGCCTCACAAGGCTTCGGTACAGCCGCTTAAGTTTCTGGTTACTCACACAACGCATAGATGACAGAAGCCCTGCGAGCTTTGGGTGGTGACATAACGCGGGAAAGTGATCATCACACATACACATCCGTGAAGCACACGGGTGGCACCTGGCTCCAGCCATTCCTTTTTCCATAGCATAGTTTCTTAATGGGGGAGCATTGGCCTATTGTAACGACGTCGGAACTCACAAGCTAAATGTTACCTGACGACTGTAAGGGTGTGCGAATATACGAAATTTCAAATACAAATCGAAAAGTCTCTGCTATTTCGTACTCTGTTTGAGAATTCACTATTCTAAATTGTCTAATATTCGTTTCTTTCTAATACACGCAATAGCACTTTTTGGAGTCTCCAGGGGATGAGAACGATGAAAGTCAGTACTGTTGCTAATGTTTCCACTGCAGAAGAGCTGCGGTTGCTGCAGAGACACCAGTTCTTGTGCAAATACATAAGGTGCTTGATAGTCATTCAATATAAATGTCTTGCCTTTCGGCAGCCTATATGCAAATTTGTTTTATTGAGTTATTATTTGGCCACATGTCCCCATGTTCACCTCCTTTAAAGCACTGTGCATTATCATACATCTCTCCTTCTATAAACACAACAATGTACAGTGGTCAAGGAATGAAACGCAACAGGGAGCATTTAGTAGAGCCCTGCATATGTGCAAATATGTCCACGTCATGTCGCCAAGAATCTGGTCACCAAAGGTGACGTGAACTGTAGGCACTGGAAACGAAACTATGTGCATTAGTTAGCCCTAAATTGATGCGTTTCATTCCGGGAGCGCTGTACATGCACCATTGCCACGGTGTCCCAGATAGCTGAAAGCAGTTGTTTCTCATTTACAAGTTTCTCAGTTGTCCGGACATACAATTGCGAATGATATTACATGTGTCAAATAATGTACCCATATAAGCCTCACTTTTTTTCCCCAAATGGGCCCCGCATGACTCTACACTTTCTTTAGAAATGAGAAAACAATAGACATTTGATTCTGATACTCGAACATTTTCTTTTAATGATCAGCTATATCAGAAAATTTTGCTATTGAACACTCCAACTAAAGAGTTCTCATCCCCACAAACACAGCACAGCAATGGCAATGCACATACCTCATGATGTCCCGCATCACATATGTGCAGGTGATCTACGATGGTAAGGTCACATGGTACGACTCCCTCTTCATGCTGCTCCTGTACGCTGTCTACATCGACATCATGAAGTGAGTCTCCTGCCGCGTTTCCCACCCGGCTGAGTTACGCATCCAAGGGCCTGCATTCTTGCTTGATCACTACCGAATCGATCACTATCAGTTTACTTTTGTGCAACATAACACCAAACACGATCCTCAGCTGGTGCAACAGGCAATCGGTCAATAACTCAGCCAGTCGCCACACTGTTAAAGTGATATATCGAAAAATGATCCATTAAGAATGCAACATACGTTTTCATTGAGAAGCATAGCGGGAGAGCTAGAAGACTGTATGCAGTCTGCAGCCTATGCGCCATGCCTAGTTTCAAACGAAATCTTGCACACAACCAAAAGGTACTGTCCACAAGTAAGTGCATTTAGCCATAAGCACTGTATAACACTAATAAATTATGTCAGACAGATACCATGAACAGAGTGTTGTATCACTAGCATAAGGAAAGAAAACTAATGCAGTTCATGTAATGATAAAAAAAACTTGTATGAGATGTGTTAGGATTTATTTTCTTTCATTCTCATCTCTGAACAATTTTCTACAAGTGTTCAACAAAATGGCGGAATTGGTTAAAAGCAGTTTGCAATAAACAGAAGTAGCATTGTCTATTTGGAAATTATTGAAATTCTGGTATCAAAATATGATTGCCACTGGCGCCGGCCACAAAGCTTGAGGCACATACCCCAAGTGTTTTCAATGGTGCCAATGACAATATCGTTGAACAAAAAGCTGCCAGTTAACTTGGCAGTGCTACGACAGTCATGAATGTGCTAGTTGCAATAATCAACATGCAATTTTATGGCAACGCATGTTGTGTGCATGTTCATTTCTAACTGTTTTATGCTTATAGTTCCTTCAATTGGTCACTTTTCATATTTTCTGTAAGCAAGAAAGTAATTGTGAATAAGCCTCCTTTCATATTTTTATTTCTATAAGAAAAGGCCTCGCAGGGCAGAGACATGTGCATTCATTTCCTTCTCATTCTGTGTGACAAGGTACAACAAGAGGATCCACCTATGGGTGGCCGCCGCATTTGGCATCCACGAGGAAGAACAGACTTCGCTCAGCCTTACATCTGCAGGCTACGATGGCAAAAACTACAGCTCCTACGGTGAGGTCCACCTCTTCTTGCCTGCTCCAACTTTAGAGAACCACTTGAAAAGGAGAGTGCTTAATTGGGTTGAACTGACAGATTACTTGTTCGGGAGTTACTTTTTCCCATCTCTCTCTGCATCTTCAATGGATGTGGACAGCTTATTGGTGAAGAAATGCCCAACTTTCTCGAATCTCACATCTAAACTAACCATGGCAATGATAGTGTCACTACATGGCATTGCATACATTGTGAGCGAGAAAAAGAGGAACCGAGGGACTTGATTTTCGTTAGTCACAATCATATGAGGCCAGCCAACAATGCAGTCGAGGAAAGCACAAACGAAATGAACTGTGGTTTTTAACTGAAATGTAGAAGTAAATGGAAAATGAAAATAGATGACGAGAATTACTAGCTGCCAGTGGGAGCGGCACTCACAACTTTGTGCCCCTTTCATAATCAATGCAGCTTCAGGCACCTTTTCAGCTGCACAAAAGCACACAATAGTGATGCCTTTCCACATGTGACAGCTCACTCGGATGGCCTTTCAGACTATGTTGCTACTGTCTCTGGCCCAAATGCCTTCAGAAAAGAATGAGCAAACCTGTTTCCTTATAGTTACCACAGATTGAACTCTCTTACCTCATATTTCACAAATACAGACATAACATCTTGTAATTGCAGGCTTCGCAAATAATGAGTGGGCTCCCTCTACATTTCTTTTTTTGCCTGCTGTACCTGTGCGACTTTATTTTTGCTACTGTTGTCTGATTATTTCTGCATTAATTCTGTGATTATCGCCTTAAATCTTGCTCCTACATATCTGCCAGTATTAATCCTGCATTACAATGCAATGGCTTGCATTTATTTACCTCTTCACAAAATCTTTTTCCATGCTAACTACTACATAATGATAACAATTACATATCCTGCGCTTACATTCCTTAAATATATTGGTATTGCACTCTCTTTATAATAAAAATGACTTCATGTGTCTATCTCACTCAGTCACGCAATGTTCTGATGTAAGGAGCCTGTGAATTATTTGTAAAGAAATAAAGTTTGCATTAAACATGCAACAACACTCCGCCAATTTAGCTACGGCAACAACTGCCCTCTCTTCTACTTTCTCGAGTATTTGTGCATACATAATGAATGAGTGTACAAGATCTGGCCCGGGGAGTTTTAGCGAGCACCCCACATGGCCATAGCAGCAGGTTGCACACTTGCTGCCTCTTAATACGTTAGAGCAAGATTTTTGCTGGTGAAAAAGAGGCGAAATGTCTTGTTGCTAAGCTCAAAATTTGCCATTCAAGTGCTAACATTGTGCGAATTCTAAACCCGCAGTGCCATTCAACAATGAAATTGACGACTTCGCCCAGCAAAATGCTGCAAGAAACGCACGGCCCCTGGATGAAGTGATCAGAGATAGCCGGAGAAGGTGAGTCTAGGATTCCTAAGAAATGCATTTGCTGTACCACACAAGAAGACACCGAAAATTTCGATGAGAGTTCAATGAATGATGCGCCATTTTGCTAAAAAAATGTAACCATAAGTAATTATTTTTTCTTTATGAGTGCCGATCTCGCAGGGTACATTTTGTCAAGTGGAGTTCATAGCAGCACCAAACAATGGAAGAAGTAATGGAATGAAGATGCAATGAAAAGCATTTGTACAAATCAAACTTTGGTTCCTTTTTTTTTTCTGAGAAATCACTGCATGCATATAAGCAAAATAATAAAACAAAAGAATGGCACTACTATCAAGCCTCTCCCTACTGATGCAATTGCGACACATTGCACCGCTTTACCCGCCAGACATGTGGGAAACTTCCTGCATGCCTCAATGCAAAAAGGCGTGCCTTAAGTCGGGCTTTTTCACAACAAAGACAACTTTGGAAGGAAGCCAGCTTTAAGGTTAGGGTAGGCTTTCTTACAAAGCTTAGAGGTTTGGTAGTCCACCGGCGTGCCAAAAAAATCGCGTGCCAAAAAAATAAATAAAGAACAAGGAAGAATACGTCTGCAACGGAACCGCATAACATTTACACACGTGGTGTATGTATGTTGCAGCAAATCGCCAAATTCACAGGCCAGCGGTCAGACAAGACAACTCTACAAAAGAAAAAAAATGTGGCCGTTGCTTGTATAGATTAAATGCAGCATGTGCTACCCGCATTTCTTTCAGGCCCACTTTGTACGAAGCAGCGCTACGAATGCTCATGACCCGATACTTCCGCCCCAAAACCCGTTTCTGGGCGGCAGCAAAGAGGATCACCCACGAGGTAAGAACTTTCCTCAAAGAAATTCATGATAAATCATTTGTCAGGGCCTCTATCGCAAGTGTCTCTATATAGGGTTCTGTTCATTTACAGTCCACAAACTCTTGCTCTGAACCCTCACACAGATTGTCCATCTTTTGGTTGCCACGGTCAGCCAAATGTCTAACTTGCTGATACTACACATAGGGCTGATCCACATAACATAGCATTTTGGTGCTTGTCATGTGGAACAAGAATTAAAGAACGTGCAGAAACAAGGAATTCCGCAGCAGAGGTAACAGAACACACAGTGAGGTGAGCCATTCACGCTAATTCACTGAGCCAACCTAGCGCAAACACCATTGATGCACTGGACACTTGCTGAATCGTTTATTAACCTCACTGAAATCTCATCGTCATGACTTGTTTGATAAAACAAAATCTGGAGGACACTTACGCTTTGCCTTTAAGAGTGGAACGCGATAGCATTAAAAGATCCCCGACTGCTTCTCACGCTTCCCGGCAACTGCAGCTTATGTAACCGTGATTTTTACCAGAAAAAACTGGCGGCGAATGCTATGCATGAAGGCAAGCTTTCTGGTAGAAATGTGGCCGCTTGCGTGGGCCACGATGCAGTGGAGGCGAGTGCCATCTGGAGGTGTTGCAAAGAACTGGGCATGCCACTCTGTGGCCTCCAAGATTTGTGCACGCCGGCACGCGCAAATCTCGGACGCCGTGGCTGGTCTATGAATGGTAGAAAGCTACAAAGGGGTTTGTGTTTGAGTTTCTGCATAACAGAATTATGTTTTCTCATATATTCAACTTGCAATCCGACGGTATCATGTCTGTAGGTTGTGCGTAAGTCATACTTTACGATATTTCTGACGTATTTTACTCTGAGTAATTCAATTAGTTCAGTAACTTCTTTGCCCTACACAGAGGATGTGCGTGGTTGGGTTTGCATGGTTTGGAATTACTTTTGTCAAAACAACAGTCGACGCCAGATTCTCTGCGACACAAGGCCCTTAACGCTATTGTGTTGAAACATGCGGTTCATCTACTTTGCCATAACACAAACTCGTCAACAAGTTCACTGACTACCAGGAACATTTTAGTGAATAAGTTACTCTCAACAGCGTCAGCCACTCTGATTTTGTTCTTGTAACACATTCTTCAGCAGTATTAGCTTTACCCACATCAGCTTTTCTCACCACTTCACTGTCTTGTCTCTTTAAAGGGACACTAAAGGTTACTATTAAGTCCACGTGGACTGTTGAAATACCATCACAGAAACCTCGAAACGCTTGTTTCGTGCCAAGGAGAGACTTATTTTAAGAGAAAATGCGTTCTGAAGCGTCCGCGTACCTCTAGCGCAGTTCAAATCGCCCGCCCTCCGATTGAGCAGTACTGACATCATGATTTCATAGTGACGTTGCGCTATCGGTGAGTAGAACTACAGTGGCTGTAGTAGAACGGCGTCCGCAGACGGCGCTACGGCTTTTCTGCGCAAAACGCAAACGCGCGGCCAGAAACAGAGCCAAGACAGAGCCAAGACAGAGCCGACAGCAGAGCGAAAGCGGGAGTATGGTGGCTAGCGGAAGAAGAAACGAATTACGTCCCACGGCACACGGAGAGTCCGTTTTCGTTAAACTATAGGCTGCGGCGAGCTCGCAGCGGGGTCGGCGTGGTCTGTGAGCCTTTACGCACTCGCAACAGGGCATAAAAAAGTGCGAATCGACGCAAAACTCGGCCTAGAAACGTGCTTCGCCACAGCCAAGCTGGCATGACCCAGATGTCGTTTCCCGCACCGCCACCAGGCGCCGCTACTATACCTCAAACTCCAGCGCAAGACGCCCATAAGCTGGTACTTCATTCTATGACGCAAACTTCGACGCTCGTCGCAATGGACCCTGACACCGACAGGTTGGCTCGCGATGGTGGGCTCAACTTCAGCGATTTGAGCAGCGACGAGCGCGACCTGCTGCTGAGGGCTCGCACTGCCGGCGTCGTTGCGTACTGCGACGGCGGCCTCGACACCGGCTCTCCGGAGCGGGAAAGCAACGAGGGCTTCCCACGACATCACATGGACGTGGCATTCTCGCTGCTTGTTCCAAATGAAAGTTTCGCGAGCCAGCAGAACCCTCACAGCACGACGCGATAACGAAAGTACTGAAACTCCAAAGCGTGTGCGGCGCAGAGTCGAGTGCGCAGAGTCGAGCGAAAACGAAACCTTTCGAACACCCATATTACTGAAGGGTAACGTCAAAATGTTATTTTTTCTTAGAATCAAATAGACGTAGACAAGTAGCATTTTTTTCGATCTTATAATCGAATGAAATGATATTTTGAATACGAGTAGTTGAGTATTAGTAACACAAATTATGAGGAGTCCTTTCGTCATCGGGCTAGTACCGGAATGTCGCTGGGGGGTCTCAAATCGTGTCATGCATTTACCTCAATTTCTCGGTTACTAAAGCTCTGTTCGCGATTAAATTGACGCCTTAGACGTTCTAGAACATTGCTCTACCACTTTAACTTGAGTTTCTGGTAACCTTTAGTGTCCCTTTAATGTGCAGCTTGGCTTCTTAGGCAAGGATGACAGTCGTGTGCATTATGTTATAAATTACAACATAGTTAACTTGTTGCAACGCTGAATCTGCAGCCCATTCATTTTTCTTCATCTTCCAATGTGTGCTGCATGCTTCATAAAAAGCACTAGTTCCTCCAGCTAGGTACAGCGCTCACAGAAAGAAACGCATTAATTTAAGGCGAACTAATGCGCATAATTTCGTATCCGCCAGCTGCTGTTATTGTCAAATCGAATTAATTCTGGTGCATACGCTTAGACCAAAGTCTATGTCAATTTTGGTGGCCAGATTCCTAGCAACATGACATGGTACTCTCGAGTACTTTGCACATGTGCAGGCTTCCACTAAGTGCTCCCTGTCGTGTTTCACTACCTGAGCGCTGTAAATAAATCGGCTTAAATCACAATAAATTCACCAATATTTACGACACTCCCTAATGCGAAATTTGAGCGCAGCTCTATACGTGTTTTCATTTCGCTATATATTGGAAGGTACAGAATATCTGTATCGTGCGGCATGTCGCAAACGGAGCAATTGTGCCGTGACAGCAGCCACTGCAGATAGACCTCCCAGACAATGCGCGCTACTCTGACGCCATCTCGTAGCCATCATCACCGCAAAGCCCGTCATGCGTGGCACTACGCTTTTATTCTCATGCTTTCGGCATACCCTCCTCCACTTTCCGCCGCAGTTATGTTGCACCCTCCTCCTCCTCGCACTCTCATTGCTATCGCTGTCTTTCATCTGCCACTGTGCTCCACGTTCATACTTCACTGCGCTCGTTCGCTCGCTTACACTGACAATCACCGCAGGAACGGGCACCTAAGAGCGGCGTTCTAAAATCTTAAGTGCTCTAATTACAGGTCATGAAGGTTGAACTCTTATGCCCAAGTTGCAGCACCATGATTTCCTCAGTAGAAGCAAATCCACATTCTGGCAAGACTTGAGAAATAATTCAGCTTGAATTGAAGCTGACAGCTGGTTGACAGTTCTTGTGGTTTGCAAACGAGTGAAATAGCAACTAATCGCTGCATACAAATTCATTTCAGTGTGAAGAACGAAAATGCTGGTCACACCTAATGTTTTAACTGTGGATGATTAGCTTGTCATAAGCTTTCCACAACTTTTTGCACATGTGCATACGTGCAATCTTTTGTAATTTTGACAAATTGGTAATAGACAATGGCCTTTGCAAATTTTTCCATAGGACCAGTAAAAATAGCATTTTTAGAAAAAGCTGGCGTAAAATATGCAGGTCTAAAAAGAACTCCACGTTTAAAATTTTTTATACATTTGTCACATAGGTTAAGAGGTTAATGGAGTAATCTCTGAAAATGAACAGTGCCATAAGCACGAAACAATTTCCACGCAGTTCATCACTTGCGATTCGCGTTACCTCTGACTTAAGCAAGGTGGGCAACTACAATCTGCCACTTGCAGACTCAAGGACATATGCATAACATCCTTGTTCCATTTCCAGCACAAGCGCATTTGCCGTGGGGAGATCCAGCACTTACCTTCCCAGACCTCTCTCGACCCCAACGACATGGTCCGACGTGGCAAGAGTTCCAGGTTGGGCACGCGTCCTGCACATTTCAAGTGGTGACATTATCAAACTGCATCAAACAAAGCCAAACAAAAGTGCAAAATCGTTACTGCAAAAAAAGAAGAGTATACGAATGCAAAGTAACACTCATGTACATCTCTCTTAATGTGCTGCCCATCTTCTCTGTTTTGCTTTTGTGCAGTGCGTTTCTAGAACCTTTAGCTGTCTTCAGCTGCCCCACAGGTTAATAAACCCTTTAGCTGTCAATCCAAACCTATGCCTGCCTTATCACTGTGTACCAATATTGCCAAAGGAGAGCTCCACTCATCCCGACGACAGCTCATTTTGCCTTGCTTGCCAGAAACACTCTGCTTGTCAGTTGATTTCAGCACAAGCAGTTCATTTTGGGCATTCATGCATATCATTTAGTGCTTCACATTCCTTTCCTGATCATGTGCAGATATATAGCAGTAATATTTGCAACAGACGCATCTGTTGTAGAAATGCCTCCTTTTCAAAACAAGCTTTCCTGTCTCATAATCCGGGTGAAGATGAAAGGCAAACCTAATACATAAACATTTGTTTTTTTTTATGTCAAGAGGTTTAGCACAAACATTTATGCAATTTTAGGATTTTCAGAAACGTTGAGCATTTTTGTCCATAAATAACTGCAGAGGCAAAGGGTTAGAAGGCACAGTAATAGGCTGCATCTTGGCCACAAATAAAGGTGCTCTGGTAATTTAAGTCAAAGCTGTACTGAGGTCTAATACTAAGGCTGTCAGTGTGCACATGTAGACAGTGGCGTAGCCGGAAATTTTTTATGAATGGTGGGGGGGGGGGGGGGGGACGTGCTCGGCATGTTCCCCCCCGCTATGCCCCTACATGAAGAGAGGCTTCCCAGCAGGCTACCACTGTGCAAAAGTTGTTGTCCCACAGGCATGGCTGAAATGGAGCAAAAAGCATTCTGATGCATGTTTTCAGTGAAATGCCATTGAAAGTAACAAAAGGAACACTGTGCAAGGACAGCGACAATTTCTGAAGCTCTCTGTGAGCACTTCTCAAGGTTCATTTTGCAATGTGGTGTGCATTGTCTTTCGGCGACACAAATCGGATTGTGTTTCCTTTTCCAGCGTCGATGTTGCTCTGTCAACAGAGGCTGACTGGAAAAGAGTTCCCTCACTGAGTAAGTACGCTTCTTCAAATCGTGCCCGCTCACACTTTGTTTCTTGAGTTGATGTATACCAGTGGGCACAAGTATACAGACCAGGGATCGTGCGATAAAACTATTTTTCTCCTTTGTCTGTGATTGCTGCCGATACTTGGCATTACGAATTTTCTAGTGCACTGGTCAGTTCCTTTTTATGCGTGTTAATTACAAAGAAATTCTGCTTTTTCGGCGACCACGTGGTCCGTATACTTTTGCTCACGGGTGTACCTGTCCTATGCGTGACTTCCCAAAGGGTAGTGTTCTTTTGTGGTGTTGCTCTCTTGAAAAATAGGCCTCCATGTACGACCAAATGAAACCTGGTAGATAGTCAGCATTGTGCTGTGTCTGTCTGTGTAGTCACCCATTCTTTGTGCTGCACAAAGCAACGCCGTGCCTGCTCGCCCAACTATCCACTGTATTATTTCTTGATGCCACTGGTCATCTGACTGCACGCTGCCCTACTTTATTGTAGGGGAGGGCCCCTGGGCGCTGCTCAAGTGGGTGGTGCAGGCGCCCCTGTTGGCAACGCTGCACTACACGGTGCCGGATTGCCGGACTGCGACCGGCAAGCGGCTCTTCATGCTCAGCTTCACTATGTCCATCTTCTGGACGGCAGCCTTCTCCTACGTCATGGTCTGGATGGTGGGTCTCGAATGGCATTGTTATCGAGAGTGTATGTAATTGGAAACGTCGGCAGTCCATCACTTTCAACACATTCAAAAAAGATGAAGAGAGGAGAGCGGACAGGGACACAGCAACATTTCAAGCGCATCAGACACCACTTCATCTCTGTTCCTTCTTGTCTTTTTTTCATGTACGCCACCTGGTCAAACATTCTTGCTTCTGTCATTCATAACCCCAACCCCATGGGCATCCCTAAACAGTAAAGACTTGTTCTGAGAAAAATGCAGAAAAACTTTATAAAGTTTCAAATTTTTCTATATTGCTGGGCTAATTGAAACACCTAATTTTGGGTCAACTAGTACCTATGTACCAAATAGAATGCACTGGCAGAATGTGCACCCCAAGTATGGGATATATGGAAAAGTAAAGCTACATACCTCTGCTCACAAAATTAAAAGGTGAGGACGGCACCTTTTTCTGTGCACTTCGAAGCTAATGCTGGTCACTGTTACACCCATGACAGTTTCTAATAAAACTCCTTCCCAGACAGCGTCTCATGGACGCTGTGCACTTGATGAAGTGGATGTTGCAACACCTTCTTTCTCCCAAACATAAAAGGACCTTCAGTTTCCTTATGTTACAAAGGCAAAACAGGATTGACAGTCCAATTACTGTCATTTTAGTAACGCATATTTTGCGGTTACGCTGTTGGATGTCAAGAGCATCCTTCAGAGTGAGTCATCTATCCAAGTTTGAAAACACTTTAACTGTCATAGAGACTTTTTAAAGAAAAATTTACCCTACTACTGTTTTCCACTGGATGCTGCAAGTGTATGCTCAAGCCTCCACCATTGCCGAATTAGCTATGTCATCTGTGTAGTGAATGCAACTTTCAATTTACCATAGCAAATAAAATTGGGGTGGTGTATTAATTACTTTGGGATTCAGGTTTATTTGACTGAAGTTTTGTCAAATCTGGTAGCAATTTGAGCAAGGTTTTTTATGTACTGCAGATCTTTTTATTGAGTGGGTTGATTCTAATGAACCCTTAACTCCTAAAAATCTAGCTGTCTGAGGAATGCACAGTGAGCCATTGAAGCACTTCAATACGGACCACCATGCTCAAGGAGGCTGCTACGGCATTAATTGTGAACTTGGCTAGAGACAGCTGCTAAACAGAAAGTTCATGAAAACCACTGTATATACTGGGTGTTCCATTAGCGTCCTAATGTGCAGGTTCTACAGACGGCCTGGAAAGGCACGTCACTGACCAATGGAAGCTGCTCCATGTTCAATAGTGCCTACGATGCAATATTTTCAGTGCCGATTGTTTATTTTATGCCATTGAAAATGCGGGAAATCAGCTGGAAGTGGAGCATTTGTCTAATTTAAGCAGAATTTTTACTATATCTGCAGTTGCTGTATCAGGGTTCTTAAATTGTGCAGTCTTGAATTCAGAATTGTGGCCTGTGCTACACCAGGCAATCAACATATTTTCATGCTGCTTCACTACCTGCAGGTGCAAACTGCACCATAGATCAGCCTTCTTTTGGAACCAACACCCTGTATAATTTTGATGGCAATCATACGAAGGAATAAAACAAGATGGCCGTTATTAAACATAGGTGAAAATGGAGTGTGACACTATGTGCAACACTGCGTAGTGCTGTACTTCCCTCTTCAGGTCCACTTTTCCGTGTTTCAGTATGTGCGAGTGGTTCGAGAAAAGCAGTCATTTTCTTCTGTGATTTTGTGCTTAGCACCACCAGAGGTGGCCTTTCATGAGCCACCGTCAGCTCTTCCTGTGACCATTTGAATTTTTGTTGTTATCTGCAGAGCAACACACTTTTCCATGTCTTTAGTTATGTTACGTGAAAAGGAGCAGTCATTGCCACTGCAAGATAACCTCTAGTGTTGTGTTTTGCTTTCATTCCCATGATGAAAGAGCTAGGCAATGCTATCACCATGCCGAAGAACAGATGTTCAGCCAAGCGCGCGACCTGTGCAGGTGACCCTCATTGGCTACACAATGGGGATCCCGGACACGATAATGGGCATCACATTCTTGGCAGCAGGTACGAGCATACCTGACGCCTATGCCAGCCTGCTGGTCTCCCGACAAGGTGCGTGCATCTGCAAAACGTCTAACCACCTCAATTCATAACCCCGATAAGCACTTACACACAGGCCTGCGTGATTCAAGACAGATCAGGCAATACCTGCTGAGTGTGTACAGTGTACTGCTCGAGTGCGGTCACTGCGAATTGTCAGCTATTGATTCTGAAAACGCAAGAAATGCCAGGGTAATTATTTTTGCCAGAAGACCAACTTTGTTGGCGTGCGATAAAACTAACACAATCACTTAGCTGCATAAGGGTGCTGGTTCTCCGTAGGCGCCCCATATATTTTGTCTGTTCCGTTCTACAGCGCCTGGCAATGCAGCATTAAACAGCTCAAGACATAGGAAGAGAAAGCTAGAGGAAAGGGAAAGGCAGGGAGGTTAACCAGAGGGGAAGATCCGGTTTGCTACCCTACGCTGGTGTAAGAGGGGAGGGGGAGATAAAGTGATAACAAAGTAGAGATAAAGAAAGAAAGGAGCACAGACATACAATCACAGTTGGTCACTGTCGCCGCACACTGTCACCGCACAGCACAGTAGCACTTGCAGCACTATGAACATCTGTTCATGCTACAGCCACTTGTCCAATTCTGTAGCCCTTAAATACTGCAACAGTGCTCTTGTCGCCCTCTGCTGCGATGGCTTGTGATGGCGGCATTTTAATATAACTTCCTCTGTTAGAGGTCTTCAGTCAAAGTGCCCTATCGCATTTGCGAGCGATCGTCTCTGTAAATTATAGCGAGGACAGTCACAGAGAAGGTGCTGAACAGTCTCCTCGTTACCACAGTTATCACACAAGGCGTCGTCGGCACATCCGATTTGGAAAGCAAAAGACTTGGTGAACGCCACCCCTAGCCATATTCGACAAAGCAGGGTAGCTTCGCGACGGCAGAGTCCAGCTTGAATGCAAAGGCGTAGAGAAGAATCTAGGTTGTGCAGCCGGTTGTTTTGAAAACTTCCTGCATTCCACAAGGAGAACATGATATCTCGGCTGAGCATTCGAAGTTTTCTTGCGGCAACTGTCCTTGATAATGGTATCGGCTCCTCTTCATCGCCTTGAAGAGCCGACCGAGCAGCGTTATCAGCGTGTTCATTTCCTTTCCTATGACGCCGCAGTGATTTGGAAGCCACTGAAATGTCACGTGGTGTCCTTTCTCAGTTAAAGTATGGATTAGTTCTCTAATCTCGTATACCAGTTGTTCGTGTAGGCCACGCCGCAGGGCTGATAGCAAAGACTGCAGTGCTGCCTTCGAGTCACTGAATATTGACCATCTTCGAGGTTGTTCTTGACTGACGAGACAAAGTGCAGCCCGAAGAGCTGCAAGTTCCGCAGTCATCGGTGTCATTGGGTGACATGTCTTGAAACTGATGGTGGTGGCTTTCGCTGGGAAAGCCACAGCTCCAGAGGAACACTGGAGAGTTGCCGATCCATCAGTATAGATATGTACATGGTCGGCGTACCTCTCGTGCAAAAGGAGCAGAGTTAGTTGTTTAAGAGCAGGTGACGACAGCTCAGATTTTTTCCTGATTCCTGGTATGGTGAGGTGCACTGCAGGTCGAGCCAAACCCCATGGAGGAATCGATGGCTTAGTTGCGGGGGTGAAGCCTGATCGAAGGCAGGTGTAATAATCCGAAATCATGGTACAAAATGATGCCTGCGGCCTTTCTGACGGTAGTGTTGCCAGATGGTGGGAACGGGCACGGGCAACGTGCCTAATGTGCACTCTCAACACTTCCACCGCAATGTGTGTTTCTATGGGTTGGTCCCGGGCGATTGCAATAGTCGCTACTGCCGATGTGCATTTTGGCAAACCAAGACAAACCCTGAGAGTCCGAGCTTGAATAGCCTGTAGAGCACGACGATTTGTCTGGCAGGTGTTGGTCAGTATGGGCAAACTGCATCTCAAGAAGCCCATAAGAAGAGCCCTGTACAATTCCAACATTGCTCAAGACGTAAGCTTTCACCATGCCACAGGAGGAGGTTAACGATGCGCGTCAAGTTAGCAAGATTTGGTAGTGCGCCCTAAGTCGGAATACTCGTTATTTAGCTGGTTGGATCGCAAGCCGTAGCTCACAGGGATCTTACATGCTTGAGTAAGCACGGGCCAAGATCAAAACTAACGCTACACTTGTTCCTTTTTGAGAGAAAGAGAGAGAGAGAGAGAATGCACGAAAGCAGTCCGCGATGCTGTTTATTTCGAATTTAGCAACGTGCGAGCCAGCTGCTTAAGCTGCTGCGGCTTAACCGTTCTGGGGGCGATGCGTTAAACCTCTCTGCCGATCACATCTGCTGCGACGCTAGGCACTGGCAAGCGACAGTTTTGCGAGTGACGCCCGAGGTCACATCTGGCCCGCGGACGCTTTGTCCAGTCGTCTGCGTCATGCTCCGCAGACAGGGCAACGCCCGACGATCCGCGACAACTCTAGCCCGGTCCGTCAGTAAAGAAACAAAAGTTTAGAATAGCCAATACAGGTGTTTTGAATACCGAAACGGGCGAAGCTGTATTTGAGGTGCACAACGTACCCGTTGGTGCTTTCGGGGCAGCTTCTGCTCTCGTCGCAGTCTCCGCGCCTCCGAGTTGCGTTTCTTTCTGCATCGCCACCGTTCGCGCGCCTCGCAGCAATGTCACGAAATGACGGAATAGAACTGGGACGACAGGGCAATTCCTTTCTTTTTTTTTCTTGCCGGCCTTGAACAAACTTTAGGTAAAGCTGTCAGATGTAAACAAGCAAGACAAACTTTTCACGCACCAAATGTCACTGGCTGGATTGAATTGGATCGACTGGACTCGCGCAAAGGCTTCGTGTAGTTTCGGTTTTTGTTCTTACATTCTTGTTTGTTTGCTCGCTTTTTTTTTTATGAATGCTGAACGATGCGTCGAGATCCAGTTACAAGCGGGTTTTCTGGTAGAACGCTGGTTCAGTTGCTCCCAAATTTCGTGAAGAAGTTGAACATATCGGGATCATTATTTTATTATTGCACTATGGATGGGTTTACTTGCTTGCCGCGTTTCCCGTGCACGCACACGTTTGCTTAGACCCTCTCGCAAACGTGTGCGCTACATGGCAGCCAACGTTCACGCCTCGCGCTAGGACCGCTCTTTTCCTGCAGGTATCAGACTCCATCTTGCGGCGGTTTTGCTAGAGGCGCGCACTCGTCGTGCTGCAGTAGTAATGCCTCGTTTCAGTCTCTTCGAAGTATTGGCATAGAGAATTCCTTTCTCTATGGCACGACAGTTCGCCACCGTCTCCTTCTCGTGAGGCCGCTGGCGCGTGGCTTTAGCGCTTAACGCTTAACAGCGTACTTAACAAAGATGCAGGAGGCACAATGCTAGGAAAACTGGCGTCTCTCTATACGAAGTGTCTATCGTCTGCAAGGGTCCCAGAAAACTGGAAGAATGCAAACATTGTACTAATCCACAAAAAGGGCAAATACCTAAGCAACCTTTGGTTTGCCGATGACGTTGTTCTATTCAGCAACACTGTGGACGCATTACAACAAATGATTGAGGATCATAACAGGTAGAGTGTAAGAGTGGGGTTGAATATTAATATGCAGAAGACAAAGGTAATGATAAATATTTCGACAAGGGAACATATGTGTTCAAGATCGCAAGTCAGCCTCTCTGTGAAGGAGTACGTTTACCTAGGTCAAATAATCACAGGGAACCCTGACCATGAGACGGAAATTCACTGGAGAATAACAATGGGTTAGATCACATACGGCAGACATTGTGAGCTCCTGACTGGGAGCTTACCGGCCGTTATCATTGAAAAGGAAAGTTTACAATCAGTGCATTTTACCAGTGCTGACATATGGGGCAGAGACTTGGAGACTTACAAAGAAGCTTGAGAACTAGTCCAGGACCGCGCAAAGAGCGATGGAATGAAGAATGCTAGGCATAACTTTAAGAGACAGAAAGAGAGCGGTTTGGATCATAGAGCAAATGGGTATAGACTATGTTCTAATGGACAATAAGAGAAAAAAGTGTCGCTGGGCAGGTCATGCAATGCGCAGATTAGATAACCGTTGGACCATTAGAGTGACAGAATGGGTACCAAGAGAAGGGAAGTGCAGTAGAGGACGGCAGAAGACTAGGTGGTGCGATGAAATTAGGGAATTTGTGGGTGCTATTTGGGATCGGTTGGCGCAGGACAGGGGTAATTGGAGATCGCAGAGAGAGGCCTTCGTCCTGCAGTGGACATAAAATAGGCTGATGATGATGATGATGGTGGTGGTGGTGGTAATGGTCGTGGTGGAGGTGGTGGTGGATGGGTTGTCAGAGAGAGACGCGCATAAGGTATCTATGGATGACAAACACACATAAGCTTTCATCTACCCTGAGAGCATGCACTCAATGTTAATACTCAACGTTTATCATTTTGCCGACCACAGATATTCGCAGACAATATATATATATATATATATATATATATATATATATATATATATATATATATATATATATATATATAATGAGAAATCCTGACGTCGAACACAACTGCAACCCCAGGTACATGCTATCCGACACGCTTTGACGGTCAACGCCATATTACCCAGCATCACAGGACTCACACCACTGACACCAGAACCTTGAAATCAGTAAAGTGATAGTCAAGGCAGACACCAGTGAAATCGCGCACAAACACAAAACTCAATGCAGTAACTGCATGGGTGATATGCAATGATGCAGTCGCGATTGACAACCTAAAGTTGTCCAACTCGCATAGAAATCTGTATAGATGTGCCAACCAATCATGTTGACTCATTTCAATGACGTCGTGGCGAACTTCATCGTTCGTCTCCCGGCCGGAAACCGTTTTGGAGTGCAGAGGGGTATAGGTTACACACACTTAATTGCAGGAGGAATTCAAACTTCTGAAGGCTGTGTTTCTGAATTAGGAAAGATGCCTAATGAGGAAAGACCTGATCAGGAAAGACCAGCAATGCAAGATATTTTGTTGGTTGTGCTGCTGTTCTGGGGTACCTCACTTGAACTGCCACCACTGACCACAAGTGCATGTACAGCAATGACGACTGTCGCAGTACTGTAGTTTTCATTACAATTCTCATGAATGCAAATGACCCAGTGCACAACAGTACTGTGTTCATGCAACAGCATAACCAACAGCACACAAGACAGCATCATAGCAATGAATGAACTTCCCACACTTCTGAGAGTGTGCCAATTCTGTGTCATCATGTTGTGATGGTCCTTGTGGCATACAGTTTGTCATGTGACCCTCCCCTAATCACTTCCAATTATGCTCTTCCCTAAATGTGCTAAAAATGTGCAGACATACCTTATGAATCACTAGGTCAAAGTGTGTCAGGCTGGACATATTTATTGGCATCAAATGAGTAGAGAGACACTTAACTCACTAGAAAGCTGCCCATGTGAAGCTTCCATATACTGAGCCACACTTAGCCTGATCTTTCTTTACGACACCTACTTCCCCAAGCGTGAAGTGAAAGTTCTGCCATTCCCAAACAGAGCGCTCCATCATTACTTTTGCTAACAAAATATACTTGTTTAGTCAGACATTGCCCCAAACAATGTGTAAGCCAGATTTATTCTGTATGAAATGAATAGACGTTGCATTGAAACACAGTATTAAGCAAAACCTACCATAATGTCTGATTTCTGTACAAACTTTGAGCAAGAGCAAGCCAGAAGTTTAACTGGAAGAGCCCCTCATGCCGAGCAACATACAGTATAAGGTGCACAGCTAATTCTTGTAATAGTTGATGGAATTGTGTACCTGCCTCATTTCCGTATATCTGCATGGTACATTATATCTATACACACCACATTTTAGGAAGAAAACATCCCACGAAGGTGCATATGACATTATCATTTTGCATGAAATAGAAATGCAAACAATTGTACTCAGAAATAACATTCCATTATGCATGTCAAATAAATGGCAAATTTTCAGTACAGTGCATAACCGTCCATGCCAAAGCGGTTGTCAGTACTTCTTTTTGTTTTTTTCCTTTTTTCGGGTCGGGTATATTTGAACTTCATTGTTAACTCATTTTAACCCTTTTTTTTTTTTTGCCAGGTCAAGGAGACATGGCCATAGCAAACAGTATTGGAAGCAACGTCTTCGACATTCTAATAGGTCTAGCACTGCCATGGCTGATTCAGACAGGGATGGTCAAACCTGGGTCACTTGTAAGTTCTCTGCCACATGTGGCACAAAGGCAGAAACCTCTTCGGGCTCATTATGAAATTGCTGAATTAATTTTGCAAAACTTCTTGTGCAGGCTTACATCAACAGCGGGGGCCTGGTGTGGTCAGTCGTCTTGCTATTCCTTACCATCATCATTACAGTGAGTTCAGTTCTCTTAATTATGACTGTATACTAACCACTGTCAATATAAGTCAAACCTCGATATAACAAACATGGATATAACGAAGTATTGGATATAACGAATTATCGGCTACAACGAACTAAATCTAAAATGTTTGTGGTGATTGGCGTGTAACGAATATGTGCTTACAACAAATATAAGATATAGTGAAGGTATTTTTGTGTTGGATATGCAAGTTCGTTGGTGACGTTAGAGTTTACTTTCATGGCTTGGCCATGGCGTTCTGCTGCCGAGTGTGAGGTGGGTGCAATAACATCATTTGATAATGCAAGAATGTTTGTGTGCATAGCTTTTCTACAAACCCTAGTTTGTCTTTGGAATGATAAACCTCATCAATGAATAGATTAGGACACCCCTGAAACAAAAGCATGTCAAAGTAAGAAAAGTCAACCACATTGTCTTTTTGTTATTTTCAACATATAAACTTAAAGCTGTCTGGACCAATAGCTACAAGCCTAGTAGTGGGTCCAGTGCCATGCAGAATTGAGAAATCACAGTAATCACATAACCTAAGCGCTTAAGTGTTGTAGCTCAATTGACAAGGCTTATCGGAATGCAGACATGCAGACACCTCCGAAAGCAGTTCCTTTTTTTCCATTTTTCTTAGTTTTTAAGTCATTGCCTCTTGCATTTATAGTTTCTCGCATATCGCTAATAAACAAAACCTTAGCTCTTTCTGATCCACTGCTTTATGTAGGAATCATGATTCTTTGCAAGAAATATCCAATGTGGATAAAAACAAAAGACCAAAACTAATGTAAGAAATTGGAGTGTCAGCAACTCTCACTATACACTGCTTAATACATAGCAAGCAATGCTGCAAAGGCTAGAGAGAATTCTCTTGTTGGATGCATTTGTGGCCAAAGAGTAATGAAGAGACAGGTGTGCGTCATGTAATGCAGTGTAACAATAGAGTCCCAGTACGTCTCATGCTTTTATGTCACAAAACGTGATGGAATGAATTCATGGAAGGCATTGCAAATCTAAACCTATTTGCCATCCAGTAGTAGAAGCAACGCATTCCTTTGACCAGTGGCCGCCGTGCACTGCTTGTGCTCGTAACCAAAACATAGTGTGTCACATACTGGAAGCACGAAGGTGCATAAATGATATGCGATTTGTCATGACCTTGCGTCCACAAGCTGCAGTACCACACATGAGAAACTGCATAGCAGAAAGCAAGGAGTGAGGCACCTATGATCACGCTATACTTCGGTAGTACCTACAGCATTGCCTGATAAGTATGAAATGGAGTGTACGTAACTTGTCCGTCTTGAAGCCGCAGATAAACATGGTTGTTCCCAGTAGTTTCACAAATGCCCAAGCATCACATTATGCTGAGGTTAGGCCGCTAGCAAATCTTCTCCCTTCGGTGGCACAAAAATGGTCTTGACGAAATTCATGGTCACATGCTGCACCATTTTAATCATAATTTAATAGTTCCGAAAAACCATACCCTGTCTTCAATGGGCTTGACTTGCTGACAATTCATGTGAAGAGGCTTCTGTAGGCTACCTAAAGAATCCACAGGAAATTTTTTCCGTTATTTTTGCCTGTCTTTTGTCACTCAAGTCCACAAAACTTGTCATTTTCACTTCATTGATGAGAGCAGTTTCTAGACTTGATAATGTTTGAAATGCCATTTCACATGGCCAATTCTGTCGCATTCAAATAATTTTGCTTTCACGTATCTGCTAGTTGTAATGCCAGGGGAAGCTCCCACACCTTGTAAAAGAAATGACAGTGTGCTCCTGGGCAGACAACTCGATGTGACCGCAGCAACTGTTGCAGGTTTACGCCATCCACCGGAGCCACTGGCTGCTCACCAAGAAGCTGGGCGTGTTCCTCATGGTGGTGTACGTCATCTTCCTCGTCGTCTGCAGCGCGGTCGAGTTCAACCTGCTGGGATACGTGAACCCACCGATGTGCGTCGAGTGAGCTACAACTCACGGCCCCTTTGCAAAGTCTCCCTAGCGTGGGGATATTCTAGTCGGCCGATGTTCATCACAGGGAACAATTCCCGGTGCACACGCGCACATGCATACTGCAATGCTGGGTGAATGCAGGGAAATGATCGACAATGCTGGAAAAAGGGGGAAAAGGAGCCCTCTGGACTTCTTTTGCGTCATCAGTGTTGAGCTACAAGATAGGGCTGACACCTTTGTTAAGGCTAAACAACGGCTTTTGGAAGTGAGGACAGCAGAGAGATGCAATACTTAAATGCACTGTTGTTGAACACACATTTAAAGGGGCCCTGAAATGCTTTTTAAACACAGTACGAAACCAATGCTAATCTGTACCAGAGGCTCCTGTGAACATGTGATCAGAATGTTGTTGCACTGCACGCAGCAGGAAATTGACAATCTCATGTCGAAAAGTGTGAAAAATCGCTTGCTCTCACTTCCGTGGTGTCGTCATGCAGCGTTATCGCAAACAGCTGGACCCACCAATAGCTGTTGGCTGATGTCACGATCGTGAGAAAATTCTTGATAATACATAGTAATTGCTAATTGTGAGTTAAATAAGTGAAAAATATATACGCCTGCAATCTCAAAAAGACAAAAATAATTTAATCTTTGCACTGCCAGTCTATACATGAAAGTTGCACATAGCTACGCGCTGCGTAGCGTAGTCTACTGCAGCCTCCATGGGGTGCTGTGACAAGCCCTTTCACCGTATTTCACTATCAAGGCACTCAACTTTCAGGCTGGGCTTTGCAGCCCCCCCCCCCCCCCCCCTAGCTACTCCCCTGTGTAGTTCCCAGTGCGCTAGCTGGGACAAAAGAGAGAGAAAGCCACTTATTGGTGCAATACCTCCACCTATACTTCATGGGTTTGAAAAAAATTTGCAGCATGAGGTTTGTGACACAGCGTCCTTTAATAGTGATGCCATTTTAGGATTAGTTATGAAAGTGCTTCAGGGCCCCTTTAAATAGCACAAGAAGCAAAAGTAGTTATAAATTTTATACATCCAGAAAATGCAGCGCTTTTGTACGATTCAATTTTCTTTATTTAAGCACAGATAATAAAGAAGTAACATTATATTGGACGCTATATGCCATGTAGGCTAGCCATATCTACTGCAAAATGTGGACATCAGTATGTAACAAACAATTTTTGCACTATCAACACAGTGTGTTAAACCTCCAAAGCATAAATCAACCAGACAATAGTGCACTATAACTTTTCCACCAGTGGTCATTCCTGTGATGTGATATCTCAGCTTTTTGTCCAGGGAGCTAGGTGCCAGTCACAACGTTGAACTGGTAACTAGCGACATCTGAAAAGACAAACACTGTGTTGGTTGAAAACCAAACAGGTGGTAGCCATAGTGCAGTATAATCTCAATTATATAAATTTCTCAGGACCTCCTAAAATATTTGTATCATCCAAAACTCACACAATTCATAACAAATTATAGCCATAGCACGAAAGTGAGGATAAGACAGTCTCGTTTAATTGCAGTGACTACTTTTGGTTAAAGAAGTTTGATGGTGTTGTGGACCAGTCTTTCATTGATGCTGTTGAGGAACCATTTCTGGCATGTGTACAACGTTGTAGTATCACTCATTCTTTCGCCTTCGTTGCCAGCACTCAATGTCACAGTGAACGCTCTTCAAGTGCACGGGTATTTGCCAGGATCGTGAAAGACCAATATTTCGCACGCTGATTTCGCAACTGTACACTGCAGCCATACTTCCACAACTGGGAGAGACGTATGGTGGCATGAAAATCTATGTCATCTACCACAGCCCAAAAGAATGCTTCAGTCATCCTGAAACATGCCGCGTTGTATTTAATGCATTCGGCTCGAAACGTTTTTGAAATATGAATCGCCCATAAAATCAGATCAATCGCAATTGTATCTTTGAGATTCAGCTGTACAAGATAGTCTGAACCAAGCCATCGCAGATGAGATTACATGCAAGGGCCGCAGTGCAAGTGCTAGCACATACCCTGCGTTAAGCTCTCGACTTGGTCACTGTCTTCACTGCACGCTAAACTTTTAAGTGGAAACACGAAAACTTGCCTTAAGTTCAGCGTGACTAGAAATGCACAGAGCTAAATTTCCATATGACTGTTGTTAACCAGAAAGACCACCAAGGACATGTTCTTCAGTAGGGAGGAAAATTAATTGTGGAGCAGGTCCAAGGATGAGGCTTATGTGTACAAAGGGTTTTCAGCAAGAATTGTCAGGGGTTAAAGACTTTGTTGGACTGTAGTCGAGCGATGCAAGCTATTGGTGTGTACCAACGGTTTACATATGACACCATACGTGTGCCCACCAAGAGGGTGTGGAGGGGTTGAGGGACAAAGGAGGCAATGGCCATACCTGGCTTGCTGAGTTGGGGCCGCTAGTCTGTCTCGTAACCTTTGGCATCCTGTGCACGCGCAAGATGCCAAAGGGGTGCCACACACTTTAGTGAACCTAAAGAGTGGGGAATAGCTCCGCAAGATTTGCTTCCCTTCACTTTTGATCAAATCATCCACAATGGCTGTTTGGAAGGTTTGGCAGCTTTGTGGCTAGCCGATATGGAGCAAACATGAGAGGGCCATGGGGGCACTTATGGCAACGAGACAGCCAGTGCTGCAGGGAGGTTTGGGCCCTATAATAATGGGTACCTCCAGCTTCGCGCATCCATGCATGGTGTATCGTTCTTGCTTTTACAGTCACAGAAATTTTTCTGAATTTAGTACTCGTGTCAGTCATGCTAGGATAGTATGTGCAAGTGATAAATGAAAATGGTATTTTCTAAAAGCTTTTTCCAACGAGCTTTTTCCAACGTTTTAAACAGCACTTATTGGTTCAAGCTGTTGCTCCACCTGAAATATTGTTGTGCAAGGTTCATGCAATATCTTTGCCAAACTGAGGTTGCCGTGTTCTGGGCCGCAACAAAGTCTTTCACTCCTCTCTGGAAGCTATTCCCACTCACCACACATGCTTCCAGAGGGCACTTTTACTGTGTGTTTGCGCAGTTCAACCCCGTATGTAGACTTGTATGAAGAAGTTGTGAACGCTATACGTGAGTGTTATATATACATAGTGCTATTCATACATGCTTGTTGACTTCAGCCAAGTATTTTTTTTTTGCCCAGTGAGAATAGATTAAGTATAAGGGTTCATTCACTGTTGCCGATTCATGTTAATCGTGCTCTAGCTTTCTTCTTGGGGACTTCATAATGGACTGCTAACGTGTGTGCATGTGCGTGTGTATTGAGCTAGGTGTTGTGCTGTTGTTGTACATGTGTATTTCAACCATGGAAACAGAGATGCTCTTTATTTGTCGACCTCCTAGTGAAAGACAGGGACACATCCAAGCTACCTTCAAATACAGCATTGTGTTTCCACTGGTATATAACATATATGTATTCTCCAGGCTTTAAAGAAAGACATCGCAATTGCTAACAAACTTCATTAGAGTCCACCAATTCTGTTAGGTTGTCCTGTACCTAGATTCTAATAAGTACATATATATATATATATATATATATATATATATATATATATATATATATATATATATATATATGTAAGAAACCTATAGATAAAACTTGGAAGTGATACAATTGGTGGCATTCTCAAATGAAGCCGTTTCGGTTTTAAATTCACATGGCGGGAAAATTCAGGGGAAGCATGCACGAAGCGTCTTATTTGTTAGTAAATTCGAAAAGCTCTGCAAAAAGGACAGTGAATTGCTGCATACTGAACTTTGTCACTTGACAACTTACTGTGTAGCATTTATACTGTCATTTGTGCAAAGTATTTTTATCCATGGGTAAGTCCACCCAGGTGAAGTGCCTCGTGCAGGTGACACTAGTTATTGCTTTCTCAATCCCAAAAAACAAGAGAATATTGAGGGTGCCTGTGTCTGGTGCTCAATATAATACCATCATGGTGCTGGTACAATTTGACCTCAAAACGTGCAAGAAAAAGCATTGTTTTCAGGCAGTGTACAATCAATATCAACAGTGTTAGCAATCGTTCCCAAATTACTCAATTGCGTATACATCAGCCATAGCCACAGGGCGTTTGGCGTCATATACGGACCTAATTTACACCAAGTAAGGAACTACATTTGACAAGAGGAACTCGGTGACCAATCATACAGACAACAGTGAAACTGCACAATCAGTTATTTGTTGTAAATCAGCTGGCCGGCGATAATCATCACAAAATGTTAAAGGCTTAGCAGGCACTGCATCTAAGCAATCAAGGTAACAGTGTCAGCCTCGTTGTCTTCTGTTGTTGCGTAAACCCTTCAGTCACTGTGCACACAACTGGGCATGCCAAGATAGTGCATCAAAACTAAAAGAAGTCATTTCAAACACGTCGCATGCATCTTGAAACACCTCTGATTGGACTTGTACTGTAAGTTCGCAAGATATACACAAAGTGTTTTAGTAAAACAAGTTGAAAAGTAGACAGCTAGGTGCTTGTTCTTGATGCCAGCGTGGCATTGCAAAGCTGTTTCACTTATATAATTTTTTTTGCAATGTTTCACATGAAGCATATTGTTCAAGTCAAGGGACAGGTGCTTTACAAGTGTGCTACACGTGAGATAGTTGATGTTTCCATATCTGACATTCCTGTAGATAGTTCTCACATAAAGTCCGCGTTCTGTAAACTTGACAAAACTCACCTAAGAAATGAAAATTCTCAATCTGTTCTGTAGCCGTATGCTTTTTGCGATTCTGAAGCTGCAAGAAATGCGATTAAAAGTAAAATTTTAACTGAAGGCATCAATTGGTGCCTGAAGGGAATAAGTGACAAAACAAAACATGCTGTGAAACAAGTTCTCTTAACACACGCCCCCACTGATCCTGTGTGCTATCAACAATCGTGAGTGAAAAAAAAACAATCTTCTGTAACCGTCGAACAATCCTCCTCAAATGCCGCAGTCATGGCTGTATCGAATCAAAACCTCCACAATCGTTTTGAAGACGTCAGTGTCTATGCTAACTACTCGGGTACCCAATCAATTTGCAACTCCAAGTTGCAACTGTCATTGTAGAGACTATCAGAGTGTGTCGTAAAGCACGCAAGCTCTGCGAGAAGCGCGTGCTTTACAGGTTGTCTGGTCACAAAGCCCCTCACAGAAAGCAATATATGTATACACAAATATGTGAAGCCTCCCAGTGTTGTCCGTTGTGCGGCCACGTGAGCTTTGAGAGTGCGAATGTACGCCTGAGTTGTGTCTGCTTCGTGCCCTGGGCACATTTCTGGCCTGATGTCAATGCGTGTGTGACCATGTGCTGGTGTGTGCTGGGTGCGAAACAGGCATGGGATGGTGTAGCCTCCGAATTTTTTTTCTTCGCAATGCTAGATAGCTCATATGTCTAGCACTTCTTTCACCTTGTCATGTGTCTATGGTGGTGGTGTGAATTTGTAGAGTTCCTATATTGGAAATGTTGTTGCTTTACTGGTGACCTTGTTGTAAGTGTGTCTTTGAGAGATGCTTTGTGTTTGCATTTGTCGAATGTTTGCCATTTATGCGAATATAGTATCACAACGTTGCTATTTAGACTTTGACTTGTTGCACTTTGATCGGGTAAATGCGAAATTTATTGCGTATTCGAGGCGATTTGTTCATATAGCAGCTATGTGGGCATGTTAAAAGAAAAAACTAGCTCAATGTTAAATGATGAGTACATGCGCGTTCATTACTATTTTTGTGTAGAGCATTTTGTTTAACTCGCCATTTGCAGATATGACAGTAGCATGAACAGTGAAAAGCACATAAGTGTACTTTCCCCGCTGCCCTAAGGTGCAGAAAAGCTTCGGAGTGAAATTGTCATGTCGAAAAAGTTCACCTTAGTGTCCAGTGCATTATGTCATGTTGCATCCTTGAGTGCCCCAAAGCCGCAGCTGTGCACAAAAGGAAAAGAAGAAGAGCACCTAATTTGCCGCTTTAAAGTGATAATTTGTGCAATGTTGACAGCGTAGTCAACAAGAGTACATTTTTGCTTGCCAACCATGTAACCACTGGTGATGAGTGATAGCGGGGGCTTTCATTGTGTACTTTAAGCACGCGACAGTGTGACATTCCAGTAGGGCTGCTCATAGCTGCGCATTACAGAAGAGCGATGCTACCTATAAAATAACAGCCTCACCGTATTGAGGCAAAAAAAAGTTGGCTTCGACAGGGAAAAAGCAAAGCCAGCCCTTCTACAGAGTTTATCCTGCGGGGACAGATGTGCAACAATTACAGCAGTATTTACACCAGACGCCTTTCTCACTCTTTTTCCAATGAAAGTAAAATAATAAATAAAAAGATATATCTCTAGAACCCTTCCTCGCTGACCTTAGCACCTACAATTCTTAACACATGGATTGACAGTTCTGCCGAGTCATTTTAGACAGTGCCGAAGACAGGCACTGACCAGTCATAGCAGCCGACAAGACGCTCACCCACCCATAGACGTCGTGTAAACCCCGGCCATCACCAGGCGGCATAGTAGGAGTTTCAGCTCCCATTATTACATGACCCAGTCTTTCATTTACAGTGCCAAGAAGCCCCACTTTTGTGCTCCGCGTCCCTCCAAGCGAACCAAGCAAAGTTTTTTTTCCTCGTGCGTCTCCTTGGCGTCTTGGGGGCTGCACGCAGCACCACACGGAGTGTTCCACCACAAAGCTGCAAACCTTATTTTGATGGCATTTCTGAAAGCACGTCCACTCGTGTTGTCAGAGCACACGCTGAAGGCAAATTCCACGGCCTGATCTCGGGCAACTTTCCCTGCTCCATGCTGGACAACTTCTTTCCTGCTGGTTCGCTTATAGTGCATTGGTGCCTTGCTCTCTTCTTTTGGACCAACTCATTCCGCGATGAATTGCTCTCTCATGCCCTGCCACTGAGGCATGGTTTCAACCAGAAGTTTCAGAGTGCGTTGAGTCAGTTCTGCCAGCTGCCCAAACTGTGTTTCAGCACAGAAGCACAACATTTTCCCCTTGAAGATTTGTGAAGTACTGCAAAGAACGATCCAAGCAGTCGCTTGAGGATTGAGATAGCTCCTCTAAATCTACCAGTGAAATCCGTAGTAAAAAATGTTGCATCTTCCGAGACATACTTGCTTTGTAGCAGTACAGTATGCTCTCTTTAAAACAATACCTCTGCTAGGCTGAGTGGCCTGGTGATCTTAGCTTAGTACCCACAGATTCAGTAAACTACTGGTAAGTTGATCTTGGATAATACGCTTCGATCTTGGATAATAAGACACACTTCATGCGTGTCTTGACCATTTCATGCACATATTTCTTCTGGAAGGAAGTGTGCTCAAAAATGATTATGAGTGTCATGGAAAAAAAGATGTGCTTCAAAAAAAGACGGAACTATTTTTTCGAGATGTGAAAGAGATGTATGCCTTGGAAGGTGTGAACTTTGTAGGTTGTAGAATATATGGCTATTCGGAAAGAGCACAAATGTAAGTCATCAGTCCATAGGCACAGTAAACAGCATATCTGGTCACTATTCATTATATGGTCTGGTTAAATTCAATTTATGTTTGTACCCAGGCAAGACACCACAGCCAGTGGTGTCTTGATAACAAAAGTTTCTCTAACAGACTCAACCTTCTCACTAATAGATTCTGTTCAAGTAAAACCCCAATTGATCTGCTATTGCGGGCGCTGGAACACAGCTACTCAGTGGATTAAGGAATCTTAGGATAATAGACAAGTAATCGAAAAGTGTACTTTAAAGGGACAATGCTGCAAAGTGACAGATGCACCATGATTTTTTTTTTCTTTTTGAGAAATAAAGTCACAAAATTCTTCAGCATTTCCCGCCTCTGGTACAAGTTCCAGCTGATGCCTTTTGCTAAAGCCAATTGGCAGGTAAAGATGAGAAGCAATGCTATCGTGTACTGCAGAGAACTATTTCGATGGTGTTCCCAGCGTGCACATACTTGAGTAAATAAGGGACAGGCCGAGGGTGAAAGAACACTGCAGCATTTTGTCACTCTGTGCCTATTCCTTATTTCCGTACGCACTGTGGACAGCATTGTAATGAAGGGTTACCAAAACTTGCCTGAGCTTTCACATTTGCAGAGAACTAGCTTTGTTTTATTCTCACTTGTGAATGACAGGCTGTGGAACATTGTGCATGACTTTGCAGACTCAGCGTGCAGCATAGAAGTTCCATGGTAAATATGAGTATCCTTGCTGATGATTGAAAGAATGTGACAAAGAAAAAGAATTACTAGAAAAAAATGACCGGTTGCCATGCAAAATGAGGTACCAGCATACGTGGTGAGACACTCCACACAACAAAGTGATAGAAACATGGGCTTTCAGAGAGAAAATAAAAAATAAAGAAGCTGCCTGCCAGTATAGCAGCATAGTTTGACAAGTAGTGCAGTTGAGCTAGAGTGTGGCGATAGATAAGGATGTCTTTCAAGTTGCCCTCGCACCACGTGGAGGCAAGAGTTTGTTCTTGAGGTGCCAGAACTTGTTTTTTTTTTTTTGTGGTGCTAGACCATCTGGTCTGGTGCTGGTTTAGTTTTGAGAGATTGCATGCATTGTGAGCTTACTGTTGGTGCTTTGGAAATCTGTTTCGTGCTTTCCGGTGTGGTCTGTAGGTGGTCCAAGTCACTGCCCCATGTCCCTAAAGTTGTGTCACTGACACTGCCGTTTGCAGACGTTTTGTCTCTTGAGAAGAGACCAGCCTACTGGAAGAATTTTACAAATTCACGAATTCGGCTGTACGACTAAACAAGCATGCACACAGAAGAAATGTGTTTTCTTGCGGTGTTTTCAGAGCAGTTGAAGCCACATGCCATTTGTTCCTGAACAACCATTTCACCTTTTGCAACAACAAGCACCCCACCTCAAGAACAACCCCAAGCTTCTAAAGGAAAGTGAATTTTCAAAGAGAAAAGAAGTTAAACGATGTATCTTGCAGTGCTTGGTGGTGCATGTCGATAGTTGGGCATTATTCCGCAAGCCAGATGTAGAAAACTTTGAAACGTCTGTGTCTCGCTTTTTTCCTTGTTTGAAATGTACAAACAAAATGTCTAAATAAAAATGGAGAGTATAAATCCTTCTGTTTTTGAAATGTGTAGTCTTATTGTTGGTCATTGAAATTAGCACTGCTTGCATGCTATGCAAGGAGTGCCTCGCACTCAAAGCGATGAGCACACTACACAAAAGGCCGGAAACTACTGCTGATCCACATATTTCAGTGACTGAATACTGGTTGCAGGCACAAAGTTAGCTGGGGCATGATTTTTCTTATGCACATAGTAGTCAGACTGTTAGATCCGTAATACCTGTGCCTGTCTTTCTTTCACACAAACTCACTCTTGTGGTACATTCGAGTGGTCACTTTCAAGCCCTCTAGAGCACTCCGGTGGCGTAATTTACATTTGTACGGTTGAAATCGAGCCTTTGGTAAACATTTGCCTGGTTCAGTTAGAGTGCTGCGCTGCAGTTCAGAGTGCTCAGAAGCATTCTCACCTTCACTCTGAGAGCACGACTACAATCTTACAGAACTCATCACGTGACTTGTTCAATCGTTCAGGCAGGCTTTCCTTGGCTCCAACAACCAACAACCATTTCACCTTTCGCAACAACAAGCACAATGAGAGGGCCCGGATCACTGCAAACTGAGTCGGGGCACGACAGGAACCAGTTGAAAGTACCATTATTGGCAGCTACTCCATCAAAGTTGTCCATCTGTCGATGCCTTGTATCGTGGAGCAGGTGGAGAGAGCAACGGTTGAGAAAGTGAAGAGAGGAGGCATATGCTGCAGTTGCGGAGCATGGCGATAGATGGCAACAGTCCTTTTTGTTCCGGAACAACGCAATGCGTACATGGGGGCCCTTTACGAAATTAACCACAGGAATAAGTGGCTCATGCCTTGCACCGACCAATTGTAGAGCCGACAACCGACGGCGAGGAAGAGTTCAGTCGACTGGTGTGTCATCCATCACTGGGGGGCGAGGATCTAGCGAGCGCTTGTCCATCAGCTGTGCCTGGTTATTCTGCCACGCACGGCCGCCGCAGAGCACAAGCCGCACGCTCGCATGTTCCCTTTCATAAAGGGTCCGAATGTACATCAGCTGCACAGCAATACATGGTTCACACCAGTCTATGCATGGCCTCAAAGGGAACCACTACTGTTGGTTAGCAGTGCAGATTTACTTGTGTCTTTAGCTGGGCATCATGTACTGTCGCGCTCAGTATGAGCTACAATGCAAAAGCACTTGCCAAAGCGGTTGCACATTGCAGCTCATACTGAGTGCGACCAGTACGCTCTGCTCCGCTCACATTTCACGCACGCTGCAGATGAAGACATTACCTTTACGTTGTGCATGAGCGTTTATCCTGGAGACACAATCAAGGGGCAATCAGCTTGGCTGGAAAATGACAAATAAAAACAGTGGATGCACTAAACCTACATGTCACTTTCTTCTGCCTGCATGAGCATGGGCAATAGCGTTTCTGTTGAATGCGGGTGCACCAAATGGTACAGGGCTAAAGGTGCTCATGGCATCTGACTGGGGTCCTGACCCCTGCACGAGATGTTGAGTGCCCCACAGCAGCGACCAAATGCAGATAGAGCAGTTAACGCACAATAGGTTACTCCAACATAAAAGTCTCAATTGAAAAGCAACAGGTCTCTTCAACAAAAAAATAACGCATCAAGAAAGAATATTACACTTCAATATTACAATATTACAATATTACAATTAAAAGTGCAGAAACAAAGATGCAGACAACCCAGAACACCACAACCACTCGCTAACAACTGACTCTTCTTAGTAAATGGTGAAATGAGAATTGAAGGTCTGCACATGTGTGATACAAGTATCTCAACCCTGTGACCTTTTTTTGTGCGTGTACACACCTTCAATTCTCATTTCATTTTTTCCGGAGAGGCATCAGTTGTTAGTGAGTACTTGTAGTGTTCAATCTTGCCAGTTTTTTTTTTCTTGCACTCTTTTAATTTTACTTAATATAATGAACCAACTAGCCCAGCAACACGTCTTGATAACACTTGACGTATAAGTAATAAAGCAAATGAACAAACTTTATATTCAACCTAGACAAAGTACTATTTGTTCTTCATAAAACTGCCTAAATGTGATCATTGAATTTGTCAATCTCAATTATTAAATTCTTATGTTAATAGGTCTTCGACCAATAATTTTAAAAAAAAAGTTTTTATTCTTCGAGCAATGGTGCTGAAAACTTGTACATATATGCAATGTCGTGTGCTTATATTGAATATGAGGTTCATTTTTGTTTATCTCATTTGGTGATAATTTTATGCGAGCTTCTTCTAAAGCAACTTTCTGCTAAAATTTGCAAAACATCAGTTCCTCAGATTTCCCTGAACACGGTATCAACGACTTCTACATGATTCAAGGGATGCTGCAAGACCAACCTCGTTGCCCTGTCTACCTTAGAACAAGAGTTCCGAGACTTCAAAGTTAAGCATTAGAATAACAATCTTTCGAGTTTCACCAGGTTTGAGCACTTGCCAACAGACAATCATGGTGCATTGATCACATGCTGGTGATCACGTCTGTAAAGTCTGAATTAGTGGGCCACCATTCTGCCGCACGAGAACAGCCGACTTCGAATGAAATACCCCTGCATGCTTCCTCTCGAGGGACCCCTGCTTCCTAATGGAGTATCAAGGCCACACGCATGAACATATTGATGTACGACGCACTGCCTGCAACATTACCGATTATGGACTTTGACTTCAGTAAGTTATCCAGTGAGGAAAATCCAATACCACATGTGGCACATTGCGGCGAGAAAAACACGGGGGAGAAATAAAGGTGGGGCTTGTGACAGGTACAGGCTCCGACAAAAGTGGTATACTCCACGCAGCGGGAGCCGGAGCAGCAGCACGCTGCATCGCGGCGCCATCTGCATTGACACGAGTCAAGCGACATGCCTGCAGATAATAAAGGGCACCCATTGGCTGTCTCGATCCCAGATGCTGCCTGTAGATGGCGTTGCGATGCAGTTTGCCGTTGCTCCGGCTCCCGCTGAGTGGAGTATACCACTTTTGTCGCCGCCTGTAGTCTCATCTCCAGTATTGGAGGAGGCGGGGAACGGTCATTTGCAGACACTAGTAGACGTAATGGAGAGATCGGCAGTGAAGCTTGCCTCCTGTTGGTGCGGCAGCATGGCACTTCGATTCTTCCCATCTCTTGACAAGGCACTTCACAAGTTCAATGGCACTTCACAAGTTCCAGAGAGTAACCAGGATTTACAATGGGGCCTGGCAAGGAAGGTGTGGAACTTGGTGTTACTTTAAACCTTACAATTACTCCCTCCTTTCGAACAATTTACGTAGCCTTCGCTGTTCATTGCCGATTCTACTCGTCATTTTGTATATCAGCTTTCTCTGCAGTGGATCGTTTTTCCTCACTTCTGTATAGAGGCATCGATTCAACTGAAAGTCTTTTGAAGCGTTCTGTGCTCTGCAAGCTGCACATGACAACCTCCACCATGTTTCAGCACGAAGTTTTATGTACTTTTGTCAGATCTTGGTTCGTGAAATCCCAGCGTGATGCAAGTCCTCGCTTGAGGATTCAGGTCCAAAGTTATTGCTTCACCCCAAGTGCTTCCAATATTGTCACTCTGCAACTCACAAATGTGTCCTCCTGACAGCTTACTTTTTTTGTGTGCGTTTGTGAAGGCTGCTCTGTGGCATAGACGTTTACATGTGGAGGCACTCCTGAAGTAGAAATTGCAGTAGTGGCTCAGTGAAACCATCATCAATGAGCCAACGCCTATAACTGTCTGTGTCACCTGTTTACAGCTTGGAAGCTTGAAGAGCCCTTTCTCGAGTAGCCCTCCTTTCAGGACAGAGTCGTAACCGGTGGGGTGAATGTCCGCTGTGGAAGCTGGAGGAACACTTTGGCCAGCTCACTCGGTCTTCAGGTTCTGGCCCTCAGTCCCACGTGATAGATAACACAAAGAGATCATTGGGAATTCTGCTGCATTTATTCAGAGTTCAAACAAAATGACCTCTCCACATTGGAGAATGAAACAAGTACTAACAAAGAAAAATTAACAAAGAGATTGATCAGCCGTCACTTCTAAAGCCAATGCCAATTCAAGTTCTACGTAAAAAAAATGTATGATAACTGAAAGTACAGTGTTCTTTCTGGGCTGCTGCTTTTCTCCCAGCACTGCTGTCATAAAAAAAAAAAGAAAGTAGAAGGAAAATTCAGTTCATATAACACATGCCGGTTGAAACATCAAATGGGTCACAGTGGAAGCATCTTGACACTTGCCACTCAGCATGACAACATGCAAATGCATAACTTTACAAATGCCCAGACTAACGTGCACCATACCTAGTGATGTGGGCAATAACACTCACGCAGATTTGCGCAACACGGATGTGGCGTTTCGCGCATTTTGTACCACTTGCGTCAAAGGCTTTGATGATGTGATGACTGCATGCTTGATGCAATGCGACTCAAATGATGGTGAAGGTCTCTAAACTAAACGTCTCGAGGACATAGGTATACTGGGAGCCAGGCTTAACATTGCATTCATTCGAAAATTGCTGGAGAAGCCAGAATGGGTTGCAACAGTGCTTTCTGCTAAAGATGTAAGTATACACATTTCTAACCTTGTGTCTTGTCTGCACCGATAAGCTTTACTTTCTTGGAGACGCATGACAATGTCATCAATGTCTGACTAAGCAAACACGACCGCATCGCGAACATATTTTGTGTGCCCTGAGAGGTCGCACAACTCAGACATACGTGTACATGAACAACAAAATGAGAAACCACAGAAACACAAGATACTAAGCAGACATGCTGCTTAGAAACTGGCACCAGAGAGAGCTTCACTGTGATTATGTTGCTTCGGGACCAATTGTTCTGCAGCACTTTGAATGTGGCATCTCTCCTTGTAACTGATCCTGCCTGTTACTTATTCGATTGTCTAATAGAATCTAGGCAAGTTAACAAAAGTCAATGGATGGCAACTCAATAGAGCAACGCCAACAAAATGGGGTGCTGTTCCCGAGCCTTGTGCACAAGCCAGCAAAGTGTCTCCATCCAAAAAAAGGGTTGTTGTTGGGTAGAGATGGGACACTCAACACACATTTGGCACCAACAGAGGCTCAGTTAGTGATGCGCGTGATCCTAACCGATGGCACGCCTGTTGGGTTCTGCTGCCTCGGTGGAGGTGGGGCCAGGTACCCGCCGGGTGGGGGAGGGGGTGGGTACGACATCACAGGCCCCGCCCCCGTGTATGGAGGAAGCGAGGTCGGGGGTGGCGGAGGCGGCGGGCCCGCGTGGTGGTGGTATGGAGGCGGGGGCGGGGCACCTGCATACGAAGGGGGCGGATGGGGTGGCGGCTGATCGGGTAATGGCCTGTGGTGGTAGTAAGGCGGCGGTGGTGGCTGGCCCGTGGGGGGCGGTGGTGGCGGCACGTGAGTGGGCGGCGGATGGCTCGTTGGCGGCAGCGGTGGCGGTGGAGGCGGAATGCCGTAGCTGTGAGGCAGTGGGGCCGGCGGCGGGTAGCCGCCCCGGTAGGCTGCCTCGGGGGGTGGCACTTTGTCACCAATGGGGGGCGGCAGCTCGTGGTGCATGGGGGGCGGCTGCCCGACATCCACAGTCATGGGCTTGCTGGCGCTGCTGTCAATGGTGGGGATGGGCATTCCTGCCATGGGGGGTGCGGCGGGTGGTGGCGCGGACGACGTCGATGGCACTGCTAGTGTGACAGGCACCACCACCGACAGGTCTGGCGGCGGCTGCTGAAGCTGTGGCGCCAGCTGCTGGGTAGTCGGCAGCACGATGGGAGACTTGGGCGGGGAAGACTGCACCGACAAGGAGGCGGGGAAACCGGGCATGTATTTCGCACCGCTCAAGCGACGTTGGAAAGTGGCACACAAGGCTAAACACACTCGCACACAGCGACAACTTGCACAACTGCTATTGGGAGCCATCCAATTCGAGCATGGTAGCTTGTGATGTGAAGCGGGATGAAAGGAAGCACTAGCCTCGTATACACACCAATGGCAGCTGCATTCTTCTGCACTGCTCCCACCTTTCACAAAACACCTCTCTCTTTTTTGAGAAGTGACACATCCAAATAAGTGTCCCCAGCGGCCACTGGGCAGTTTAGAAGCCTTCTTAACCATATGTAAGCGACAAAGGATCGGCAAATGAACTGGACATAATAAAAATGAAATGGCACAACGTTATCACATGCAGGGGTCTTGAGCAGCATGGCGAGTCAGCACCAGTAGTTGCTCTTGCAATTAATAAACGGAGCAACAAGCACCATTCATAGAAATTTCAGACTGCATTCAGAAGAATTGACTCTGAGGACGTAAACAGTGCGAGGTATTGAAAAGTGGCACGCAACGACAGACAACGCAAAATGGAAAAGGCAAGCACTTCTTGAGCTCATCAGCAAAGAAGAGCGGAAGCCTGCATTTCAGTGTGTCGACAGGACAAGGGCCGAGACAAGTATTTGTTGAGAAAAGGCGCACTGTGTGGTTTTCATATAGATAACGAATCGTTTAAGTACGCCATGCTAGCACCAAGCCATTTAACTTCACAGTGCGATGGACAAGCCTAAAACAAAGGCATAATATTGTTACAGAGCATTTGGACAGGGCTGTGCGCACAAGGGACAGACAGAGAAGTGGTAGGCTGTCCACTGGAGCTGTGGCCTGTGTACCACTCTACGTGCCTACCACTAACCTCTACTAAAGATCCGGTTTTGATGCACTACCGAACGGTGATATAGGTGCTTTTCACTATGTTCACACCACGTTATATTATAGCTTTAACAGAAATTTTTATCATTTTGTCTGATAAGCGAGCCGGGTTGGCACGGGCACACGGGCAGCAATGCAGCTGAAACACGCATGGCTTGCGAGCCAGCGCTTACCGTGGAAGTTTACCATGTGCTTTTGTGTCATAATGTTTGCACCAGTTACCATATTTTGAGAACATCGTACCGAACAAACTTTTCTTCCTTTGAACCTTGTGAGGGCCAGGAGAGCTTAAAGAATGCAGTGAAAGGTTTGTTGAATACTGTGAGCACAGCTAAATGTGACAATCTTGCCCCCCCCCCCCTCCCCCCCTGCACGTATCATTTTTGTTGAGAGCTTCACATCAACAGACACACACATTGGGCGTAAAATAATCAAAATAATCAAGCCAGAAAAGCGAGAAAGTCCCGACCTGCACTATAGCTCAAGACCGTGACCAAGTAAATAAAAAATTGACTTGCCATCCCGGCCCTGCCATGGTGGATGTCCAGCGAAGCTGCTGAAAACCACCACTACAACTGCTGAAGGGGGGTATGCAATGCTTTATACATTGCTTTAGAGTAACGGTAGTACTAGGTGTAACGGTAGTTTTGACAGCACGCCACCGCCCATAGCGGTGTTGCAGCCACATTGAAATTAGGCTGGTTCCTTTACATACAAAAGGCTAGGGACATCACACCCCGTGTCGCCAGCTGCTGTGGCCGCGGCGGCTTGTACAACGGTAATCTTTACCGAGAAACATATGCGGGGCATGCTACATGCTTCGCATTGTTATCAGGAGCACCTTAACATCAATCACGTAGTTCGGATGCTCATGTTGTGCTTGTTCTTTATTGAAACGCATGCTGTTCTGTGCGTTGCATGCATGATTCCAAAGAATGTACGCACTGTTTGCTTCACTTTGCTGGCTGCTTGAAGCCTCTGCCTTACACGGGGCTACAAGCCACTGCTCCTGGCCTGCACTGCTCCCGGGATCGGCCCACATTTTTGTTAACGGACACGGACATGAAAAATACCGACCACCGAGAGGCTAACGGCTTCGCTGTAATAAATATTAATATAAAAGGCAGATTTCGGTGCGCGAGTTGCTCGATCGCCAAATCCGAGGGGCCGATGTGCGAAATGCTTAGGAGCGGGTCTGAGAAGTCCACGTGCGATGTTCTTGATCGCCAAGCCCAAGGTGCCGATAAGCGAAATGCCTAGCCGCGGGTCCAAAGAGTACGAGGGCGATGTGCATTGCCGCGGGTCCCGAGGATTGCATGCATAATGTGCTTGGTCACGATTTCCGAAGCACGCACGCTCGATACTCGTGTCCGCGTGTTAGAGGATTTCGCACGCGAAGTGCTCGGTTTTCGTAGCCCGTGTCGCCGATGCTCAGAATGCTTAACCCTGGGTTTGACACATCGGTGGCTGAGAGATCGGCCTTGGGTTTGCGATGTCTGCATCGCACCCGTTTCGACACTCGTCAAGTCCCGGCGGTCGATACGTCAAGAGCTCGCGAGGTGTAAAGAGCAGACGACGCCCCTACGAAGAGAGTGCCAGACCAATGGTGAAATGCGCTGGTGCCATATGGCGGGCGCGACCAATTGGAGACTCTGGAACGGCCTTCAATCATTTGCTTTTTGTGCGCCTGTTTCTGTGTGGAGGAGATAGCTGAAGCAGCAAATTTGAAGCTGCAGAAATGCACTTTCCGACGAGACCAAGATGGCTGTGCTCGGTTGCGCCATTCCCGAAGTATAGTGGCTTGGAAAACGCTGTTATTTCACGATTTCCGCGAAAATTTTTCGCCACCTCGGCCGATAAACAAATTTTTTAGAGCACTTCTACATGGTTTTCAGGGAAGATATTTCAGAATCGGATAGAAAAATCGTTACAGAAACTGAAAATGTGATTTAAAAAAAATTGAATCTTTGGCTATCTTTTGCTACGTAAAAGCTGCATCCCCCCCTTAAAGCAAGATCTAACGAACTTTGTTACAATAGCCTCGTGGTACGTTTGCAATTTGTTTATGATCGCACAATTGTACTTATTTACGCAACAATGTAAATTTGTCACCCCTTTGCTTCGCGATGTCGTGCCATATGGTTGCTCCACACGGCGACACAACAGGCAGACGCTTGAATGTCGCATGCACATGGTTGCCACTTTATGCAGTGAAGCTATTAAGAGTGGAAGGGGACCACTGTCACAGAATATAGTAGGTGTCCCTTAATTATACACGCACGCATGTACAGTTTCCCGTTACAGTATGAGCACTGAGACATCTAATAACTGCACTCCCAGCCATTCAGAGCTGTTTCTGACGTTACTGAGGCAATTTGCGGCCTTCCTCGTTGTTACATTTTCCCGGCTCTTGCAGCTTTCTTGCCCTTGGAAAATGTGTCAACTGGTTTCTGCTGTATATATGAATTATCTACAGCTACTTAGCTGTGCTTTTCAGAGCAGCATGCTATAGTAGAAATGCTGTGCCTATGTCTCCCCTGTGAGGAAGCAGAGAGAGAACTAACACAGACAGGGGAAATGGACTCGACCTTGAGGAAATGCACTTTCTGTAGGAAAAAAAAATGAAATTTTTTTTTCAGGGATTTCACATTCCTTTTTTTTTTCTTCTTGGTGCAGACACCCAGTGGCCAGATTTAATTGTTGTAACAGATAAAGCGGGATGGGAACTAGTAGTAGTAGCAGTAGCAGTAGTAGTAGTAGTAATAGTAGTAGTAGTAGTAGTAGTAGTAGTAGTAGTAGTAGTAGTAGTAGTAGTAGTAGTAGTAACATATTTATTATGGATGGATGTATGGATGAAAAACTTTATTAAACATATTTATTATGCCATAAAACAAAAGCTCTCCTGGGCTGCTCATTATTACATCCGAGTATTGCTAAAACTGCTAATGCTGCCAGTGGCAGTATGACCGTAGTTGTTTGTGTCCAATTAAAATGTTTTCGTGTTTGCCCCCTCTGTTCTTTTTTTTTTCGTGATGCTCGGTTATAGCAATTATCAGTTACAACAATGAAATTCTCTTGGTACTTGAATATTGTGATAAGTCCATGAGTTTGTGCTTTGTCCAGCCTCACACCAACTTTCTTCTTTATCCACTTGTGCTGAACATCTGAGCTTTCTCTGGCTTCATTGTGTTTCAATTCGCATGACTGTCACACGAAAAATTTAGCCTCTCAGTTCACCTCATTCTTCTTGCTCAATGCAATGTCCTACCAACGGGCCTAAAGAAACATGCTGGCCATCTGTCAAGCTGACGACATTGGTGTTCGACAGTGCTGCAATTAAATTCGCACAAAATTCCTATTGTCGTGTTCATATCGCGCCAGAAAAATTTCGTGCTCGGGCATCGGGTTCTCCACGAGTCTGGACACCAGAGATGAAATCTTACTTTTATAAACAGACCAAGAAAACTTAAAAAGATTTTATTCTTAAAGCACACAACAACAGCAGCTGTCACAAAAGTGGCAGCCTAGCATTAGCAGAGCAAAACTGCGACAACTGTGCCAATTTCCCAAGAAAATAGAAAAGAGAAAAAAGGGGGGGGGGGAAAGGCGAATAGAAGGAAAAAAGATGTCTTGTAAGTTGCACTGAGAATGTTTGGTTCCGTTTAGCCAAAGCGGGCACAGCTGGCCACCTTTAACTCACTCCGGTGCATGAAAGAGCATGGGGTGTATGAGATCCACTCACAGGCTGCGAGCGCTTGCCGGACTTTATGGGCAGCACGGGTGAGTCTGGCGGAGAGTCCTGTGGCGTGTTGGGGATGGGCGTCGAGTACAGGTCCAGCACCTGGTGGCAGATGTCTGCGAGCGTGAGGTGCAAAAGACAGGGGGGGGGATGAGTTACAAAATTTGAAAACTGGCGCCAACCTGTCGATGCTTGTGGCACAACATGTAAGTGAAAGAAAGAAAACATGAACAGAAATGCACCCGAATGTTGTCACATGATAGCCATATCCACCTAAATGTGCAACACAAAGAAAGCCTTTGTAAGCGCTTTGTAATGACAATGCGGCAAAAGAATGACTGTCCACTGGGAGAAATCAGCAGCACATAAGAGATGTCTCGTTGGCCATCGTAGCCTGCAAACATAAAGCTGCTATCAATGGGCCACCATCAAAATGAGTGAATGACTGGCACTAACCTGAGGATGCCTTCAGGCAAGCTACACTGATCGCTGCATATGTACCTCAGGTGCTCAGAGCTGTCGCCCATTGCCGGATGACATTGTCATGCCTGCCTGCTCCAGCATAACAAATACCTTGGACATCCCCGATGAAGATGTGCTTTGGGACGTCAAAAGTAACTAGCAGCTGTCGCAGGACAAGAATCCTGACAGTTCGTGCGCTGTTTTTGCCTCCAACGATGAACGAGCCAATTGATGTTCTGTGGCTAACTGCATCGCAGAATTTCTTTTTTCTTTTCGGTTTTATGCAGCTGAAAGTCAAGGGTTGATCTATATGCGATTCTGCAACAGCAGCAGCAGACTCGGCATCAGAATCCTGCCTTCAACCCTAACCACTCAAGCAGCATACCTTCGAGCAGCTCGACGGTGATGTCCTCGACGTAAACCTCCCACCAGCGTTGGTGTCGCGAGGTGCGCCCTACCCAGTCGGTAACCTCGAACTTGGAGAGCTTGCCCGCCAAGTAGACGAGGGCAATTGCGACCACCTCGGGCTCCCATTGAAGGCACAGCGTCGTGCACAGACTGCACAACCAAGGTAACACAGGGTTTGTCTCTGTAAGCTCCGAACAACATACTGGCAGCAGTACATTCACAATATAATCTCGCTCCGTGACTCAAACACTATGTCAATCACAAAGTGAGAGATGTAAATAGGTGTCTCGCCTTTCCATGCAGTAGACTAACTGTCACCAGTGGGGGCATTCTGTAAGCGTCCACCTAGTGGACTGTCCACTTTGGTCGCCGCTGATTGGATGTAGCTGTTGAGCGAGGAGGAGACGAGCGGCCCTAGCCAATCAGCAGCGGCCGAAATGGGACAGTCCACTAGGTGTACTCTTACAGAATATCCCCCCAGGTGAAATGCAGCAAAAATTTAATGCTCACTCTTTTCTAGCATGCCCTGTTTTGTTCCAGTTGGCCCAAGATCTACAAGATGAATTGCGTCACTGAAGTTGGTTGTTCGGTATGCTTAACGATACACGAGGGAGTGTGTTATGCAATGCTCTCCTTTTTTGGCTGGAATTGCATACTAGTCAAAAATGACTTGAGATCATCCATAAAGCAATCGATGAACCATATGGACAGAAAGAACATCAAGCGTGCATTTGGAAGAGTCGGTTCATGGCTTCAGATTTTTATGGCAGCCTCACCAGAAGTACCTCAAATAATTTTCTCGTCTTCTACTTTTTCTCTTTTTCTATCACGTTGAGTGGCCAGTCGCACTGTATTTTGCGTTCCAATCTCGGGAACAGATAGACTATATAAGGGAAGACGTGTTCGAGTCGCAACGAAAATGGCCAATTACGGTGAGAACAGGGCATGTCAGCATGCTCAAGGCAGCAACAGAGAGCAAAAAGAATAAACCAGAAAATAAAATATGTAGCCCCAGCTGCGTTAGCCTATAATTCATAAAAAAAAAAACATCACAGGCAGGCACTTGAAAAATCTCTCTCTTTTTTAAACGACCTGCTTATCTTCTTCCTTAACCTCAGTCCAAATCGACCTCTTACGTTGCGATATTATTCCATATCAGCTGACAGAGATGCTGGGTTAGGAAGCTAGTACAGATTCCCAGCGAGCCATTTTCAACAAGCAACAGTGCTGCTGAAAGTGGGGGAGGACTTTCCTGCAGCACTCTCAGATTTCTTCGCAAAGATTGCAGAGTGAGAGAAGACTATCCTCAATTTCAAAGCACTGGCCAAAATCCACAGAACTCCAATGTTTGCATATCCAAAATGCACCTGCTGGTGATGTCCCAGACATTAATGTGCTACAAAGGCTCCCTGACAGAAGCAAGCACTTCTTTACAACACATCCACATCGTTGCACGATTGTCTTATAAACAACACTGGAAAATTCCAGCAATAACTTTGGAGGAGCTACTCAAATACTTGAGCGAGCACTTGGTTGTGCACTTACATTTTACAAATTTAAATCGACCGGAGAAATGCTGCACACTGGATCTCAGTGGTACTGGCACAACATGATGCACCTTGAAAAAGCTAAAGGGGTCGCAAGAAGATGAAGACGTCCATCAACAGTTATCGAACAAGGAAAACCTCAGCCTGAAGGGCGATTTGTTTTCGTCAGGGCCTTGATGAAGACGATTTCCATTGTTCACGCAACGGCTCCAGGCTGAGGCTTCCCTTGTTGCCACATTGTTGCGTGATGCATTCTGGGTCCACTTGTAAAGGTCAGGGTGGGGTCTGCCGATTCCACTTGTTTGAAATGACCAGTGGGAAAACAGACTCCCCACGGTGAAAAACAGCCTGATATTGGTTAATGTAATTCACCTTAAGCCTCCACCTGGTCGAGCATGCATTTGTGAATGCCCCTGGAGACAATTTCAGCTCAACTTGGAAGCCCAACGCTACTACAATGCATTACAAACACTAGTGTTCGCAAACTGGAAATTAGGCTGTTGTGACTTTCGATTACAGGGTTATTGCAGCTTTCAATTATGCTGGACTATTTTACATGCACAAAAACAAATTCCATCTCTACAGGAAAGAAAGCGGGACAGACGTAACACCCCACCTGTCATTGATGAATGTCCAGGCCATCTGCACCATCTTCTGAAGCTTTGACTTGTCACCTGCAGTTAAGAGCTGGTATCAGTGTCGCACTTTACTGAACAACCTTGTTGACATCACTACCGCCTTCTCTCAAGAGAAAGCTTCAGCTCGGTGGCTCCTATCTAAATACACAGGAAAAGGATAAATTGTTTTTCTCTGCAACCACAGCAAGAAATTTGATGAGGTTTGTTGCATTTAAAAGAAAAAGTTAGAATCTAGTGACTGTTAGTAGCAAATTGTTTATTTAGGCCATACATTTTTTAATAATATTTGTTGAAAATTGCTAGTTTTCAGAAAATGAAACTATCAAGTTTACAACTCTAACTCAGCAATGAAAAGCAATATCACAATTCTCTAAATAGCATCTAATATGTAATACAAAATTGTGATACAAAAACGAAACAGTGCGCAGCCGGTCAGTTAGCCCCATCGATGGTGAAGGTAGATCTGATGCCAGATCCACCGGCTTGTTGTCGGGGTCATGTTGCGTGTCACCCGGTGGCCGCTCACGGAGCGTCAAAAATGAAGCCATCAACTCAAAGATAACCCGAATAATGACTATATACAAGAGCAATCGTGTCCTAGGAATGAAAATGTGGTGCTTTCTCAATATTCTTAAATTCTTATTCTGTATCCCTTTAACAGCCAGTGTTTAACCAGTCCTGGAGGCTTACGAAAAGGGTTCTACTCAAATTGAGGACGACACAACGAGCTATGGAAAGAAGAATGATGGGTGTAACGTCAAGGGATAAGAAAAGAGCAGATTGGGTGAGAGAACAAACGCGAGTTAATGACATCTTAGTTGAAATCAAGAAAAAGAAATGGGCATGGGCAGGACATGTAATGAGGAGGGAAGATAACCGATGGTCATTAAGGGTTACGGACTGGATTCCAAGGCAAGGGAAGCGTAGCAGGGGGCGGCAGAAAGTTAGGTGGGCGGATGAGATTAAGAAGTTTGCAGGGACGACATGGCCACAATTAGTACGTGACCGGGGTTGTTGGAGAAGTATGGGAGAGGCCTTTGCCCTGCAGTGGGCGTAGCCAGGCTGATGATGATGATGTTTAACTAGTACTGTATCGAAGCTTGCAGTGCTCGAGGACGTACAGTCCCGAGCCAAAGTCTGGAGACCACAGATGTTGTGGTGGAAAAAAAAAAAAAGTTTCTTCACAGCCTAGACGACGGACTTGAATCTTGATTTGAAAATAAAAGTTTACTCTCTCTCTCTCTCACAGCCTAGGCATGGAGGCTGAATCAAGTGCAGCTGTGCTTCAAACTATGCGTATGTGTTTGACCAATGCTAGGCACTGTCAGAATCCCAGATTGCATGGCTGTGCCACAATAAATTTCAAGTCTTCACTGATACCGTGGCCGATAGACTATTGCTTGTGATGCTAATTGACAAGTTCAACCGCTTTAGTATAAACTATGGTTGTGGTGCAAAAATCATGCCACAGGAGAAGATTACAGCTGACGTAAATAAGCAGTTGTAAACTTTTTCCTGTGTCCGGCTTTTGGTGGCGCAACCCTAGTAACTAAGAATACTGCTAACCAGCCCAATTCATCATACTTTTAGAGTATAAAAAGCTAAATTTTTAGGATTTGTTTAGAATTGTAATAACTCCAATAATATACTACAGTAAAACCTCGTTAAACCGTACCCGCTTAAACAGTAGTTTTGTTTTAAATGTAGTAAAGTCAAATCCCCAACTCAGCTGCCATTGAGCATAATGCGTTTTGTATCCGCATAAATCGTACCAGCTTATTGCATACGCATCGGTTAAAACGTAGCGTTTCCACTTTTTGTCGCGTAAACACGGCGGTGTGTCGTCTCCATCGGGCGGCCCGGCAGAACAACAAGCCTCAGAGACCGGAACAACGGCCTCCAAGCGTCCTGTGCATTTGCGCGTGAAGCCACATCAACATCTACATCAACGCCGTGCCAGAGAGCGTTATGGCACCGTGCTACGAGGACTCGCATCATGCCGAAGCTCGGATTAAAAAAACGCCAGGTGCTCAGCATAAAAGAAAAATTAGACATCATCCGTGCTATCGAATGTGACATGAAGAAGTCGGCGCTGGCACACAACAGGGCTCTGCTGTTGACTATGGTGTGTCGCATTTGGAATGCTAAAAAGTTCCTCGGCAGTGCTGCTGCAACCGCGAAGCTACGAGGTTCAACTTTTTGCCATCGTTGCCTCTGTTGTTGCCGAAGTGTCGACTCGCGGCAGTGATGAGGACGACACGGAAAGCAACAGCACGGGTGATTCAGGCCCGACAGTGGCAGAAGCTGTGCGTTACGTCAGCCTCATGAATGCAATCGTCACGACGAGAACAGGGGCGCGATAATGTAACTCTATTCCAAACGAAAGGAATTCCAAACTCCGACACCCGGTAACAAAAAAGGCGCCCCGGGACTTCTGCAGCATTACTGCGCGGGTGCACAGAGAATACGTAACGCCAACGAGGAATTTGCCATGCAAATGTTTGCCGAGAAGAGGGGGCTGGCTGAAAAGCTGGCACGCAGCTTCAGTAAGTTTGAGGCCGCTGTCATCGTGCTAGGCCGCCGCGGCATCAAACGAAAGTAACACTTTTGTCGAGCGAAGTGAATATATACTGCATGTTTTTTTCCCCCTTTTATCACACTCTCTTCGAGTTCCGTTTTCAGCAGCTAAGTAGATGAACTCATGCTATTTCGGTTAAGCACTACTGCCGTTTAGTATGTACGTTTTCCGAGCTCCGGCCAACTACAGTTTAACGAGGTTTCACTGTACAGTCAAATCTCAATAACTCAAACTCGAGGGGGCCCGAAAATTTGTTTGAATTATAAAGAAGTTCAAATTAAAAGAAGGATAACAACCTTTCCATCGGGACGTCTCGGTTTAGATGCATCATTGCAAAGAAACCAGCGCGAACGAGACCAACCAAGCCAACCAAAAAAAGCACAAGCAGGAGCTGACGCGAGCAGACGATAGTGCGAAACAGGCAGTCCGGCTGGACCAGGCACAAGTACGAATAGAGCGGTCGGGTGGGTCTCTTATCGGTCTCCTCTGCTCGTGGCCTGCTTGCCGCTGTAGCGAGCCACGAAAAATCGGCCCAGGACCGATCCCACCCACGGGGTGCATTTTGCCACTAGTGTGGCTGGGGCATTACGGCACAACGCAGAAATGGCGACCTTGCCATTTAAGAGAGGGCGAGATTTCCACTGCGGTTTCTTTCTTTTTCTTTTTTTTTTCCTCGCACGCGGCATTAAGGGGTTTCTTCTAAGCCTTTCCTTTATGGTGGAGTCAAAGCAATGCTGGTCGGAGGCGCCGCCGCGCAATTTGACGCGCTGTTGAGAGCATTGTCGGAGCACGGTATGGTCGAATTAACCATCACAAATGCTTGCACATTTGAATTACCAGGCGTTTTCGCCCACTAGAATGCACATAACTTTGACAGGACTAGGGCGTCAGTTCGAATAAACCGGAAGTTTAAATTAAGAGTGTTCAAATTGATGAGATTCGAGTGTAGTAACTTTTTTTCTGTTTATGCATCACTAAAGTGCCCCGAAAAGAAGATAAATATTGGCCATGTCGTGGTTAAGTGTAGTTTGCTTATGTTCTGTTGGCAACCATGGGTGTCACGAAATTCCTAGGTTTTTTGTCAAGTGTGGCATGCATGTCACTGCTGCAAACCCCAGGATGTTAGAAAAAAGGCAGTGTCAAGTCCAGGTAGTCCTAGAGTACTTATTGTGCAGGAGGAAGGAACAGAAGTAGGACACGTTTTGTAACGTGCTTTGAGAATGTTTCCCATATTGGTCAGCATAACACATTGGTGAATCCAAATACGAAAGAAAAAAATATGGGTCCAAACATGTCAATGGCAATGAAAAACTTAACGTACTATATTTCCATTTTACCATGGCAGGACTGGTGCATTTTTCATTAAACAGAATACTTTCAACAATAAAACATTTTTGATCTTTGACCATAGTAACAGCGCAACTAGAACTTTGTTTATAAGCACACGAATAGCCTGCCCACAAAGAATTAAAAACCAGTCAACAATTTGATGATATTTCAGCCACTTTAAGAAATGCAGTTGCAAATTTCTTCATGACGCATCAAAACAGAACAGAAGCAATATGTGAAGTGTGTCAAGTGAGACCTACCTTTGAGACACTTGGCGTACTTGAGAAGAAACCCGTAGGGATGACTGACCTGGAGGTCAAACTTTATTGTCTGCAGCAAAATTCGCTCCATGGTCATGACTTCTTCCTGCAGTCACACGTAGTGAGAGCATAAATTTGTAAATGCTTGGAAAAAAAAAACTGCACCTGCCTGCAAGCTGCAGCCATTCACCCTTTATTGACGAGTGTGGCCAACAGGCAACCTAACAGAATGAAATTTTTTTTATTGCAGCATTTCGGTATTGAGTACAAAGTATCAGGCTAAGTGTCTTCTGCCAACACTGTATGACAGGCAGCAAACATAATTTGTTGATTTAGCGCAAGAACACAGGACAAGGAAGAAGAAGCATAGCATGCGACTTGTCTTCTTCTAAAAGCATGGCCAGAGGAGACTGACTGACGCAAGATTTTCAGCTGCAGTGCTTTCACATGCGTGTTGTAAAGCAAATGAAGTGTACACCTACGGTTTATATATGACGAGAGCTTTCTGTGCAAATTAAAAATGACGCCATGGGTGGCTTGGGGTGAAGCCTACTTCCAGGTTCCTGCCTGGTGTTTCCCCCCTATTGCTGAAATAAAGTTTCTGCAAAGTACTTTCTTCTTTTTTTCTGATTATGCTTATTCTCAATGTGGTTTTCACATTTAAATAGAAAATAACAATTTTTACCAGGTATTTATAGGTGCTGTCATTAAATGGTTAAGTAGCCAAAATGAAGTGCCAACTTGCACAATTGGGTGCTTGTCGCAAAATGGAGTAACAGTGCTGGGGACAGGACAGATGGAAAGAAACAAATGAAGCACTGCTTTGTGTTTGCACTGTCCCATGCACTGTTACCCTAACTGAGTAGCCCACACATGGTAGTGTACATGTAGATGAATATAACAAGAGATTCATGTGTGCCATTACCTGCCCATAGGAAGCACCTTCAGTTACATTGAGAACAGCAGTCCAAATGTAATGTGAAACACTATGCCTCTTATTTTGTGCTTCTGAATTGCGTGAGCTCACCCACAAAACCACTGAGCTTTGTGGCAACACCAGCCTCTCCGTTGGAAGAACATGCACGTGCGGTAGGGGGCGAGAGTGAGCGAAGAAGTGAGAGTACAACAAGGGGGTGGTTGAGTGATGAATTTATAGGGATTAATCTTCCAAGCAAAAACGGAGCAAAAACACTGGATGAGTAATCCGGCAAGGTTGCACTGACCTTAGGGTCTTCTCCAAAGGACAGATACTGCTTGTCAGTAAGGAATGAGCGCGCTGTCTTGATGATGTCCTTGCACTTCTTGGGCGTCTCCTCCACCTTGCCTGCCAGGAAGAGGCAGCAGCAGGCCGTTATCTGCAACGAGCATGACGGCAAAATGATTCTAACCCAGGAGGCATTATTCCCGACAGATGGGCAAATTGGTTACTGGCACAGTGTAACAGGCTAACAGTGCTGAGAAAGACGAAACACGATACACTAAGAGCAGTGGACTACCATTGGGCCACGACTTCTCTAACTGATGACAACAGATCTATCGAAAAAAACATTGGCTCATCAGCAAACAAGCTTCGCTCAGCAGGTTAACATAGCCTCAATGTTGTCAGATATAGTGCACTGCAGCATTATGTTCGGAGAGTGCATTTTCTCCACAAATCCAGGCTTACTTTGCATAAAATTCGCAGGCTCTTGCATTACACAGAAACAACAAAAACAACAGCAACAGCAGCAATGACAAATACATTATATCAGAGCTACTTCTGTGCAGTTGCTCAAGCTAAACAAGGCCTGGCATAATAGGAAAGCCACTGTCCTTCATAAAGCAGTAGATTACGATGAAACAAATGAAAGAACTCACAAATCTGGGGAATGTCTTGAAGGAGTGGAACATGTAGAAGCGGTGGAAGTACACCACGCCTGTCGCCATGGTGTCATAGCGTCTGGGGAGGGACGTCACAGTCAAGGTGCAACAAGCATGTGTAATATTGTATGGCTTGCATGATGTGCTCACCCAAAAGCTGGACCGAGCCACAGCTCTTTGCATTTAGTCATTCTCTCTCTCCCTCTATTTTTTTTTTAAATTGGGGGATTTGCCAATATTTTCCAAACAGACTAAATCGCTGCTATAGAATACTAACAGACATGAAAGCTACATTTTCCCCATGGAAAATTTTCTGAAATCTTTACTACTGCCACCTTTCGGGAGCGAGTTGCATGGGCTTTTGAGAGTTAAAAGCCACCCTTAGCTCACTTATTGGCCAAGTTACCTACTCCAATTAAGGCCCCTGAATAAAACTAAAGCTAGCGACATACTTTTATCTTGCCGCCGCAGTTGCGGCAATGAGCATGAGTGGAGGCAGGAGAGAAGGTCTGCGTCTCCCAATTGGTCAAGCTCCATCAGGTGGTATTTTTCGTGCCCTGTCCTCTTTTTTTTTCTTCTTTTTCGCATATTGGTGCACTCGCCACCGTGACAGGTGGCCGTCGAGTTGCCGTGGTAAGGCATTCGCAAGGAATTTCACATGTTTTGGCTGTTTCGTGGCTACTTGTGGCATTGAAGAACTATGTTTTTGTTCTGTTTTATGTTAGTAATTGATTTTAAGGGTACTGAAGGTGCAAGGATGTACGAACGGAATTTTTTTCTTTCTCGATGGGGTATGGAGCTCAGGCACGGGTAATCTTATGCATGGGTGCTATTCTCGGTGTGTGTGCAAATTTTTTTTTTTTTTCGAATACGCTATCGTTAACAAGTGTATGAAGCTATGGAGAGCGATATATATTGTGCTAAAAGCTTAACAAGCGTTATTGTCGTACTAATTAGAGTGCACGGCTTTGTCACTCCATGCTTTTGTTAGGCGCTGCAACTATATTTTGGGAGGACAAGCTGTTCATTACCATGTGTAAATTATTTTGACTATTGCGAGTAGGCTTTCTACCCTTCACCATCACGGTACAATAAAGTGGTGAACAAGTTTGTTGGCTCATAATGATTTGGGAATTGTGCAAGGGGAAGGTGCTCATTGATGGAAACTATGTCTACGTGTAACTTTCGTCCTTGCATAACCTTTGTTTACAAGTGACGTACAGGTTCCACTGAGATTGCGCTTGAGAGCCAGCAGCATCAGTTATTCATAAAGGCGTAGGACCAGTTTTACTGCATGCAGCGTCACGACGAAACGACGAGAATAGTTGAGATGCTCCGCTTTGATCGCACACGTTTCTACATGACACTCGCATTGTTCAGGTGAATATGTCATGCGCCTTACATTCGGTCATCGTGGTACTAAGATGATCAAATTATGAAGCTGCACAAGCTCAACACACAGCAGTCGATTGGGTACACACAAGTACACAAGTATGCATTTCGAGTAGCGCACACACATCCGAGTAGTTGAATCGGCAGCTACATAGCGCTGCACACACGCAAACGCATCACCTTTCGTGTGTACTGGTGAAACCTCAACTTCATCGCAGCCCTTTCATGCTGGGCAAGTGTCTTTAGAGAGCCAAATAAAGAATCTTATCAATGCAATAGAAATAAATCGCAAAGTGGCTTGATCTGTGCAAATCGTGACAGTGTTTTTGCCTGCAGGTACACTGCTTGTGGACAACAACGCTCAAATAAAGCTCCGACAGGTATATGAACATTGTGCAGATTACATTTACAGTGCTGGCAAGACAAAGAGCTCCGATTTTCGTGCTTGAATGCGACACTAAAAGAAATTTGTAAACAAAACTAGCCTCAAAAGGCTTCTAACTGGAAGTAGGTAGCCAACCTGAAACGGCAAAACATGTGCGAAGTTACTGTGCCAAAAAATAAAAAAAATAATCTGCTTCTGCCAGTTTCATAGTGTTCCATCATCACTCCTAGCACAGGACATAATAAACAAGCCTCAATTACAGTAAAACTCCATGCGCAAACACCGACAACAATTTTTAATGTCTCACTTCGCATAACTCAATAGGCGATACCGGCATGCCCCAGAGCGTAGAACCAAACTGCGAGGGCGAGCGATGAGGGAAAGTGCGAGTGGTGAGGAGACCAGGAGAAGGAGAGGCTGGGTGAGAAGGAATGTCGCTACTAAATTTATTCAGGGGGCTTGACTCCGACAGTACCCCTTTGATGCGTGGTCAGGGAATTTGCATACATGTTACATCTACAACCAGATTCATACATTCCCTTGTAAGAGAAATGGTGATCACAGCATCAGCAGTTACTACAGGTACCCTCAGTAGGCAAAAGCACGGCCTTTCAGACTGGTTCCTATTGTTCTGAGGGAGCCATAACTGTGCAGTGCAATCTGGACACCAGCTATGCTGAAAAATTTTTAAATATTAAATTATGGGGTTTTACGTGCCAAAACCACTTTCTGATTATGAGGCATGCCATAGTGGGGGACTCCAGAAATTTGGACCACCTCAGTTTCTTTAACGTGCACCTAAACCTAAGTACATGGGCGCTTTCGCATTTCGCCCCTAATGAAATGCGGGTGGCGTGGCGAGGATTCAATCCCGCGACCTCGCACCTATGCTGAAGAGCAGTACTAGATTTTTGCGCTGAAGAGGGGTGCTGCCATCTCTCTAGCTCAATTTTCTCCCTGTAGTTCTATACTCCGCTTCACCTATGCTGAAGCACAGTAAAGAATGAAAAGGAGAAAACTGAGCTAGAGAGATGGCAGCACCCCGCTTCAGCACACAAATCTGGGTCTCATCTGTACGCGACTACTGCCTGTTTCAAATGGCAAGGATACAGTCCCATCTTGGTGCCGACGTTGATGATGAATCTCGCACCCTCCCGCCGGTATCTCTGCTCCTTCTCCACAGAGATACCATCGAGGTAGGAGGGTGTCTTCCGGAGAGCCTTCTTGCTGTAGTACCAGTTCGGCATCTTCTGCTGGGCCTGCAAGCAGAGCATGCAAAGCCCAGCGAGTTTTCAATTGTTCCGCAACTGGCACATAAGCAGCTTCAAGCAGGATGAACAGATATATGCCAGCAAGATTCATACCAACCAACCATACCAAACAACAAGCTCAAATAGTTTGACTTGCATAAAATTAGCTGGAAACAGTGCGAGCATTTTGTCCAGAAGGTATACTTATAAATCCAGCAGAAACAAGCATTGTAAGCAGAGGCAAGCCAGTCAGTTGCTTGCTGTAACATTTAACTTGAACTTAGAAAACTTCTTAAACATAGAGTGTTAGGTCCAAATGAGGCACACACACTCCTTTTTTGAACTGAACACAACATTCAAAGACTGCAAAAGGAGCAACACACCTTTTCGGCGTCGGTCACATATGGAGAAGACTTTCTTTTCCCCTGCACGTAAACACATTGTTAGCCACAAAAGAGGAGGCAAACCAGTCTTGGCGTGCAGAAGAAAAAGGCTTTACAAGTTGACAATGGCTGAAAATGAAGGCAACATGGTGTGCACTGTGGTGCTTACCAAACTCTGCTGGCATATGTATGAAACAGCCAGTCTCCTTGGAAAGATATAGCGACTGGAGACAGTTGGTGATGCTACAGTCAACAAAAGAATGTCATGTGTATCATGGAAGCTAACCAATTAAAGGTTTGATTACCTACATAAAAAATATAAAGACAAGCAGAAAACTTGATCTCATCAGAAGAGAGAGTTGGGCTAGTTTCTATTGGCGGTAACATGGAAGGCCAGTCACAAGAACAAGCCAAGACGAATACAAAGCGCTTCATTCACAACTAAGGTTTACTGAAAGAAAACTTGCTCAGCATTTTTTCATGTGCATACATGAATGTTCTTTTCCACCAATAAACTTTTCGAGTGCAGCACTTTGCCTGCTAATAATTTAGGTGCAAAAGCACACAATAAATTTATTACACAAGGGGTTTTGTTAGCAACATGATTACCTATCAAATAATTTAATCCCTACAGATTTCAGTAAGTCCATTCGCTTTGACTGCCCTGTGTTAACAATGCAGTCATTACATTTTTTCCCCATCACTGCAGTGGGTAGCACTAGCACAGCACAGATGTTACATGCAGTTCATCATCATCATCATCAGCCTGGTTACGCCCACTGCAGGGCAAAGGCCTCTCCCATACTTCTCCAACAACCCCGGTCATGTACTAATTGAGGCCATGCCGTCCCTGCAAAATTCCTAATCTCATCCGCCCACCTAACTTTCTGCCGCCTCCTGCTATGCTTCCTTTCCCTTGGGATCCAGTCCGTAACCCTTAATGACCATTGGTTATCTTCCCTCCTCATTACATGTCCTGCCCATGCCCATTTCTTTTTCTTGATTTCAACTAAGATGTCGTGAACTCGCGTTTGTTCCCTCACCCAATCTGCTCTTTTCTTATCCCTTAACGTTACACCTATCATTCTTCTTTCCATAGCTCGTTGCATCGTCCTCAATTTGAGTAGAACCATTTGCGTAAGCCTCCAGGTTTCTGCCCCGTAGGTGAGCACTGGTAAGACACAGCTATTGTATAGTTTTCTCTTGAGGGATAATGGCAACCTGCTGTTCATGATCTGAGAATGCCTGCCAAACACACCCCAGCCCATTCTTATTCTTCTGATTATTTCCGTCTCATGATCCAGATCCGCCCTCACTACCTGCCCTAAGTAGATGTATTCCCTTACTACTTCCAGTGCCTCGCTGCCTATTGTAAACTGCTGTTCTCTTCCGAGACTGTTAAACATTACTTTAGTTTTCTGCAGATTAATTTTTAGACCCACTCTTCTGCTTTGCCTCTCCAGGTCAGTGAGCATGCATTGCAGTTGGTCCCCTGAGTTACTAAGCAAGGCAATATCATCAGCGAATCGCAAGTTACTAAGGTATTCTCCATTAACGTTTATCCCCATTTCTTCCCAATCCAGGTCTCTGAATACCTCCTGTAAACACGCTGTGAATAGCATTGGAGAGATCGTATCTCCCTGTCTGACGCCTTTCTTTATTGGGATTTTGTTGCTTTCGTTATGGAGGACTATGGTGGCTGTGGAGCCGCTATAGATATCTTTCAGTATTTTTACATACGGCTCGTCTACACCCTGATTCCGTAATGCCTCCATGACTGCTGAGGTTTCGACAGAATCAAACGCTTTCTTGTAATCAATGAAAGCTATATATAAGGGTTGGTTATATTCCGCACATTTCTCTATCACCTGATTGATAGTGTGAATATGATCTATTGTTGAGTAGCCTTTACGGAATCCTGCCTGGTCCTTTGCTTGACAGAAGTCTAAGGTGTTCCTGATTCTATTTGCGATTACCTTAGTGAATAGTTTGTAGGCAACGGACAGTAAGCTGATCGGTCTATAATTTTTCAAGTCTTTGGCGTCCCCTTTCTTATGGATTAGGATTATGTTAGCATTCTTCTAAGATTCCGGTACGCTCGAGGTCATGAGGCATTGCGTATACAGGGTGGCCAGTTTCTCTAGAACAATCTGTCCACCATCCTTCAACAAATCTGCTGTTACCTGATCTTCCCCAGCTGCCTTCTTCCTTTGCATATCTCCCAAGGCTTTCTTTACTTCTTCCGGCATTACCTTTGGGATTTCGAATTCCTCTAGACTATTTTCTATTCCATTATCGTCGTGGGTGCCACTGGTATTGTATAAATCTCTATAGAACTCCTCAGCCACTTGAACTATCTCATCCATATTAGTAATGATATTGCCGGCTTTGTCTCTTAACGCATACATCTGATTCTTGCCAATTCCTAGTTTCTTCTTCACTGTTTTTAGGCTTCCTCCATTCCTGAGAGCATGTTCAATTCTATCCATATTATACTTCCTTATGTCAACTGTCTTACGCTTGTTGATTAACTTCGAAAGTTCTGCCAGTTCTATTCTAGCTGTAGGGTTAGAAGCTTTCATACATTGGTGTTTCTTGATCAGACCTTTCGTCTCCTGCGATAGTTTGCTGGTATCCTGCCTAGCGGAGTTACCACCGACTTCCATTGCACACTCCTTAATGATGCCCACAAGATTGTCATTCATTGCTTCAACACTAAGGTCCTCTTCCCGAGTTAACGCCGAATACCTGTTCTGTAGCTTGATCTGGAATTCCTTTATTTTCCCTTTTACCGCTAACTTATTAATCGGCTTCTTATGTACCAGTTTCTTCCATTCCCTCCTCAGGTCTAGGCTAATTCGAGTTCTTACCATCCTGTGGTCACTGCAGCGCACCTTGCCAAGCACATCCACATCTTGTATGATGCCAGGGTTAGCGCAGAGTATGAAGTCTATTTCATTTCTAGTCTCGCTGTTCGGGCTCCTCCACGTCCACTTTCGGCTATCCCACTTGCGGAAGAAGGTATTCATTATCCTCATATTATTCTGTTCCGCAAACTCTACTAATAACTCTCCCCTGCTATTTCTAGTGCCTATGCCATATTCCCCCCCTGCCTTGTCTCCAGCCTGCTTCTTGCCTACCTTGGCATTAAAGTTGCCCATTAGTATAGTGTGTTTAGTTTTCACTCTACCCATCGCCGATTCCACGTCTTCATAGAAGCTTTCGACTTCCTGGTCATCATGACTGGATGTAGGGGCATAGACCTGTACAATCTTCATTTTGTACCTCTTATTAAGTTTCACAACAAGACCTGCCACCCTCTCGTTAATGCTATAAAATTCCTGTATGTTACCAGCTATATTCTTATTAATCAGGAATCCGACTCCTAGTTCTCTTCTCTCCGCTAAGCCCCAGTAGCACAGGACGTGCCCGCTTTTTAACACTGTATATGCTTCTTTTGGCCTCCTAACTTCACTGAGCCCTATTATATCCCATTTACTGCCCTCTAATTCCTCCAACAGCACTGCTAGACTCGCCTCACTAGATAGCGTTCTAGCGTTAAACGTTGCCATGTTCATATTCCAATTAGGCTGCAATAATGTAGCAATTCCATTTCAACTTTTTTCTCATCGATTTGAGCTGCACTCTGCCTATGTCGTCGCCAAGACATTCTTGAGCAGTGGATGCAATAGGATCGAGCGAAAAGGGTCATTGCATTATGTCTGCCCTCGAGTACACATTCCACTGCAACTGAGCGAGAGGCAGTGCAAGCTTTCCACAAGCAGTCCTGAAGGTGTACATATGCAAAACACCATCATTGAACAGGCGCACATTAGTTCACGTGAGGTAGAAGGAATTGAATAGCATTACTCCTTCATACCAAAGGTGCAGTAAACACATAATTGCGCTTCTGTACAATGTCCAAGCAAGGTACTCAGGTTTGCAGTGTCATGTGACAACAGTGAGTAACTATAAAGCAGTGGTGCATGAACCAATGCAGTGCTCCTTCTGTTTCAGAAAACTATCCCCAAGATCAGCAGGTAGGCGGCAGAAAAAAAAGAAAAAAACGCAACTGCGCTACAGAGAATTTTCAGGCAATCCACAGAAAGTGATGGGGCCACGGCGCGGCCAAACACAAGATATCACACACAAACACACACACACAGGGCAGTGCAGGCGAACAGTGACGTCACGGTGACGCCTTCGGAAGTTGGTGGTGAAGCATCGTTGGGTGATGGCAGGGTAAGAACAGGCAGAACGCACGAGCACACACGACAGGTAGCGACGATTCAGCGAACAAGTCATTTGTGTGGGCGTAGGAACCGTGACCAACGCCATGCAGGCCGTTTTCGTTCCTTTAACGCAAGCCGAGCTTAATTTCTTGTCACAACTGTACGCGGGACGACGTGATCACTGCCGATCTGTGGTCTGCTCACTTATTCCAGACGAGGACAGTTCACATCGCGTCACGCGAATGGTCGTGGGGAACACTTAAACTCAACGCCAATTAGCAACAAGATTCCTACGCCCGACGCTGACGCACGGCAGAGAAGTAGATGCGACAGAAGCGGCGTTTCCACGTACCTTCGAATCGGAATTTACGGTAATGCAAACGAGAGGTGGAGCAGAAGGCAGTACTTTTGTTTGCCGATATGTTTTAAGCGTAAGCACTAGCTCCACCCATCAGAGTTCATGCGTTCTGGAAGAGTGAAGACGAAATTGCAGACGGTTAGTAGGTGCGACTTAAAAGAACATAACGCGAGACTGTGACACTTTTCAACGTCGCAACAGGCGACGCTCAGTCCCAACGTTCGACTCGTAGTAACTACAAAAAGAACGCCACACAGCATATTGCCATCAGAGCAAACATCGTTAGACATTGAGTACGCATTTAGCTGTAAGAGAAGGCTCTTCTACAATGAAATGTGGCAGCGCAATGTAGCTGAGCACGCATCTCCATGAGCGAAATAAATCGATGTATGGATTGTGAGGCATTGTTCACTTACCCTGCTCGACTTTGAGGTATTCATTCTCGTCTCTATGTGCTAACGATTAAAATAAATACTCGCCACAGAAACAAAATCAGAAATGAAACTGCGCAATTGCACACTTTACGACGACTACACAGCAGCCATCTTTTTCTTTCTGTTATTAGAAGTGGAGAAATGACATTGCTTTGTAGGTGCACTTCGTTTTTATAAAGTAAATACCTCAACCGGCGGCAAAACCAAAGTTTACCTTAAAATATTACCAGTTACCTAATTATTGCCAAGCAATATCTTTTGTGTTTTATTTGTCGTGTGCGCATTGTTCTGAACGTCCTGCTTGTGCACGCATAACTTTATTCGCACACTCGGCCAACTCTAGGCCATGCATGTATGATGTATCTACGTCTTCTTTCCTCTTGAAAGCTATCACGTGACATACTGTATCACGCGCCTTTTATGAAGTGCGAAAGACGAGCTCCAGTGAGTACGCTCCCGGCAAGTTATATTTACTGGCGTCACGTTTTGTTTGAGTATATTTGTAGCCGACTTTAACGTATACTTTTAATTTGCCTGCGACACCGGAAACTGCAGCTGTAAAGAAACGAGCTCACAAATGGGGTGAGTGCAGTGGCGTAGCAACAGGGGGGGCCGGGGGGCCGTGGGCCCCGGGTGCACGGGGCCAGTAGGGGAGGGGGGGGGGTGTAATATACGTCTGAAGACACCCGAAAATTGTCAATATCCTCGCCTTCCTCGACTACACCCGGGGGGGGGGGGGGGTGACAGAAGAGCTAAGGGCCCCGAGTGCCAGACGATCTAGCTACGCCACTGGGTGAGTGGGAATATCCGAACATTTCGAATAGCGAATAGGATAATGCGCTATCTGGTCCGTACTTCAAGTAGTCGTAAATATGAATTGTTTAAATCCTCTATAGTATGTGCAGTCAAACATGAAATTGGAGCAAAAGTGTGATACATTTCATCCCGGCGGCCATGTAAGAAATAAAACGCGAGAAGTTACACGTTGGAGCACGCTATACCTCGCTGAGGGGGCCAGAATTTTCCTTACTCGCACTCCGAAGAAACCAGGGTATGCGCACAAACTGCCGATTCGTTTCGCCAATGCTTCGTCTGGACTTTATATAAACGCTTCGCAAACATTAGGTGGGAACTTCGTTTAATATCAGTGGCGGAAAAATGACTGTAACTTATTCAAAATTAGATTCGTATACAATTTGTTTCTGGTACTATTCGACTGGTATTCGATTCCAGGGGCGGATCCAGTGGTTTCTTTAAAGGCGAGGTTAGTGGACAAAGGAGGATGATGATGATAACGACAAAATATTTCATTTTGCAAAAAAGGGCACACTCTGCCTGTGATATTGACACTGCCTCTGTACTAAGTTCCAAGTGAGGGAAAGACTGCTGTTAATATTATAGCGCAGCGTCGGCGTCGCACCTCGTAACTGAGCGAACGAGCAAGCGTAGTGCCACGCAAGACGGGCTGTGCGGAAACGACGGCTACGAGATGGCGCCAGACTAGCGCGCGTCGTCTGTATGGCAACAAAGCGCTGCATGAGCGGAGGTCTGCCTGCGGCGGCTGCTGTGAATCGCGCAGGTGCGTCCCCCATGCGCTTCGCGATCGCCAGATTAGAGATCGAGGAGGCAGTCGCACGACACTTCGCTCGGTTTGTAACGCGCCGCACGAGACAGATTGTCCGCGCCAGCCAATATATCGCGAAATGAAAGCACGTATGCTCTTTCTTTTTAACTTGACGTCGATTTGTAAGCCACAGAAAAACAATTATGTATTTCGAAATTTCACTCCAGCAGTTAGGTATTCGTGTAAATTCTCAAAATATTCCCTCACTTGTTGTGGCTTCTGTATCGGGATGGTAGTTGGAGGAACGTCTGCATGACCATGCATTTGCGAACATCTCTATGAGACCAGGAGAATGTCGTATCAATTTCCTGAATCAGTAATTGGGTTCTTCACAAAATATGACTGCTTCACTTTTACTTGGTAGTGTCCTCCAAAGTGTTGGACGCAATGCACCTCCACGCTTACTATCGAAGCCATCACGTCTACGATGTCATGTAGGAGTTGTCCCCCCTTTTACAGCACATCAGAGGCACTCGGTGTGACGACTTCTGGGTGGATCTCACCACAGTGCTTCTAGTTATTAATGTTGCAATATTAACTCGTTTATCATTAAGTTGGAATAATAGACACGAGGTTCAACGAAATCCACGTAGATACTCTCGACCTCGCGGTGGTGTCGTACAGGATAATAGTTCGTGTTGTCCACTTCTCTACTCTTGTGTCCTGTCTGCACGCCTAACCTCTTTTTTGCGTAATAATAGTCGGTAGAGTGAAATTCCATACAGGGATCGAGGCCAAAAGCAAGCACTTGTTATTGCGATATGGACACCCCAGGCGAATTTCCTCCGTTGCCGTCGGTGTCGCCGTGAGTTGCGATACAAGCTTTAGATTAGGGGAACGCAAGCGTTGGGGCCACGCTACTGCGCACGCGCAGACATGGTACTGCCAAGCGCAGAACCGTGATTTCAAGCGCTATCGGCAGCGACTAGACGGATATGTTAATCGGGAAGACAAATCGCTTAGCTATATTAAAAGTAAACCCGGGCCCAAAACACTGCCTTCTCGCACTCCAGATAGGTGCTAAACTGGAAGCTTTGGTCTCAATATACGCGAATTGTGAGCGTCAGAGGGCAGCACACTCACTCATGAGTGCACTCACATTCACTTCCACTCATTGAAAAGGCGTGAGTGCGAGTTAGTGCCAGTGAGTGTGAGCGGAGGTGAGGGCGAGCGCGAGTGCAATACCAGTGAGTGTGAGTGAGTGTCAATGGACGTGAGTGAGAGTGAGTGTGAGCGTGAGTAGGCGCTTAATTGTGAGAGGAGGTGAGCGTGAAGGTGAGTGCGGGGCCTGGGAAAATTATGGTGAGTGAGTGTGAGTGAGTATTCTCCCACACTGCCGACCTAGCTCTATATGCCTTCTATTGGTTCGCTTTCCTGTGGAGTGCATATACCTTCTATCGCCACATGAATTAAGGCAGATAAAGTTATCTTTCCTAACTGATTGGGCGTTCCCACTGAGCGTCTTATCAATCTCCACTCGTCCGCTTAAGTTCTCTAAAAGGGCGGTATCCGCGATAATATTAAAAGGAAAAAAATTGTGCACAAATCATCGACGGTGATCGTCAATGTAAGCGCGAACAGCAGAACGCTTCGAGAAAGCTTGTCGCTTTATGAAAGGATTAGTGTATTTTGAAGGCGTCTATTTGTTGCAGAGAAGACATTTAGGTAGCGTCCGTCAATTACTTCGTTGCGTAATTCCGTAGAGAGCGGAGCCGCACATCTGTAGCGCGGTCGAAGTCCCCTCATATAGTGTACTAGAGTAATGTCTATATTCCCTCATTAAAACCCCTCAATGCCCAAAAGTATACTCTAAAAACAGTTTGCACCCTTTGGGGTGTATATTTGTCCCACAACAATAATCGTCATCTGCCCTGCTTGCGTTTCCTTTCTTGAAAACTCGGCGCTCGCTACTTTCCTGTCGAGAATGCTGCGTCACACTGATAACGCGCATGCCGTTCGTGACTGGGAAGTACCGGGTTCGCAGCGTTGAAGAAAGGATACGCGGGCAAGACAGATGACGATTATTGTTGTGGGACAAATTTACACCCCAAAGGATGCAACTGTTTTTAGAGTGATAGCGCCAACCACTTCCCTTCTCCTCTGTTCCACTCCCCCCCTCGGCGCGACCTTGACAGTGGCGTCGCCTATGCCGACCCTGCCACAGCAGACGTAAGCAGACGACGGCTCGCTACCGGAGGAAATCCGCGCAAAACTTCGAGCCCTGCGGAGGAGTTTTTGAGGCGAGATTTTGCTTCATCAGTGACTAACTGGCCTTAATAATGCCATGTTGTAATTCTGCAATAGGATAGAGAAAAGGGCCGTTATTTAGGGTGTAAGGCGCCCGCACTTTGAGAGTTCGTGCTGCTGAAACGCGACGCATGCACGCGGTGTGGTCAAACACGCGCGATTTGCCGGAGTTTCAAGCTTGGACTGCGTGAAAGTATGTGAACGTGGTTTAGTAGTTTCATTTACGTACCTGCAGGATACATTTGTTCTCCCGCCGCGCGAGAGATTACAACTGTCTAGGCCAGCAATGCCTAGCAATTAACTGGGCCGCTTTTGTTCTGCACCTTTTACAAATGTATGTAGGATATGTAACGGGTTCTGGCGGCCATGAGCAACGTTTTCACACGTAGACGGTATTGATAATGTGAACAACGTACCGGTAGCTTTCGCAGCACATGAAATCGCTTTTTCAGTTATTTATTACAGTGCAAGAGGCTGGAATTTCATAGCAAGAACGAACGTGATGGGAAAAATGAGTTTCCAAAAATAATAACACCCCCTCTCCCCCATCAGCACCAGTAACACTTTCCTTGTAGTGCTAATTTTATATATCTGTAGTGCGTGTGTCTCTATTCTTTTGCGTTGTAAGTTTTCGCAGGGAAGCAGTGTCCCTATAACACGAACACAATATCTTAAAAAGTGGTGTGGAAGAAAGTGTCTGCAATGACATAAAATGTCTGTCATGAAAGGAAAAAAGCTGTGAAATGACAGAAAATTTGGCGACGGAAAATGGAGCTTTACAGAACTTTTCTGTTATTCGCCGACAGAAGAACTTGTGAAATAACAGAAAAGCAAACACGGAAAACTGAACTTCACAGACATTCTCTGTTAGTTGCAAACAAAAAGAACTGTGAATTGAGCGAAAAATGTTAAAACAGAAAACACAGCGTAACAGAAACTTTATGTTAATTTCACAGAAATTCTATGTTAGCTGCAAACAAAGAAAACCTGTGAATTAACAGAATATCAAAAGCTTAAACGCGCTAAAAACCGCACACAGCACATACGCAAGCACTTTTTTAAAGAGGCAGGCGTAAACTATATATGTTCAAGAGAAGAGGTAATAATGAAGAACCGGGGCACTTCACAAAGCCGTGCAGTTTTCGCAACCTCGTTGAAGCCCACCCGCCCAATGCTATGCATCCACGATTTTCTTTGTGCGTTGGGCTAACCTTGTCGGTTGCGGCAACCGAAGGCGCAGCAGCACGGCATCGCAATGAAGTTCTCGTCCATAACACACTTGATTTGGTTCGCTAACGCACTCGATCAATCGGTTTGCGCGTACTTTCGTCGCACGTGGGTCGACAATGGCGGTCGGAGCGCGCTGGAATGAAAAAAATATAGAAAAGTGCATGGCAAAGCGCAACGCGTGCTTCCAAGTGACACGGATTGGCCAATGCGGAAGTGGAGGAAGCTGGGACCGACGAAAGAAGGCGGCGAGGAGGAAACGCCGAGGAGGAAACGCCGAGGAGAGCGGTTGGCGGATAGATCTAATATGGCGCTACTTTTGAGGGATGAAGGGGTTTTGCAACTATATATGGGTTTTACCCATGGCTTTACCCCTCACTAGGGTGCCTGAATGGCAAACTTCCTTCATGCTGAATGTCTTTTGCCGCCTCTCGCAGCGGCGAGGGAGAAACTATTCAGACAACACCCCCTAAAGTCTATGGGGTGTTGTTCAGGCACCCTGCCCCAGATCCTGGAGCAGAACTCTTCAGCAGAAGCGCCATCGCATTATCGCCCATTGCCTTATTTCACTAGCGGCATTTGACAAAATACTTATTTTACCGCTGCAGATGTCATAATCTAGAACTCGCGTGAGAGCTACGTTAGCATCGAAGGTTTCTTACTCTCGCATTAGGGTGTCCCAACTAATCATGCATCAAGATTTATATATATATGCAAATGCCACGTAGCTGGACAGTACCAAGGTAATGTTGTTTGCCGTCGCTTGGAGATACTCAGATTATTTTTGGCATTGTGCGTAATTACATGGTGTATTACTTAATAAATAATTTCTCAAATATTGTAATTAGATGAAAAGTGTCAATGGGAAAATTGTAGCGCATTATGAAAAACTCTCAATACAGCTTTCTTTTGCACAATACGTATTAAACGAAAGTATTTTTCCGAGCGTGAAGTTGAGAGTATGACGGAAGCCCGTCTGGTCGGGATGATGCATACTTAAAAGGAAGAGGTCTGGTCACCGACCAAAAATGGTTTAAAAGAGTTATTTATGTTTCGGCTCCCCCACGGGAGCCTTGTTCACAATGAAAGAAGCGGCAGAGCTGGCGCCCCTTTTTATGTGCGTCTCAAAACATGATTAAGGCACCTGGCATACATGGGCGGCAGATTGCCTTCGTTGCGATTAAGAGTGTGCGCCGTGGTTTGGAAGATTAGGGACTCAAGATAAAGACGCGAAGAATGATTTCGCTCCTTCGCAATCACACGAGATTTCTCCCAGTTAATCTTATGTGATGTGGCTGCGCAGTGTTCGGCCAAGGCATTTGATGCAACGTGTCGTTTCTGGACGTCATTCATGTGTTGCTTAAGTCTTGTTTTGAAGTTGCCGGTTTCACCGACGTAGACATATCGACAGTCCGCACACGGAATGACATACACCACGCCTGGGAACTTGTCCTTTTCCAATGGGTCTTTCACGTGCACGAGCTCGTGTCTCAGTTTCCGGGAGGGCACATGCGCAGCCTGGACGTCATATGACCGCAGGACGCGTGCAAGAGTTTCGCTTATGCCGGGGACGTACGGAATCGAAGGGGGTCCAAACTGGGTGGGTACTGTGCGAGCCAGCTGACGCCCTACCGAGTCAATGACGTACTCAGGGTATCCACAAGCCATTAATTCCCTCCGCACAAGTGCATTGTCCGCCATGTGGTCTACCGCTGTTGTGCACACGTTTTTTGCCCGACGAAGAAGAGAGCCGACAACAGACCTCTTTTGCGAAGCAGGGTGCACCGATCTGTAGTTTAGGTAGCGGCCCGTGTGAGTGTGCTTCCTAAACACCTTGAATAACAGGTTTGGCCCATATCTCGCTGCACAAGGGTGTCCAGGAACGGCAGTTGCCCTTCGGATTCCACTTCAACAGTGAACTTGATTGCTGCTTGTATATTGTTTAGGTGAGCCGTGAAAGGGTCAAGGTTTTTCCTTTGCAAAATGCTGAAACAGTCGTCGACATATCTGAGGAAGACTTTAGGTGCCGGTGTAAATGAGGACAGCGCTTGAGCTTCGATAGCCTCCATTGTTAGGTTGGCTACTGTGACCGAAATCGACGCACCCATTGCTGCTCCATGTACTTGCCGATAACGCTGCGAGGCTGGAAAGTACCAGTCTCGCAGCGTTAAAGAAAGGAAACGCGGGCAGCACGGATGACGATTATTGTTGTGGGACAAGATACACCCCAAAGGGTGTAAATTTTTCTAAGAGTGTACACTCTTAGAAAAATTTACACCCTTTGGGGCTTATCTTGTCCCACAACAATAATCGTCATCCGTCTTGCCCGCGTTTCCTTTCTCTAACGCGGCGAGCCCGGTACTTCCCAGTCACGAACGGCATGCGCATTATCAGTGTTACGCAGCATTCTCGACAGGAAAGTAGCGAGCGCCGAGTTTTCAGGAAAGGAAACGCAAGCAAGGCAGATGACGATTATTGTTGTGGGACAAATACACACCCCAAAGGGTGCAACCGTTTAGTGTACGGCGGCGCCCACCGACCTGCGCTCATTTATGAGCGAAAAAGTGCTCACGCACGTGATTTTTCAGAGAACAGCTATTACATGCTCCAGCAAATTAACTTGCATGGTTCATTTTCTTTGCGACAGTCAGATAACCGTAACGTACTTGATGCTATATAGCAAACGTGCTCGATCGGTAGCGAAAATCAGAACTTATGAGGAGAATCGGAAACTCAGTGCTCGGATGTGTGGTTCGCATTGGCGGCATCGGCATCGACAATGCATGCTTGCATATGGCGGAAAGTGGCAAAAATGTTTTGAGTGCCGCCGCTGCATCGGTCATATGGGTCCCGTAGTTTGCGTAGCGCTTTCGAGTCCCTGTCATGTCATCGGACAAGCAAATAACTGAATGCTTCAAGATGAAAAAGCCGAAAAGCTCGCCAGCTAAGGCGGCGTCGACCTCTTTCACTACACCCAAGCGACGCAGCGGGAAGTCCAGGTCGACTCCGAATAAACTTGGACGCTCGACGCCGAATAGTAAGGCATTGAAACGCTGGCGCTTCAGATATTATGCACTCGCTTATAAACTATTTCATGTGTCTTCAGGTTCCGCCGAAAGCAGTCCGCGAGATCTGCACGATGAAACGTACAACCATGCTCCGCTGGATCTCAACAACTTGGTCGTCGACGAGTTCCTCTGTTCCCAAGACGTTGTAAACAGCGATGTCATTTGGGACTGCAGTTCGCCGCGCAGCAGACTTGTTTCTGGTAACGTGTTTTCGTGTGGCCGCTCTTTTCTTTTGATTCCTTTAAGTTTTAACTGACATCCTCTTGGCATCGTGTATGCGCAGCGCCCGGCGGATCGGACGTCGAAAGCTTGGTCAAGATGTTCCGGACAAAGGTAAGCAAAATTTGTGTACCTAATAGAGCGGTAGCCGAATTCTAGGGATCAGCGTTGCTATTGCGGCTATAACTGTTGCAGATACCTTCCCGCTCCGCGCGAAGGTCTTTGCCGTGCACCTCAGCTGGTTTTCAACCACAACTGAAAGCTGGGGCCGAAACCAACCACGCCACCAGGAAATGCGTTTTTTTTTTGTTGTTGTCATAGAGTAACGGAAACGATGCATAGGCTATGACAAAACGCAGGACAAAGTCAAACGTCAGGCGATCGAAGAAGATGTCAGAATATTGGCTACATTAAGGAAGTGAATACCGTATTGGTGAATATCAATTGCTAATTTTGTTTTTAATGTTCTGTGTAAAATACCGTAAAACAAATGCCGGGACCAACGAATCGCTAAAGCAGCGGTGAATATTCATGGCTTTTTACATACTCTGCTAACCACATCCTGTGCAGCAAAGTAACACGTGGACTTTTGCTACTTCTTCACTGAAACCATTGACCTCGTAGGTGCATATATTTTTCTAGCATTTATCATAAATGTCACATGCTTGATGATTTCTAAACATAATGCAGTACGCAGCCGATGTAAATATTCGTGGTATAAGGGTCGATCTGGATAAACCCACAAGGTGCAAATTTGAGACACGCAATGCCTCACGGTGCAATTTCTATGCTGTGATGCACAAGATTGTCTGGACCCTGTACTGAGGTGAGCAATGCCAACATCACATAGTTATATATATTCTAGTACACTGTAACATAGTGAAGGACAAGATTGGAAGCGGCAGCAGACTTGAATGTTGTCCAGAGGTGGCCAAAACATGACCGCTGTATTGGTGCATAATTGGGGGTGACGCACTCGCAAGAAGGAAAAAGAGCATAGTGGAAATTGGCTGTTTTTTTTTTTCAGATCGAAACATAGAAATAATGAAAAGAAAAAAGGAAATGAAAGTGGGTGAAAAAGCAACTGGTCCCGATGGGAGTCGAAGCCACATATTACACACACAATGCTCTACCACACCATTCGGCTATGGTGGTGGCTTCCCTCCTATAAAATTTCTTGGGAATTTGTGCATGTCTTCTAAATCTTAGCTTGGGAGTGTTAGCCAGCGCCACTAATAGCCGCGGCATTTTCTAACACTCCTGGTTAGTTGCCTGCTACCAAACTTGGTAGCAAGCAACCAATCAATAAAGCCTTGTATGCTACCTAAAGGCATCAAGGCTGCCAAAGTCGGGACCCTTGCTTTGGAACAAGTAAGAAGAATAAGGAGGACCATCTTGCAGCGTGTGGTTTACACCATTGCAGAACATTGAAGTCACTGAGGCTGACGCAAAACTGGCCCATCCTATAGATGTTGTATGGAGGTTACAGGATTTGACCTTGCAGTTGACTGTAGATGGTAAATTGGTGCGCTTTATACTAGAAAGCCTAACCTCATATGGGCAGTGACGTGCAGGTTGTTGCATGGTGCAACTGATATTTCGTAAAGCATTGCAAGTCTTTATGTCGTACTACTGCCCTTTCACAGTTTTGTACTTTTGGGAAAAACTGCAACTTTGTTATTTGTTAGTACGGCTTAATTGTCCTTAGTAGTACTGAAAGTCGTTGCCTGCAAGTTCCCTCTCTGCAAGCAAAGCAGTCCTTGCGGTAGAAAGGGCGGAAAATGTCTTTGTTACCCAAAGCATTATTCCAATGCATCCACAAGACACGAATACCGCGAGGCACGAGCACACTGCTTGGATTCACATGGCTTGCCCATGTCATTTTCTCCTAATATTGAACTCTCTCAAGGAACTGTTTTGATGATGTGTGAATGACCTTGCAAACGCAACCTCAGTTGGCTGTTCCTTCCAGGTCTTCATGATAGCTCTCACATTTCAGCCTCAAGATACCAAACCAATACCGTCGGCATTCAGCATCATTAGTGCAAGCTATGTCAAGACTTCAGCTGTAGGAGGTGCTACTACACCAAGGTCAGTTTGCTTCACTTTTGCATTATTTGGTGGCTTGCTAGCATGATTATAGCATTCGGTTTGGTGGAAGTTCGGATGTGCCTGCAAATGCTGGTATTATAAATTCAAACATCACAGCGGTGACGGTTGAGCTTATAATACTACTTCTGTGTCACGAGCAGTCTAAGTGATCATGAAGCAGTGTCATTATCAAAGTAATAAAAGCCCATTCGGGCTTGCTAGATATTCCAGCTACTTCTTTTTACAACTTATTTCTTATTGAGTGCTTCACATTACAAGTGAAGAGTACGACTCTGCAATACCTACAATCCTGAGAACAGAGTCCGGCAGTTTGAATTTGCTGTTACAGATAGACGTTAAAAAATTGCCTGGCCCTAATAATTTGTCAAGCGCTTTCCTCAAGCGATACACGAGTCAGTTGTCCCCCTTCCTGCAAAAAATTTTCAGTGCATCACTTGAAACAGCAGTGCTTTCCGTGGACTGGTTGCGCGCAAAGGTCGTGCCACTTCACAAAGGTAGGAACAAGCAGCTTCTAGACACATACAGGCCAATATCCCTAACGAGCACATGTTTCAAATTAATGGAACATATAATAAATAAAGCTATTGCAACTTATCTGGAAGAAAATAACCTATTATACTTCATACAACACGGCTTCAGGCAAGGTTTTCAACTGTAACTCAACTTTTAAAAATTATACACAACTTTACTGTAACGATCAATTCAAGACTGCAAGCTGACACAATTTTTGTAGATTTTTCGAAGGCATTCGACCAGGTTCCACACAGTTTACTAATCTTCAAACTCAAATTAATTGGTATTAATCCCAAGACTGTTTCATGGATCGAAGCCTACCTCTCGAATCGATCCCAGTTTGTTTGTGTAAAAAGTACTGAATTGGACTATCTTGATGTTCTTTCTGGTGTGCCACAGGGATCGGTTCTGGGGCCAACTCTGTTTCTTTTATATATTAACGACTTGTATACATGTATGGAACCAGGGGTTCTAACAAGGCTTTTTGCGGACGACTGTGTCTTATATACACAACTGTTGAAACAGTCGATGAACAGACAAAACTTAATAAGTCTCTAGAAAACATCGTTACCCGGTGCGAAAAATGGGGCATGCAAATTAACACACAGAAAACTAGGTGTATGACTGTAACACTTAAGAAAGAGCCCTTAAATTTCACATATAAACTAAGTAATACTTCGTTGGAACAAGTAGACTCAGTCAAATATCTAGGTGTCACAATAACAAGATCGCTGAAATGGGACGTACATGTCAATAATGTCTGCGCACGCACATTCGAACAACTCAGATTATTGCGAAGAAAGCTAGTGACAGCCCCCCCACCTTGGTGAAATTAACTGCTTATAAAACACTGGTTAGGCCAATATTAGAATACGGCAGCATAGTATGGAACCCACATCAAAAGTATTTAAACTTGGCATTAGAAAAGATCCAAAGCAGGGTGCTCTGATACAAATACACAAAGAACTCAAGGTACGACAGCGTAACTGCGCTTCGCACACAAGCGGGCATACCAACATTTGCTGTTCAGAGGCGGTTGGCCTGTTTGAAGTTCCTTTACCTTCTTTACCATGACCTGATAAACTTAACAAAATCTGACTACTTGGTGCCCCCCCGGACGTCACTCCAGTCGAACTAATATGATAAATGTATTAGACCATTCTTTTCGCGTTGCAGCACACTAAAATACTCATTTTTCCCTTCAACAATAGATCTGTGGAATTCCCTGCCAAGTGACATCGTTTGCTCACAATCTGTGCATTCATTCGTGTCGACACTCGAATTGCACTTCGAGTCATTATCGGAATGATGACTGCATTGTGGTCGTCTTGGCTGAGCGTTCCTCAAAAATTATCAATGACACATTGCCATGCCCCAACTTCTTTCACACACCGGTGTCCGTAAGTTCTTCCGTATTTCTCTGCGCTTGGTTTTTGCGCACGTTTGTCCATAGGATGGTATGATAATATAAATTACACTTGATATTGTTTGTACATTACACGGCACACCCAAATGCATTTTTTCCTGTATTAACTGCTTCTTACACTTTACATGGTGTACGCACTGTATAGGTTGTTTTTGTTCCCTTGTATTTACTTATTGCTGACATGGTGCGTTTGTAACCGTTGCTTTTTTGTTTGAGTTTGCTGCAAACCCCCTGTATAACAAAGCGCTACGCCTGTACTGTACTGTACTGTACTATGCCTAAAAAAATTTTCAAGTTGGCTCATTAATAGCTGAGATAGAAATATTTCAGTGCCCTAAACCCATGATTTCAGAAGGCAAGCTTCACTGCATAGCGAGACCCTCCACTCGCCCCATCTAGCCTCCACAAGCGAAATTCCTTCCCTGTGTTCTCCCATACCGAACCTCGAGGATCGCGTGACGCATACGTCACGGGTGCCGCCTTCTTTTTTTTCTCCTTGCATTTTTTTTTTCTTCGGCGCTGCGCACTTTTGCTGACGGCACGGCACACAAGCTGTTGTGATATCTCATTTCGTGCAGCGCAGGATTTTGTGCACTGTGCACAAGGACACATGACTAACGGTGTAATTCAGTACTACACAAATACTGAGGCAGAACAAGCGGAACACAATAGAAAATGGCATAGTTTCGGTACCTGTGCACGTGACCGCACGACCGTGGGAACAAGCAGATGAAGCAAAAGTGCATCTCTCTTGCTTCGGTGCGAAGTAAAACAAAAAACACGCAGACATTCCGTTTGTGCATTTTATTATTTCGCTAAACTTCAGTTCGTCAATTCAAGCAACAGATCGCACAAATAACAGATGTTGCCTTGAATAATTCTCGAAGTCACGTATCACCACAAGTGACGTCACACTACGGACATGACTACATAGGCGCAGGGACGCGACTACATCACCGTGCGGCTTGGAGCACGGTTGCCGCGAGAGTAAGCGAAAATGCCATTCGGATTGAAATTTCAGACCTTTCCACGGTACATAGTGATGCAATTCTTTGAAAACACGATCGTTAGTGCGCCTTGCATGCTCTGCACTTGTCAGCTCAATATGGCCAGACCTGTTGAGGGGCCCCTTAAGGAACACAAGAGAAAGTAATAATTTGCTATTTTTATTAAAAGTACTGGGAATGAAAAAAAAAACTGAAATATACAAATATGCACTTGGTTTCTAGTTTTAAAGTTTTGTAATTTGACCAAAAAAAGAAATTTATTGTCAAGATTTGTTGGCGTCGATACTAGCCATAATGATACCCATGCTGTGCATGAAAGCATTAGCTTTGCAAAAACGGGCGAGTTCTTATTGTACAAGAAGCATTTGTTTTTACTCATTTAGCAGGCACCTGGCTTGTTTTCGACTGCAGCCTTGAGGCTCGCGAAGCAGTGGTTATCAGGTCAAGGAACAAGCAGAAGCTTCCTCATACTTTATTATTGCGTTTGATCAGCTTTTCTGTACAAGCAAGGCGGTTGGTCTCAAGTACAGTGTTGTACAGTAATGTGGTGTGTTGTGTAATCTTGAACAGTAATGAATAAGTGCATTTGCACAGACGGTGTTCAAAGTGTTAGGGATTAGACAGCCAATCAAGCTTCAGTCGAAAGACGGTCTGAAATCGACTGCTTGCTATTGCGTGAATGAAAACGCCACACGACGAAAAGGATTGCTCATAATAATTTTTACATAAGCTGTCAAAGCACTGATGGATAAAAAGCACTCTCAGTGGGGAAAATAAAGTTTCACTTGATATTAGCTGAACAAAATGATCAAACTAACACGCACTCATGGTCATCTTCTGTTGTTTGAGACATTGTTATAACAGGCTATGTGTTGGAAAATTGACAACCTGAGAGAAGCTTCTATGTCTTCCCTACTCCTGTCATTTAAACATGATTTTACCGAGTCAACCGAAGTGCTAATTTTGCATTTCTTTATTGAAGGAGTGATAGGAGCACTGGAGGCTAGTTCCTACGATACCTCCAGTAAGTTTTATTCCTCCACACTCCCTAACTGCCAGAACTCAGCAAATCTGACAAATGGTTAAAGTTCACTCATAATTTCAGATGGTGCACAATGTTGCTAGCAGAATTCCAGCAAAAATGTTTAACAATACATAGAAAACATTAGTAGTTCGATCACATTAGTAGTTTTTGTAGATGCAGTGACAAAAGGGTTTGGCACATCTGCTGTGGCAGCATTTTATGGAGCACAGATCATGGCTCGATGCAAAACACCCGGCGTCTTGTGTTTGTGAGATCTTGTGTTCTTGAGCATCTTGTGTTTTGTGAGACTGATCTAGGTATATCGTTGGAAAAAAAAAAATGGCCCTTAAGATAACGAAATGAATGAAGAAACGAGAAAGAGGCAGAATAGAGATAATCAGCATTTAACCCTTTCGCTGTCGGACCTTTCTGGCCGTGACGCACCCCCAGTGTCGGCTTGGTTTCAGGGAACGAGCATAACAGGGAATGAACATAGCAATTTATTTTTGATTATGATTGGTATACAAATGACATAGTCAATGCAATATACACATTTCAGTGTTCTGCAGCTGTTGTTAGTAAACATCATCATCAGCCTGACTATAAAATCCCTTCAACATCCGAATCTGACGATGCGGAACCCTCTTCCTAGCATGCGACTCTGTCCGGGTCCGAATCCCAGCTCAGCTCGTATTCTGAATCGGAATAGAGCCACCGCTCCAGTGAGCAGAAGAAGGTCCCGCGCGCTGAGCCATCCGAAAGTAACCGCGCGCAGGGACGATGCGCTTTCAGTTGCCCGCACAACGGAGATAAATGGGACGTTGCGTGATCAAGATGACAGAGGGAGATGGAAAAAGGCTAAACAAAGTTCGAAGGGCTTTACGTTTACCGCTGCAAGTCGGAAGCGAGGGTGCGGCGAGAGAGCGAAAGCAGCAACGAGTCACTCTTTTCGGAGAGGCAACGGCACGTGCGTCTGAACTTGACGCGCAGTAGCAGGCACACCAACAGAAGAAAAATAAAACCTTCAAACCAGCGGAGATAACAGAACAACCCTTGAACCCATAACCACACGCGTGCGACGTATGATACAGTGAACACGGAGCCACCGCGCCACTCAGCAAAGAGAAAGTGGGGAGTGGCAGTCGCGCCGTACTCTTCAATACATGGAGTAACACGGGTCGGGGCGAATATACGAACTTGTAGAAAGAGTCAACAGATAGCGTGGCCAATGCAGGAGCGCCAGCTTTGCGCTCTGGCGCGAAATTTTGAACGCACGATAGAGAACGTACCGGTACGTCAGTGACACTGTGGGGGGGAAGCGCGATGACGTACCGGTACGTCCGTGACAGCGAAAGGGTTAATCATTAAATCAGTTGAGCCTCGGTGTACGTCGACTTTGTCATCTTGATCATCGACACTCGGTGTAAACCCCCCTGTCCCCCTTTTTAAAAAGTTTTTTTGTTGTACGGAAAGTCTTCTTTTTTATATATATATTTTCAGATAAAAGAAAGGCCTATGATGGCTCAAGTTTGACACTTATAATCTTTTGTATAACTTTTGCCAAACGTTTAAAATTGTGGTCATGTACAGCGAAAAAGTGTTGGGGATCTGCGGGCTTCTCTTCTAACTTGCTCCGGCTACTCAGCCATGTCTTTTTCGCCTGGTAAATTTGTCAGGCTATGTCAGTGGACAAAACCACAAGGCACCTGAAGCCTATGTTTGTAAAAATTGAAAAGGTCTATAGGGGCTTTATTGAATTTTTCACTGTTGATCAGCTAGTACCACTGAAGTTGCTAAGCGGCCACTTGCTGTTCTCCCCTTCAGTCATTGCACAACGGGGGACAAGCCAATGATGAGAAATCAGTGTTTTGCCTCACGAGCAGAAGCCGGTCGGTCTGTGCGACAGTCTCATGCCATGCCAACCGTTCCAGAAGGAAGAAGAGAAATGCGAGGAAGAAAGCCAGCGCGGCCAGTGCGCAGGCAGTCATGGACCAGATGCAAGAATTGTGGGACATGGTGCAGCAGTCCAAGAAGAATGGCTTTGGACCGTCGACTGCTGCTGACATTCCTCAGGTGTCCGTAGAGGCGAAAGGTGAGACTGTCTCCGTGTGTTTTTGATGTGATAATGTTAAGAGCCCGTGTCGCAAAAAAATTGATGTAGGCGTTGGCAGAGTTGTCCATTAGAGAAAAATCATGCCGAACCATGCAGGCCCTCCTTTTGGCGTATAGGCATTACTGAAGTAATTGAATTTCTCAGAGTAAAATACGTCGGCATATTCGTAAAGCACAACTTACACGGAACCTATAGACACGATAGCATCAGATTGTAGTTTGAATATACGGAAAAACATAATTATATTACACAGAAACTCCAACATAAATCACTTTTCCAGCTGCTGTTTGAGGTCTGTCTTAGTGGCCATGGACACTAAGTGTGTATACCAGGGGGACCTAGTGAGGGGGTTGTTGTGTTTAACTTAATGAAGTGTGCTGGAGACATGTACTGATGAATGCTATCGCGTCCTCCAAGTTTTTTTTCAAGAACACTGACACAACACTTTCCTGTTGCTTCCTTCCTTTTATTTTATATTACCTGTTCACTTAGTAATAACAGTGCAAGGCCTGAATTCCTCAAAGCTGCTCTTTCTTGGCTTTGGCATCTCAGGAATGCATTGCTGTTGTTTTTTCTCTACTGCCATTGCATCCAAATCTTTTTTGTTGACAATCAATCAGACCTCACTGCCCAAGAGCAAATGCAGATCAGTGTCCAAGTTATGGCATGGGTCCTGTCTCCCTTCTTCACCTTGTCCCCCATTTTAAGTGCCTTTTTGAAGGTCAGCCAGCACCAATTCGTCCAATTTGCTACCATTATGATCCCTTGGCTTGAGCAAGGCATTATATATTTTTTGTTTTTATGCAGTTAATCCTCGATATAATGAACTTCAATATATCGAAGGGTTCAGCTTTTTATAACTTCTTGTACATAGAACGCCATGTATGTAGAATCTCCATATAAAAAAGTGCATGTATACATGCTTTCAATTTGATGAGATTTTACTGCCGTTGCAAAGAAATACCGAGACATTAAACCAAAACTTCTGTGGATGCATATGGTCAAATGGTTGAATTACAAGTGGCTGCTTGCAAATGACAAGAAAGAGAAAGAAGCCGAGAAGAAAAGTGGCTTCGTGAGTGCCGTATACCCGCACGTGCAAAGAGAAACAAGTATGGGTAGCGAGCTTGTGGTACCGCGGTCAAGCGTGTACGAGGGAAAGGGAGGGGGGAGAGTGGGGGCCAGGTTCGCACGTGTCTCCATTTCTAGTGCAGCCGCAGCTGCCCATGGCTTTCAGCGCGGCTTAGCGCTTATGCATCCTGTGTGCCCTGTTTTAAAGGTAATCTGCTACGTGTACAAAGAGTGGGCCTTCCAACGTGACGTAGCACCATGTGCGCTGTCTTCCTGCTCGTTTGGTAGTGGCAGTCGCATAATCTCGAGTTTCGGAGACGCGTTCAAGCGAGAGGCAGACAAAGCATTCGCTCCCCGCTGCTGGCGCCTTTCATGGTAGCGTCGTCTGACTAGAAGCAACTCTATCAGCCAAGGGGGCGGAGTAGAAATGAAGTTGTAGACACGGCACAAAACTGTATCTTTTTACGTTGACTCTCAAATTAAACAAAATGAATACTTTTACAGCGCAGTTCTTAGCCGCTCATTCCTGCGTTTAGCATCAGCGTCCCTCGACCTAAGTGAGCGAACGAGTGCAACGGGGGATGAAAGAACGAACGCAGAGAGCGGCGGGGCGGGGGGGGGGGCGGTGATGTCACACGCGGCGATAGTAAAGAGAGCATGAGGAGGAGAATGTAGCAGAACCATGAGGTGGAAAGCAGGGAAGGAGGGTATGGCGAAAACGTGAGAAGAAAAGCGGAGTGCCGCGCAAGATGGTCTCTGCGGCGACGACCGCTACGAGATGGCACAAGAGTAGCGCACCGTCTTCTGTTCATCGATGGCATGGGGTGAGCATGTCCACCGATACCATATATGAAAACAAAGTGCTCCGTGAGCAGAGGTCTGTCAGCAGCGGTTGCTGTGAATTGCACCCACGCGTCACCCATAGGCTGCCTCTCACGATCTCCCCATTAGCGAGGTAGTCATCCTACACTTTGCTCCATTTGCAGTGCGCTGCATGAGACAGATTGTACGCGCCAGCCAGTATATCGCAAAATGAAAACATGTATATAGCTGCGCTCAAATTTCAAATTACGGAGTATCGTAATCGGCGGTAAATTTTTTCTCATTCAGATTTTCGTTTTCTGATTGCCTGATAATTTGGAAAATCACCCCTCTCTTGTAAGAAATGTCCGTCAATAACTCTACTTATTTTCACACAATTCTGAATTTTAATGCAATGAAATTAAAATTTAACGAAGCAAATCGCTAATTTTACTGACTTCATTAAATCAAGGTTTAGCTCTATGTAGTTAATTTGTAGTAGGGTGAGGCATGAAAATGTGCAGCAAGTAATAACTACTTGGAAGAAAAAGAATGTGAAATATTTCAGGATGTACGAATCACTCATACGAGAGGACATATTAGATACCCTGCAAATTCAGATTACTTAAGCGGTGGCTGCAGGTCTCTCCCAGACACAGTTACAGAATCTGCAATAACAAATACATCTGGATTGAGGCTTGCCTTTCATGTGGCGACCAAAAACAACTGCTGGTTTGTGCACTGCAGTTTTCACCTTTATCATTAGAAATATTCACTTATATTGCTGCCTAATGTGCAAAAATTAAAGCAGCCACTAATGACTAGGTTTTTTTTTTCTTTATCAGCTTTGAGCTCCAATTCAGTGTTGTTCAAATTGCTAACAGCGAGTTTGGCCATTTGATGCCATGATTCATGTCACGTGGTGTCATCACCATCTGCTTGTTACATGCATATAAAGCTTCTGCATGCATTAAAGGTTACTTACGATATTTGCTGTATAACAAGTGTAATCTGCCGGCTTAACTTTACCTGAATCTATTAGCGTCTCTAAAATGATGCACATGTTGATAAATTTTGTTCTTGGTTTTCTACGTTGCAGATGCTGCAAACAGCAAATCACTGTGAGTGTGAAGGTTCAGTTCATTTTTAGACATTACAATCTAGTTGTTATTTGTATCCACCTGTAGTTCGAGTTCACGATTTTAAGCAGTGCTAACTGCTAGCTGTGCACTTGTGTTGTCATAATGCGAAACTGAGGCACTTTGTCTTGCGTATCGTGGTTATGTTGGGATGCCAGTGAAACTGATTACTTGTACAGTTGTCAGTGAATGAAATGCGATGTACTGTGAGCGCTCGTTTTCTTCAACATATTGTGTAGCTGTGAATTCGATGCGTTTCTTGAAGGTAGCGAAAAGCGTGCACATCGCGCCCCCATACCTCTCCCCTTGTAGCTGCCGGGAGTGAAAGGTTGCTTTGCAAAATGAGATGCAGTGCAAAACTTATCAAAGCCTTGAGTTTTGATACCAAGCAGGCTGTGAACTTCAGTTAAAGGACAAAGAAGCATCTCTTTAAGCAATCTTTTAGGGTGTTCCAATTCTGGCTAGCATCGGGGACCTTCTGTGTAGACAGCTAGTAGGACAGCTTTGAGCCCAAGTATTGGAATGTGTCTGGAACTGACAGGAAGGCGCCTCTGCAATATGATGCCACCTTGCGCCGACAAGAAAAAGTTAAAAAAGGCACATATAATAGCTGCATTTTAGAACTGTGCATGTGTAAACCCATGAAAAGCACAATATGGCTTGTATTAAGCTCATAGGGAAGCGTGACTACATTTTTTTGTGTGCAGACGATCTTCCTGTTAAGTTTCCAGGCTACCTGCTCAGTCACCATCTCATTTGGACAGCAATCATATTCCAGGCTGGCTTCGTGAAGCTGTCTTCTTTGACGAATTTGCCAGAATTGTCTGCTTGTCACTCCTGTATACTCCTGTCAGACAGAAAAATTTAGTGTTACCTTGAGTTAGTGCACTTCACCGTTAGTGTCACTCGCAGGATGTGACATGATGGTTTCCCTGTGACGTTTTAGTGATGCTCGCTGCATAACATACCCGCCATTCAATGCTTTCGTCAAACTATCTTTGCTGTGCCTCGGGGAAAGGCTGCTGCACTGCATTGCTGCGTAGCGCAAAATTCTTATGCATTGCATTGGAAGCTGTAACTGCGACATTGGAAGGACATTTAATCAACTACATTATGCTCAAAGAGGGTTGGAAGATGTAGCCTATTTGGCATTCCATTAATTTTGTGGCAAGAGCATAAGTTGCAAAGCAGTAAAAAGTGGACGACAACAGGCAAGGACAAAAGGCCCAACAGCTGTCTAGAATGCACACATAAGTGCTCAAAATGCATCTGATAATGTGTGCGTAAACAAGGGCTTGTAAGACAAGGAAAATCAGAGCGCCTCTTGCGAAGGATACCCATGCACACTACTATATGTTAATAAAGTTGCAGAGAACAAAGTAAAGAAGGGATTGCCAAGCATGTCTCGTTTTGTTATTTTTGTTTATGTAGTTTCTTTTAAATCTATAAGTAATGCCTGCCGACTTGGATTTGCATAAATAAGTTCGTCACATTACTTGCATACAGCTGCATTTGTCATTATGTGTTGCTCTGAGTGATATTGCTTGTTTAAATATGTTTGTGTCTGAAAAGAGACCGTTGCATGTGTTAAACATTTGTGAGAGTTGCCAGGAAAATCCACAATTTTAGGTTGCCAGACAGAAAGGAGACCGGTTTTCCCCCGGGATGCCTCTTTAAAAATAACGACCAATTTTTATCCCCTAAATTGAAAAATATGTAGATATATATCTAACCCAGAAATGAAGGACCCTATCTGCTTATTATGACCTACCTCAGTGCTTGAGTTACTGTAATTCACTCATTGGGCTTTGTACAAGTAGTGGATTTTTTTCTTTTTAGCTGTTGTGGATGTTTTGGTTGAGGTTTTATCGAACGGCAGAATAGTAGCCTTTTTCTCTGTTGTATCTTTTTTCCCCGCTTGATATGCTTTACTGTTGATGTTGTTTGTCTGCTTCCAGTTGGTGTTATGCCACTTTTATTAAAGAAGTGTCATTATTGATTTGTGTCCTTTAAGCCTGGATGGCATTGCTGCGAAAGTGGAAGAGGATATGGTGTCCCAGAAGGACACTGCCAACAACATTGCGGAGGCGACAGTAGCAGTGGAACCGGTGGCTGATGCTGTTGAAGATGATTACGACCAGTGGTTAATGGGTGATGACAGCATCTTGGTGGCCGCAACACAGGACATTGACGTGTCGTCACCCGCCAGGTAAGAGACCACTGGAAGGGAACGTGTGCGCCGGCTAGGGCTCTTTAATTTCCGAGTTCTCTGGAGAAAAAACTGCTAGCCTCCTGGTTAGCTGCGATGGTAGAGCGACTGCTCCAGAAAGGCTATGTTCCCAGGTTTCATCTCCACACAAGGACAAATGTATTTTTTTTTAACTGTCCAGCTTCCTTTTTTTGGAGAAAACTGCAAGGGTGTATTTTTTAGTGTTGAGATAAACTCAGGTTTACGACAATTCTTCCCTTTTGAGTATGATCTTGGTGGTGAAAGATGTATATTGACCCCACCATGGCATCTTTATTGTACACTTCTCCATTAAAGTTGTAAATAATAAGAAAAAAAAGTAAGCCTTTAGTAATTCCTTCTGCTCTGAGCTAATTTACTGTGGCATCGGCTGCATCTCATGGCAGGCGCTGTCATCTTCTCAAGGGTGACTGCTAGTACTTTGAAATGTGTAGTTACGGTACTCAGTCTTACCTCTTGACTGGGAAGGATCCTCCGACTTGTAGCAAGTGCGGCAATAATCTCGCAGTCCTCCATGTTCTTATTCAATGCCCTGCAATAGAGGCAGAGACGAAAACGTACGTCCCTTCTGCATATCGTGAAAATATACCTCTTCACCCGGCATTTTTTCTTAGCAATGAACTGCTTTGAACCTGAAGATAGTCTTAGAGTTTTTAGCTGAAATACACACTCTGGAAATCATTTGGTCAGGTAATTTTTGGCACTCGATTAACAGCCGTTGTAATCAAGGGCTTTCTTGAAGTTCTAGTATCATGGTTATGTTTCGTTGTATCACGTTTTTAATGAAACCCAATTGCCGTAGCCCACATCGCTAACTAGTCAGTGTCATTATTTTAGTACCTATATATTGTACGCCATTTACAACGACAAGTTTCAGGCCATTTTACAGCCATGTCACATCTACCATAAGGAATTCATTGTCCACGTCATCCACAATTCATTGATAACATTACCATTTGTCGTGGCGCTCTTTGACCATACCTGGCCCTTGCATCATAAAACACCACACATCATCATACTTCACAGTGTGCACGATGTTGTCTTTGTCTGCTACTATACTGTCTCTGTAGCCTCTGAGGTAGCATGTAGAATCTCCTTAATTTGAACTCCTAGGGGACTGGAAATTTATTTGAATAAAACTGAGTTGGAACTAGAAAAAGTCCTCTAAATATTGCACCTGATCAAATGTATGGTACAGTTTGGAAAATTAAAACTGTCACTGAGCTCGCATTGAAGAAGCCTTGTGTATGTTTCCTCCATGAGCTCGCGACATGCGTCAGAAGAAGCCTCGGTCCCTTATAAACTCCAAGTGCACTAAGATCGCCCCTTGCATGCTGTTAGCTATTGGTGCGAAGGAAAATGTGCGAAGGTGAGCTATCGTACTCCGGCGCTAGGAGGGGAGCGCGTGGTGATGTGATCAAGCGCATGCTGAGGCTCTTTCCTGTTCCTTTTAAAGGGATGCTAAAGGCAAATACTAAGTCATCGACTGTTTAAATACGATTCCAGAAACCTCAACGCTTGTTTCGTGTCAATAAAAGATTTAGTTTACTAGAAAATTGCGTCTGAATGGTTAGAATATTTTTATCCCATTTCAAACCTCCTGCCACCCAAAAAGGGAGTGGTGACGTTGCATACTCTATCACAGCACTTTGCTGCCATCGGTGAGTAAAACGGCACCCGACAGATGGCGGCACGGTTTTCTGTACAAAATGCAAATGCGCGGCCATGGAGAAACCAAGTCAAGACTTGAGCGGTGGATTCGCTGCTGCAGCGGCTTTTGGTCAAGTTGCGGGGACGGTTCAGGCATCTCGTGACATCATATCGAAGTGGAATTATCTGCTACTTGCAGTCTGTGCGAGTTTCGCAATCCAGCAAAACCAGCACAGTACTATGTGATAAAGAAACTACTAAAACGTGGAAGTGTAGGCGGCGCAGGGTCGAGTGAAAACGAAACTTTTCGACTGCCCGTGTCGTTGTCAAAGGTGTCAGTGAGATATTTTTTTTCTAAAAATGATATAAAACTTGACCAGGAGCATTTTCTTTCGGCTTATAATGCAATACAATGTTTTTTTATAATGAGTGGTTGAGTACTAGTGACAGAATGTAAATGAGGCGTGCCTTCGTCATCAGGCAAGTACCTGAATGTCCCGGGGAAGTCTCTAATCGTGTCCTGCATTGACCTTAATTTCTCGGATTACTAAGGCTCTGTTTGCGATAGTATTGACGCCTTAGAGATTCTCGAGCACTAATCTATCACTTTAGCTTGACTTAATATTTGCCTTTAGTGTCCCTTGAGGCGGGATGAGGAAGGAGAGCGCATACTGCTCTGCTTGCTCGAGTTCTCTTGGCTTTCTGCACAACTTTCCTCGTCATTCTTACGGCATGCAGTATTAAGGTAGCTGGTGACGCACCGAACCGTCTCCTTTGGCTCGTGTTTGTCCGAAAAGTGGTGCATGGGAGTGAGAGATTTTGTTCGAAATAACCATTGCATGGTTTTCAGTTTTCGAATTCGTGGCAGTTTTTGTGTATTCAAATACAAGACTTTACCGGGATCAACGGACAAATCCGAATTATCCGTCAGTTCAAGTTAGGAGATTTCAAATCTTTAGGATTTCACTGTGCGTCAGCAGCAGGAACACGAAGGTGCACACCCATGCCAGCCAGCAGCGGCACACTGCGACAGTTACTGCAGACAAAACCCGAGACACAATTATGCACACATCCAGATGAGACATGCCCCTGGTACCCAGTCCCAGTAGAACAGGCAAGGCTGGAGCACCTTATATGGCAGTGCTCGGGCCTTGGTGATATTTGGTAGTGGATAATTGAAGACCTCCCTATGGAAGCAGCGACCGCATTCGTTCCACGAGTGGGTTCACTCCACGCCGGAGCGAAAGCAAGTACTGGACTGCCTTATGGACTTGAACCGGAAAGCCCAACTCCAGTATTTCATTTTGTCATGACAAAGCCGCCAAAAGGCAAAACATGACAGCTGCAGCCCCTAGTAGTTCTCTGGTTCAATAGAGTCATCTAAAACAACCAGGGACGACACCACTCTCACCATCTCTGTGGTGAACAAAACACTGCACAATTCGCCAAGTGTAAGTGTTACATGATAACTCAGTGGTGAGTGCGTCTAGCTCCCAGCTGCACGTTGCCACAGGGGCATGGACATGACCCCTAGTGGCAGTCGTGGGCCCAGCTTTGCAAAGCCTTTGTCGGCTCAATCCAGGCACTTGGCGATGGGTAGGTTCCCACCTCACCTTACTTTGGGCCTCTTCAGTAAAAAAAGAAATTTGTCTGCAATGGTGGGATCGAACCTCTGTCTTCCAGCACAGCAGAGCCTGGTGCTTTAACCATCAGGCCACAATTGCACTTATGCAGTAGACGTCCGTTAATTCAACTCTGGTTAATTCGATTTTTTTGTAATTCAAACCAGCCCGAAAATCCTGGCCGACACCCATGCATTTGTGTCGGCTCAAGCGTTCGTCATTTCAGTCCTAAAATTGGCCTTTGCTGGATGATTCGAACTTGACCAGCAACTACGCATGCACTTCACCCCTGTAGTGACCCTGATAGTGATCCCATTAGTGGCAACGTCTGTCTGAGTGGAGCTTAGGGGACAATGAATGCATTAAAACACGTGTCATCTCTCGTGGAAAACGCCTATTTTCGGCCTGGCCTAGGAAGATTTTCAAGCAATAACCGTAGCTGACAATGTCTGATTATGGCATTTACGTGATTCTAATGCATGTCTTTCTTTCTTTCTTTCTATCTTTCTTTCTTTCTTTCTTTCTTTCTTTTTTGAGAGGAAAATTGGGCCAAAAAGTGCCTGCACAGTGCGATCAGGCAAGAAATCAAAACCACCTTCGCAATGGTCATATGCGTTACTGTATAACATGACTGTATTGTGGTGGAGCAGATTAAAAAAAAAAAAACATAGTTGTGAAGCTGATTCTGGGAAAACCGGCTGCCTTTGCGCAACAATATTTCTTGCTAAAAAATCGAGTGCATGTTAGATTTCTACTATGTTTACGAGCTTTAATGTCGTTCCTACGTTAGTTTTATCCTTTGGATGTATAGAAAGTGAGGTACACTCAAAAAGTTTACACCCTTTGGGGCTTATCTTGTCCCCAAACAATAATCATCTGCCTTGCTTGCATTTCCTCTCTTGAAAACTCGGTGCTCACTGCTTTCTTGTTGGGAATGCTGTGCGAATCTGATAACACGCAAGCCGTTCATGCCTAGGAAGTATCAAGCTCGCAGTGTTAAGGAAAGGAAATGCGGGCAAGACAGATGACAATTATTGTTTGGGGACAAAATACAACCCAAAGAGTGTAAACTTTTTTTAGAGTGCACATGTTAGAATAAGGCAAAATCAGCCCAATGAATCTGCAATGTTATGGCATTTTTTCTGGATCTTGTTTAATTCGACCTACCGGATAATTCAATCGATTCATCTGGTCCATTCGGAGCCAAATTAATGGAAGTCGACTGTACACTCATCTCATGCCATTTCCAACTGGCTCTTTGAAATGACGGGAGCATGCTTTACATTCCATAGCATGAGGGAGAATGTGTCTGCATGCATCAGTTTCCATTTGGCTACAGACTTGCCAGTGTCTTTTATTTGTGTCGTATTGCAGAAGCTGCTTAAAGAACTAGGAGCAGGCCAGTTTTTCTCATTGTTACCTCATGACGACTGGCTCTTTGAGATGCTGTGTTAGACTGTTCCCCTTCCGGGATTGGCTCACTCTACCCAGTCCTTTCTCTGTAGCAGTTAAGGCTATGTAGACACTGTGTGACATTGCATGGCTTTCAAGATTGGCCCAGATCATAATGCAACAGGCTGTAACATTTCGTCACCAAAGTTTTAGAAAAAGATGTGTCGTGCCATTGCCATGATGTTATTGTTGCGGTCGTCTTGCTGCTGTTGTCGCACATTAAACACACTCGCATTGCACACACAACTGCTTGCTTTGCACAAGCATGTTGGTCCACAATGAATCCTAAATCCTGAATGAATCCTAAACAACGCTGGATAGTCAGCTACCTGCAAGATGCTTTGCGTAACATCGATTTCCACAGTGTGCGGTACTGCATTTTCTCTTCACCATATAGTGAGGCTGATGCTGAATATGAGTAAAGCGCTCAAAGTTAGTTGCAATTAATATTAATTAAGAAGCCAACAAACAAAGACACGAAGGACAACACAGGGGAAATCGTTCCGCATCTGTGGCAAGTTATTTTTCATCCACGTTCACCTCCAATAATTTATAATTTCTTTTTTTTTCAATTAGTCATTACAAGTAATTTCCCCTTTGTTGTCCTTGGTGCCTTTGTTTGTTGGCTTCTTATATTATGATTAACAAAAATCAGGCCCCTCGGTTAATGCCCTTTCTTCTCGTTCATTGCAATCAACATTGAGACTTAATATAAGAGATTAAGAGTCTTTGTGTCAAGGAGACTGCATGTTGTGATAGTACCAGCACAACCAGAAAGGATATTCTGTAGTGGTACGTGAATAGTGATTTTTCAGAATGAATCAAATATGAATCAAATAGTGCCAGAAGCAAATCGAATCGAGTCGGGTATTGAATACTTTTAGAATAGTCTTCGTACAATGACTAGCCGTTACAAGAATTTATATCAAATGATGTTCATATACTAGTTTTCTTAAAGTTAGCATGTTTCTGTCATTACATGGTATGTTATGAAGCGTTGTTTATAAAAATCACAAATGGAGCATTAGAAGCATATAAGTAGTTTCTTCTGATAGCACTCTGCAGAGAATGCGAATGATCACTGTACAGTCTATAAAGTATGACTACTTAAGTGATGTACGCTGCCCTGCTGCGCAACTTTTTATCCTTTATGGCTATACCATGCCTGCGGGGGTGGAAATCGACCATATTTCTGCTCCAATTTTATGCTTATTTAGGCGCAGTTGACATTTTGAAATACTTGCATTTGCAAATTGAATATTTGTAAAATATTTGCATTTACATATCGTGACTATTCGATTCAAAGACTGAATCGAATAGGACATCATTCAAATTGTTATTAGAAGGTTTCAAATATTCACACTTCCCCATTATTGTGTTTTATGGTATAACTGAAGGTTCTAAGAAACCATGACTTCGTAGCGTTACTTAAATTTTTTTTTTTGCATTCCGCAGAAAGTGTGCCAAAACACCGACGCGAGCGAATGGAGCACAACCTCTGAGTGTTAGCCGCAGTGCCGTTCACCTTGCCAGTGCCCGCTCGCCCACAATGCGCAAGACACCACCCTCCGCATCACCACTGCTACGTCAGGAGGGCCGTTCCACTCCGAAATGGAACACGAGTGCCATCCGCAAGTCACCACGGCTCTCTGCACTCTCACACAACCGTACGCCCTCTCCACTGCGCCCATCATCAGCTAAGACCAAGAGGCCTGCTGAACTGGTGAACCATGCCGAACCTGTGAACCCTGATGAGCTGCTGAAGTGTGTTGAACCTGTAAAGCCTGCTGAACCTGTAAAGCCTGCTGAACCTGTAAAGACTGCTGAATCTGTAAAGACTGCTGAACAGGTGAGTTAACTTGTAAAGGTAGATCCCTGTGATGGGCCAAACTGCTGATTCATTCTGCAGACAAATGCAACCTGGTTAGTGCTTTCCTGTACGCGTCTATCACCATCAATAGCCCATTATCGACAGCTGCAAATTCGTATTTTGCCGCTTTCCAAGTGCTTTCTGACAGCTGGCTCCATTTATTGGGTTGTTCAGGAACTCTTTAGTTATTTTCGGTTATTGGTATTCTTTTCCTGCAGCGCGTAGATTCTTAAAGCACCTCCAAGGAAGGGCAGAGTCTGCACAATGAGCACTCATACTTTCCAAGATAGCGTTGGTGCCGCTTGCTGCTCATGCGTGGAAACATCGCATTTCTACCGATTCCAATGCATCTGCACGCGAGTTTTTGGATTTTGAAAGCAGCACTGACACGGAAGACAGCTTCGGTTCGTCAAATTTCGCTACGCAGTTTTTCTTTCTTCACCGAACCATTTCAAAGCTGCCGTGTGCTGATCTAAAGATATCCTGCGTGTTATAAAGGTCACAGTTTTTATGTGCAGGTAGTTAACAACCTTTGGTCGGTATTATTTGCCGGTGGCCGCGCAGGGAGTCAAGTTTCGCATGGTAAGACAGCCGGTAGTTGACCTTGGCATCGCGCTAAAGCTAGTCACTAGAGTTAATGTTTTCTTTTATGTCTCACAAAATATTTTGCATAGAAAGATGGTGTTTGCTGGAGTAGTGCACAAGCCCTTTGCATTCGAAATGCATATTCAAAATTTTTTAAAGGTCTTTCTGTGCAAAGCAACAATGACGCTTTTACATAAATTTTTTCTTATTACAACAAAATATTTGTTTAGATTTTTGTTTTTGCATAGTTTCTTTTCAGTAAACATGTTGTTTGTGACTGTAGTAATGCCGGTAAGAGAATTTCTTACTCTTCAATTTGATTTTACTATAAAGCGTGCTCTGTGATAGCAAAGAAATGTATTTACCAGACTACCCGAGAACTGGTGCTTTTCCCATGGGCAGGAAAGTGTTAAGTGATGGCAAACCATGTTTCCTGCAACGAGCATTGGGGGACGCTCCAATGTGAAGCGCTATGTTTTGCGTGTGAGCAAACTCTCATTCAATCACAGAGTGAATTGGCAACTGAATCTCATGTGTTAGTCTACTCTAAAAAAAAAAAAAAAACTTTTTTATTGTAATTATATGGTCACTCCAGTCGAACCTTTGCCATCGGTGTAAGGTTCTGCATATATTTAGGTACTATATTTATGCTATACTGTATTTACGCGATTCTAACGCACACCTGTTTTCTATGACCAAAAGAAAGGCGGATGGGGGAGGGGGTGAGCAAAAAACGGCCTCGATTGTAATGCGCACCCGTATGCCGTGACCTAAAAAAGGAAAAGTCCTTTATATTACTGCGCACCTCATTCTTTTATACAGAAATACAGCTTTCTTTCATTTGGAAAAACGAACATTTACTTCCAATACACTAAAGTCAAGATAAATAAAAAAAGTCGCACTTTTGCGACATAAGAAAGCAGCTTATTATCCCACCGTTACCCAAAAACATGCATCCTGAACACCACAGGGAAAGGCGGGAGGAAAGGGCAAGAGCTATACAGAGGAGATTCCAACGCTCTCAGGACGTGGTGTACGTCGACGCGGCAGAGTACACGACTACTCAGAATATGTGTATCGTTGCAGTGAACTCGCAAGGTGAGCGTAAGGTCAGCGGATCTATTAAAACTAACAGAGCCGAGGTGGCTGAGGAATCGGCCATTGCTCTCGCAATGGCTTCCACACTGGCCACGATAATAGTCAGTGATTCTAAAACCGCCATTTTAAATTACGCAAAGGGACGCATCTCGCCGGAATCACAACGTATCCTGGCAAACTTTCGCGGTGAGCGGGTGGTCCATATCATCTGGGCACCTGCGCACTCCTCTCTCCCTGGCAATGAGGCGGCCGGCACCGTGGCTCGAGGACTCACAGACCGAGCCACCGGGGCGCCGCGGTTGGGGCTGACAGGGGACCGGATGGTTGGCTACAGGGATATTACTAATCATTACAGATTGGGAAGGGTGCGTTTTCCTCCCGCACACCCATCACTTAACAAGCAGCAGGCGGTGGCATGGCGCCTCCTTCAAACAAATACATATCCGAACCCGGTGTCTTATAATCATTATTACCCAGACCAATATTCGGCCAATTGTAAACTTTGTCAAGAAAGGGCGGACCTGGATCACATTATCTGGGCCTGCCCTCGGGCGCCACGACAGGGCCGAAAAATTCAGGACCGGAAGCAGTGGGAGACCGTGTTGCTCAGCTCGGCCCCCGAAGACCAACTTTTGGCTGTCCAGCAGGCCGAGGATGCCGCTAGAGCTCAAGGGCTTCTGGCCGCCATCTAGGCGGGGTTGGCCCCCCCACGAATCTGCCGGCTATATAAATAAAAGTTATTTCTCTCTCGCACTTTTGCCCGAAAGACGAAGCATTGATTGCAATAGCAAATCAGTAGAAAAGTAAGGATAGTAGTTTTATCAGCATTATAAACTTTTAAACATTCGCTTACTAACTAAATTAACAAGCATGGTGTCCTGTGCGCTCAAACAAACATGAACACATCTCATTCAATGACCGCGGAAACTGTTTATCAAAATGCTGGAGGGCGGAAGTGCAGTACCAGGAGCGAGCGAATTGACCTTTGTGCGGCCTCCCGCTTCAACGCGAACTAATCGACGAGAACACAGTGCAGTGCGCCTAGGTGTGTCGACCCCGTCTCCATCGCAAATCGCTTCCAAAATATGAGCCGCACGGCTGTGCCTTACGCAGCAGCCGTCAGAGTAGAATGCCTCTCCTGCTTGCGCCAGTCCCAGTCCTGCATGCAAGTTTCGGGAGCTCCGAACGCCCATGATGCGACCTGATTTCCGTCCACCTCTGCACACGTAATCACTTTCTTCTTAATTATGGCATCGTGGTGAACTCACCGTGTCTTCGCAGTCGGCACTTCCATGCTGACAGAGCAAACGCAGAAAACGGGAAGACGGACGGTGGACCATTGCCTATGCACACATGCTACAGCATATGGAGGAAGCTACCGCAGCTAGGCTTGAAACGCGTACGACGCCGCCATTCTAATATACCAGTGGCGATATGGTAAGGCAGATTTAGGGTCTTACTCGATTCTAACGCGCACGCAATTTCTGGACCCGTTTTATCTGAAAAAAACTGCGCGTTAGATTTCAGTAAATACAATATGTTTATGCATGCCGTTCATGCCAGGTGATCGTGTAGTACTATTCAACTGCCAAAGATGCTCAGACCAGTTAATAAGTTCTTGACTGAATTATCCCTCAGAATTTCAAGAAGGGCACCCCGCAAACAAAGGTAATGAAACGTAGCATTTGCAGCACATGGCTTTTATTTTAGTTCTTCTCTGGCTATTAAATAATAAAAGTGAATCGCAGTATTGGTGCTCAAACCTGAAAGCGATGTGATTTTACTTGTGTGGCCCTTTATGGGCAACAAAGCAGCTTCTTTGTGATGCCACTGCAAACCCAGCACGGCGTGTCAAGTTTTTAGGGGACCCAGAAAATTTGCCACACTGGCGTATTCCACGTCTGCGTTAGTCGAACACGGATATAGTTAGAACACCATCCGAGGAGTTTGAGCAGAATGCTAAACCTTGCTATCACTGTCGGTGCTTCAACCTTTGGGCGAAACTGCCAATTTTTTTTTTCCTTTTAAAATAGAGCTGTTATTGGGACTTAACCTAACCTATGCGAACACTGGAATTTTCTGCACCAAACGTCCAGCATTATAAATATCTGCAGCTATACGAGAAACCAATGGTCATACAACGCTGAAAATTCAGCTACATGTTGGTGTCCTTTCTTTTTCTTCTTCTTCCTCTTCTTTTTCTTGTTGTTGTTGTTGTTGAAGTGACAATAAAAGAATGAGACTTACCCCCGTATGCAGAAATGCAACTTAAGTCGAAGCCCATGCTTGACTTGATTTAGATGACGCCTGGCGTTAACGTGCCCAAAGACGCTCACTGCGTTTCAGTCGGCGCGTTCCCGATAAGCGTCACTCAAGTCAAGTCAAGCACGGGCTTCAACTTAAGTTGCATTTCTGAATACGGGGGTCAGTCACCTAGTAATGGCAACAGCTACTCCTTTTCACATTATAGTAAGATTAATAAAAGGAATATAAGAAGAAGCAATGTCATAGGTTAGACTTTAAAAATGTAGAGCGGAACTTGCTAAAAAGAGTTAATGTTTGGGTGATGAGGGTAATGTGTAACAAAGTCATAAATGTAAGAGTCAATTAGATGCATTGTAAAAAATTGTTAAGTTTGCTAATGTGCTTGCGTAAGCCACTGCCTATTCTTCAGAGAGGCTCGAGGTGAAAGGAAGATGGGGTTGACTAGTTGCACCAACAGCTTTGCTTGGAATTGAGTTGGGATTCTGCAAGGTTTCATAAGTCTGCCAAGTTTGTTCTTTTATAGAAGCAAAAAAAATCAATATTGTTCAAATCTTGCTGATAACTATTTAAGTTGGCTGAGGTATGGTCTTTGTTTGCAGGGTTTTTGTACTTTTGCTGTCCCTGGTATGCGGACCAGATCTGGCATTCAAGAAAAACATGTTCTTTTTATCTTGCCTTAGGCACCATCCACACAAGTATGCTCAAGATCGTCATCAACAGAATTGCTCTTTGACGATGAAGATGAGCTCCTCGACCAAATTTGTTGCACCTACGAGCAGCAACAACAGCTGGATGCCAAAATTGGGGCAGCTACTGCGGCACCTTCATCTAAGACTTCGACATCATCTACGATTACACCATTTCACAGCATCACATCGACGTCACGTACTGGAACAGCTGTCTCCTCTGTCACTTCGAAGGCTAGCGCTATGCTACCCTCAAAAATTGAAGCTCCCAGAGTGATGGTGTCTAACAGCCGTCTTGGCACAGATTCTGTTAGGAAAATTGACCAGCAAAAGAATGGCCGTAATAATGTGGCCATTCCACCACAACCTCTAGCATCTCTCCGTCCAACGATGTCCATTTCAGCGGTGAAGCAGAGCTCAAACTCCACAACCAAACCTGGATTTTCATCTTCGCTGAATGCGACAAACCAGCCGAAACCAGGATACACAGACTCTCTTCAACAGCCAAGAGTGATTCTTGAGAGATGCACTGCGAAGTCGGTGAAAGCCTCTCCGCACAGAAAGGGCCCTTCATCTTCATCGGCTCATGCTTCCACGGCATCAACATCGATGCCGTGTCTGAACACAAAGTCCCCCTCAGAGCGACTGTCTACTGGCACGGTACGTCCTCAAAGTGCCGAGTTCAAGACTCCGGCGAGGACTGCGGATGCTGCCTTGGACTTTGATGACGATGACTCGGATCTGGCAACGCCAGAAGTCATGTCATGGCTGGAGGAGGTTGAGTGTAAGTACAATAAGATTTCACTCAGACTGAAGCAGTGCTGTCAGTGCTAAGGAAATTTTCATATATCTAGGTACTTTGAGTTTTCTAGGGAAATAGGGAAATTTGTTCTGATCTAGAGAAAGTTCACGTAAAGATATTGAAATGACAAAACTCCTAACGTGACAACGTGTTTTCCTTTCAGCCACCGCAAGTTGTCTTCGCATTAGCATTAATGAAGCATTGCTACTACAGTTTTGCCATTCATACCTCTAGCTGAACTATCGATGGTTGTGCACTCCGAATGAAATATTTATCTGCTAACAGCGAGACAAATATATGCTGGTACAATAAACAAAGCAGCACGGGCACATCTGGGCATAAGTGGACACACATACCTAGCGCCGAGCACGACACTGCGGTTGGGGCGCTAAACAGCCGACTACGCACACGTATACTAAAATTCGAATCGCCCATAGGCAGAGCAACATTGCACAGAGACCTAGTGGTCATGTGTTTGTACGAGTCTTGCTTTTGGGGAACCATTACATTCTGTAAGGGAGGTCCGGCACCCATCTTTCGTGTAATAACTTCGCTCTAGATGCAAAACAACTTTGAATAGCAATGAAGTATTCACACATACCTTGCTCAGCGCTAGGTACGTGTGTCTGCTTATGCCCAGATTCGCCTGTGCTGCTTTGTTTGGTGTTCTAGCATACTTTTGTTTCACTGGTTACAGATAAGTACGTATTTCATTCAGAGTGCACATACATTGACAGCCCAGCTGGAGGTACGAACAGCAACATCACAGTAGCAGCACTTTCTTTAAAGGGCCCAAGGCATTCACACACTGTTGTTTACTCGGTGGAATGTGTTCGCTGTGCTGCTGTGCGACCAAAACTTGTTATTTGCATGTTAATGCGAAGCTAATTTGCAAGTGACTGAAATCAGAACACGCCAGCATGTCAGCAGTTACACCATTTCAATGTCCTAGTGCAAAATTTCCCTAGATTTGGTCAATTTTTCCTGCTTCCCAAAACAATGTGCAAAGCCCTTAATTCTGTATAATATTTCCATAGAGTTGGCAGCACTGTTCATATTCTAAGCATCCAAGCCTAATTTACCTCTTCACTAAACAATATATGCACATTTGTCATTGCCACACACAGTATGGTCGGAAACGAGGAAAATGATTTATTTTACAGTGCTTCAAAATCGACTGATCTGGAAAGCAAATTTGAGCACAAAAGCCAGGTTTTTACCCATTGTTGCACTGCTAAGGCGATTCATGAACTGTGTGAAATTCCATGAACTATGAAATGGCACACAGACCTTTGCCACAGGGCTTGCACCAGGTCCTGGTTTTCTTTCAAAACATCCTGCCAAGAGGTGCCCAAAGAGCACAATTTCAGACATGCAGGCTTTGAGCGCTGACAAAGTTCTGCCATTTATGTTGTAGAAAAGCTAGATGGACAGCCTCCGTTTGTCCAGACTGCTTTAAAAACGGGAATGCTGTTGCCATGCATGAGCTGAGCTTGTCCAAAGCAAAGTTTACTAGTACATATAACGTTGACAACCTGGTCTTGTCCAGAGCACTTAAGGGGTTAGTAAACTGTGCTTGGATGCAGTAATTGCCTGTTTCATTCAAGGTAAATCTGAAGTGCACATCATTGGCTGTGTTACAGCGCTGAAGAATTTTCTAATTAAAAGGAGCAGTTTGGCCTTCATGCTGACAGACGGCACCACCACACTTAGTATGTTTTTTTTCCCCCACCCCCACTTTTCTTTATCAGCATGGCTGCACACAATTTGTATTTTCGGCTTTTTCTTCACAGAACAAGAAACTGTACTGCAGCTAAACTTGACATTGTGCGAAATGCATCACGAGATCCCACTTGCACGCAAAATTTTAGCACGAATTAGCCAGTGGTATAGCCAGAAGAGGTGTTTATGTCAGTCTTCATTGTTGATGCAATGTTTGGTGCATCTGGTGCTGCTGCGCATTGCTTGCACCTAATGGCTATGGTCGTCTGTCCTTCTGGCCTACATTGCAGCCCAGCCTGTACAAGTCAAGCGCTGCACACCAGAGGAGATAGCCAAGAAGCGCGCAGAAGCGCTTCGGCGACGTCGACTCAGGGAACAAGAGTCGAACAAGTGGAAAGGACGCCTGCGCATGTCCAAGTGAATGTGCATCTGTCGAATGTGTGGTGCGTGTAAATAGATGACCAAAGTTTAAGAATCTACGGACATGCAGATACTCCACTCAAAGCTCAGTGCCTGGAACTGTCTTGGTGGTGACTGTGTAAGACCGTCGAGAACAATTGACTGGTCCCTTCCGAGTTTAGAGCCTACCTTGGAGTGCATCCTTGCAGCAAACACGAGGGAAATGGGTGGCTAGGTCACGTGTGTGTTACTATGCGAGTGACTGACACTGCAAAGAGCGCAGACGACTTGCACCATTTACTGTGTGAGTTGCAGCGTACAGTACCGCTGTATCGATGACTACATTCAAGCTTTGAAAGGCTGCCTGGATGTCATGATCTTCAGCCCACCTCTCTGCGACTCGCATAGAAGGGCTGTGTAGATTGTCCGCCAAGTAGTTATGAACCGTTGCATTCAGACCAGTGTAGCTGATGAGCTCAACGTTCATGAATGCCACCCGACACGTGTCAACACGCATTGTTAAGTGCTTTTGAGGAGTTCTCGTGCAGTGTGTATTGACAAGGACTGGGACTGCCACCTCTAAACAGTGGGTGCTGCTGATGAGGTCGGGAGTGAAACATTTATATTATGTTCTCTGGAACATCCTGAAATGTGTTCTTTTGTGACCTGTTTGGTGCCTTGTAAAAAGGTTGTTTACTGGAACGACTTTATTGTGTCTTTTTTTAATTGTCGGGTCAAGCACTCCTGTGCCAGTAAGCTCATGGAACTTTGCTCCTACTGGCTTGATTTTGAACTTGCTTGCTTGATCTTGAACTTTGCTCCTATGTCCTGTTGCTTGATTGCACAAGAAAGGCGCAATGACTGCCTGCATTCTGCACACTTATGAACTTGATGCAGCTCAACTTGTTTGTGCTAGGCCACGCACTTGAACAGAATGTAATGTGCTGGCAGTGTCTGCCATAGGGAACAGGGAATTCACTGCCGTGGCTAACGGCTTTGTGCCATGAGCCATAGACTGAAAATGCCTTTGAGAGACCATCATTGCAGAACGTGCCTTGCATCAGGGTTTCCACTGGGCAAACAGTCGCACATTGTAGTGCCAGAAAGTGCTCTCACGAGCCCCTGGACAAAATTGTTTCGAAAGTGCTGCTGTTTTACATACTAGGAAGTTCCATGTATCAGTGACCCTGCCCAACGGTGTCTGTAACCCTGCTTTGTTACAGACACTGCTGACCAAATTTCTGGTGGCATCCTAGTCTTACAAGTGCATAAAGCAGGAGCCACTTTCTGCGATTCTGCATGCACTCTCATGCACTCCGGTCACATTAGCAGCTGCGCCCAGCAAGTTTCAGTAGGCCCAAACAGTTACAACAGCCATCTCTCCAATGCTCCGCATATTGCATCAGATGTAGTGTTGTACCATGTGTCTCCTGCTTCTGCAGCAGGTGGAATGGAGTCTGTTGTTGCATGTCTTATGGGAGTGCCATGCTACCTTGAGCAGTCGGACTTACATTAGTTGAAGAGCTTTGTTTTAGGTGCATGAACTGATGGAAGTGGCCTTTAAGCAACCAAATTTGTTTTTGTACAGAGCACTGACTTTTGCCTCGTGCTTTCGTTTGCTTTGTTTCTTCCTTTTTTTTATTTACAATAATTATAAATTTTTTGACATTTGTCACTTGCTTTGCAAGACTTTAGATAACATGTACAGTGCTCAGCAATTCAAACATCATAATTGGCCTGCATGGCATCCAGTGATTTTTGCACCATTGGTGGGTGCTGGGGACACTGAGTGGATCTGTTCTGCTATGATGATGAATGCAAGGGAATTTGTGATGCATTATGATTTCATTTGGCCCCAAGCCATCATGCTCTGCTCACCACTCATGTAGGTGGATTATCGCGTTTGAATTGCTGAGCACTGTGCAGTTCATGCAGGTGAATAGAATTGCTGAATATATGCTGACCAAAATCTTGCAACTCAGTATTTTTTGTACTATAAACTTGCTTAAAGTGTGCAACAGAGCTCCTTGTAGTTGCGTTGGTAGCCTCCACTTGCTGTGTTCTTAAGTTGGTTAAATAATAAACCAATGCAAAGTCAATTCTTTTCTCGACACGGTGTTTCAATCCTACAAACTTTTGCATCATGCAGACAGCTGATACACTCCTCCATAAACCTTCTTAGCTTTCTCTAATTTACTCCTTACCGTAGTCCACAAATATGTCTTGTTCTGTTCCTGCTGTATATTTTTCATTGATCCTTCCCATTGTACATTTTTGATGCAGGACATAGCACTCTTATTGCAATAGCAATTATATGGACTCTCCAAATGCATTTTTGCCTAATGTTCTGCACATATTTAGGTATATGTATTGTATGTATGCATTTATCTATATCTATATACAGTGTAGATGCTACACTATTCTACTGTCAAAGTCACTCAAACTAGATCTTATATTCTTGATTGAATTATTCCTCATAATTTGAGAGAATTGCAGCGTGCAAACAAAAGTTATGAAATATTTCATTCACAGCACATGCCTTTATTCCTAAACCCCCTCAGATTATTAAAAAAAGCAATACAATATTTGCGCTCACAATCTGAAAGTGATGGAATTTCGCTGGCACCACTCTTCACAGGCAGCGCAGTGGCTCCTGTGAGATTGTCATTACGCACACTACATTGCATGTTAAAGCTTTTAAGAGTGTGCCAGAAATTTTTGTACACTCGCATATGTTGCATCCACGTATAGTCCCACCTGCGTATAGGTATAACACTGTCCGAGTAGTTAAAGCTCAATGCTAAACTTTGCTGTCATTGTCAGTACTTTAACCTTCGGACGAAACTGCAAATTTGTTTAATCTGTACTACTAATGTCATGCTGCATTCATATTTTCTCACCTATGCGAACTGCGTTGGACAAATGAATATGAAATGGAAAATTAAATGGATCTTTATAAAATGCGTCCCTTGCTGGACATATTGCTTAAACTACTGTCTTCACTTACCCCAACATATTGCCTGCATACCACACTTGTACACAACAAATTACAATTAATTTATTACTTTGTAATTTTTGTAATTTGCCAATTACTTAGTTTGTTTGGTAACGCTCACTGCAATTCAGTTACTATTTTCAGTAACCAATTACATGTAATGAATTACATTTTGAGTGAAACAAGTTTTAACAGGCTACGCAGCTTTGATTACTTAAATTTAGCAGGAACTACAGTGCTTGAAGGGATGAAAACATGGTACATTTGCATAGCTCTCTTGGAAGTCCGACATCTGAGTTTTTCTCTTATGGACATCTCTCTCTCTTTCTCTCCTGGAAGCGCTTTTAAACGGCCTTCATGAATGGTAAGAGCTGCTACTTAATTTTTGCTTAATGCATTCTATGGTTTCTGTGATACAGACAGAAGTTCTTGGCAGTTGGCTGCTTAGGGTGTTGATTACAGGTGCTGTTAGTCTGGCAGTCTGGGCCAGCAATCGCTCCACCTCTTTGTTTGTTTCACCATTAAGGAATCTGTTACCGCATGTCTGTGAGTTAAGTGTCATCTAGATATGCGAGTAAAAGGCATGAAATCTCCTTGCAGACTATCCTCGGTCTTTCGAGGAATGTGATCTGTCCCACACGTGTTTGAAAATCCTCTTGTTGGCAGGTTGTCAAGTGGAGCTTGCCATTTGGTATTTAAGCACCAGCAGGACCACATGACGTGTTCCACTTCACCAATTTCCTGACATGCTGTGCACAGCGGAGAGGTACCTCGCCCATTTTCGAATGCCCACGCTCGAGTGCGGGCCGATCTTGTTCTTATTCCATCAGCTAGAGTGACCTCCGATGGGTCAAGCACTGTGCACGGCTCATGTGGTGAGGTCCAAAGTGGCTGCAAATTACGTCGTTTGGGAAACATTGGTTGATCGGTGCTCCACCTGTTGGTGGCCTTGAGAGAGCTTCTTTAGCAATAGTGTCTGCTCTTTCATTCTCAGGGATATCAACACGGGAAGGTATCTACTGGAAGACAACATTACAGACGCATATGTTTCTATCTGTTTGATATATATGTGACTCGCATACACCTATTTTCGCAATTGCAATGCAGAAATGGTACTATTGGGGCTGTATAATATGCAGCTTTATGTTAAATTACATTACAGATTTGCCCACCCTTTTAAGGAACGTGAATATTTGGTGGCATCTGTTACAATTAGTTGTTTAAGTGTAAGTGGTTAACTAGTAAAGAGCACAAATTCAAACAGCACTACTACATAGCGATGGTCACTTCGGATGTTAATCCCAGGGAATCACCTATGGGCGATTTTTCAGTTTTTCACTGGCCTTATCGGGAGCGCCTTCCCCTAGCTCGATTAACAATGACGCTTCATACGTGGCCCAGATCCAAGCATCGCAACAACCTTGTGTGCAAGTTGTTTGTATGTTAGAACACAGCCCTTTTCTCCAGCACACTGATTGAGCAAGTTTTCAGTGTCGCTGACAGATGTTTTCGTGAGAAAACGAGGAAAGATTATTTGAGCAAATTTTGAAAAGCAATTCTTAGTGAATCGTGTGAAGGGATGCAGTCGACACATTGCAAGAAGCAGGCTAGCTCGTTCATTAAAAATTAAATTCGAGAGCTTTACGTGCCAGAATCACAATATGATTATGAAGCATGCCATCTTGGGGGACACCGGATTAATTTTCACCACCTAAGATTCATTAACATGGGACCCAATGCACGGGCATTTTTACCCTCATCAAAATACAGCTGCCGCGGCCAGGATTTGATCCGGTGACCTGGTGCTTATCAGCACAACGCCAAAGCCACTGTGCCACCACATGCCAGCTCATCCTTTTTACTGTATCTGTGTAATGTTAATAAACTAAGGAGGAAAGTAACGTTAAAGTAATCGATCACATTTTAGTAATTGCTCAGTTATTTTTGTGGGGCAGTAATTGGTAACTATAGTCAATTACATTTTTGAAAGGAGTAATTGTAATTGTAATCGCTTACCTTTTTTAATAGAGTTTTATACAATAATTACTAGAGGGAATTCTGGCACTGCGGTCGTTCAGCCACCATGGGAATGATGGGAAGTGCATGGATTTGTTTGATCTTCGTGTTCGTGGATTCAGACATTCTTGTGGCCTTGTTTCTTATGCTTTATATGTCTTCATTATCGTAAATTTCGGAGCAGTTATACTTTTCGTAGTTCAGAAGACGCTGCGAACATGCACAATCACTACTAATTGCAGTGGTTCAGCTTGTCGAGTGGGCCAAATTGAAACATGCCTAGTGTCTCATGGCAATGGCATGGCCACGATAAATTGTTCAGGGCTGTTTATTCTGCTTGTTGTGAGCGAGAGCGGATAAACATGTTCATTCCATAAATGAAACTTTGAAGAGGCGTCCTCATACATGCGTCTGTGGCGTAATAGTTTCAGTATCGGGCTTCTTTGCTAGAGGTGCTGTGTTTGAATCCTACCATCGGACAATTTTAATGATGTTTCTTTACTTATTTATTATGCTTGAAAATGACGAGTTTACAAAGTCACGACGCCGTTTGAAGCCAGAAGGGCGAAGTTTAGGCAAACACACGTACTCTCTGTAATTCCCGTGCTGGCTGAACTGCCCCCATTGCAGCTTTCGTTGACTCTAGCGCTAGAGTTACCTCTAATAGTTATTGTATGAAACTCCATGCCTTTTTTCTGTCTGCTGCATGCGCATGAAAGTGTACTAGAACAGAACGCAATCTGGCACAATCATACTAGCAGCCATTAACTCTAGTACCTGTGTGTGTTGAAGTGCAAATACTCCCGAGTTTAAACACGTGCGTTTTAAAAGCCTGCAAGAATTTATTAATCGATTGAAACTGGCGTGATTCTGGCGCAATCTGAGGCGCCATCTACGAAACGTAGCAGACGACGGGCACCGCCACCGCCCTTTCGCACACAACTTCCTGTATCTTCCTCGTCAACTTCCGGTTGTGGTAGGGCGGTGAATGTGTCGGTGTGCTTTATATGTCTGGATGTGTAGCTAGCGTAAAGTTTTTGTGTCCCCATAAATCGTAATGGATAGCCAAGGTAAAAAAGTCATTGTGTGCGACAACGGAACGGGGGTAAGTGTTCTAACCGTCCGTGCCTTTATTTTGGCGCCCGAGGCGGCGATCGCTCGCCGATGGCTCTCGGATTGTCAACGGGCCGGTGTACCTACCTTTCGCCCCAAGATGGTGGTGACTGCCCGCCCCCGTCACTTCTCACCGGGCCTGCCTTGGCGTTTGCGCTTTGCAGTTTGTCAAATGTGGTTACGCGGGATCCAACTTCCCGGCCTTCCGATTCCCGTCGCTCGTCGGGAGGCCGATTCTACGAGCCGCCCACAAGATAGGTGACATCGAAATTAAGGTGAGTCACTTGGATGTTTCGAGATGAGTGACTGTAGTAAACAAACCGTTGTTTATTTGGGTGCTTGAGCTGTCATGAAACTCGGTGGCCCGGCTTTTTGATGTCCTGTGTGCCTTGTCGCTAAGGGAATTTCGCTGCGAACGCTGTTATCAACTTCAGGGAGCGGTCTTCGCGAAGTAGTTTCCGGTGATGTCATTCCGCTGTCTGTCCGGGGGGTATGCGGTACTTGATTCAAGAATAGTTTATTCAGCTTCAAGAATTCAGGTATCATTTGGCGGTGCTTTGGTCTTTCGCCGTGTATTTACTTCAAAATATTCTTTCCCTCATCCACGCTGCAAAGGACTCTACGACAGAAACATACGTGAGTACGAGCTCCGACCTGTAGCCGTCATCCCATGATAAGAACGTTCGCACCTGCATGTGTTCATTGCGCACCTCGCAACGGTTGATGTGCTATCATCTCCAACTTGATTGCCCCCCGTCACATATTCGTGCTCACTTATCCACGGACGGGTAGCCGACATAGCCCGAGCTGTGTACTTACGTTTCCGTAGCGGTCATACCTTCACGCATGTTGAAAGCTCTGCTCGTGCAAAACGGCTTGCTAGTTTCGAAGCAGTGCCTCCATTCTGCCTGACTGGTTTCGAATCTCTTTCATTAGTACATCTGCGCGCCGGCAACGTAATTTGCATACACGACCACCCATCGCGCCGTCGGTTGCTACCGTTGAAGGAATGCATTGGCCCATGACTGTTGCTGGCCTCTCTGTCACTACTTGCGTCAGCAGGTTCTGGCGTGGTCTCTTACTGCTCGCTTGTTTGCCTTTCACCAGCACGTGCAACAAGAGAGGTTGTTGTCAGTAAACATGGCTGTCTTTTGTTTATGCATGCACGTGTGGAAGGGCATGTGCAGGGAGCAAGGTCTTTGCTAGGGGCGGGGGGGCTAGTTGTGCCGACGCATTTGAATAAAATGTTTGCGGCTGCATATCTCACCGTTATTGCTGTAACATTGTCACAGTACGACCAATTGAGACGTTCGTAAATCAATTAAAATCTGCGGCAGGTAATGTAGCTATTCTGTTAGTTTTTCTTTTTACATTGTACCAATGGTCCAAGCATCGTTTTGATTTGCCTGTGTCATCACCATAAAGGGAATAGAACCGAGTTAAAGGAATTACTATATTACACCAGCCTTAGAAACACTTGCTAAAATGTTGTACCTTGTTTCCGTCTTTCCTCTGGAACTTCTTAATACGGTTAGTGCATTTTACTTCCCGAAGTGGCACTTTGACTGCACGCTGCTGGACAGGAGAGGAAAGTGACCCTTAGCTTTGATGGTAGCGTCAACTGGCAGATCAGTATGCATGTTATGTCTGTGACATATTGAAGAAACATTGTACATAAACTTGCCAAAAACAACACAGGTACTGTTTGTCTTCCACAACACCCGTCTGCCTACACTATTTGTTGTATATGTCAAATTTCAGCTAATGAGCTCTAACCAGCACTCTTGTATTACGCATTTGTTATTTTGGTTCATACTTGTAAGACAACACTCAATACCGTCCATAATTTAGTGTGTGGCGTAAATTAATTCGTTGCAACCACATCAACATGATCATTTGTAACAATCCAATACGAGCAGCATTGCAGCCAAGGCAAGCTTACGGATAATGGCAGTTTTGATTGCAAATGACTACTTATGGCAGAGTGACAGTTATGACATTGACATAAAAAAAAAAAAAGATATTGTATTCTCAGAATTGGTGCCAACCCTGAATTGAGTGTTCTTATTTATTTTTGAAGCACTGCTGTCGAGGCTACACAGTTTGACCTAGCGAAGTGAGTTTAACGAAAGCACTAACTGATGACTGCATTCTGCATTGAGTGCCTAAACCTTGCCTTTGTGACAGCCTGTCAATGATGCCGACGGTGAAGTGCACTTGCTCAAAGTGACACAAAATTTTCTTGTCCGTCTGAGGTAATAAATATTTTGTTATCACTGCCTGTGTTGAATCGAACTGACAGCATTTGGAGCATTTTTCAAGTAACTGTGGAAATTCATTTGTAGCTTGCGTAGCTCTTCTGTTCGCTCTCACAGATTCATTGAGTGCCTGGGGTCTTTTGTTTTACACAGCAGCAGTGCATGAACCGAGTCAACTAAAGGTCCGCATGGTGGGGTGTTTATGTATTACATAGGTGGTGTTTATGTACACTGGAGGTATGTTGGTGCTAGAAACCATTATCAGCAGCAGCCTGATTTACTTCCACTGCAGGACTTCCCAGGGATGTTCACTTGCCCCATCTTGTGTCGGCTTACACCCACTGTACAGCTGCAAATTTTCCAATTTTATTGGCACTACATAATCGTCTGCCATCATTGACTCCACTTCCTTTCAAATTGGCGCACATCGCTAGTCTCGCAGACCACTTGTCGTCTGCGCTACGCATTAAGTGACCTGCCCAACTTTTCCTGATAACCCCAAATAGAATATAGCCTACACCTTTCAGCTCTCTATCAAATTCGTACCTGCATTTTTTTTGCCATTATTTTGTTCCATAGCGCACTTTGCATGTTTCTTCTCAAGTTTCTTCGTTATCCTCCAAATTTCTGGCCCATAGGCTGGCATACAGGCGGAATACAAGGATCGTACTATACTCGTGGAAGGAAATGCGTCAGTTTAAGCCTAACTAATGTGCATAAGTTCCCTTTCCCCGTCGCCGGTTTGTGTGACATCAGTGCAATTTCGGCTCGTACACTTAGATCAGAGTTCGCGTCACTTTTAGTGACCAGATTCGTATTGAAATGACATGACACCCTCAAGTAAATTGCATATACAGCTGTTCTGTTTAAAAATCTCCCTATCGCATTTGGTTCGATGAGTGCATTCTACTTGTATATTCAAGGACAATGGTAATCTGCCAATCACGACTTCACAGCGCCTGCTGTATGCCCTGCAGCCCCTTCGTGTTAAAATTATTGGGAAATATTGGATACCAAATTTACAACTGAAATTGCAAATTGAATGACCAGTGTTTCATCAGCGTTCATAACGCCTGTAACTCTAGTTCCCGGCCGTCTACAGGATGTGATGGTTGGTGATGAGGCCTCCAAGCTGCGCTCCATGCTGGAGGTGGGGTACCCCATGGAGAATGGCATCGTGCGCAACTGGGAAGACATGTGCCTGGTCTGGGACTACACCTTTGGGGAGCAGAAGCTGGCCATCGACCCGCGCGAATGCAAGGTGCTCCTAACAGAGCCGCCCATGAACCCGCTCAAGAACCGCGAGCGCATGATCGAGGTCATGTTCGAGAGGTACCAGTTCGACAGTGCCTACATTGCCATCCAGGCTGTGCTCACACTCTACGCCCAAGGTGTGTGCTTCAATTTCCCTCCTGCACATTGTGCTCTGCCGGGTTTTTAACCTGTTTTACTGCAAAATCTGGCATACAATACAAAGGTTTCTTTTTGTGGTCCTCGCAGGTCGTATTTTTTTCTAATAATGTGCTACCGCTACCTGCTGTAAATGGAGTGGGGGCATTTATTTCCACTCCTCTTATCACTCTGCGATGATAGGAAGTATGTCATTATTATTACTAATAGCAAATTAGAAATTCTGCGGTCTAACATGCCGTAACCACAATTGTGATTAGGAGGCATGCTGTAATGGGGCTCCAGAATAATTTTGACCACCTGGAGTTAAACAACTCCAGGTGGTCAAAATTATTCTGGAGCCCCAATGCTCGTCATGGGAACATATTTTTTTTTTTTCATTCTGCCTCCATTAGAATGTGGCCACCACTGCCTGGCTCAAAGTCATGACCTTGTGCTTAGCAGTGCAACACTGTAGCCACTGGGCCAGCAGGCTGGTGTTTATTATTATTATTATTATTATTATTATTATTATTATTATTATTATTATTATTATTATTATTATTATACCAGACATTCTAGTTGTTGTTTCTTGCCCTGAGCACTGTGTAGTGCCGAAGTGTTAACCGAAACCATCAGTACATTTCACCACAATTTCGAAGGTATTGTGTTTTTTTTTTGTAGTACACTGAGGTCATGGAGTGAACAAGCTCAAGTCAGCAATGGGTCGTTGCTCTCGTTCACTCTTTCCTGCAGGCCTTTACACAGGTGTGGTCGTGGACTCTGGTGATGGGGTCACCCACATCTGCCCTGTGTTTGAAGGCTTTGCCCTAAATCATTTGACTCGGAGGCTGGACATTGCGGGCCGAGACATCACGCGGTATCTCATCAAGGTATGCGCCTGATCTCTGCAAGGTGACAAATTCGAAGTGTTTGCTAGAATCATATGCTCGACAAGGTCCCTTGGAATTACCGATCAGTTATGTCATCGGGAAGCGTAACCAGCTGCGAGCTGCAGTAAACATTAAGCTTCCACACTGGACTTCCAGCTCTGTCACGACTGTGATGGTGGATGCATGTACGCGGTGAAGGACCTAAGCTTTAAATCTGCCTGCCATTCATGGACACAAAAATAAGCAATTCTTCCTACCGACTTGTGCTCATGTTAGTACATGTCTGATCCTCTCATTTCACAAAATTTAATATTCCAAAGCTTATGACAAGACTTTAAGATAAGCTTGAAAATGGAGAGTTGTCGATGGTGCTTGTGGGAGCGACAGAAGACAAGGCTTGCCTGATTTGCTTCCTCCTGTTGCAGCTGCTGCTATTACGTGGCTACGTGTTCAACCATTCAGCCGACTTTGAGACAGTGCGCATGATCAAGGAGAAGCTCTGCTACGTCAGTTACAATGTGGAGCAGGAGCAGAAGTTGGCCCTGGAGACAACCTTCCTGGTGGAGTCATACACTGTGAGCATCATTTAATCCTGCATCAACAAAATTTGCTGGAACATAACCCCGCATATTGCCTGCTTGTACAAGGCTAGCAAGTTCCAAAATATCCTCATATGCTTTTGCACTGAAATTGCATAAAATACTGCTACATTACACTTGTATGGGTGCCATCACTTTTGTTAACAAAAACAACCAAGCACCAAAAACAATCGAGCGTGCCAGAAACACGTCATGGCCGCCATCTTGTTTGTTGATTACCAGTTTGAAGTGGCACACATGTTGCTACAGACATATGACAACAGTTCTTGCACACGTAGTGCAGTGCGTAACGTGCGCCTTGGTGAGAAAAATGCACCAAAAACAAGGAAATCTACATCTTGCCGACGTAGAATGGCATATGGCGCTTGAGATGGCAGTCACAGCATGGAATGCCATGCTTCGGGCTGTGATTGAGCGATAATCCGCATCCCTTACCTCCAAGAATGCTGGTTTTGGTGCCACCCGACAGGCATCGTGTGCGGATTCGGTGCCGGACGTAGATTTGCATGAAGAGCCCATAATATTGTTCAGTTGCCTTCGAATATGCGAGGTACGATCACGTTCGCACTCCGCACCAGACGCGTAGGTGCCTACGCGCGACAGCGTGTGGTGGAGAAATGCTGATGCATGCATGGTGTGCTCTTTCTCCGTGCCTGGTGCAGAGTTATGCAAAATCTTGCAAAAGTGATTGTATTTCTGAAAGCAGTTGGCCGAGAATACTACTCCACGGCAGTGTTACCACTGCTGATTGATGCATTTGGCGCACTTGTACTGTCAGCAGTGCGGTTCTATATCCTCGAGCAAAGCTTGCCAAAGTAGGCTAATGGAATTTTGACAGTAAATTTTCGTTCTGCAATGCATTTTATCTGTGCTCTTTCATTTCGCAACAACGAAATTCTCACAAAAGCGATTTTTTTCGCATTCCCCGCCGATTTCGTTATTGTGAGGTTCAACTGTATATGTCATTCCCCCGTCTTGGAGCGTGGCACCCACGAGAAGGGCAAACAGTGTTTAGCTTGAAATTTAAGCTCTTTCCGCGGTGCATAGCGAGGTAATTCTTAGCAAACGCTATCATGGGCGCGCATTGTGTGCTTTGCGCTTGTCAGCTCAAAATGGTCAGACCTGGTGAGGGGGCCCTTTAAGGGATTAATGTTGGAGGTAAGGGACGAGTGCGCAAGAAATTGTTGGGTTAACATATTTCTGACCAAGAACACTAACAATGTTCCGATTTCGCTGTTTCAGTTTGAATTTTCTTGCTTATGTTTTCACCATTGGTGATGCCATGCTTGTTGACAGCGTGCTACCTTAGTGTTCTGTGTCGTTTCCCTTACTTCCATGTGTGCGTGCAGCTTCCAGACGGTCGCACCATCAAGCTGGGCGGCGAGCGCTTTGAGGCGCCGGAGGCCCTGTTCCAGCCACACCTTATCAACGTGGAGGGGCTGGGCATTGCGGAGCTGCTCTTCCAGACGATCCAGAGTGCGGCGATGGACGTGCGAACGAAGCTGTACAAGTACATCATCCTGTCGGGGGGCTCGACCATGTACCCGGGTCTGCCGAGCCGTCTTGAGCGCGAGATCAAGCAGCTCTACCTGGAGCGCGTGCTCCGGGGGGACACGGAGAAGCTCATGGTACGGCACGCACTTCAGTGCTTGGCAGTTGCATTTGTGGAGCATTGGGCATTCCGTGGATGGGTGCAAAAGCAGCTTGAAGGACACGAAAGACAACCATGAAGTTAATTTAGAGTGTTTGATCACCCTTCTAGCAACCTCGAAACATTTGTTTTATGCCAGGAGGTGGCTAAAAAGGAATCGTTGACAGTAGGGGCTGCGCAATAGGTAATGTTCAAATTGAAGCCTTGAGTGAGCACTTACTTGGAATAACAGTAACGCATATCGAAGGCTATGCTTGTGCAAGCTGCTTGTGCAACTGCAGGAGCCAGAAATCTTCCACAATTGAAATTGTTCACAAGTATGGTTCTTTTTTTATTATTAATGTTGTTGTGCAGCCGACCTGGAAATCTGAGGCTATGCTCAGCTGTGTGCTGCGGCCGGCTTTGAGTCAGAAGCCTGCACAGAGAGGGTGCATAGTGTTGACAGGTTGCACCATATTTTGTATTGATATGCAACAAAATTAGCCTTTCTATCGTCAGTGGTTGATTAAAGCTTGCCAATGAATAGTGGGGCATGTTGTGTCATGCCACTGCTACCACATCTTCACAGTGGTAGCACCAATCCTATCCTATGTGTATGTCATTTTCTTACTTACAGAAGCTTTGTTCTCCACAAAAGTGATGCTGTAAAAAGTAGACACAGGAGAGTGCACTTGAATAATGTCTGTGTGCGGGCCACACCGTTGGTTTTGGGGTGCTGTTTTGCCAAGCAGTGTCAGACAACACAGCTGGACAACACATTGCTGTACCAAAGCAGTGACAATTGTTAGGATACATGTTCTCATTGTTTATCCTGATGATTATTGTTGTTGCTTTGTTGTGGCATCGTTGCGCCCATTGCGACAGTGCCCCCTAATCAAAGAAAGCACCAGAAGCTTCGTACTGCGTAGAATGAGGTGCTGTTTTGTTTTATTTTGTGGCAGCCATAGCAAAGAGATAATGCTTAGCTAAAAAAAAAAAAGCTTATGAAATTTGTGTGACTCTGTCCTGGTAGTTATGGGTGTGATTGGGGAAAAAATAAATAGAAAAAAGGACACCAGGAAATTGGTTTTGTTGCAGTTTGTCTTAAGGGCCCAGCAAGTCTGCTTCAATGTCCTGTGAAGCTAGTGTTTTAGCTGCGAAGCTAGCCTTGGGTAGTTGGCATTCGATATCTTGCCCCTTGTGGTTTTCTGCCCCAAAATTGGCTCAGAGTTCTTCTTGAGTCACAGTTGTGTGCGGTACCCGACAGTTTACTAAACGAATTTTCCTTTTTTTGTCCCCTACCCCCTCCCTTCCTTTTTCCTTGCCACTCACTCCTGAGCAGAAGTTCAAGATCCGTATCGAGGACCCTCCCCGACGCAAGGACATGGTCTTCATCGGAGGTTCGGTCTTGGCCGAAGTGATGAAGGACAACGACAAGTTCTGGATGAGCCGCAGCGAGTACGAGGAGAAAGGCGTGCGCGTGCTGGACAAGCTACTGCCCGGTGCTGCCATCATGTAACCGGCACTTCCTTCACATTGCCGGCACTTCCATCTGCATTCGCTGCACAGCGATGCTCAGGGGCGCCGCAGGCGTGCCGGCAGAACGGGTGCGTCCTTTGAAGCTGTGATGTGCAGAAGCGAGCACCTTGTTTATGCCATCGATGGCACGTGTGGGGGGCAGTTTTCGGCACTGCGGCGAGCCCAGTGCAATCTGCACGCTTCGCAGAAAAGCACGTCGTCCCCGAGCGGTCGTGGCTTGTGGGTGCGGCAACAGCGGTCTCTCGCTCCAGAGCATCGCGCAACTACTGTTGCACGCAACAGGTGTGAAGGCTTGCAGTATTTTGACACCTTTGCATCGATGGCTCCCAAAGGTTGCAGTGGTTACACACTAGCGTTTCCATTGCAGAAGCATGGGTGGGCTCTTCTGTCTTGCTAAAGTTGCCGAGGCTGTTCGCTTTGACCATCCCCGACGGACCATCTTTGACAGCGTTCAGCTGTGGCGCGCCGCGCTGTCTGCCATTCCTAAACCCGAGGTTGTAAAGTTGACGTAGCCCCTTGTTGGAGCTCTCGTGCGACGTGGCGTCGTTGTTAGGTAATTCAACGACGTCTCCACGAGAGGAGTTTGTGGCTCTGATAATTCGGGATCTCCACGCATGTGAATGCGCATCACTTAGTATTCTCGTAGCGCCTCACTGCTGCGAGATAATTCTTGCTTGCCCCCACTTCTTGAGTGTGCTTTTTTCGGGCTGGCCTCCTGACACTGCCGGTGCCATTGTTAAATGTTGTTCCAATGACGAATCCTTCTTTTGCGTAGCTTCGCTTTGTAATCGCCAATTTATATTCTAGATCGACTTCCATCTCTATTGATTAGGTGGTCGGAGTGATATAATACTTTTAGACTAGCGAGCACAAGTTGTTACGCGCCATTTCAACGCGGCGTGCGGTTAATTCGTTCGAGCCTCCTTGAGCTGTACATATGGTTGTTCCGCCCCAGGAATCACATGGAACCCTGCGAGTGTGTGTAAGTAGGGTTCAGTCACATTTGCTGGCAAATGAACTTGCACGCCTGTTCCCTCGTTGGCACCTGTGCTGCTTTGCAGCAAGGCAAATTAGTGTACAACTTGTAATATAATGTACAATAATCCGAATGGACTAGCGGTTTGTGGTTAGAACGTATGTTGGGACTTCCCCCTGTTTGAATATGTCTGGTCATTTCATTCCCTCGGTCGGCTTTTTTCAGTGGCCGGTGGTTTTTTTGCGAAGACCATTACCACTCCTGTTGTGATTCAGCAGCAAGCGCTTCAAGCTGCTTGCACATTATTTTAGAAAAAAAAGTTTTTTTTTTCCATTTATTATTTTGGAGCACACATGAATTGTGCTCCAGAGAACACTTCTTTGAGAATGATTGCATTGTTCATTTTATTTTATAATAAACATTCACTTGCAGATCAATGGGTGTCATTCATTTGTCCTATGTGAGTGCGGCACGAAGCAGACCGCACCCTCTACCATTGAACATAAGTGATGGTGAATAAACTGGTTTTAGTGCCCAAAATGGGCATTAATGGAAAGGAGTTAATCAAACCGCATAAATAACTTTCAGAGCTCCCCCCTGCTTTTTACTAGACAATATACATTGAAGGAATAGTTCCTCGATGGAACGCTGAGAGAGTGAGGGAGGTCGACTTGGCATGTGGTGATACCGACCGAATAATGTTCGTCTATGCCAGGCACAGAGGACTAAAGGGTCGACAAGATGGAGCGCGGGATATGTGCATATGCGGTTCCGAGTCCCTAGGTGCTTGACAAAGCAAAGGGCGACCAGCCACGTCAAACGTGCACAAGTGTGGGCTTCATTCCTCATGGCACAGTGTTGCTAGATCACCCTCAGTGGAAACATACCTGTTTGGGTTTGAGATCAGTTTATTCATGACTTTACATCTTTTAGTTTATTTATACTAGAGGTACTACATTGCCAATTGAGAAACGCTCGGTTTGCATGTGCACATTGTTAACCAGTTCTGGAAGTTTACATGCCAGCGACATGTCCTCGGCGCACAGGCTGCTACTTCTGTAGCGTGTCATGAGCATATGCCCAAAATTGGGCATTGCCTACCAGCCGCATGGCCCATTTGTCTCCGCTCGCTGAGACGCGTAGGACAAACGCACAGTGTTGCAGACGCGAGTCGTGTCGCCGGGTGCATACGATTAGCACCGCATGGTTGGACCTTAAGTCGATGGCGGGCGCGGTCCCACAAACAGAAGCGCATCTGAGCAATCGTGTTTGCAGATTCCAGTTCCACTCTCAAAAGCTGAACGGAACGCCTTCCGCAGGTTTCATGCACGGCCAGCTTGCACCCGCAGCCAAAAGGCAGGAAGCAAGTTCCTTGTACGGCCAAGTTATCCATGCTATCGGTTCATGTTATTTTCGCACATATTGTTCTGTTGCAATAAAGGGAAAGTTAGAGGGGCGCAGGTTTTCCACGTGTGTTAATGCACCAAGTAATCCTGCAGCGTTTGACAGCACTTTTGGTTTCTTGTAGCAGACGCTGGGTGGTATCGGCATAGCTCCCACGTACGGCGCTACCACATTTGTCCAAATTCGGAAGAGGAGGAAAATAAGTCAAATTTAACCCTCACTGGTGTTGCTGTTGTAAATGAGATGTTAACGTAAGCCTAAATTAACGTAGATGAGAAGGTGGCACCTTTTTCATGAGCAGTCTTACTTGCACACACTGTGCCTCTGCAGCTTTCGCTTCATTTGCACAGAAAGTTGCAAGTGCAGCATCTAACACATGCACCATCTCACACAGCCGCAAAACTTCAACACTGACTCTCTCTGTGCCGCTTGCGTGGTGTACGGGAAAGTTGAATGCCAGAACATGTGAAAGTCATGCTGGGAAAACAAATGTTGGACAACTGAGCGACAAGGCGTAGATAACTTTTACCGTACGCTTCTGCTGTCTCTCTCTATAATGTGTCTCCGAAGCTTTGAGATTGTGCGATCTTCGGTACTAGGCATGTGCGAGGACAGTACACACGCAGCCACCAGCCATCTCGGCTCACCCAAGCGTTGTCCCTGCTGGAGATTTACCTCCAAGATGAAACGCGGCAACGCACGGCTGGGCTAGAGGAGCAGATGCGTATCACCTGCCACCCCCGTCCCCCCCAACCCCTTGGTGTGCATCAATCTACCATCCTTCTCGACTCACTCTTGCTCGCTTCCCCTCGCACCCACAGCACATGGCATCTGATATGATCTTATCGCCCTTGGACTTCATGTGGAACATCCCGATGAAAATTTGCCTGGAGTGTCCATATAATTGCTATCGCGATAATAAAGGCAATGAAGCATCTTCAGCCATTTGTGAGGCAGTGATACATGGCCCTGCTGGTGAAGAGAGTTTCTGGGTTAGCCACTTGCAACATAAAGCATGTTCTGCAAAAGTCAGATTTCTAATACAAAGCAGGTGCTTCCGTAAAATCTAGATTGCATGACTATTGGCTCAATATAGAGACTACAATATAAACTGCGTGCACTTCGAAGTCTAAAGTGTTAGACAATGCACAATCTTGGCTTGTGCACATACTCTACATGCACTTTTGCTTGTGAATGTCAAAAGAGCCATTGCCTTAAAAGTCTGCTACCTATGGCTAGTGATTGCTGCAATCTGAAGTCATTCTCTTTATCCGGGAATGTGAAAGTGGTTTTGCCCCACCTTCCTTAGTGTTGCTTTCTTGCATATATCGATGATCGAATACGCTAAAGTTGTGTGCAGAGAGCCGCGGAGTCCAGTAATACAGTCACTTGGTGTATAGTGTAGCAATGTATCACTTCAGTGCTTGCTTATCCTCGTTAACTGAAATGTTGTTGGTCATGCTTTCCTCATGGGGTGTTCTCCCGCTATAACGAAACTAAAAATGTGTGGTATCGGTCATACAGCAGCAAATGAATTATTTGAGGGCAAATACACTCGCCAACCATTTTCAGAGATTCGTGATCTTTCAGACCTGCACAATTTTTCACACGCAATCGATCCGTGCACACAATGTAGCAAACGCAAAGGCTGTGAAAAGTGTTGACTCTCCACCAAACTTTACACCATACTCCCGACAAAAACAAAGCGATTTGATAGTGGCACTGGTGAAGCCTAGTGGCACAGCGGCTCTGCCGAAAATTTGCCGACGACAGGAAAACCACTGGTGGTGGGTAGTTTGCCGTCAAAACTATGATCGTACCGGAAGACCACCGGCAACCGAGCACGAGATTGCAGCCACGATTAGGCTGATGGTTGTATGTAGTAGAGAAGTTCAGGTCCGTGTGCAGCTCCCTCTGTGTCCGGAAAATTGGGCAACAACTGTGCTAAGCAGCAGGAGGTGGGCTCAGCAAGAGCAACTTGAAAAGCCACATGTGCGTGCACATTTTCTTTAGTCAGTGGCATGGAACGGTTTGACAGCAGCGGGTAAGCCAACGTGCCGATCCCTTGTGATCATGTCGATCACACTGCATATTATCGATGGTGCAAAGCGTGTGTATGTAATATGTTCCCATGTTATCTGCCGGCACATCAATTAAGCCACTGACAGGGATCAAGCACGCATTCCTTTCGCATAGACCCGATTGATAACCTTTTCTTTTGCCACGAGCTCAGCATGTACTAGTTAAACCTTGATATAATGAAGTCCGTAAAATGGCAATTTCCTTTGTTATATCGAAATTTCATTATATTGAAAGTCGATCTTTTATGCAAATAAATAGAGTCACTGATGGAATTTTCTCACATGGAAGGGGCCACAAAATTTTCTTTATTATAGGGCGATCGAAAAATAAAAATCGGATTTGAATGAGGAAAAAAAATTATTTTGTTAAATTTGAGTTGGCGACGAAAGATGTGGATTTGTGCAGTCTTCAGAATATTTTCACACCAGCGGTACAAAGCAAAGCCAGCCACACTAACCGTAACTGAGCAAACAAACACGGCAAATGATGAAAGTGAACACATAATGCAGCGAGCGATGAAAGACGGCAATAGCGAAGAGAGCACGAGGAGAAGTGGAAAAGGAGGGTACGGTGAAAGCCAGAGAAGGAAAGCATAGTGCCACGCAAGACGGGCTTTGTGGCGATGATGGCACCAGAGTAGTGCGTGTTGTCTATATGGAAACAAAGCATTGCATGAGTGGAGGTCTGTTTGCGGTGGTTGCTGTGAATCGTGCCCACATGTCCCACCCACGCGCCGCCTCTCGAGATCTCCCGATTAGCGAGGCAGTTGCGCCACACTTCGCTCCATTTGCAACGTGCCATGCAAGACAGATTGTCTGCACCAACTAACATATCGCAAAATGCAAACGTATACAGTTGCGCTCAAACCTCACATTAGGGAGTATCGGAATCGCCGGTAAATTTTTTTTTTACATAGTAATACACATATAGAATAAAGCGCAACCACCCAATAATATAAGAACTGACATTAAGCAATAAATGTGTAGTACTTAATAACAGCCAATTGACGTACAGTAATCTTGTATACATCCAAACTACCAAAGCTTCACTGCCACTTCACGTCACATACCGTTTTTTGCAACTTTCTGTTCCAATTTAAAATTATAATTTCTACTTAAATCCCAAACAGCACACTGGATTATATCACTATACATCATGATCATTTCATATCCAACATCTCGCAACACGTTCTCGCTAGTTGTCAGGCCATTAATGCATATACTAAATGATTTACCGTGCAACATTACTGTTAAAGTTTACTTGTAAGCTGATGATTGGGTATGTGCCATACTATCAAACATAACTGATCTCAACATCTTTAATGATTCATTGGATAATTCTGGTCATTGCAAGACTTGGAAGATGTTAATTCGTTTGCTAAATTAAATGGTAACTAATTAATGTTAAAACAGCTTGTGTCAATTACGAAACGCCCTTTCCCATTTCCATTCACTTACTCATTTAATTGTTCTCTGCTAGGTAATGTGTCGCAGCATGCATACCTTGGTCTTCCTTTCTCAAAGAATTTGTCTTGGTCTAATCAGTGTATAACAGCTGCGTCTTACCAGTACTCACGTACAGGGCGGAAACCTGGAGGCTTACGAAAAGGGTTCTACTTAAATTGAGGACGATGCAACCAGCTATGGAAAGAAGAATGATGGGTGTAACGTTAAGGGATAGGAAAAGAGCAGATTGGGTGAGGGAACAAACGCGAGTTAATGACATCTTAGTTGAAATCAAGAAAAAGAAATGGGCATGGGCAGGACATGTAATGAGGAGGGAAGATAACCGATGGTCATTAAGGGTTACGGATTGCATTCCAAGGGAAGGGAAGCGTAGCAGGGGGCGGCAGAAAGTTAGGTGTGCAGATGAGATTAAGAAGTTTGCAGGGACAACATGGCCACAATTAGTACATGACCAGGGTAGTTGGAGAAGTATGGTAGAGGCCTTTGCCCTGCAGTGGGCGTAACTGCAGTGGGCGCTGGTGGTGATGATGATCACAAAGAACAGACGAGCAATGGCACACCTAAAAAGCTAGGCTATGTGCAACATACCCAACATTCAGCCCCCTGTTAATACAATGTTCCTCACCTGTAAAACACATATGAGTAGGGGTGTGCGAATACAGTGAAAGCTCGTTAATTCGAACTTCAATAATTCGAATTTATGGATAATTCGAACTGTACGATTTGGTCCAGCCAAGCTCCACAGAAGTTTATGTATAAAAAAGTCCGTTAATTCGAACGCGAGAAGGTTCCCTCACGGATAATTCGAACTACGCTCGCCTGACACACGGCCAGAGAAGCGCGCCTACTGCCTACACACAAGGCTGTATTGCCTCAGAAACGGAGAGAACGGCGAGAGAAGACAAAATCGGAAAAAAATCTAACCGACGCGGGGTCAGCCAGAAGGCAGCGGCGGCTGCCGCCTCTCTGTTCTACGTAACCTCCGAGACTTCTTGCCGTTGCGAATCTCGGAGGCTTTGCAAATCTTGTACAGCTGCTAATGTTGTGTGGAGATGGCACGGCGAGCTCCAAAACACAGCGAATCAAGTACGTCGCAGCTGCGCTTGCAATCAAGAACCAACGAATGAGGGCCTTCGCCACCTTCACATATTCAGCGTCTTTGTCTCGGCAGTCTTCATCGGTTGTGCACCTCTGTTTTCAGCTTAGGAGGTATCGGCCGTCGCGATTCGTTGTGATGGTGTTAAGCCTCGGCTAACGTTCGTTTCGGTGGATATCGGTGGTGTGGCACAGTCGGACCCAGAGCTTCGACTTGAAGATGGCGTGTGCCCGCGGCACACGCCATCACTTTCTGACGCGCCAAATTTCTGACATGCCCTACTGCTTCCAAATCGCAGTGTACTGTTGCCCTCCTTCACTTTCGTTAGTTCGAACTTTCGTTAATTCGAACTGAAGCGTCTTCCCCTTGCAGTTCGAATTAACGAGCTTTTACTGTATTGAAATTTTCGAATACGAATCGAATACGAATAAAGCGAAAAACTGTCTTAGAATATTGAATCGAATATAGAATATATGTGTAGTATTAAAAAATTGCAAAACGAGGTAACAATAGCTTTATTACCCTCTTAAAAATAATATTGCATTTTACGAGGCTGCTTCAGGTTAAAGAGGCACTCATTATAGGTAATGCACTCAGGTAATGGCAGGTAGTGCTCTGTCAGGTAAACGCTTGTTACAGATTATCGCGAAGGAAAATTGACTGCTCAACATGTTCAGAAAGTAAGGGCTCTCTATGCACTGTGACAACATTTGTCCAGGTAACATTTTCTAGGTGCATATTTTATTGCGCATACTTACACAGCCCGAAAGTACATCATATATTGTTATGAAAGAGCCCTGGAATAAAGCTTGGTAAAAAAAAAAATTGAAACTGATCATGTCTCACGGGCCTGATGCAGATAGACTGGAACAGAGCATGCACATTCATAGTAAGGTTCGTTACAGCACTTACGGTCACAGTGCTGTAACGCTGTGTCGTCGTTTTGTACCTTCTTTTGTCCCTGTTTTGTGTTTCGCTGTAATGAACCTTACTATGAATCCCAACAAACTGGCCCAACTTGCCAGCTTGATGCAGAGCATACAGATAATGAGCGGATCATGTGAAGCTCTCAGTGAATAAACAGGTTTTTAGGAGAATGTGGAGCAAGCATATAATTCGTTAATTGCTAAATTATTCACAGTCTGTCTGAATATTCGCCGTTCCGACCATTATTCGGCCGTCCTCGAATATTCGGGAATTTACGAATACGCATTTCTCGAATCGAATACGCTTCGAATATGGGAAAATGTTCGATTCGTATTCGAAATTTCGAATGTTCGCACACCCCTACATATGAGCCTTTGTATTTGCCCGGTAGCTGAGTATGGCTTGTTTGTATGGAACCCACACAAATAATCTGATATTGACAAAATTGAATCTGTTTCAAAGAAAAGCCGTACATTTCATTTACGTCCTAGCCAGCATTTTTAATGAAAAAGTGTGATTACAATCAATGCAATACGGCATCTCAAGGCACGCTAAGTATGCAGGGTTTGTTCCGTCTTCTTTTTGTATCTAACCACGTATAAGGGGTTCACGACGGCCATGTCCGCACATGCATGACAGAATTTTCGTAAATTGTCATTTGATGCAACTTAATCGAGTGGAATGGCAGGTGCCCTCTTCCGATGAGGCAGCTGCATGCTAACAATGTCACTGTGGTGGTGGTGATCGCAAGTACAGGGATATCTGTAGCACCTGTACAGCTTTTGTGAAAAGTTGCGAAGCCACTCTGTCTTTTGACTGGAGTTGTCATTTGGCCAAGTCATGGGGTCCCTGTGAAAGTTCCTACTGTTTAAAAGCTCGGATGGATTGTAGCAGCAGTTCTTGTTACACCGATGAGGTTGGAGCAGGGCCTTGCCACAGAGCTCAGCAACAGCTCATCAAGATGTGTGCAGTGGATTTGGAATTTTTTACAAAAGCTGTGCTTTATGGTAGCCCAGTGGCTACAGCGTTGTGCTGCTCAGCTCGAGGGTTCGATGCCAGCCACGGCAGCCGCCTTTCGATGGGCGTGGGATGCAAAAACGATTGTGTATACTTGGATTCAGATGCACACTAAAGAACCCCAGGTGGTCAAAATGAATACCGAATCCTCCACTATGGCGTGCCTCATAATCGTATTGTGGCTTTGGTATGTAGAAACCCGAGGATTTTAATTAAATTTAATCGTGCATTACTGTGCTGAATAATATGCACGTGAGGCAGTTAGGTAGAGTTAGGCAGAGTCGCAACCCACAAAGTTGCGACTCTGATAGAACACACAACAGTTTTGTAATGCAAAGTTCCACTGGTCACTTTAATTCACTCACACACTTCACACAAATAGCTTTGGCTGCACACCAGGAACATACAACAAAAACATGCATGCTATTCAATAATTTACGAGTGGCAGGCACATTCTTAAACGGCCTCCCTCCATTTCATTTTCCGCTAGCCGAATGATACATTCACCATGCTCAATTCGTTTCTGCTAGCGCCCCCCCCCCCATCTCTACGCACAGACATTCATTCATTTTTTGTCATAAAGGACTGACTATGCTCAGTTTTACGACCTATTGCAACACGTGCTAGCAGACCTGCATGTGCAATTTCAGCTCCGAGTCTCCAACATCGCTGGAGGTCTCTAAATGCATACACATCTACAGTTTTACACCTCCTCAGTAGACAATTCCTGGGATTGTCTACTGAGGATGTGTATTACAGCAAAGGCTATTACAGCGAAATATTTTTATAATCTTGCATCCGCGCCCCCACGAAAAAAATGGCTCTCAGATTCCAAAAACTACGACCGTAATGTATCGGTTAGACCCCAACTCCCCAGCCATGCTCCCCATAATATGTTGTTCACGTTAACTCGAAGTGTCGCATGATCATCTGTCGTACTGTCTTCCTCCTCCCCGGCCTCCCCTTCCCCCTCTGTAGCCTCCTCTCCCTCCCCCGCCACTGTGTCCATCTCTCTGGCCATAGTTATCCTGCTTGTAGCCGCCACCTCCGTAGCCTCCTTGCTGACCGCCTCCATAGCTGTCTTGCTGCCTGTAGCCGCCGCCACCACCGCCACGGTAGCCTCCGTCCCGACCGTGTCCTCCCCTGGAATCTCTCTGGTCCCTCTGGCCATAGCCACCGCCGCCGTAGCCCCCGTCGCCTCGTCCGTCTCCGCCTCTCCTCTGGTCATCCCAGCCGGCACCTTGAACGCGGCCGGTTGAGTAGCTTGTCCCACCTCCGCGGCCTGCAGGAATTTCGTACATAGTCATGAGTGCACTCAGAGGGAATACCAAAATTGTTTTTAAGCATTGATTATTCGTCATCTGTGGGTTCGAATCTGACATGCGAATGAGCATCGTTGAACATTCGCACTGAGCGCTTTCTTGCAGGGCATACATGTGTTTAGCCTCTACAGCCTTGTCAAAGCATTAGGGCTGTTCTTTATCATACTGCTCGAGCAGATACGCTCCAATGCACTGGCAAGTCGGGCAAAGAAACATTGCTGGAAGTTGCTTGCTTTTTTTCACGTTTATTCAGGCGTGCTTCCAACTATACATAGTATTACTACTGTAACACTTGGATCTCCAGTCTCATTGTCACTGATACTTGATACAGTTATGTCAATGGGAGGATATTGGCATTCTCTAGAAGGCCACAGTGAAATGCCAATATAGAACACCAGCAGACTTCTGCAGCTTCGCAGAATCACAACACAATACACAGTGAAGCTGTTAGTGCTTGTTCACACTTGAATGTCTGCTGTTTACACATACTATTTTGTTTGTGTCTTGTTTATGTTTTCAAGTGCTTCTAGTTGCGACAGGTTCACTGCAATATATTTGTGGCTTCTTATGGACTGCAGTAAAACATTGTATCAGGCCAGCTTGTGCATGTCGGCTTTAGACCTGCGCTCGTGCCTGCTTTTTCGGTGCCCATCTTCTGTCCACGTTTCATAGTGTAGTTTTTACTTAAGTTGTTATAGACGTTTACTTTAAATAATTTATGAGTATGTGACCAATTGCTGAACATCTGTATGACCTATTACATCTAAACACAAAATGGGGCAATTGATTCCATAGGGGAACATCACACAAGAAAGCTCTTTGTGGTTCAAGCAAACCCTCACGTTTCTTGCTGCTTCAATAGTGTGTTTGCAAATCAGTACAAACTTACACCTTGGCTCTTCTCGTTTGCTGGACCTTAGTAGCTACAGAACTAGGACAATGGTTTTAACCACGTTTGACTAAACCTGTGGGTGGCATTTCTGCTTCAACCAAATTTCAATGGCATTAGCTCATGCAAGCTGTTCAGTCAGTTGGCACCAACTTAAGTTTAAGCATTGACCAAAATATGGGGCCTTTTTTTTTCCCCAATTGATATGCTTTTTGAGAAACCGGAGAAATAAAGCATTGTTCAGGACCACCAATGTCTACTGAGTAGTAAATCTGAGGAAAGCTTTCATAATCACCATCATTTATTGGACCCTTAAGGACCCTTTACAGGGTATTACATAAGGGGGGGGGGGGCGTCATCATAGACATACACAAGTCAAAGATGTTACAACAAGAATGAATTGAAATAATGCAGGTTAAGTAATGCAGCAAAACAAAATAGGAGTACAGGCGACTTCAAATGCAACAACACTTGGAATGAAAAGAGAAATCGTTCAATTGTAATTTCCAAAATGTGAAAGCAACCACTCTTTAAATTTTTCAGGATCATGCTCCATGGCAATCGCATCTGGGAGTTCATTCCATTCCTGGATTGCTGTGGGTAAAAATGATTTATTGAAGGCAGAAGTTGATCCATACAGGCGCTGTAAACTGAGTGAATTGAACAGGCGTCGTGACGAATGTGCTGGTGGTAGAAGAAGTGATTTGCGCAGATGTTGAAAATGGTAGTACAGCTTGTGGAATAAGCATAGACGTGCCATCTTGCGTCGATAGACTAATGTGGGTAGATTGGGCAATGACTTGATAGTAGTTTTGTAGCATACAGCATGTCACAATACACAATATACAGCAAGCCAGCCATGTCACAATTTTAATGCTTGAATTCCAGGAAACCAGAACTGAAACCACTCGCTAGAAGAAAGCTTGCGAAAACAACAATTTGGAATGTGTTGGGAAACTTGCATTACGCAAGGTTACTGAATGGCCAATCTGCAATTAACATCACATGTGCTCCGAATAGCATATAGAGTAAAACATTGTTAATACGTAGTTAGCGGGGAACGCGGATCAGGGACACACTAAGCGACACACTAATTAACTGACTGGCAGACGGACGGCCAGAAAATAACTACGTTTTAATCCTCACTCAAACACACATGCAGACAAGTTTTATTTACGAGCAGGCAGCAAAAAAATCTGATTTTCACTTGCCACCGTGCCGGCCTGCCAGCCATGATAGTGTCCTCAAATTATGCAACACCACGAGCCAGTTTCTCCGTCAGGCCCCACTTCTGTGCGGACGCCCTCATGAGAGCCATCATCCACTTCCACATCGCCACGGTGACGACGTGGAAGGGCCAAAAGCTACGGGAGCAGGAAACGTGCCATGGCCACCATCTATGGTTTGCGTGCACAACATTTCACCAATTCCGCGCTTGCAGGCACCGAAAAATTTTGTAGATACTGCGCACCAACCGTTCCGCATGCAGTAGGCGACTACGAAAGCAGTCAGCCAATATATTAGGTTCAATGGCGACAGGGTGGGGAATTCATCACGACTGTATTTAAACCAGAATTCCTTATTAAGTGGGTATATATTAACGAAGTTTTACTCTACAAACTATTAGCTACTGATGGCGTTCACTGCCATTATCACAGCGTAACGAGAACTAAATCAAGGTCAAAGCGAAGGAAGGCAGGAATGCAAGGCCATTCCAAGGTTGCCTTTATTAGGCAGCAAGTACAAGATTTTAAATTTTGTATTTAATTATGCGTTTTCTTCTTTTTTGCGAGAGTCTGTGTGCAGTGCATGCGTCTAAGAGTGCTCTGCAAGGCATCGTCCTTTTGCTTTTGATGTGACCTCAGGTAGTCAGGCTTCAGAAAAGCGGCCACACTCGACTTCACCAGTGGAGTTTGGTTTCTCGCTTTCATCTCTATTGTCAGCCATGTGGACAGTTGCCAGTGGCCTCTTTTTGTGTGCTGTATTATGCAGGTGAGAGAAAAAGCCAACGGAGCAGCAGGAGCTTTACGGTACTGTATCAGACACTTCATCACAGCATGTGACTACATTCAAAACTCATGTTTCCGTTGGAAGATGCTGCCCTGCTACATGCAGAGGTTGACAATCTGAGGATCGTAGATAGCATGTCTTTCAGGAATGTGCTTTTCTTTGTGAAGCAGTTTCCACCCACGCTGCTGCAATGGATGAAAGAGACTCGTACCAAAGCTCTTGATGCTTTATAAATAGAGTTTGTAAAGCTACAGGTTTACAGCATTTCTGCAGACATATTGAACAAAGAATGAGCAGACACTCAGTGGACAGCTGTCTGGCAGCTGAGAGGTCCAGATGGGCTGCTAAAGTCCAGCCGAATTTCTGAAGTGATACTGGGTATTTCGTAGACACAGTAAAACCTTGTTAAACCGTACCCGCTTAAACAGTAGTTTCATTTTAAAAGTGGTAAAGTCAAATCCGCGACTCAGCGGCTATTGAACATAATGTGTTTTGTATCCGTATAAACCGTACCAGCTTATTGCGTACGCATTGATTAACACATGGCGGTTCCACTTTCCGTTACGTAATCGCGGCGGAGTGTCGTCTGCATCGGGCAGCCCGGCAGAACAACAAACCTCAGAGATCAGAACAACGGCCTCCAAGCGCCCTGTGCGTTTACGCGTGAAGATACATCAACATCATTTCATCGTCGTGCAAGCTAAGACTCGTGTCATGCTGAAGCTCGGATAAAAAACATCAGCTGCTCAGCATAGAAGAAAAATTGGACATTGTTTGTGCTGTCGAATGTGGCACGAAAAAGTCGGCGATGGCACGCAACAGGGATCCACGGTGTGTGGCATTTGGAATGCGAAGTTGCTTGGCAGCGCTGCTGCGGCTGCAAAACGATGTCGGCTACGAGGTTCGACATTTCGCCATCGTTGCCTCTGTGGTTGCCAGTGTTGCCTAACGACAGTGATGAGGATGACATGGAAAGCGACAGCACGGGCGACTCGGGCCTGACAGTGGCAGCAGCTGTGCATTACGTCAGCCTTATAAATGCAATCGTCGCGACGAGAACAGCACTCCGCAATGAAGAAGGCACCCTGCGACTTCTACAGCGCTACCGGGGCCCATGCAGGGAGAATATGCAATGCCAATGAGGAATCTGCCATGAGAGTGTTTGCTGAGAAGAGGGGGCTGGCTGAAATGCTGGCTTGCAGCTTCAGTTTCAGTTTGAGGCCGCTGTCATTGCTGCTAAGCCACCACGACACCAAACGAGAATAACACTTTTCTCGAGCGAAGTGAATAAATACTGCATGTTTTTGCCCTTTCATCGGACTCTCTCCGAGTTCCGTTTTTGACAGGTAAGTGGGCGATCTCATGCGATTTCGGTTAAGCAGTACACACTTTTTCCGAGCTCCGGCCAACTATGCTTAACGAGGTTTCACTGTGCCACACAACAATGCAGAGTGTGATCAGCAAATTAGCATTGCAAAAAACATGAAAACAGTTTTGCTTGTGTGATAAAACGCTGGGAAATGTCCTCCTTGCAAAATGCCAGAGAAATGGATTTTACTTTAATCAAACATGCACTGAGAATTTGTCAAGGCAAAATCAGCTGCAACGAAATGTTTGAAAAAGTGAGTCCTTGACGTTCATGTGGTGAATCGTAAATCTGTAAAATAAAGCATAATCAAGTTGTCTTTGTGGAGGTATCTTCCAGATTTTGTTTCTCTGAACTTGGCAGGCATGCATTCTTGCAAGCACCGCAATGCTCTCAATTGGCATCGTCTGTTTCGAAGAACGCGTCGTCTGCCCTGCAAGTGCCAGCCCTTGTTACAGTTGTAAAGAAATCGAACAGCTTACCGCCCTGTGGTGCGTCGGAGCGCTTCTGCCAGCTGGGCATCTCGGGAGGCGGTGGCTGCTGCTCCTCTGGACGACCGCCCCGGTCGGGCACCATGCCGATCAGTACCCGGTTCACGGCGCTCTTGGTGTTCTTGCGCACGCCTGCACCGCTTGTCTTCTCCAGCATAGTCAGGTCTGTGGAAAAAAAAATTTACAGTGACAACAAATTCGCCGAAAGAACAAAGAGAATGATGCTGAGAACCACAGGCAGACACCCTGGCAATGCAAATGCATGCCAGCAATAACCTCAGTGACAGCTTTCATACTGAAAAACAAAAAATGTTGTGGGGCTGTACGTGCCAGACCTATGATCTGATTATGAGGCAAGTCAAAGAGAGGAACTCTAGATTAACTCTGATTGCCGGGAGGGGGGGTACTTAACGTGTACTTAAACTTCAGTACACACGTCTTCTCACACTTCACCCTCACTGAAATGTAGCCACCGTGACCAGGATTGAACCCGCAACCTTGAGGTTAGTGGCGCAATGCCATAGCCGCTGGACTACCATGGCCGGTTATACTGAAAAACTGGCGAGCACTAAGAGAACAAGGACAGATGCATAGTGCAACAACGCATGATGCTTAGTTTATTTCAAGGAAGACACTTTTTCACACATGATACACTGTACATAGCAAAAAGAAAGAAACACGTGGCATCCATACATTTTCCTAAAAAACTTATTAGAGGGAACTTTTGGTGTTGTGACTGTTCAGCAACTGTGAAAAGGGCAGGTAGTACATGGACTTGTCTAAATTTCTGCCACGTGCAAACAGCAAAAGCATAGCCCTTCGAGATCCACATCTGTTGTCCAGAGGGTGCCACTACTGGGACACCACCTATCATTTTCTCGAAGATGATCAAAAGTCACAAAGCCATTTCAAGCCACAAGGATGAAGTTTAGGGAAATCCACGTAATACACCCATCATTCCCATGCTGGCTGAACGACCATGCTTGCAACTCCCATAGGCACTACTGCCGCTATAGTTTTCTATAGAGGTTCCTATAGAAAACTATATGATGACATCATGCCTAAGATGATGCTCTTTCAAGAAAGCCGACTTCTTAACATATAGTGACAATGCAGCAGTGCTCACACGTATCTCTGTTAATATCTGCGCCATCCATCGCTTGAATTATCACCTGTCTTCTGCATATCACATGTCTGACAGGTACACGCCCTAGCTTGATCAGTTCCTGTTATCCCCAACGACAGTTTGCATTACCTACAGAGTGGCCAGATATGCGAACATTATTCTTCATTCCATTCAACAGTTTTGACTGCCGACAAAGCCACACTGTATATTCGCTGTCTACAACTGTAGTGATGTCATAATAGTTTTGTACAGCCACGCAAGCCTTGACCTTTCAAGTGCTGTGGCTGAGTATATAGTCGTCAGGCCGCCGATGCACACTTCTGGCCGCACACGAGATAATTCGTAGATGCGAGACACCTGTAAACTGGTTGCGCCATCTACTCGGAAGTTGTCTAAACTAAAATTTTAAGGCAGCTTTTGCTTTTATACGGCAGTGCTACTTGCGTCTTGTGTTTTTCTCGACATAGTGAACTGGCGCAAAGAAAGCCTTCATGTTTACTGAATGACGCATACATTAAAAAACTTATGAACTGTGACTCACAGGACTTCATCAGCATTAATTACACGGTTCCTTGAAGAGGCAATTGTGGCGTCAAAGAGGTCATGTTGCCAGAGCAACATAAATTATTCTTGCTAAAATAATTACTTAGCAAAGTTATCTATTTTCGTTTAATTTGAGATTAAAGGCTTGTAAAACGTTCAGCAACATAGTGCCATTAAATAGCATTTAAATTTATAGCCCGCTTATGTGTTATACTTAGAAAGAAATTGAATTTGTTGTGCTTTGGAAAAAGCCTAGGCCAGAACTTAGCATTGCTAACTCTCCGAGTATGCAACGACTGTAACATCTCCATAGCTGCCACGTGCGTGTCATGGGCGACCTTGCAAACTCTCATTTACCAAAGTGACGTTTGTACACCTTGTCGCTCTTTTGTGATTTCGCGCACACTTTGATGCGATTGCATATGCTCAACAAACGAAGTTTGCCGTTAGACTCTAGTGATAATACTATAAAGAAATGCCTGATCGCTGGTGAGATTGAACGTCTGTCTTCCAGTACCGCAGCCCAATGCTCCAACCATTAGGCCACAACTGCATGCATGCTTCCCTCGCGCTAGTTTCTCACATTATTCCCTCGTGACAGCTAGCTTGACACACAGTGTTAGACTGCACTACCTTTGGAATTGGCCCACATTTTTCATCAGATGGATGCATACAAGGTGCGTGATAATGCTATCTCATTAAATGCACCATACGCTCGGAAGGTTAAACCATCACTGATCCTGGCTGGAGGAGGCTCACCTTCTCTGGCAGCGAGGACATGGCCCACGCTGACATTTGGCTCGGTCTCCATGAGTTTCCGCCTTGGCTGGTATGCCTTCATGATCTTGTCCTCCATGCCCTGCACGATTATTTGACATCGCTGTGGTCCGTGCGCCTGGCAGAATGTTTAGAGTGACGATATGCTAGACGCTTGCCAGTTTGGCCCCTGATGGGAAAATTGGATTACCATGCCTGTACATTTCTTTTGTGCCCTCGGTTCTAAGGTACGCCAGACTCTCAAGGCCAGAAATGAAAAACTTAATACCCTTAAAGGACACTAAAAGAAAATATTAAGCCGAGTTGGATCCATAGCTTGTCTCTCCAGAAGCCTATCGCTGTTTTGGGGGCACCAATGTATAAATCTTTTGTGTAGAAAATTTCTGCCGCAAGTCCGGCTGCCGCTCCTCAATTTGCATCGCCCGCACCATAACTAAGCACATGATGTAATCTTCACAGCACCTCCCTTGACGCTATGTGTGAATCAGCCATTCCTCTCTCAACAAATACATTTATTGTGTGCTGGTATCAGGATTGGCTCACCAAGTCACCACCGTGACTATGCTGTCTCTGGGATTGGCCCGGTTTGCTCGGCCAGACTTTGCTTCATACGGCAAATTGCCCATACCTTGAGGCGCTCAGCCCAGAGGAAGGACTGGATGGTGACGTCGAGACGCTTGATGAGTGTCTCACGTCGCACGCGGTACTCGTCCTGCATCTGCTCCTGCAACTTGGCCAGCGCAAACCACTGCTTCTCCGTGAGGCCGCCGGCGAATAGCGGCTTGCTCATCACTGCGGGGCCTGCCTTCGGGACCAACTCGCGCACCTGCATGCACATGATCAAAGCAGATACGTGGGGTCGATTAACTTTCAGAAACAAAGGAGAGAGCACGCAACAGTGCAAACATGCAGGAAGGGCAGTTGGTTTTAACAACTATGCTGGTTAGCTGAAATGCAAGGAATAGTTTCTCAATGAGATACACTGAGGACTCAAGATGTACAACTTCATTTTTTTTTCTTTTTCGTGAAGCTTGCTTTGTGCCATACTAAATGTTTATGTAGACAAAAGCGTGAAGGCTCTCCTTATGCAGAAATTGCAGTAGTGGCTTCGCAAACTTGTCACACACAAGCCAATCCCTAAACAGTCTGTCCGATACGTTCGTAAATTGGCATTTCTTCGCATCCTCTCGAGCAGCCCTCGTTACAGGGCAGAACCGCAAGAAGTGGTGAATGTTCACTGTAGAAGCAGGAACAGAACACTTAGGGCAGTTCACTGGGTTCAACAAGTGCAAGTTAGGTACATCCTCACTTTTCACAGCAAATGGAGAACTGTCAACTCGTTAAACTGTCGCACTATGCTCATGCTTCATTGCTTACCTTGGACTCGGACTTGGAGAAGAGCTGTGCAGGTGTGATGTTTGGTGGCGGCTTGCCAAAGCCTAGCGTAATCAGCATGCCCTTCATGGCTTTGGCCACAGGTGATTCATCCTGCAGGAAATGAACAAGATATAGTGGCCAAGTACACATTATTACTCGAAACCCTTGAGCTGTTTCACAAATTGTTTAACTACTGTAGTACAAATGAAAGCACGTCCTCTGCTGCTCACAACTGTGGTATTTTGAAGCGACAAAATTATATGCAAGAATGACTTGAGTGAGTTGGAACACTACCAATGAATCCCAAACGTTGCCCTCCCCAGAGTTGTCAAACTGCACACAATGCCATAGCACACGGTGCTGACCTCTTTCATTGAATGTTGGCGACGTGCTTGTGAAAAAAATTTTATTACAGCTTGCTTACAGTCGCAGCTTAGTACAGATACATGGAAAAGGTCAACGATTTGGAGGTCACGGGGCAGCTTTTTCTTTCAACCACTGATTTGCTGGAAATCTCAATGGGAATCTGATTGGAAACCATGGAAATCTCGATCGGCACTGATTGTGGACGTCACCCCACTAGTGCCAATAGCCAAGCCTGCATACTGGAACGTCACCTTCAGAATGTATTCATCACATGAAGCAGCAAATTTGTCACAATTAACCCCTCAACTGCCATGACTAAGTTAAAAAAATTTATGAGAAATGCAGGCATCGACGCACCATAGCATACTTACTGGGTCGACCGCCATCCAATAAAAACCATATAAAAATGTTCTGTTGTTACTCAAATCCCTTAAATGCGTCTCCAATTTAACAGTGTTCCAAATTCAGCTAAACAGTCCTTGATTCTCATCGACCTAGTGGTTCAACTCTGACCAAGGTTCAACTCTAGCTGCTGGCATGGTGGCTGTGGCATCCTGCTGCTGCCCACAGAGGCGAAATGCAAAAATACTCATGTACGATCGCGAGGAAAACTCCATCTGTCAAAGTTAGCTTGAATCTCTCCAGTAAAGTGTCTCTCGAAGTTTATGTGTTGCTTTGGGACATTAAAACCTAATCAATCAATTGAACTGAAAACGAAACACCACCTATGTTCTTTTTGTTGCTTGTCACCGAGTCTGTACATTGAAGCCACATAGGCAATGCAGCAGCCATACGCAATAGCCGTGCTACCCAACGGTAACATGGCTACTGTGTCATGTGGCTTCGATGCAGACGCAGTGACAAGCCCTGCATTCTGAATGTACCGTCATTCTTGAGACCGTGACAAGCTTATGTAATTGGCCCTACCTTTAGTAGTGACACATTCCAACCACTTTCAAGACAATTATTTGACCATCGGAAGGGTCATCATGCACACACCTACAAGGTTATTGTAAGGTCAAAAAAAAAAAGAAAGAAAGAAATAAGAAAAATAGAAGCTGCTGCAGCTTCTCAAAGGCACCCTTGATGAAGAAGTCGGAAGGACTGCACGACATTTGGTTTTCACGTGCATGTAAAAAGGCATTCTGATGCAAAAACTTACCATCTGCACCTGAAGGGCACTGCTGTTCGGGTTCATCACTTTGATCATGCGTGCTGCCTGCAGCTCATCGCACAGAAAGCCTGGAAGGAAATGGCAGCGTTGTTTGACTGAGTCTGCATAGGCTGCCAGAGTTTGCAGACATAAAAATGCACCACTAGCTGCACCACAGGCCAATGTTCCTAACCAATCCTTGGCAATGCTTCCACATGACTCACTTTATTTTCTAGTACTATAAACAACATTTTTGTTTTCTTTTTTTGCAGAGTCAATAGTATATTTGGAATGTTTTGGCAGGATTTGTGGTAACTAAGCTGCATGGAATGGAACATGTCAAGGTGATCTGCAACTCTCCTGAACTGCTCACCGGATGAATTACCACCTTCGCCCTCTCTATACTTTTGCTAATTGTAGGCCCTACTGTAAATCATGATAACTATGTATTCGCAAAAACGAATATGGTTACAGTATCATCATTCACAGGTGCTGCGGTATTCAAATCACAAGATGCTTAAGCTAGGATGTACTATGACTTCTGAGCTTGACACTTCTGCATTGGTGGATTTTATACATGCTCAATATCAACCTGGCAATGAAAGTATAGTATTGTAAACATTTGGTGCGATAGGTGAACTGGACTAGATCACATTGTGGAAGGTGATAAACTCACCAAGGAGCAGCAGCCTGTTTTCTTTTGACACTATCCTCTGGCTCACAGGCCCATCTGTCAATACACTTATTGGACATTCTGCAAGGAAAAAGGATAAGACAAAAAAAAAAAAAAAATGGGGGGATGACATATGCTGCTTCTACAAGAACAGAAAACACACTCACAAAATGACAAATAAGAAATAAATATAAAACAATAGAAAAAATTAATGCAACAAGAATAAGGAAATGCAACAAGAATAAGTACTGAAAGAGGGCCAACTTCAATACTTACGCAGCTCCTTCAGGAAAGCGCTAAGCTCAAGCAAGAATGTGTTCCAGTCGTCAACATCTGTAATGAGAGCACCAAAAGTTGTGGTTCTTGCATTTCAAGGTATTGACTAATTACAAGAATTACATGCTCATCACAACAAAGTTGCATCTAACAAAAAATACCTTAGTCACTTCTGACAGTCGTTATAAGCACATATATTTTATAGACGCTAACATCAGTGACAAACAGTTTAAATGAACTTTATTATATCCAATAATTTGCTATACCTGTGTTAAACTGTATGCTTCAATCGTCGCAGTAAGACCAATCCTAACTGCACCTAACAATTTACAGGATCATTCACTCTACAGGATAACACCGTGCTTGCCAACCTGTGAACATACAAATTTGTTAGAATCTTGCAGACATGACAACGAAGGGAAGGAGGGGGGGGGGGGGCAGCTTTTTTTTTGTGTGTGTGGGGATAAATACAGACATTACTAACAGTGCTTTATGTGTAAACGCAGCCCACAAGAAGCAGCAGCAGAGTGACTTATTCAGTGACTCCACTGTTGCCGATTTCGCCTTCAGGAACTGGTGTGAATGAACTTGCTCAAAGCAGGTACCCCTCTAATGTCCGTTCACTGACACACAAGGGTATGGTAGCGCGAAAGAGACCCAATCACATGGGAGGGTACAAACAACAAACGCTAAACTCACATTGTTTATAAACTGGCACGAGCCGCAGAGCACATGCGCGAAAACAGGGTTATCAGCGGTGTCTGCACGTGCGCGTCGAACTAGTGTTACACGTGCGAGTGCTAGCTCTAAAGGCACACCTGTGATGGCGTTGACGTGGTCCTCCAGGTTGCAGAGGGATTTGATCTCGGTCGATAGCCAGGCCACGAGCCCCGTGAACTTGACCGACTTGGCATCTTCAATCTCCTTCGCAAACAGCTCATCGTTGACCAAGGGACCATCATACCTGAATCACAAACACCCAAAGGCAAGCAAAAGAGGGACAGAAAACAAAAAAATTTGAAGACTTGCACTTCTGAGAAAGAAATAGCCCCAACCTAATGAAAGCTACAAGTACTATAAACAAAAAAATCTTAAGCAATAATCTCCCAGTGTTGGCTAACCATAGTGCCACGCCTCAATGAGTCACATGGCTTTCGCAAAGGTCTTAACCATGTAATAGCAGTAATAGTAAGTGAACTTGAATGTGAGAAGGAACTGCCACGCAAGTATTTCTTAAGAAAGGGTGCCTTTCCAGTGTGGCGCCTACAATCCCCAGAAGGACTGTCAAGAAATCTTCCTACTTCCACACATTGTTTCACAGCTTTTTTTTTTAAAACATATATATTGTGATGTAGTGATTAAAGCGATCTTGACTATATTTACCATAATGACATGTTTGTTGACTATAGCAATATGTGACTATAGTTTTATCTGGTTACTTTAATGATAGAATCTCTAACTGTGTCTTTGTGCTGCTGTGAACACTTGTAAGGGGGGCTGTGGGTGCATCAAGCTGCCGAATGGCAGCTTTTATCCATTGTTTTTCTGTCTGCTTGTTCAACCAGACACAATAAAATTATTGATTGATTGATTTGTGCATGGTCTGCATGACAACTTTCTAGCACAGACTCAAAGGCTACCTTTCTGTTTTAAGAGGTGCATAATGACAGGAAGAGGGGTCTGTTTGTGGGTTCTGCGAAAATTCCAGAGGACGAAACAACGGTTCTAGGTTGTCTTAGTCCTCATTTGCCTAACTACAAGAGTCGCGCAGCTGATATTGTTGTTGTCCTGAATGTGCGTCACTTAGAGGTAAACAATTCTAGGACGCAGAAAATAGAGGCAAAATCAACTCAAAACGCTGAATAAATAAAATAAATCTTAGCGTTTTACGTGCCAAAGCCAAACCCTGAAAAAGAAGAAGCAAGAAGAATCAATCCAGCAGAGTAATCGATTATCTTTATAAAATTAGTTAACATGCACTGGGCTACATCACGCTCTCTGCCTTGAGCACTTCAGGCTTACATCTAGCGGCGTTACGAACGAAGCTGGTGGCGCATCGGGCTCAATGATGTAGAAACTAAACTAATCGAAACCGTGACGCACGCCATTACCACAGTGCGTGTCAGTGGTGCGATTGCGGTTCGCACGCTTTTTCTAACACAGAAAAGCTTTCACTACAAACGGACTTTCAGTTTAGGAGCAGCTGCTACAGCTACTGTATAGGTTGCATTTTCTTTTCTTTAAGGGAGCCAATCGGTGACTCCAGCAGCAACGACCGAAAAGCGATACTGCATGCGGTTGGACGCCGGATCAATGACTTTTTGTGATTAACATTTTCTTTTGATACAAGCACAACTTCGACGTCTAACAGGATATTGCGACGCACATCGTGTTAACCAACGTTTATAACCAGGCGCAACAGAAACGCGACGAAGACAATGCTCGCGTAAGCACATCGGGCCGTGCGAGGGTCTCTTTTATTTTCTTTATTTTTTAGTCGGCGCACGATCGAAAGCGTGTGAAACGCACACGCACGAATACATCACAACACAGCCGTTGTTATCCTTAACAACCGAGAGGGAAGTGGAAATTACGAGAGAGAAGAGAGGCGACAGACGGGTGGCGTCAGATGCACGATTGATGTCGGCGTGGATGTGCGCCGGCTCGGCATCGGCAACAGAGCTGGCGTCTCAGCAGCGACGTGCAAGAAAGTGGTGCCGGCAGAGTGTCGTACGAGTAAATGAGACTTGCCTAAGATCCTCCAGAGCCGTCAGAACATGGTCATCCATATCACACGTGGAGAAATACTCCGAAAGTGAAATCGGATCGTAAAACCCACGCTCGTGTTGTGTCGCGTTGACAAGCTCCGGCGTGCTCGGGTTGGATTGGAATGGCTGGAGCTGGTTCAACCTGTTCAATCATGAATCTTCTTTCACTCTATTTTAAGCCAACAAAGTATTTATACAATAAAACATAGCCAAAATTTTTACGTTTTTTGTGCTTAACCTGCAGAAACAACGTATCTTGTAAATTGACTGTTGGTACGAAACAGCTACGTCCACGGCGATGAGCGCGTAGGCCGAATTTGTTATAGCGGCAGACATGGCGCTGTTAGACGAATTGGTCGCAAATTACCAGCTCCTCACGCAGGAATGGAGCAAAAAATCCCCCGACCTCCGGAGATGCGGCGCCTTGTTAGCCATGCTAAAGGTAAGCGTCCTTAGCGTCGTTGTCGCTCGTCACCCGCTATTGTAGGAGGCCTTTCGTGCCGGTAACACTGACAATTAAGCCTAGGCGCTCACAAGCCGGGAAAATGCAATGTCATGACCGCGGTGAAGGCACCGTGCTTGTTCTCTCGTAGTACATATATAAAAAACAAAAGTAGCGGCCACGAAGCGTCCGTGTAAGCGCACGGTTCTCCGTGGTCGGGAATGTCTCCATTCGCTACCCGACGCTCCCGTCGTCTGCGCGTTGTGGTCTGCAGCTTGAGCGTCGGCTGCTGTGCTCAGCGCCTGTACACAACGTGCGTTTCTTCTTGTCATTTCGCTGCAGGTTACGTTGACGCAGCTGCCGTTCTTGCCCACTTCAAACACCGCCGTCACAAAGAAGGAGCTCCTTTTAGCACGTAAGTGTTCTCTGTCTCATTTCGGTTTCATGTAACCGTTTCCTCGCGATGTCAGCTGGCTTCCGTTGTATGTGGCACTTTCGTGAGACGCCGCGGTTTTGTAAAACTATACTTCTGCCTGAACTGCCGTACTCGTCTCGCGGCCGCTGTTCGTTAACGTGGCGTGCTCGTTTTCCTCAGTTGCTGGCGCGTAGATGTGACCACGCGTACTGCAAGTCATCGCACTCTCGTCTTCTAATGAGCAGATGACTGCGGCCACCGCGGTTTGCACGCGGTGGTCCGACCTCTTTCTTAGCGGTTTGGCACGAAACCGTGTCGTGTCCTTTGCGGCGTGCACACGTCGCAGCTGGCACCAGGAATGCTGGCTTCGTCGCTCTGGTTGTGCGTGCGGAGCCGCCCTGACGCCGGTCTTTTGTCGCCTTCTCGTTTTGCAGGAGACATACTCGAAATTGGCGCGCAGTGGAGCGTCATGACGCGGGACATCCCGTCCTTCGAGCGCTACATGGCCCAGTTAAAATGCTACTACCTCGACTACCAGTAAGTTGTCTTGACGTTGGGTTGTATAGTGGCTGTAAACGGCATTCGCCAACGCGATGACCAAGGTTTCGCCAGTAAGAAGAAATAAAAAATAGCAGGATCGCTTAATACCAAAGAAACCTGTTTAGACAAAGCTCTGTATTCATTTGTGCGTAGTTGCTGTAGCTGCGTGATTATCAGTTATTTGGTTGTCAGCAATGGTTCAGGGATTCAGTTATTGACATTGGGCTGTGCATGTTTCTTGGTCTAAGGCTTATGTTCTGATGTTGCCCTTGCAGGAACGACTTGCCCGAGTCTACGTACAAGTACCAGTTGCTCGGCCTCAACCTCCTCTGCCTACTGGCTCAGAACAGGGTGGCCGAATTCCACACGGTGAGCACATTGTCTCCTGCGCATGTGAAACCAGTGTCACCCTTGTGAGCCTAGCCTCATGTGCAGCAAGCAGTGCTTATCTTGTCATAAAGAGGTGCTGTGGGCAAGCATTAATCTAGATTGCTGAATTACTCTTATAGTAACCTCAAAATGCTTGTTTACAAACGTGTTATGCACAACACAATTGGGGGAACTACATTCTCATGCATGTTGTAATGCATTGTAGCTAGCTTCTCCTTTTTCATTACGTGGTTGACTACAATTTTGATCTGTAGCACATAAAGATGGAGCATGAGAGAATGAGACACACACGATTGCTACTCTCTCCATACTTGCACTCCCTCTTCTTACACTGCACTTCAAAATGGTCTATCTGTACCAGCTCTCCGAGTTTTCTGTTTTCCTAGACTTCGATTTACCACTTTGTAACTAAGGTGTGTCACAATTTACTTTAGCTTGGACTTGTTATTTGCTTCTAGCGTGCCTGTAAAGCTGTTTCCACACAATGGACATGATCGCAGACAAATTGCTCTCATGACATATGACACACATTGGGTCACTTTGCTTCTAGCGTTCACATGATAGCGGAAGAAAGCAGCTGACAGTGTGTACGACCTATGCCTGCTGTGTCTTCATTGCATGGGTGACAGTGCAAGCGCGCGAGCTGTCAGAACACTGTTCATTCGTGGCCACAGACCTAACAGTGTAAGCTACGCTTTTGTTGCACTTGTTCCATTTCACCAGGCAGCTTGGAGTGGGTTGAAGACAGTTGCTGCCAGGTGTTACACACATTTGCTTATTCAAGCACATTGGCTTATTTATTTAGATTTCCTAGCTGTTTATGTAGATTAGTTACATTTCTCCATCATAGTTGTGCCGTTGCCGTGGTTGCTTTTGCTGCTGAACTATGGTTACACATGTACTCCGCCTGATATAATAGCGTTATGCATGCTGCTTAGTCAGTCGAAACTTCGTTTTGGAACCACGAGATGCAACGGGTGGATGACAGCTGGGCACACTGCAGTGTTTTACTTTAACAGCACATCGCCTGGGTACCTGTCACGACTTCAAAGCATGGACTCAATGCTTCGAAACCCTGCATGTCACAGCTGTCTAGGTAGGCAACGAAGTGTGTGCAGTGTTGTGGATACGAGACAGTTGCTTCTCTCAATGTTTCTGTTGAAAGGTCCCGTGCTGTTTTAGGTAACTTCAGTGAACAGTATTTCCTCAAGTCATCGTTAAAGTATCCACTTTTTACATGTTTCGGGGACAGACACGTTGTTTGCTGTGTTGATAATCTGGGCGCTTACCGACAAAGCTGTATGTGCTCAGTAGACAACAAAGCAGTCTTGATAGTGAATGAGGTATACTACCTGGTTCGCAAATCTTGCAAATGTGTCATGATGTGCACAAGGAAAGGCGACGACGACGAAGGCACGAGTATGATCGTGCAGTGGCACCAGAAGAAGTCAAGGAAGAGAAGAATCTTCGAAGAGCCTTGTGGCAGGAGCGAGGAATGTGAGAGTGGTGTCATTGTGCGAGAGGAAGCTGAGAGACAGCAGCGGAAGCAGCAACTTGTTGGATGATCAGTCCGGGCTCCTGTCTATGCCTGGCGCTCCTGAGCCTAAGGCTCAATGTCTGAAGCTAGTGTACATCTGCGGGGTGCAAGCAGAGCACAGACCACATCCTCTACAATCCTGGCCTACATTCGTGCCTCGTCTTGCTGCATCGTCTCGCCGCCTGGCTCCAGCTAGGGTATCAGCCCACATGACACCTGTACCATTCCAGCCATGACCTCGTCCAACATTCCATACCGAATCACATGGTGATTAACTACGTAGTTTGCAGACTAATTTGTGACTCTATATACTTAGAGGTGTTCCCAATTCATATTTGGTCCAAGTTATGTCTCATGAAGTCTTATAAAGCTTGTTTGCGTACGTGCAACAGAGAGCATTCGCTTTGCATTTTCTTTTCTCAATCTGTTTGTATTGAACAACTTCACGAACCCACTATGGTGCAAGTATCTACACCGTGACTAAACGAGTCTGCATTGTGTCATGACTGTGGCTTGCCGGAATTCACCCTGCCATTGTCTATTGCACCCAGGAGCTGGAGCTTCTGCCAGCCAAGGAGATCCAGAGCAACGTGTACATCACCCACCCGGTCTCCCTTGAGCAGTTCCTCATGGAGGGCAGCTACAACAAGGTGCAGTATCGCCAGAAGCTGTGCTGCTTTTGGCTTGCTTGCTGCTTAAAGTGTCGTCACCTTAGTTATTAGCTACCCGCCATGATTGCTTAGTGGCTAGGGCATTGGGCTGCTAAGCACGGGCTCGTGGGATCGAATCCCGGCCACGGCGGCCGCATTTCGATGTGGGCAAAAGGCGAAAGCACCAGTGTGCTTTGATTTAGCTGCACGCTAAAGAATTCCAGGTGGCCGAAATTTCCAATGTCCCCCTTTCCAGCATGCCTCATAATCTGACCATAGTTTTGGCACGTAAAATCCCATACTTTAACTTTTTAATTTAGTTATGAGGCCTTTTCTTTTTGTGTGTGTGTGTGGGCTCTACTGTATAGTACATGCTGACCAACTCGCCCAAATTTTTTGTAAGGTTTACAAATTTAAGCTTGTTTTACAATTTCGCAAATGTTGTGTCAGTAATAAAAAGTTATATTCTCGAAAAAGGACTACTCGTAGGTCCCCGGGCCTTCCGTTGGGAGGTTTCACTATTAAATATACCTCTGTTGGAAGTACGATAGTGAGTGAGCAATAGAGGTGTGCCTGCTCTGCACAACTTTGTATGGACAAGCTCCTGAAGCAGGTAAAATTGGCATCAGCAAAGTTGCTGAGTAAGTCAATGTGATCCAAGAACAGGGTGTTGTTCGTCAGCCTTAGACGTTTTGAGTTTTCTGTTCCTTGTTTGCTGCATCTATAAAGGTACAGTATCATTAACATCGTTAAGGTGCAAATGTATGCCTCAGAAGGCAGCTGCTCCGGTCAAGATTTCAAAAACGTCTGTGCTACTCGTTCGTCCCCCACCACCACAGTTCTTAGTGTCGTGTCCGCAGGCTTTTTATCAGTTTTAAAATTTCATAGGTTGGCAGGTATGTGTCTACCGGTTTTAGATTTTAATGTTTAGAAAGCACGTCTTTCTGTCTCCATTGCGAGATTCACGTTTTGGGTCTCAGTCAGTTTTGCTGCAACGCTTGTATTGTCACGTAACTTTTTGTGGCTTATCTTGTCCCCGAACGATAATCATCTTCATTTGCCTGCACACTCTTTAACGCTGTTCTTCCAGTACTTTCATGTCACAAACAGCACGCATGTATCAGCATGACAGGGTTTCTGGCAGGAAAGTAGTCGGTGCAGATCGCTAAATAAAGAGCGTCTGCGCTAGATTGATGACAATTATTGTTTGGGAACAAGGTGAGCCCGAAAGGGTGTAAATGTTTTTTTGTGTGTAACAGCTAGCCCCAAATTTTCGCTCACTGTGGCATCAGATTCATTACATCATCTGAGACCCACTGGACTGGTTTGAACCTTGTAACGATGACCAGTCGAATCTTATTTTTCCTTTAACAGCTGGAGTGAAATGCCCTGTCTTTGTGCTCTCTGGGGTGACAAGAGGCCTCTTTAATATATCGCAGTACCCACAGCCCCACCAAGGCATAATAAAGAGGGAGGGGGTGACCACAATATGAAATCATAGGAAATGTACAGGTAGCAATGTGCATATCAAAAACAAGTGTTAATACTGGACCCCCCCCCCCATTAAGAAAGAAAAATATTGTATTCTGGATTGAAAAAGAAGTAACATTGTGGTGGCTTAGTGGCTGGGGCATTAGACTCCTAGACAGGAGGTGACAAGTATGATTCCCGGCCGGGGCTGCCGCATTTTGATGAGGGCTGAATGCAAAAATACTTGTGTACTTTCGATTTAGGTGTGCGTTAAAGAACCTCGCACGGTCAAAATTAATCCGAAGTTCCTCACTACGGTGTGCCTCATAGTCGGGTCATGGTTTTGGCACTTAAAGCCCCGGAATAAACTTTCTGATTAAAAGCATCACATATAAACAAATAAGCATTGAATTCTGATTTTGCAAAGAAAAAAGAAATTCAAGCAGGGAGAAAAAGACGATGAAGCGATTCCATTAGGGTTACCCCGGTGCCTCTGTGGTGGACGCAGGTGTTCCTGTCGAAGGGTAACGTACCAGCGGCCAGCTACAGCTTCTTCATGGACATCCTGCTGGACACGGTGCGGGACGAGATTGCGCGCTGCATCGAGAAGGCCTACGAACGCATCTCCAGCCCCGAGGTCACTCGCATGCTCTTCCTTGACTCGCCCCAGCAGACCGACGTCTACGCCAGCAAGGTGCCTCCTCACCTCGCTACCACTTTTCTCCCTTTCTTTTTCTTTTTTTTTTTTTTTGCAACGCCTTTACTGTACATGGTTCCAGAGGGAGCGTAGTTGACTGTTTTGTTTCTGTTTGCTGAGCTATGTCATTTAGTTCAAGCAGCAGCCATGCAATGCTGGGAAGCCACAGCGGAACAAAGTTCGCCACAGATAGGTGCTTCTTTTCAAATGATAAATGCTGAGACAACTACTTCCGAAATTTGTCCGTCTTTTTTTTTTTTCTCATGATCATTCGCAGTTGTCAATTCACATGTTTTCTAACAGATGGCACCACTACACTGCACATAGCCAAGGATCCAGCGTTTACTGATGTTCCCGTTTGTGCAATGAGATATTCGTTTCGCCGAGAAGAAATCCAACAACTGCCATAGCTTATAGTGTGTTCAGTTCGTAATAAAGTGGTCCTGGGGTGCCCCAGATGAAGCGGGTTGTTCACGATCGCTGGTGTCTCAATGAGCTTGGCTTCTGTGAATGCAATCTGTGGCTTTCCTCAGCCTTGGTTCATCTTTTTGCGCAAGATGGTGCACCTCCGCACGATATTGCTCCACGCAGGAGTATTGCAGTAACTCCAACGACTGCAGTGTTGCATCACTAAACTCAAAGTTGTGGGTTCCTTGTTGGTCACGGTGGCCTCATTTTGATGAGGATGAAATGCAGAAATGCTCGTGTACTTAGATTTAGGTGCACATTAAAGAATACCAGGTGGTCAAAACTAATCCGGAGTCACCCAGTTTGTCTTACACTGATTCAAAAAGTGGAAGTTTTACCTTAATTTTCTTTAATAGTAATCAACCCCTCATCGCAAAATTAAACACAAGTAGAGTTTTGAAAGACTGCTTTTTGTGTAAACTCCTTTAGAGTTTGTTGTTAGTGTCGCTTGTTTATTAGCTCACTTCCATCTGGCTTCCAAACGTATACGACGTCTGGATACCAACACTAAAACTCTTTGTCTGGCACTTCTCTTGGAGAAGTTGTTTTCACTCACTCCACTCTTCTTTGTTCCCTTGCAAAGGCTTCAACTTGACCCTGACGCTTGTGGAACGTTCCGACTTGGTCCCATGTCGATTCTCTCAGCTTCTGTAGGAACTTTCTCTGCACCTGGCCTTCAATCACTTCATACTTGACATTAGTCATGCCCATTCAAAGTTTCTTCCATCCTTCAAATTGTGCGCTTAATGTTACAGGAGAACGTGATGGCGGCCCAAGAGCCGTGCTGTCGTCTCCACTTGTTTTTGGTAGAAGGGCGAGGGCGGCGAGCTGAGCGGCAGCTGTGGCAACCAGCTTGGCACTGCGCTTGCCAAGCATGGGCTGCGCATCTTTATTTTACTCTGCTTTCACAGCCGGCACTAAGGTGCCGGTTGTGAGTGGTGCTACAATATACATCGAGAATTTCAACACGCTCGTTTCCAAATCTTACCTTCATAGCTTTCCTGTTCATCCACTATGATGGTTTGAACTCTACAAAAATGATTGTGACGTACTACTGAAGTTACTCACAAGCCAACCTGGCTTCCAAAAACTTAGCCACTTATTGCACATGTAGAATTTTTAAATGCCTTCAATACAGTGAACCCTCATTAAACCGTAGTTGGCTGGAGCTTGGAAAGAGTATTTACTAAACGGTAGTGCTGCTTGACCGAAATAGCATGAGATCGCCCACCTACCTGTCAGAAACGGTACTTTCAGATTGCGAAAGGGCAAAAAACATCCAGTGTGTATTCATTTTGCTTGACAAAAGTGTTATTTTCATTTGATGCCGTGGTGGCCTAGGAGCGACGGCATGGGCCTCAAATATTCTTAAGCGGCGAGCCAGCTTTTCCGCCAGCCCCTTATTCTTGGCAAACACTCACATGAGACTGATGTAACGCGCAGCTTCTGCCACTGTCGGGCTTGAATAGCCCATGCTGTCGTTTTCCATGTTGTCCTCATCACTGTCGTTAGGCGACACTTCGGCAATAACAGAGGCAACGATGGCGAAACATCGAACTGTCGAACCTCGTAGCCAACATCTTTTCGCGGTTGCCTGCCAAGCAACTTCTCCTTCGCATTCCAAATGCCACACACTGTAGTCAGTGGTAGATCCCTCTTGTGTGCCAGCGTCGACTTCTTCGCCCCACGTTCAATAGCACAAATGATGTCCTATTTTTTTCTTCTATACTCGGCACCCGTTTTTTTTTTTTTTTTACAAGCTTCGGCAAGACGCGAATCCTAGCTTGCACGACGCGACAACACAGGCCATAACACTTTCTGCCATGTCGCCGAAATGATGTGGCATCACCCTTCATAGCGCCCTCTGCGTTTGCGCTTGGAGGCCGTTTCGATCTCTGAGGCTCATTGTTCTGCTGGGCTGACCTACTGCCATGATTGCCATGATTGCGCGATGAGAAGTGAAAACACTACGTGTTAACCAATACATACGCAATAAGCTGGTACTGTTTATGCAGATACAAAATGCATTATGTTCGATGGCTGCTGACTTAGGGGTTTGACTTTACTTCTTTTTAAACGAAACTACTGTTTAAGTGGGCACGGTTTAACAAGGTTTCACTGTATAGTAAATTACGACAATGAGCAAACTTGAGAGGCTTCAAGCATGCTTGCTCTAGTTGGCATCCTTGTTTTTAGCATTTGCTTCCATAAGTTACCTTTGAGTAGGCTAAACAATTTATGCTGGTAAAGATTGCTTTCTATAGTTGAACAAATAGATTACTACTATATTCGTTACTGAATATATCCTAAATCAACACAAGGCCAACTGCAATGAAAAAAAAAAAGCCGTTTCTCATACGTAAACATGTCTTTGTGCGAAATTTTATGTGTTGAGCTGAAAATATCGGAGGCCATGCAATTTGTCACATCTGGTAACCACCAGGTGCATGCATCATTTGCTTAGGTACAATTTAAAGGCTAATAAGAAAAATAAACCATTACCAGCCCTGCTACTTCGCCAGGATTGCTTCAATAGTACCTATATACAGTAGAACCTGACTGATACGTTTTTCAAGAAACAGCGGGGAAAGAACATAACAGCTAGGAAAATGTAACGATGAGAAAGGCTGCAAATCGCCACAATGTCAGTAACAGCTCTGAATAGTTGCCAGTACGCTTACTAGATGTCTCAACACTCATGTTGTGGCGGGACGACATGTGTGTGTGTGTGCGTGCGTGCATGCGTATGATGTTCTGTGGCAGTGGCCCCTTTCCACTCTTGATGTGCTTTCACCGCATAACACAACTTTATTGTGGCTAAGCTGACTAAACAGAACCGGCGATTATGCAACTCATGTAAGACCTTGCCGGTCCCAAAATAAATGTAGCCCTGAGCTTGGTAGGTTTGGCTCATTGTGCACGGTTTCTGGTAGGTTTTAACCGACACACACTTTCTTTTGGTGTTCGCCAGCTGCCCTGTGCACGTTTTCTCCCGATATGCTTGTGCAGTGCTTGGCTTGTGTAATTTCGGTTGCTTGTTGCAATTTATACACTTATCGCATAAACACAACAAAAGATCCGGGAAATTTGTGGAATGGCGGCATATCGAACAGGAACATAATATGTGGAAGTCAATGGGATTTAGGTCAGGATTATGGAAACGTGACATAGCAGCCAAGAAAATGCAACAGCGAGGAACGTATAAATTGGGTTCCACTGTATTACTATTTATCACCCATTTAGCCAAAGAAAAGCGTTGTTGCAGTTGGTCTTTAGTGCTGTTTTAAATTTGCATGCGTCTATCGGGTATGACAGGAAATGCTCCACGTAACCAAACATCTTGTTTTTTTTTTCTTCCCTTGCATCAGCGAGGGTGGACGGCAACAAACAATGTGTACCAGTTCGGCACGGAAGTGAAGCACACAGAAGACGTCATCTCCACAGAAGACCTGGCGATCCAGGCCATAGGCTACGCCCGTGAACTTGAGATGATTGTCTAGCGGCCGCCACAATTCATATTGCAGTGCTTGTCTGTCGCTTTTTTTTTTTAAGTGTATAAAATGCAAATCTCTCCCTTGGTCTCGTGCGTCTTCATTTGGGCACTGGTGGCTCAACACCAGTTGCCTTGGAGCGGCTGCAAATCTTTAGTTTTCAGGGCATCCAGGCTTTACTTGATTAATTTAAAATTAAATCTAGAGGCCTGGATTTTCTAGGCTATGAGCTGATCTGCTGTAGTACTTTAGTGGTTTTATCATTCCACTGCTGAGCTCAAGGTCGCAGATTCGATCCTTGCCGTAGTGGCCGCATTTCAGTGGGGTTGAAATGCAAAAGTGCTTGCATACTTAGGTGCCTGTTCCACACTACAGTGTGCCTTATTGGACCATGGTTTTGGCAGGTAGAGCCACAGAATTGAGCTGGCCTGCTTGTTGTATGCTTTACCTTTCCTTCTGTTGTCATTGTCACCCATGTAGTAGGTGGTGTCCAAAACCTGACACCTACGACATGTTTCTGGCTCGTCCTATTGCTTCCACAGCGTGCAGCCAGCAAAGGCCGTGGCCATCAAGATCTGCATTTGTTACCCAGAGAGGGATGTTGGACATCACTGGCTATTCCCTCCTGTCCCCCTCCCCCAGCACAGAGTAGCGATGTAGCTTCCTACAAAAATTACTAGAAAGAATTCTGGCATTGTGATTGTTCAGATACCATGAGTGCAATGGGTAGTAAGTGCTACATAGACTTGTTTTGATGCTTGTGCTTCCAGACATTCTTAGGGCGTTATTACGCTTTATCTTTGTGAAGTTTTAAAGCATTTATATTTTAAATGCACGAAGGCATAAGATTCTGTGCACATGCATAATCGTATTTATAACGCAGTATTTTGTTGCATATGATTAACTCGCAAAGTCTCGAGGCCTGAAGGATGAATTTTATGCAAATCCATGTACTGCCTGTTAGGGGTGTGCAAATATTTGAACAACGAATCAAATGATGCCCTGTTTGATTGTCCTTGAATATAATAATCGCCATTTGTAAATATAGTTGCCTTACGTTAGTTAATTCGATCTTGGTGAGACCAACGAAGTTAATCGAATTATCTGGCTGGTCGAGTTAAAGATATAGAAAAAAAAACGTCCAAACACAGCCGATTCATTTGGCAGTGTTTGCCCGATTCTCATGGCTCCGAACGAAACGCGCGCCCGCTTTCTATGTGTCTAAAGCAAAAATCTAACGCGCACCCGATATTTTAGCAATTGGGGAAAATGCTAATATGTGTTGCACAATGGCGGCTGAGTTCCTAAAGACAGCTTTGCCGCACGGTTTCTAAAGTCAGTTTAGCCGCAGTACAACCGTGTTACGCGGTAAAACATGCAAACGACCGCGAGCGCGAGTTGTTTTCGGATCCGATTGCACCGCGGGCAGGCAAGTTGCGGCCCAATTTTCTTGAAAGAGAAAACGAAGGCGCACGTTAGAATCGGTTAGGTACGGTAATCGGGCTTCTCGAGCTACCATTCTTGCATGTAAAATCTTTCTAGGGCAGGCCGGAAACACGTTTTCGACGGGAGATGATGCGCATTCCCCGCAAGCTCTGCCGAGACGTGCTGCTACAATGGGGCCGCTATTCGGGTCACAAAAGATCGGGCGTGCGCATGCCGACTATAATTCGTATTATCGGTGAATTCCCATTTTAGGATAACCGAGGTGTGGGCCCGTAGAAATGCATGGGAGCCGGCCGGGATCGAATAAACCGGAGTACGAGTATTTTTTTCTAATATTTCAAAACATTGACCGTGCGCAGTCAAAGGCAAAATTGGAGCAAAAGTATATGATCAACTTCATTTCTGTGGGCATGGTACAGGCATAAAACATAGCTTGCATAGTGGAGCAGGCTATGTCGCCCAGGGCGACAGACTTACTTTGCCGGCTATAGAGTGAAACAGTCGCACTTCGCGAAGAGCCCTGTGCACGCGAACGAACTGCTTAGTTGTTGCTAATGCTAGATTTGTGCTTTTAATAGACGACGCTCCATAACGTGCATTGTGAGGACAGAAATTCGCTAACGTTAAGGATACTGCTAGCATGTGAAAATCGTTTTATATATCAATTATAAAAATGGCTGCTAATTATCTCAAAAGTCGAATTCAATTAGCTTAGCTTCTGGTGCTATCCAATTAATATCTGATTCAGTCTCAACCACGGGTCTCAACAATAACTACTCGCCATGTGAACCACCGTATTTAGCTCCTGAAAACAAACTACTGCCCGAATCTCCTCCAGTAATTTTTTGCAAGATTATGCTGCATTAAAGGAGTACTAACGCGATATATTCGGCTGTTAATTTTTTTTCTTTAAATGAAGGTCTGTAGCCTCTAACCTCAGAAAAAAATACTGGCACGCCTAAAAGCGCACTAAATAATTTGATACAGTCGAACCTCATCATAACGAAGTCACGTCGGCCACGGAGGTGCCTTCGTTATAACCGATATTCCTTATAACCATACACACAGGCATTGGCAAAAGAAAAATGTCGCGGCAAGGTCTACGCGAAATAAACGCAACCGGGAGCCCGCAGGGGTTCCCCGGAATAGTTTGTTGGCCTGTAGGAATCTTGCCACGACACGGGAACAGCTATAAATTGGGTAAACGCGCTCTGCCCGGCCGTGAAGGCGCAATTCCGTGCGCTTGGTGTCATCGGACGGTGTACCGCGGTGCGACCAAGTCCTCACTGCCGTCAGACTATTCGCACACCGAGGGGACCACACGTGGATACGTACTAGGCAGTATATCCCGCGCGCCAGGTCATCGATGAGGTTGTCAAGTGCGAACATATACTGACGGAGAGCTTAGCTCAGCAATCGCTTGTCACCAAAGGCTCCGGCGGTCGCACTGCTAGGCCTAACCAGCGCCGCTTCTAGTCGGCAACCAAAGCAACGCATCTTGTGTCTAGCGGCCGCGACATCGCGCACGGGTCACGCCCGAAACACTGCGCAGCGTCCGAAATTTCGGCTATTGCCTTTACACAGGGTTGCTATGAGGAGGGTTTGGGTGCCGCACAGACATCCAAATAATCGCGCAGGTCCGAAAAGTCACGCGTCTGCAGAAAGTCACTCGGCAACTGTCTGACATTTTTGCTACTAAAACAATTTTGAGGCATGTGCAAGCAAATAAGTGAGCAAGCCTTCCCTCCTCCGGGAATGGGGGGTAAACGAAGCTTGTCCTGCGTGCAGCTTGCCCTTCGTCACCGTTAGGCAACCCACAGGTAACGGTGCCGGATCGCTTCGGCCACCCGCTTCCTCCGCAACGGATCTTGTCGTTGCTGTCGGATTGCCTAGGCTCGGATGGCTATATAACGGCTTGATCGGCGCGCCGACGGCGAGCCCTTTCACGGGCGAGTTCTCGCCGCCACTCGTCGAACGCTGCCCGCTCCTCGGGGGAACGCGCGCGTGGCCGGCCCGTCCGTTTTCCGCGACTGAACGGAAACGAAGCCGGCGAAGCTCACGTGATACCCTTTCCTTACCCGGCTGAAGCGAAACGGCTCCGATTGGTTGGATTGGACGCACGCTGCGGCGAAGCTGTCAACCCATCAAACCGCCCTTTCTCGCAGCTGCTCTGCGTTGGGAGCAACTGGGCATGTTTTGCGTGACCACAACGCCACCGAAACTTGAGCCAATACAAGCTTTGCTTGAAAATTTTTCTATAACCGATACTGTGTCGAACCCCGTATTACCGATACTGCTATAGCAGCCGAGTGCACCATTGAATTAAAGCATGACCAACAAAATTTAATTTCTATTTACTTCTCTGCACCCGTGTTCATTATATCGAAGTTTGACAGTATACAGTCGAAACCTGCAACGAAATATTTTAGAATCCCCGGTGAACACCCATAGGATTTCATGCATTTCGTACCTCTCGACAGCAAGATGTCGCTGTACTACAATCATGCATCAATGAAATTTGCCAAAAATTAACCCCACTAATTGCCTACTCGCACAAGTCCAGCAGGCTTCCAAAATGTGATCAAATATGGTTGCTTTGCACTAAAATTGCGTAAAATACCACCACATTACTGTGCACGCTGCCATTTTTGTTCAAAACAAACACTGGTAGCAATCACCTGCACTGGACACGTCATGACCGCCATCTTGCTTTTTGATCGCCCGTTTGAAGCAGCATGCATGTTGTTACTGATATGCGACAATGTTTTTTGCATACCTAGTGCAGTGCGTAATGTGCACCTCGATGAGAAAAATGCAGCACAAACAAGAAAATCCAGGTCCCACTGATGTGTTTATGGCACTTGAATTGGTGGCCGCAGCATGGAGTGCCCTGCATCGGGCCGTGATTGAGTGATCGTCCAGGAACACACGTTTTTGTGCCACGTGACAGGCATTGCGTACGGATTCGGCATTGGACATAGATTTGCACGAAGGGGCCGTAATCTTGATCGATCGCTTTCAGGTACACGAGGTACGAACACTTTCGTGCTTGGCACCGAACGCATGGGCCCCCAAGTTCAACAGCATGCTTTGGAGGAATGCTGATGTATGTGTGGAGTGCTGTTACTCTGCATCCTCTGCCGAGTTGCGCACAAAATTTCGCAAAAGTGATTGCATCTCCAAAAGCAATGGACGGTTTGCAAAAATACTGTTGCGCATGCGCGAACACGGCTGTCACGAGCGCCCTCTACATGGTTAGGTACGAGGAGCAGACGAACAACCAACGCAGCTATAGCGCGCCTTGAGACGACGGTTTATGGTGGTTTTGATCGCGGTATTTTCGTGAAAAGGACGGCTCGTTGTGTTGCGCATTGTGCACAAAGTGTTTCACTAGCAAACGGAGCACGAGTTTATTTCGGTTTCCGTCCGAGAAGAGCTATCCGGCGAGGAAAGCAGCATGGATAAGCGACGGCCGGAGATGCCACCACAGCACACAACTTGCTCGCTCCTCGCAGAGCCGGTTGTCATCGCGCTATTTGCTGCTGCTGAATTGTCACATGCCAGCGCTACGAGGTTATATCCGCCTGCAAGCTTCGAGACACCCTTAAACGCAGCAGCATGTTGCCGGAATAGGGAAAGTTCAAGATGGACGAGGACGGACAGCGCTTGCGAACGCGCCGTGGTGTCACTCAGTTGTCGCTGACATGTTATTATACTAAATATTATAAAGTGATGTCGAAAGTGCGCCTCATATGACAATCAGAGCCTAGTACTACGCCACTGAAGTGATCGAAACACACCATTCGAGGGCAGTTGGCGCGACCACCGTGCGACGGAGTTCGGCTGGTTTGCTCTTTTCTGCCGACTGTGTACAGATAGCCAAATGTATTTCTTATTTAGCCTTTTAATATTGATGCATGAGTTAAAGAGCTAGCAAAAAATTATGCGTTCACTTCCTAGCAGAAGCTTCTTCGTAACCGGCGACACCCACGGCCAGCGAGCGAGGCCTACCGTCTTCATCGATGGCAATTAGGCGCGTCGTTTGAGATATTCCCGTATTTGCCGCGCGCGAAAAAAGGACCGTCGTAACAAGTCAAACAGCTCCGTGAAGCTTTGCTTTGTTCCAGATGGGCCATATTAGTAGGATAAACTCTCCTAAGCGGAACATGATGCTCGGCGCGCTGACTTTGTCGGCAGCCGCCGATCGCTCGAGCCGGCAGGCCTAGCTGCCGGTTGTCGAAGCAGCAGCAGCCGACGGCGCTTGTAATGGAAACGGAGCGGGCTATAAAGTGTTTATTTTCGTGAGTATTTTACCGTCTGGACGATTATGTCGCGGTTAAATGAACGCAGGGCTGGTTCTCTCTGTACTCTGTCGGCAGCAAAGAGCAACTTCAAGGCTAGCCGCCTTGCACGGTGGTCGCTGCGCGCGGCCACTCAGCGAAACCAAGTGCGGACACTCGGCGACACATCGGCAGCGTGTTTCGACGACGCGCACTCTGCTCTTTGCTGAAGGAGTTTATTTCGCTCGCATCAGTCCTGTGCTGGCATCAGCAGCCCCAAATACACGACATTTGTAACGTGATCTTCCTTCAGTGCCGAGCCTCAATGAACCTGGCGAGTAGTGGCAGTTATATATATAGCAGATATTGCCACACGCGATCAGTTTAGGTGGTACGCTTCGAGAAGTCGGAGGTCTATGACATGTACGGAAACTGGAACGGAGTGACGGCGTCTTCAATTATTTTTTGGCTCCATGAACACACGGGGTTGCCGCGGCAGAGGCCAGGCAGCAGCCGAGAAACGAAACTCGCTCTCTAACCACATACTCTCGCACGCAGAGCACTGCAGCTTTGCCTGTTGTGCGCCAGATGGCGCTCACTATTTTGCAAACCGTCAATTGACCAAAAATACTGCTCCACGGCAGTGCTGCCACTGCTGATCAACGCATGCGGTGCACTACATTTAATCTGCTAATCGGACTTTTCAAGTGAAGCTTTCTTTACGTAGCCCACCACAAGTCTGCATCGTTCGGCCGGTGTCTCGCGCGATGGCAGGACACAGCAAACAGGCTTGTATAGCTTAGAGTTTACCTACAGACATAGTGCCAGTGATCCCACCTTTGTTCATAGTAGTAAAACTTTTATCAACAAACAGAAGCGCTACATAAATGTTGGCTTATGCTACTATCTAAGGCACATGGAAGAGTGCATTGTATTCAATGGCTTCTTTTTTTTGAATTCCAAATTTTTGGTTTAGCAAATTTTTGGGCAGGTGGGTATGTGACACTCGATGCTCCCGAGTGTATAGCAAAATATGTTTGCCCAAGCCCATCTTTCTTGTTTAACGTCTTTTCTGGCTTTTAATCTTTCAGGGTAAGACTAGCACTTCTGGCATTCCACAAGTGTAATTTAGCATTCCAGCTTAACATTCCATGGAAATTAGCATTCATTAAGCCAACCCGATACCTATGACAAATACAGAGCAGAAAGGCTTTGAGATTAAAAAAAAAAAAAGTTTTAATTGGAACACCAAACACTCGTCCTAGTGTACAGCGAGTCAGGCAGAGGCGGGTGTCTACACTGGCTTGTAGTCCAGCTTGGATTCCAGCTTCTTGTTGTCGGCCACTTTACGCACTGCCTTCATGAAGTCTTCCTCAATGACAAACTCCCGGTCGGCACGGATGGCAAACATACCTGGGCAGAGAAGAAAGGTTTAGCAACTTCAGGAGCAACAGTAAGAGGTATCAAGGCACAGAAAATGCGAATTCTCTAAAACCTCTTCCATGTTTATGTACAATTAAGTCCACCCATAGCAGGGACTCAGTTGCTACGGCACAAGGTTGTGGATTTGGTTCCCCAGCCTTGGCAGCTGCATACAGATTGGGGTGTTATGAAAAAAAAAAAAAAAAAAGACACGCTTGTGTACATGGATCTAGGTGCATATTAAAGAACCCTGGGTTGTCAAAAACTGTCGGAGGCCTCCACTTTGGAGTCACTTATAACCCACTTTGTGGCTTCAGGATGTTAAACTCCACAATTTTTCCATAAATAAGCTGCAGCAAGGTTTGGGTACGGGCTAGTTGGTATTCCATTGTTTCAAACATCACTTACAGCGCATTAAGGACAAGGGACCAAAAGAATGACAAAGACAAGCGCTGACTTCCAACTAATTTTTATTTTGAGTAACACGCATATATACTGAGACACCAAGACAAAAGCGCTCCCCACAAAGCATCACACCGACATGAGTAAGCATTCCAAATTCGAAGGGACTATGACCACCGTCTAAGATGAACGAGAGTGCATGTGCGACATCAGAAAAACCAGTTCTTTATCTGTTAATGCAATTGACGGCTTACTGAGTCACCTTCGGCATTAACGTTAACTGAGTCACAATTAACTGAGCAGTAGCACTTGCCTCCTGAAATCATGGGTTTGCGGCACTGAAATATTTCTATCTTGGCTATTAATGGACCAGGAAATCGATGGTTCGACGATAATTCGTCTGGTCGGGAGGGGGCACTTCAAGACGTTTCGGCTTCCATGTGGAAGCCTTGTTCACAAAAAAAGTAGCTCGACAAAGCGAGCTTATGTCCGTTTTAGTATGTGACCGAGGCACCTAGCGTACGCAATACTCTTCCAGATACTGACAGTAACACCAGTTTCTTTCTTTTGCGATTATGCTTCTCTTGTCCCAGTCAATCTCATGATTATAAGTTATGTGTTCTGCAAGTGCGTTGGAGACAACATTCTTCTTTCTGACGTCATTCATACATTCTTTTAGCAGTCTTTCAACATTTCCGCTCTTGCCAACATAAACAGCCTGTGCAGGGAATTTTATGAACAACGACTAGAAACTTTTTTTTTTTTTAGCTGGTCTTTCACGTGCACCAGTTCATGCTTTAGCTTACGGGCGGGACATCTTGAAGTTTATTGAACCTTTTCATTTTTGGTCGGCGTTTCTCTGTTTTACCTTTTCATTAATGAACCAATCTGAAAAATTCCTGCGGTGGAACGCTCCCTAGAGGGTACGTAACAACTTCCAGCATATAACCAATATTTGCTATGTGACCTGGTGAAGGGCCCCTTAAAGCGAACACTAAAAGAAGTTTGCCAGCATTGATTACAGCTCGGTTCTTATGCACAAAGTCCCGGAAAATTTTATCGTTAAGATATCTCTTAAACAGAGAAAAGTGCTAACTAATAGACCACCTTGTCTGCTTATTTACCAGCAAGTTTATAGTGAGCGCAGTGTAAAAGCCAATGCCACTTACCAGCTTCAGTGCACACGTTGCGCAGATCTGCACCGTTGAAGCCATCCGAAAGCTTCACCACGGCCTCCCAGTCTGCAAAAAGACAATAGGAGCCAGCCAATAAGAACAAGTTGGAAAATTAACAGACGGTTGCAGATGCAACCAGGTCTGGCCACCTTGCCTTACTTGTCAGGTAACAATAAGATGCAGATATTGCTGCTCTGTATGTTGCAGTTCCATGCAATTAACTGCGAATGGTCCTCAACTTTCCACCCAACTACACTGGCATGGCTGCCAAGCCGCGAGCTCAAACATTTGTAGCAGAGAGAGAGAGAGAGAGTAAAGAAAAAAGAAAGAAAGCAGACCAAAACATGAAAGCAGATGAGGGGGGGTGGAGGTGGTGAAGGGCGGATGGCACGCATAATCTTGCTCCGAGTCTGAGCACACGAGTTTTATGGGATGGATAACGTGCAACAAGTCGCACCTCAGCAAAAGCAGCAGGTGCATAAACAATAGGCTCAGGTAACACCATTTATCCCCGTATAACTAGCAGATTTGGTAGATCACTGTTGCAGCTGTGGTTGGAGACTGGCGTTCATGTACACCCATATTTTGTCAAGAGACAGACACCAAATTAACATTGAAATCATAGAGGCATTCCACATTTAGAAACACTAGAAACGCTTGCGTCACTCGGGTGTCTCTTTTGCTAACAGAAAAAGAGTAGGCGTATCTGTGTAGTACGTGTCACGGGATTCACTGGTAGGAAAAGTGAGCTGGTGTAGGTTCACATAGTTGAGATAGTTGATTGTTTGTTGTGATGCTGGTTTCACTACCAAGTGGTGCTTGTAAGAGTTGCTTTCTTGTACAAGTTAGCGTCCTTTCAATAAAAACAGCAGTTCAGAGCTTGTGCTTGCATTGTCCGTGCCTTTCCATCCATCCGTGATTTTCTGAATGCATGAATTGGTCAGAACTTGCCCAGATTTCAGTTCTTCCAATAGATGCACGCATTATTAATGATGAATTTCATTGGGGACACTGAATATGCAAAATTAGCTACGCAGAAGCCTGCATGGTGGAGGAAGGTTCGTGAAAGGGAAGATTGCCATCCACCTGCCAAGTACCACAAATCGACAAATGAAATCAACACGAGAAACTCCTACACGTTTCCTTTGCAACTACATGCTCCTGTTGGGCAGCTGACAATTTTCCCATTTTATGAACAGTCTGCTACCTATCGAGCTTCCGGAGAACTGATTTGCCATAAAACAGCTGCTTTTCTGTCAGTTATAACATTGTTAAAACGAAGTTCGACTGTATAAGTTATAGCAAGCATTCGTGGCAGAGCACAAACACCTTTTGTTTCCTTCATCGTCCCTATTTCTCACACCCAGCCCCGCTTAAACTTTCACGTTGCTGCTGGCTTAGGACTGTACCAGGCACTGTGGCATGCATTATGACTAATGGCTTGTGAATGCTGTACACATTGTTAATGTGCTCATGGAACATTTGGCTGGAGTGCTGCTTTGTCAGAAGCAAGGTTCCGGGTTTGAAGCTGTCCTAGCAGCCTCCCCCCCCCCCCCTTTTTTTTGGTTAGAGGGGCCCTTAAGGGGGGACATGGCTTTGAAAATCAACTTCCTTATTTCTGCATGGATTTTGATGAAAATTAGCACAAATGTTAAGAATGTCTCTCTGATGCTTCCATAAAAGTTTCAGAGTGATACCTTGAGAACGTTTTATTAAATTTGATCCAGCAGAATGTTTCAACGTCGAACTTTGTGAAGAGCATGGGGAACTTAAAAAACGTGATAGAAGGCTTGTTAAACACTTTTTTGAACACAGTAAGAAAACATTGCCAATCTGCTGTAGCGGCTGCTATGAACACACAGGTCAAATTATTACTGCAGTGCATGCACAGCTGCCGATAGAATTTTCGGAATCCAAGAATTTGAACTTGATGGATGTTACGGACTTCATGAATGCACCGTGAGAGCTAATGCATTTTCGCGACCGACTTTTCGGACAAATTCGGGCCCCAAAGTTTGATTTTTTTAACTAAATTGCTCGTTCCGAGCCATGCTACCCTATCTCGGAGACTGCCAAGTTGGATTTTCCACTGGCTCGGCCAGGCTTGGCTTCCAGTGGCCCACTCTACAGCTTCTAAGAATTCAGGAGCGCATGCTATCGGTAGGGAGCGTGTGCCATACTTTCGTCTCAAAAGCCATGCCCACTCTTCCTTGGCTTGACAAAATGCTGCACAGAATGCCACTTTTCTTTTTCTTAGGGTGGGGGGGGGGGGGGAAGGTTAGCATTGTCATCATAATCACTTAATGCGGGATCTGAGATAGCAGCAGCATGCTGCGTAGTCTACTGCGGCCGCTGCGACGCTCAACTTTTCGGTAGGGCTTTGCCCTCTGGGCTTCTCCGCTGTATAGTGCGTTAGCAGAGACGAAAAGAGAGAGAAAGCCGGCTACTGGTGCGATAACTCCTTATAGTCGAAGGATTCCAAATATGTTTTGCGGCATCAGATTGGCGAGACAACATCCTTTAATGTTTTATCTGCAATGACGACCATTACTGCCATGCAACAATGGCATACTGCAGCAACCTATGTAATAGCAACCGCAGCTAGTAACCAATTCTATTGCAGCAAAAAGGTGACTTGCGTGCAGGAATATTGCACGCATTGTGTATGGTGCGGAGAATGTTGCGAGCCGTTTTATACAAAAGACAAGAACAATTGGTCCCTTACCAACTTCGCCGTGCTTTGTGATGGGTGTGGCATGGATCTTGACAATGTCAAGCCGGGCTTGTTCGTTTGGCAGCGGGATCTCTGAAAAGTTTAATGAAAGGTTGCATGAAAAACTATGTCGCTGCTACAACCGGGTACCAATGGCTCCCCGAGTGCTGCATTCAGCCTTAATATTCGTGCCATTTGGGCATTTCGAAAGCCTTCAAAGTGACGAGTCTGTTTACAAAATGGTTAGGTGGGCATGGCTAATACCGCTGTCACATGGGGCACTTTCAATTATGATTGAGCCTGATTGGGATCAAGCTTCTCGATCACCATTGGCTTTCTGCCACAGCTAGCACAAATGAGCCAATCGCTGTTGAGGAATTCAATGCTGACCAGGTTTGACCGCGATCGAAGGTGCCCTTGTGACACTGGCATAAAGCAAGCTGCTTCAACGGTCATTGAGCGAATTCTCTATTGTGTTGATGGAGTTGTGTAGAACTGCACCGTAACTTCAAAGGCTTGTGGCCAGCAGGCACAGGTACCCTTGTCAACATCGTGTTTACATAAGAGTGCTATAAGCACTGTGTTCCAATAAGATTAGCTAGAGACTACTGACCTCGTAAAAAAAATTATTTATTTTCTTGCAGTACCAACGGACACCAGTCCCATGCCATGAAGAAAAAAAAAAAAGTACACTGCAGCCAGCAACACCAACGTTGCCAGATCGATCAAAGAAGTCGGGCAACATTCCGTATGAAATGTGCGAGTGAAGCCATATCTCAACTAAAGGTAATACAATGCTTGGCATGACATTTAAAAGCGGCACAGCAATAACAATGTGCTTTTTAAATGGGAAGAATTTCCAGGGATAAATGCTTTGAGGGATGCAGAGTTCTTCGCGACGGTGGCGCCAGAAGTGCCAGGTGACAAACTGCTGAAGCACCACATTACTATGAACACCACATTAACACACTTTTCAGATTGACGAACTTTTCAGACCCCCCCCCCGATAGCTTTTAGCTTCAATGTAGAAATATTTCAGTACTATGAACTTCAGAGTACCAAACATTTCAGGATAACGATTGTCATTCAGTTTGTGTCATGCTAACAATGCCTCAGTGCTACGGATTAATAGTATTAAGAAATCTGGGGATTCTTAGATTTCCAGATATATCCTTCACTGCATTCAGAACAGCAGATGACAAGGCGCAGAAAGCGGCGCTGTGGCGCATGGGTTTGTAAAATCTGAGACGGTGCGGGAGGAGAAAACGCGGGAGGGAACTTCTTTGTTTTTTCTTTATTGCGGGAGCAATGACGCATCAGGTTTTGCAAGCGCATCCTCCACCCAGACAAGCGTCACCTAGCAACGGAGACTTGTCCCTTTCTTCTTTCACCCTACTTTCTGCACACGTCTCTTTCTGCAGCTGTACTGGCTACGCACGTGGAGAAATGTAACCTCCGTGCTTTTGAGAGTGCCACACGATCGCACTTTCCAGACGGCGCTGTTTATGTGCGCTTGCACTTTGGAAAAGTTCAACAGGGAACTTCCTCTTTGCTGGTGGTTTTCTCAGCATCACCTTCTTGGAAAAGTTCAACAGGCAGCTTCCCCTTTGCTGGTGGTTTTCTCAGCATCACCTTCTCCTTCGTGCGCACCACTCTTCTGATGTGGTGCCTTGGTGGTGTGCAGCGGTTGAATCTATGGAATTCACATGGCAACAACGCGTGTCGAGAGCCAACAGCGACATTTCGATGGATAGCTCATACGGTGACAACTGATGGGTTGAAGGGGGGAATTGTTAATTTTGGGGCTTCAACTATTACAACATTTCAGAATAACGAAAAATTTGCAGTGACCCCCTGAAGTTCGTTATATCAAGATTTCACTGTAAACAGCTGTAGAGTTTGCCTTATAGCAGCAATACAACTTTTTCAGATTCATAAAGTTTGAGTATAAAGCCAAAAGCCGTGCCCATGCAATAAGGGTCAAAGAACCCTAATATATTTGTTGGCCGATAAATTGGACACTGATTATTCAGACATGCTTGGTAATTCGGACAGTTTCGCGGTACCGCCAATAGCCCCATAGACCTAATGAGTAAAGACTATCTATATTTCAGACAGCTACCAGCTCTACATTTGATTATTCGGACTTCGTCCGTGGCTGTAGTGAACACCAACTCTGCTGCCATTATCTTCTCTGGCAAGCTCGATGAGACATCAAGTATGGCCTCCGAGATTACACGTTAAATGGTAATCTCCGAGGCCTCGCCTTGGTCACCGCTCTACACCATTAAGATTTAACTGCAAATGCCAATCTTGCAGGCTTTGCATGAAGTGTGAGGGCGTATCAACATCGCGATCATCACATCCTTTTCTGGAACCCCGCACATGGACTGCTATCTGTCTGTTGAGTTTGCATTACAGGCAATAATGCTCTGCTGCCCCAAGAAGTCTTTCTCATGAAGTTATAGATAGGTGGTGTCAAATTGCACCAGCGGTGCCCTCGCAGTCTGAACGAGTCCGACTCTGCAACTGAAGAGGCTGAACTGCCGCCTACCACAACAAGCTCAAATGCGGACATCACTGATGGCCTGCTAGGCTGTGGTGAGCAGATTCCTGTCTCCGTTCCATTTGAAGACGTTGCAGACGTCGACAGGGCGATTTCATGGTGTTCTGAACTGGACGATGACGAAATAATTGAGCAAGTTCTCCCACCGTCACACAGTGACTCTGACTCGGGATGATGATGTGCCGTGTCCTACGGAGCCTTCCACATGCATATCTGACTCAAGCCTTTGCAGTCCTTGCATCGGCGTACAGTGAAACTCAAAACTGGCAGAAATACAGGTGGACTTGGTTACATGTAAGTGGAAGTGCATGCAGCAACACATTGACCACTTGTTCCTTGCACAGGGGCCTTAAAACATAAATGATCTTTTTTGGGTACATTCGTTTTTTCCGACATACGATAGTCGGGCTTATTTACATTCCTCGTGTAGTCCGAATTATCGGTGGTCAACTGTGTGTTTATTTTGTAGCATAAAGCTCAAGTGCTTTACAATTCAATGCTTTTCAATCTACGTGGGCAATATTTCTGTTTTAAATTTGGCTCTGGGGAACACACAGTGGCTTCTGACCACAGGGGATTGGAGAAAAAAAGAGGGGGAAAATCAAAGAGAACAAAAGATCAGTCTTAAAAAGTGACTTGCCAATTTTGCGGTCAAGGCGGCCAGGACGCAGCAGAGCAGGGTCAAGGGTGTCGGGCCTGTTTGTAGCCATGATGATCTTGACTTGTCCCAGGGAGTCGAAGCCGTCCATCTGGTTCAGAAGCTGCATGCAGAAGAGACAACACGAAAAGGGTGAAACACCTTTTGTTAAAACTGAGTTGACCAACATGTGCAAATATCAACGGAAACGCCTAATTTGCGCACAAGCAACAACTGCTGCAGCAGTCTGACTTTAGACTTTGCCTCTCTTGATACCTGCCAAGTAGCTCTCCTATCGAAGGACCCGCCTCCTATGTACTACCTGCTTACTTTCAGCACTAAATTCATTGCGATGGATACACATCAGGTGTTACCGCTTCATATTGGTCCTGACTGTACGTGTATGAGAGGCTCTCCCACTCGCATCATGGCAGGCATTGATTGATTCATGGGGCTTAACGCACCAAAGCAACCCATGGGTTATGAGAGTTGCCGTAGTGGAGGGCCCCGGACTAATTTTTACCACCCGAGGATCCGTAGCATACATCCAAACACATACTACATAAACACTTTTGCCTCTTGCCCTCTTCGAAATGTGGCCGCAGTAGCCGGGACTTGAATCCACGACCTTGTGTTTGGCAGCACAGCGCCATAACCACTGAGGTACTGGGGTTTACGCAAAGCACCAGCTATGCTGTTGAGTGGAGAGGAAACAGGAAAACCGAGCGGCAGCACTCCCAGGCTTAAGTTCACTACACATGCACAAACAACCAGTAAAGTGAACAAGCCACCAGCCGCTGCCGCCGTAGCTGAAATGGTAGAACATTGCCTGCATCGTGCACAGGTTGTGGTTTTTGGCTCTCACTGGTAGCAAGTTGTCATTTCTTCCACTTTAATCTCCTTCTTCATTATTGTTTTACTAATTCAATTAGAAAAAAAACTAGGTTGCTAATTCCCCCTATGCATTCCTTGACTTCACTGTCCACTTGCTTCATGCAGCAAAGCTGTGTCGCTGTTTCTTTTGCAAAATTGGAAAATTGCGACTTTCTAGTCTATTTCTTTCTTTTCTCTTTGCTGATGCACTTGCAAGTATGCTTGGCTCTCCCAAAACGGGAAAGCAGTAAGTTCTGGCCTTTGTATACCACGAATGAACAGCCATTCTGGAGCATGTAGAAAGATGGAAGATTACAAGAAATTAGTCGAGGACCAATAACCTGGACAAAATTATTCCCACAGCTTTGCGGAACCACCATTCACCCCATAGACACAATGTATATATTTCTGACCGAAATTTCAGACACCTTACAGTGCAAAGTTCAAAACTTAAGGGGAGATGCTACTCGAAGACACTTTTTCTTTAATTTTTGACTTAGAGCTATGAAACTCCACCTATTAATTTAGTTTTTTATGCTGATTTCAACCCTGCAATTAGTTTCACTGTAAGTTGCATAGTTTTTGTTCTATTCGATGCCAATGTGCAAAATTGCACCTTTTTAGCCCCCATTTTTGTCACACTTAATTTCCATAATCACAGATCATTGATGGCTCATTTTGATCCATATAAACTGTAGAGTGCCAAAAACTAATTATAAAGTGCATACAAAATATGCTAATGACGTGAAAAATTTGACCCTGGCAAGTCTACATTTTCATGACACCACCATGTGGAAATTTTAATTTTTTTTGTAAATATTTGACCAATATTTATGTTTGAGAGAGATAATGGCACTCCTCACACTTCAGAGAAAATGTGTGCAAAATTTCATTCAAATCCAAGCATCAGAAGTGCCAAAAACATGAGGGGCAAACCCAAAAAATTGCCCAAAATTTCATTTTGAGAAAAACGCATTTGAAGTTATAATTGCATGTTTATTTACAAAAGAGGGCTTGAATTCCAATCAAATTTTGACATAAAAGAAGAAAATTGTTCATAAAACAGCGACTGTCACTAGAAACTTCCTGCAGCGTATGTCTCTCCCTCACGGCCCTTGCGAGTCCAATCACTGATGAAAACCGCACTAGCTGCACGGGCCGCCACAGCAGCTTTGACGGCGATTCACGCGAGCTCCCGCTGTCATAGTCTCGGCGCGCACCGTCGCTGGTGTCCCTGCGCGCCGCAACTCGCCGCGATGAATAAGTTGCGGAAAGAACACTTTTTGGGCACGCACAGTTCTCGCAGTGTAGCTCCAGGAACGAAGCGAGTCATTTGCGCTTCTTGGCCGGTTCTTGGACACGAAGTTCTGAGCGCTGGCATGTTGGGCAAATCGCGCCGCTCACAAGAATGTTGAGCGCTGTCAAATCAGTAATTAATGATGACACCCCATCACGCGCTCTTTACTCATCTTGGAAATGTCCAATCTTCTTTTCCGACGCACTCACGTATTCTAAGGCCGCTTCAAACTCGCCGGAGGCATTCGTAACACGGGCGGGATCGGCGCCGCTTGCGCTAGGCCTAACCGCCGTAGCGGCTGTGGATCGAGTTGTCGCTGGACGAGCCTTTGCCTTAGATTTCCGCCGGCGACCTCGATATTTGTGCACCGCACGGTGTTTCACTCCGTGATGACTGCGCTTGCTTGGTCTCGCTTCGTCCATGACGAAGATATAGTTGCCGAACGATCGTCACCGTGAAGCGAACCTCCACGAAACATGGACCCAGCAAGTAGGCTTCGCCACACGTACGCGCATGATGGCCAATGGCGTTTCCCGATTCGTACCACGTGATTTAAAAACCAGTCGCAGCGCTCCGAAAACGCGGCAATAACATGCTTTTTTTGTTATTTCTAGCGCTGTAGACGCCTAGGCAACCGTGGCGATTCAGAGAATGAGGCTTGGCTGATCTCCTCACGCGATCCGCAACAGCGAGGAACCGCGCCATGGCGGCGGCGAGACGCTCGAAGACAGCGTACTTTCGGTTTTTTAATTGCCACCTTGCGCTCTTTAAATGCGTTTTTAATCCATTTCCCATTTAAATTCAGCTTTGATATTTATTTTCATAAAAGTAGAGGTACTAAACTTGATAAAACAAGTAAAAACCAAAAATGGATAATTTTCGAGAAAAACCGCGATTTTCGACCCGCATCTCCCCTTAAAACTCTGCTTGCACGGCCATGTGATAACTTGGCCGCTGAAAATGGGCATAAAGGGCTACATTATTGTTTCAATTCAATACATTACCAATGCCTCTATGAGGCTGAAATAACCATGGGATGCTACAGCTATAGATGGCAACGGCCTAGTAAGTCCAGTAGGCAATGGTTGCGCCCAAAGCATTGTACAAGCCAAGCCAAGGCGCTCATATCAAAGCTGCGTTAGCGCGATTGTTGCATTTGCCCCACATACCAAGGTTACTTCCTTTACGTGGCAACACAATTTTGGGTCACTTCGTTGTCAGTTAAATTTTTGTCACTTAGAATCGTAACACTAGGGCTGCTACAGTACCGGACATTGCCTTGAAGAAATCCAAAGGCGCCCAGATTGGTCCAATACTAACAAATTTCTTTGCCAATATAGAGGTGGCAAATTTGTGGTAGTTCTAAGAGAAGACACGCTTACTCAACGGCTGGTAACTATTGTGCATAAGTGACGTCCTCCACATGTTTGTTCAGGAACTGGATCGTCTGTGCAAGAACCGCGGTTCTCCTGCACCAGAATCGTTCAGACAAACCTTCATTTACATCAGTCTTTCTGCTTGCAGATTACAAGAACTGCAGGAGCCAGCCAGAAAAGTTATTGTAGGTTAGGGAGAGGGGAAAGGCCTTACCTCCATGAGGGTCCTCTGGATTTCTCGGTCGGCGGATGTTCCTTCAGAGAACCTACGGCCACCTGGAGATTAAAAACAAGAGAAAAGCAATGCCCCTCTGAATGACAAATTGGGACTTTCCTTCTCAAAATATATCGGCAGATCAAGTCTGCAAAATGAGTACGCAACTTGCCACACAGTTCTTTGGAAGTTACCTTGTCCTTCACTCAGCCAAACAGTTAACTTTCTAAATACACAGGCGCAAAAGCAGTTTGTGGCAGCCTTGTGATAGCACAGGGTATCGGAATGAATTGTTTTTCATTCAGGTTTTAGCTTCGTTCCACTGAAAACTGTTACGTTCCGGTTCTGCTCCTTAAAATGTCTTCAACCCAACACTGAATGATGGGCAGCAGGCATCATTTGTTGGATTAAAGAACGAACAGAAGACAAGGAAGAAGTTTGCCATGTGATTCACACTTTTCTGAAAGCACAATCAGAGTAGGAAGTCCAACAGAAAAATCCCTACTTCAGTGGTATCCCACGAGCAATGCCAAGGAAGTAAATTCAATGTACTTCAATATACTTCACACTTGTTGAGGAGTGTCCGTACAAGTTCCACACAAAGCCAGAGGCTGTTTGTAGTGAAGCTCGCTTTCTGTGTTCTGCCTGGTTTTCGTTGCCCACAGGCAACAGCAAACCTACTTCTGAAGAAGTTTATGTAAGATGTCTCTTTCTTTTCGTTCAATATCTTTATTCATGGTGTATTTAGCACATTTAAATGAAAAAGAAACATTTTCTCCAGATATTTTCGTCTCACCCGTAAAGGGTTAATCAAGCAGGTCTGAAAAACTGCTCAGTGACTGTAGCTGATCAAGAACGGGTGTTCTGACCTCATCTGCATTTTGCAGTTGATGCATTAAGAAGCATGGATGAGATAGCTGCAACACGCGTCTTCAGTGCAGTTCTGTGTAATGCATTCGGAGCAGGTGGTGCAGCTCTGCAGTTGACTGGAAATGGCGTGTATCTGGAACCCAATCCCGAGGTGAATTTTTGTTTTTTTTCCCTTCCGCTTGTGGCCGATACCGGCTATAAATCAGTATGCTGTACATAATCTCGAGCCATGTAAAGGCCATAGAAATTCCTCACCAATGGCATCGATCTCGTCCATGAAGATGACGCAGGGTTGATGGTCGCGAGCATAGTTGAACATCTCGCGGATGAGTCTGGCACTCTCCCCAATGTACTTGTCGACGATGGCACTTGAAACCACCTGGAGGCAAGGATGCAGGCTCAAAGGTAAGACGGCTGCACAACATCACAGAAGCTCATAATGTGGAGGTGACTGTACATGCAAAACGAATGGTTAGGCCACTGTGAAGACAAGACGCACAGGGCTATGCATAAAGGGACTTCTTCCTGTACAGTAGCCGACCCTTTATTCGGACCTCATGGGGACTGCGAAAATGTCCGAATAAACAGGTGTCCGAAAAAGCAGATTAAGAAAAAAAAAAAAATGAAATCCTTTATTTCCACGCACTTATTCGGGCTTGGCAGTAGGCTTGGAAGAAATCGTGAATGCGTCGTTGCACGCTGTTCCGTTTACGCGCAATCAGATAAGCCTGAATCTCGGAGAGGATCGTACGGTCACTATTGACGGCTGAAAGCATAGTCACTGCTTGTACACGCTCCGCATGCGACGGCAGCGTAGCACATGACGCGTCATCGACTCAGAGTCATCGTCTGGTGGTGCAGCAGAAACCTGACAAATGATCTTGCCGTCGTCGAGTTCTGCGCATGTCAATACAGCAGTGTCAGCACCCATGAAACTGTCAAATGAGACGGTGTGTGGAATCGCAATGCAACCACTGCGCAGGTCTCGGCAGAACATTTTCCGCGTCAGTAGGGAGCACATCAGAAGGCAACAAATCTTAGGCCTCCCGGCACCTGCTTGCCGGCATTCCCCAGTGCAGTTTGCGCGGGCACTGTTGGCGCCATTAGACCCTTGACGCGATGTTTATGTATGCCGCGTTGGATCACCGAAACCTCGACACAGCACACAAAGCAAACACCACCATGCCGACACCAGTCGCACAAACGAAAAACGCGGCCTGCTGGCAGCGTGCAGCGTCTTGCGCGAAGGAACAAATCAGCTGCTGAATTGTCTTGACATGGCTTACTAAGCTGAAACCGGAACTGCTGCAGAGCCGCTCTATCTAACCAGGCAGAAACGATGATGATGAGCGGGGATTTCCAGTAGCGCCACTTCGTGGGGCAGCAAGGAAGCTCCGTTCAAAACAAAAATGGCGTTCAGCAAGTCGAACCATGCACCGGTCAGAGTTGGTGCATGGTGCTCTCGACCGAGTTGGCTAAAGGAGTGTCCGAAAAATCAGACGAGAGGTTGCAAGGTGTCCGAACTTTCGGCAGTTGTTATACATTATGGTCTATGGGGAGAATGGCGGTGCCGCGAAGCTGACCGAATAATCGGGCATGTCCGAATTTTTGGAGTCCGGAAAATCGGTCGGCGACTGTAATCCTGCTTGGTTCTCTGCAATTTTCACAATTAAATGCTTAAAAAAAAAAGGGGGGGGGTTGTCCTGTAGGCTAGATCCTATAGCTAAAGGGCATGTCATAGCCTAAGCAGACATATGGGCAACCAACAATAACGTGATATATTTTATGTGTGAGGGCACAACAAAGTGAAAGAATTGACAAGGAAGACAAGCGGCTAGAAAAACTTAGAATTGTGCTTCAGAATTTTTTTTTAAAAATTTTTACTTTCGAAACAGACAACTACCGAATTGAGGGTGCACATGCAGGCTACCCTTTAACATGTGTGTAAATAAATAAATAAGTAAATAAATAAATAAATAAATAAATAAATAAATAAATAAATAACAAAATCCCAACACACCTAAACACTTTTTATGAGTTGTGAATGCAATAACATTAATGTCCAATTGAGCACCACGTAGAGGTCCTTCGAGCTATGGACTCCTCGTGGGCAACTGAGCGCGTTGACAAGCTTGATGCATTTTGATTTGGCCTTACTGAGGCACAGTTAGAATGCAGGCTAGAGCTTGCGCAGACAAGCAACGCTCAGTTAAACAGGCTTCCAGGAGCGAGAGCAAGGGCGATTTGTTGTTGCGTCCAATGGGAACTCTGTCCAGGTGCGCTCGTGACGTGGCGTCGCAGCCTATAGGAATTTACCTGCAGTTTCGCTGGTACAGATGCTACAGGCTTTCTTGCTGAACGAGCCATTTGACGCTTTCGCATCAACAAATAAATAAGTTGTGTGTAGAAAAAGAACAGGAAAATGCACCTTGAGGAAATTGGCTTCGATTTGGCTTGCGACAGCACGGGCGAGAAGTGTTTTTCCAGTGCCCGGGGGCCCATACAGCAGGCAGCCCTTGGGAGGCGTGATGCCCACACGCTGGAACAGCTCGGGGTTCAGCAGGGGCAGCTCAATCACCTGTCGGGAGGTTGGTTGCAGGTGATTGCAAGCAGTTTCATGAGCAACCGTTTTCAGATAATGTGCCAACATGCATCCACATACACAAAGATGGACCCTCGGTGCCAGTGTGTGTGTGTATAACAAAACATTAAGCCGGTTTGCACTTAAACAAGGCCAGAAATTATGTTGCTAAAAATTTTGTTTTTTGTGTATTAGATCTCTCTTTAGCATACGTTTCCATTAATACATCAAACTAGCCAGAGGCACCAGTGCGCGACAGTTACGGGTGCAGCCTAGAGATGGCAGCAGTGCTGGTGTTGTGGTTTTTGTGCTGAACAAAGGTGGTGCTAGGTATGAACAGTACAGATGGCAGCAGAGGCAAATGTTATTTCACGAGAGCAGCAGGTGAATAAAGTGTGCTTGTATCGGCAGCAGGTGCAAAGCCATCAATCTTTTTAGAACAGAAAAGAAAAGCCCAAGTGTAGTTTTTTAGGTCTCAATGGTTTCCCTATGGCTGTTTTGTTCAAGCAGAAATCCAGCACGTGCTCACCTCTCGCAGCTCGCGGATCTGCTCGGCAAGACCTCCAATCATGGAGTAAGAGATGTTGCCGGGGTCTTCGTGCGACATGTTATACACCAATGGGTCCACCTCCCGAGGAAGGTACCTGGAACCACCAGAATGGGAAAATTATGAACTAAGACAGCAGGTGTGCGACAAACAGGACCCACAGCAGCTTCAAAGGGTTGAAATATGGTAAATCCCCTAACTGCTGCTGGACGGACAGCTTTCTGATGCAGACACCACAACTGTCTCCCACAAGGCACCAGTCATCAACGCTCGATGTGGCCATCAACAGCTGGTATGAGTCAACAATTTTACAGCAAAGCTGTGAGGGAGAGTTCCACAGCCATTTTCATGCGGTGGCACGATTAGTACGAACTGTTAATCAGAGAATAACTATAGTCGTCAATTTTTGTTCTGAAACGTACTTATCAATGATTATAAAATAAGTGTTGCTTTACGCCTATTTCGTTCAAATAAACAACGTATTTGCACATCTTTTTTAACCAGGAATCAATCATTTTTCTTACATCACATTATACAGATTCCAGGTAGGAGGTCAGCTAGGAGTCTGTACGAATGCAGCAGCACTGCTGCTGCATTCAAGCGATGCCACGAGCCAGCGAACAGAGCCTCAGTACTTTCAAAGGGTGCGAGGAAACATTCACGCGGCTTTGCCGTCTCTGATGTATCAATTGTCAGATTGGCATGCATCTGTGAAGGATGTTTTCTTTTCGATACCCACCTCATGATTGTTAGTGTGGTCATATCCAGAGCCACACGTGTCCCTGGCTTGAGCTTGGCTTTGTCCAACTGTCGTCGGCATCCGACCACATAGCGTGGCCCGTTGGTTGCCTTTACAATAACTGCGAGACGGCATAAAAGAGCACGCTCAGGCTTAATGCAAGAGGGTAGATGGCGAAAAACTGCAAGACCACATTTCACAACACAGAGAGAGAGAGAAAGAGCAAAAATCACACACGAGAAAGAATGAGCACTCACATTTTTCTTCTGTAAGTTGCTTCAGTACTTCACCAACAATCTGGAATTGAAATAATGTGCATATCAGATGACAGGCTTTGTATGTTGTACAGGTTCGAGAAAAACCCAGTGGTCAATCTGGAGCACTTTAGATTCTTTTTTTGTTTCCTGCACCAGAGAAAGTCATGGCAGCTTTTCATTTCCTTGGTCAACTTAGGTTAACTCAACCGCAATGGGCAATTTAGATGAACCATAGAGGCCAGACTCAGCGAGAAGCTCAGGGAAGTGCTGCAATACGTTAAGTGCGTTGAAAGAGTGACCGTGTCCTGCCTTACTGCTTCACATACAGTTGGCCACAATAGTTTAGAGGACACAGGTTTTGCGAAAAAAGCTGGATTCATGTGCAGCCAGGTCGCATAGTCTGGAATTCAGTCACAATCTGCAGTCATTTATGTGACACCTACACAGTGACATGCTTTAAAAGAGCATAAGTGCACATTTCTCAGGAAACCTGCGTTCCACTTCCGAAGCCGACTGTATGCAATAGACTGCAACCGCACGCTTCTTCAAATGACAGCAGCCCTTCCACAACTGAGGGGCCCCATTTTAGCAATGAGAGTAATTTTGGCAGTAGCTCCAGTAATACTCCAGTCAGCCGAGCAAATTTAGTGACACTTTGAGCGAGTGTGCTTAGTCACCAGTGTCACTTGCAGGCTGTGAGATGGAAACGTTAAGTCACGCTTGATGTGGAGTGCACTCGCCAGTAGGTGTGTTCGACAATCTCGCTTCGCTTTATTAAGTGTGTAGCCTAGATAGCAGTGCTTGTAGAATAAATGAATAAATGCTTAGAGCAGAGTTGGCACCAATTCTAAGACCACCTTTTCTTGGTTTCAAATGTTATAAGCGTCTTTGTGACACCAGTGAAGCCAAAACAAGTTTCAAACATTCATTTTCGGCGGATTCCAACATTTTGACCTTGTAGATTTGTGATATGTTCCTTGCTTGTATTGGCTCAAAACAAATAGATGTGTTAATGGGATTACAGCATCTCTATTCTCGATTGCAAAGGTTCTTGTAAATAAGAATCTTTTTTGTAGCAGAACGGTAAACGTTTAAAGAACTCAGAATGCCAAGAATCGTATCAACCTCTACGGCTTCATAGACTGCCACTGTCATTGATCTTGAAAGACACTTCATTTTGCTGCCTAGCACCAGACTGACAAAGTGACATTCAGCTAGGCAATGTACACTCACTCGAAGTGTTACAAAATTTGCTTATCTAACTAGGGTACATCGGTCATGTGATAGCGAGTGTAACGGTCCGTGACACTTTTGCAAAACAAGAAATGCAGATTCGACAGAGCTTAGGCAATGCTTCCTTAAACACCGGTACGCAGCAACTTTCACATTTACACAGCTCAAGGCATTTCATTTTCAAGTGCGAGACACAAGAAATCAGCCTGTGGAGTCTTCTATGGACTATGCAGCCTCAATGCACAGAAACTGGCCTTGCTTGCAATTGACATTAAAAAAAAAAAAAATGTTGTCTGGTGCAATTCAAGAAGTTCACGTCAGCAATTTTACAAATTGTACTGCAATGCAGGCATGCGAGAAAAATCAAACACTTGTAGGTTTTTGCGCACAGAGTCACAGTCTGTAATTTAAGCAATGATTTTGCTCCGAAACACAAAAGCAGTGAAGCAAGCAGGTGCCCCTTGTTTACCTGGCCAACACTTTGAAGAGCCTTCAGGTCATTCTCAGACTTTTCATACTGTTTGTTCAGCTCCTTCAGCTGCTCACGCACTGCAATGAAATGAACGATAATGATGTCATAACAACATTACATGGATAACCTTCCGAGATAACATCGCTGATATACTTTTTAGATAACAACGTTTATATGCTTCGACTGTTTCTTTTCTTTAAAGGGCATATCGGGGACGCAATTAATGCAACGTACGTCTTAAGCATACCTCCTGAACGCGTTGCTTTAGACGGTACACGATACGTGTATTGCTAAGCGTCGTACAGGTAAACTTTTTACGCGAAGCCGAGGCAGGTCGCAAAGCAAACCAACTCCGACATGTCCGTAATTTAGTTTGTTTCTCTGTAGTTTTTGCGGGTCGGACACGCTGTTATAGTGCAAGCGCTCGCTCATTCTGTCACAACGTGCGCGATATAAAAAGCTCGTTTTGTTCAGAGATCTTGATGAAAAGGAAACAGTGCTTCGCAAAGTTCGGCCAGACAGACAAACCAAACAAACAAGGTTTGCTTAAAGACGTGTTATGACACGGTGTAAGAAGGTTACGCACGAGGAAGGCGATAAAACGACCCATTCATTCCCAAGGAAGCACCGTAACCCAACTCGTCAAAGGAAATGCTTGCAACGTAGGCTGCCAGACGACGTTATCAGCGGGGCACGGACTTTTGAAAGCCCGAATTACGACACACAACACTACACACGCACCGAAAGCAACTTACACACAGCAACCTATAATGCGCTGGACACGAAACACAAGCGATTTGTACTGACGTGAATCAGCGTTATTGCAAACTGAAAGCCCTGCTTAAGCGGGGTCGTCTCAGCCGCTAACTAGGCTACCCCGGCACAACGGGGGGGAGTCTTTCACTCACTTTCCTTGAGCCTGCTCTCCACCTCCTTGTGCTCTGTCAATTTCTTTCGGTAGTCTTCGCGATATTTCTCGATTTGGTCTCCCACAGGAGCCACCGGCGGAGTAGTCACTGCAGCCGCCGCCATGTTTTCTCTTTTTTGCTCCGACTGGAAATCCGGATGTGGCTTCGTCTGGGCTTTGTCTCGTACGCGTACGTGTACATTTTTTTTTCTGCCGCTTATGACAACGGCTTTGGTTGATTAGAGCGCGTTTTTCAATCATCCAACCTGGCTCGCTGGCGTTTTCGCCTCAGAATTAGCGTATTTTCGCACTCACGCGTTACTGGGTCCCAATGTTCATCACGTGCACTGTACCATGCCAGACATCCGGGTAGCCCGAGTCGTGCTCTGTCAAGCTAAAGAAAGAAAAAGTGCAAACAGGTAGAAACTGCCATGCTCAGACAAAGCGTCATGTGCTTCAGAACCCTTTCATGTGGCACTTCCCGTATTCACTGGGCTTAATCGGCATTACATACAAGTGCGTGCAAACGATATTGAGCGAGCTACAGAGGCCCAATTAACCGTGCATAAAGATGACTTCATGTGAAGCCGCGTACATTTAGAGTTCAAGCTAGCATCTAATATTGGGTGTCCACGTGACGTAGAGCTGTAATTCGTTATTCTGACAGACAATTTGTACCAGTAGAGGGAGAACTATGGGTCAGTCACCAACCACGACGGCGACTGACCCACTGATGATTGTGCTGAAACAGTTATGGAAACTACCATTGCTAGCCCAGTCGCGTTAGGCGCAGAGCAGAGTTTCCTACACTAACTGTAGGAAACTATGACCCAGAGATGATGTCCTGTTCGCACGTACTATGTCGTGACGTCACGACAGAGCATCATCCTGGGGAACGAAACAGATACTGGTTGTAAAAAATAAAGGGTAATAAATTATTTACAGCGCTTTGAGGCTTCTCACTATTTTTTCTGGGGATTAGAGGTTTGGGAGCTTCATTTGACGCAAAACGAATGAATTGCCGAAAACATCTTGTCAGCACCCCTAAGTCTGACCAATTGTAGCTTTTACCGTTCGCTCCAGGAAAGCTAAATCTCGCCCTAAGATCTAGTCCGTTTTGAAGTTTTACATATTACATCAACACGCAATATTGCACGCGCTCATTCTGTGTAAATGAAAAAAAAATATTCAGCGGCGATTCAGCGGTAAATGTGAGAGAAATGCGCAGAATTGCGTCGCACCTCCTCGAGGTCGCGGATACATTACTTAACCCGCATTCACCAAATTGTAAGTAGTTCAGGAGCCTACTCAACATACGTGATGCGTTTTCGAGGAGTGAAGTACAACTAGCGGGGCGACGAAGCCGACCACCCTCATTATATATATATATATATATATATATATATATATAATACGTAATACATATATACATAACATTGCATTGCATGTATTGTGTTATTGCATTGCATCGCATTGCATTATTGCATTGTTCAATCGCACTAATGCACTTCTCTGTTTATGTATGTTACATCCACTCCTGTAACAGCCCGTCAAGGGCCGACAGTATCGATAAATAAATAAATAATATATAGCAACATGCATACATGCTTTTTTAAGCTGTGCCACCCCCTCTATACATTCATCCATGCCTCTACATCTCTACCATGTAACCGGCTTAAGTTTCCCACACTGCCCACAAGTACTTTCTTTTTCCCACTATGAC